>NC_138166.1:24622650-25822650 GCF_964165515.1 Mesoplodon bidens
GCTATTGATATTTTGGAAAGGCATGATAAAGGCTGAGAAAAATTACCAAGTTAAGGCCTCCTGGGCAACTTAAAAAGATGCTCTTATCTTCTGCAGTAAGAACAAAGTATAAGCAGAGAGTGAGGTCCAGGCCTTAATTATAAGGTAGGTAAGTTCCCAAGAAAAGTGGATTCTCAAACCCAGTGAAATTCCCTAGAGGTCAAGGATGGATTTGGAAGGGATGAGACCTGACATCTGCCACCATAATAGCTGGACTGAAGCCCTTGAGAGTTTTAAAATTCTGGATATGCCCTGAATCATTGAGTCTGCTGAAGTAACACTCTTCCCTGTTAAATGTTAGTGCTTCCTGTTTCTTTGTGGGCAAGGAAGAGACTTCTGCCTTGCAGGGCATCAAGCACCCCACACATCATCTAAGGTCACCTGAGTTTCTGCCTTTCAGAGCAATAACTAATTCAGCCAGGGAGGTTCTGTGTGGGATTCCAGACCTAACTAGTATGGTCCAACAGCAGTCAGCTAAATATATGACTAGGTCATGAATATGATGCCACAAGCCTGGGTAATACGAATCTAAATAAGGGAGATTCTATCAAAGTAGACAGAGAACAAAGATGAGTATTCTACAACTTTACAAAGAGTCCTAGAAGATGCTGCTAGTACATGCTAGTAGGGCTCTTGGAATCTCGTATGCAGTGATTAAGTGAAGTGGAAATGTAAGAACTTTCAGGAAAGATAGCAGAGGAAAAGAATCAAAAGAAGTCTTAGGGAAGTTGTCATGCTAGCATAGTTTTGTTACATGAGATGGGAAAACCCAGTCACCTGTGTTCCGTGAGAGATCCCAGAACACACACTGCTCCCTAAAATGATAAAGAATGCACGGTGACAAGAACATCATAATCATCAAGAGGTTTAGTGCTTGCTAATCTCTAGAGGTGGGGATAAACAAGGGAGATGGGCTCTTTGTAGCAGGAGGTATGATAGAGGTTCAGAGCTGAACAGTAGGAAACAAAGGACACACCCTAATTAGCACCAAGGTCTGAGTGACAGCCAGGATTTTCTGACTTAAAGAAAAGTACAGAGATAGTTAATTTATGTTTTAGCATAGTGTACATAAAGGAAAGATAGATAGGCAGCCAAGAAGAGTAATGCTTAGTTTACATAATATAAATTAATTGAAGGAGGGGCTTTTTAGCTCTGATATGTGAAGAGTTTGAAAATTGTCACTTGCATCCTTACAAGAAAAAAGCTGAAAAAACTAAAAACTCAACAACTTGGCCACAGAATTGAGGTCACTGAGCAAACCCATCACCCACAAAACAGCATATATGTAAATATAGAAGATTGCAGTTGAGATCAGCTTATCAGGGACAAAAGCAGGTTGGAGCCAGCAACTGGTAAGAATGCTGATGGGATACCATCAATGAATTTCTGGGGCTGAGTGTGGACCAGTTTGAGAATTACAAACTCCTGGGGGTCCAGTGGGAATGTCCAAGGAGAAGCAAGCACACTTTCATATGTTTTAACCCCCATAGGATCACCATGAGGATTTCATTGTAAAGATCAGAGAAAATTCCCCTCCTTCTCTGATCAGGGAAGGGGAAAAGTCATCACTAGAAATACTTGCAGAGTTTTCTCTATGGCAAAAGTCTGCCCTCGAAGGAAACTGCTGCCTCCTGGGGTCATATCTGACTTTAGTTAACTGAACGAGACAACTCTATTGCTATACCTTCCTGTCTCACATAAAGGGGGAAAGACTAAGAAGACCTTCTGAAAGTCAGAGCCCAGGGAATGAGGCCAACTTAAAAATGAGATTTATACCCTTTCCTCCATTGTCATAGATTAGTTGACATAGGTGCATGAGTTTATCTCTGGGCTTTTTATCCCGTTCCATTGATCTATATTTTTGTTTTTGTTCCAGTACCATACTGTGTTGATTACTATAGCTTTGTAGTGTAGTCTGAAGTCAAGGAGTCTGATTCCTCCAACTCCATTTTATTTCCTCAAGATTGCTTTGGCTATTCGGGGTCTTTTGTGTCTCCATACAAATTTTAAGATTTTTTGTTCTAGTTCTGTAAAAAATGCCACTGGTAATTTGATAGGGATTGCATTGAATCTGTGGATTACTTTGGGTAGTATAGTCATTTTCACAATATTGATTCTTCCAAATCCAAGAACATGGTATATCTCTCCATCTGTTTCTGTGACAAAGGAGACAAGGATATACAATGGAGAAAAGACAGTCTCTTCAATAAGTGGTGCTGGGAAAACTGGACAGCTACATGTAAAAGAATGAAATTAGAACACTCCCTAACACCATACACAAAAATAAACTCAAAATGGATTAGAGGGCCTCCCTGGTGGCGCAGTGGTTGGGAGTCCGCCTGCCGATGCAGGGGATACGGGTTCGTGCCCCGGTCTGGGAGGATCCCATATGCCGCGGAGCGGCTGGGCCCGTGAGCCATGGCCGCTGGGCCTGCGCATCCGGAGCCTGTGCTCCGCAACGGGAGAGGCCACAGCAGTGAGAGGCCCGCATACCGCAAAAAGAAAAAAAAAAAAAAAAAAAAAAAAAAAATGGATTAGAGACCTACATGTAACACCAGACACTATAAAACTCTTAGAGGAAAACATAGGAAGAGCACTCTTTGACATAAATCACAACAAGATCCTTTTTGATCCACATCCTAGAGTAATGGAAATAAAAACAAAAATAAACAAATGGGATCTAATGCAACTTAAAAGCCTTTGAAAAGCAATGCAAACTACAAACAAGACAAAAAGACAACCCTCAGAATGGGAGAAAATATTTGCCAACAAATCAAAGGAGAAAGGATTAATCTCCAAAATATATAAACAGCTCATGCATCTCAATATTAAAAAAAACAAACAACCCAATCCAAAAATGGGCAGAAGACCTAAATAGACATTTCTCCAAAGAAGACATACAGATGGCCAAGAAGCACATGAAAAGCTGTTCAACATCACTAATTATTAGAGAAATGCAAATCAAAACTACAATGAGTGGGCTTCCCTGGTGGCGCAGTGGTTGAGAGTCTGCCTGCCGATGCAGGGGACGCGGGTTCGTGCCCCGGTCCAGGAAGATCCCACATGCCGCGGAGCGGCTGGGCTCGTGAGCCGTGGCCGCTGAGCCTGTGCGTCCGGAGCCTGTGCTCCGCAACGGGAGAGGCCACAAGCGTACCGCAAAAAAAAAAAAAAAAAAAAAAAAAAAAAAAAAAAAAAACTACAATGAGGTATCACCTCACACCAGTCAGATTGGGCATCATCAGAAAATCTACAAACAACAAATGCTGTAGAGGGTGTGGAGAATAGGGAACACTCTTGCACTGTTGGTGGGAATGTAAATGGATACAGCCACTATGGAGATCAGTATGGAGGTTCCTTAAAAAACTAAAAATAGTACTACCATATGACCCATCAATCCTCCTACTGTGTATATACCCAGAGAAAACCTTAATTCAAAAAGACACATGCACCCCAATGCTCACTGAAGCACTATTTACAATACTTAGGTCATGGAAGCAACCTAAATGCCCATCAACAGACGAATGGATAAAGAAGACTGGTACATATATACAGTGGAATATAGCTCAGCCATAAAAAAGAACGAAATTGGGTCATTTGTAGGGATGTGGATGGATCTAGAGACTGTCATACAGAGTGAAGTAAGTCAGAAAGAGAAAAAACAAATGTATATTAACACATATATGTGGAACTTAGAAAAAGGGTACAGATGAACCAGTTTGCAGGGCAGAACTAGAGACACAGATGTAGAGAACAAACATATGGAAATCAAGCGGGGAAAGTGGCGGGGGTGGTGGTGGTGATGGGATGAATTGGGAGATTGGGATTGACATATAACCACTAATATGTATAAAATAGAGAACTAACAAGAACCTGTTGTATAAAAAACTAAAATTAAAAAAATGAGATTTAACCATAATCGTATAGAAACTCATAGCCCTTTGGGCATCTTACGACCACCTCAAAAGGGCTCTGGTGTGATAACAGTGGATTTTTGCTAAAAGAACTGCAAGATTCAGACCCAATTTAGGAAGGATTTCTTAACAAAACCCAAAGACAACAGGAGAGAAAAAAATAAAATTAAGGAAACTAGGGGAAATTTAAGTCCCGGGCTCCAAAAGCTACAACAAACATAAACATAGCACATCTCTCAGCCAGATTTACATAAAACCTGATGTTAAAATCCTAATTACCACGTATCCTATTACCTGATACATCTTGTCTGGCTTTTAACTAAAAAATCACAAGGCATGCCAAAGGCAAGGAAAAGCACACTCTGAAGAAACTAAACAAGCATCATAACCAGACTCAAATATGATATAGATTTTGAGTAAGTGCATTTTACCAAAATTATAAAAAAAGAATAATGTCTTTAGGTTTCAACCATGCTGTAGCATGTGTCAAACTTTCCTTCCTTTCTGGATTGAATAATATTCTATGTACATAACACATTTTCTTAACCATTCATCTGTCAAGGGACACTTGAATTGCTTCTACCTTTTGGCTAGTATGTTAAATATTGTGTTAAAGTCCCTGTTTTTAATTCTTTTGAATATATATGCAGAAGTGGAATTGCTGGATCATATGATAATTCTATGCTTAATGTTTTGAGAAATTACCATACTGTTTTCCACAGGTGCCCAACCATTTTACATCCCCAACCACTAGCAAAGCACAAGTTACAATTTCTCTACATCTTTTCCAACAATTTTTATTTTCTTTTTTTTTATAATGGTCATCCTAATATGAATGTCTTACTTTCTTTTAATATGTTCTTAAAATATACTATAGCACTGAGTACGTTTTTCATAAGCTTTTACTTCTAAACCACTCATGTCTTTAACATGTGTCTCTTATAAGCAGGATACATTTGTAACTTGCTCTTTATCTAATTTACCTTTTAATTGGAGCAGTGTTTGATATTTAATCAAACACTGTGTATGATTGATATTTAATATGATTAATTAAATGATTACATGTATCTATCATCTTTCTACTAGTTTTTATTTCTCCTATCTGTTCTTTGTCCCTTATTTTCTCTTTGATGTCTTTTTCCAATTGAGCATATTTTATGATTACATTTTATTTCTTTAATTGGCTAATTATATTTAACTTTTTAAATAAAGATTTTGCTGTTTACCTCCAAGTGATATATCCACTTCATATGTAGTATAAGAACTTCCAGGACTGTATATCCACTTTTCCCCACTCATACTTTATGGTATTTCCATCTGATTTACTTCTTCATGTATTACAAACTATGCGATACTTTGTTTTTCTTTCAATCAATTATAGAACAAACATATGGACACCAAGTGGGGAAAGGGGCAGGGGTCGTGGTGGTGTGATGAATTGGGAGACTGGGATTGACATATATACACTAATATGTATAAAATGGATAACTAATAAGAACCTGCTGTATAAAAAAAATAAATAAATTCTAAGTTCAAAAAAAAAAAGTTGTTCATTATGCCTTCTTCTATCGTTTTCTGAAAACGCCTGTGAAGACGGTTGTGACTTCTTCCTTAAATGTTTGATTTAAGCCAAACATGAAAACAACTGGGCTGGGAGTTCTCAATAGATTTTTGACAATGAATTCATTTCTTTAATTGATATAAGGCTCTTTAGATTTTTTTCTTTTGTCAGATTTAACTGGTTGTACTTTAAAAATAAAGTTTTCAACTTTATCTAAAATATTTAATTTATAAGGAAAATATTATTTATTTTCCAATTTGGATATTTTTTTTCTGGATTCTCATTCATTTGTGTAGCTGCCTATTTCCATCTGCTAAATAGTCAGATCTCCACAGTCGTGGGTTCGGTGGATTCAATCAGCTGCGATGTGGAATCCACTGATACGGAGGGCTGACTATAAGAACCTGTTTTATAAAAGAGATTTCAGCATTTATGTACAGATTTTGGCTGATGTGGCTTTTTATATCTAAAAATATTTATCTCATTTGTGAAAGTTATTGTCTTGTATGGTTGTTTGAAGATGAAAAACTGCCTTTATTCATAGATTATATTGTAATTTACTTTTTTAAACATCTTTATTGGAGTATAATTACTTTACAACATTGTGTTAGTTTCTGCTGTATAATAAAGTGAATCACCTATATGTATACATACATCCCCATATCCTCTCCCTCTTGCACCTCCCTCCCACCCTCCCTATCCCATCCCTCTAGTCACAGAGGACAGAGCTGATCTCCCTGTGCTATGCAGCTGCTTCCCACTAGCTACCTATTTTACATTTGGTAGTGTATGTATGTCAGTTCTATTCTCTCACTTTGTCCCAGCTTACACTTCACCCTCCCTGTGTCCTCAAATACATACATTATGTCTGCATCTTTATTCCTGTCCTCCCTTAGGTTTTTTAGAACTATTTCCTTTTTTAGATTCTGTATATATTTTTTAGTATATGGTATTTGTTTTTCTCTTTCTGACTTACTTCACTCTGTATGACAGACAGTGAGGTCCATCCACCTCACTACAAATAACACAATTTAATTTATTTTTATGGCCGAGTAATACTCCATTGTATATATGTACCAATCTTCTTTATCCATTCGTCTGTTGATGGGCATTTAGGTTGCTTCCATGTCCTGGCTATTGTAAATAGTGCTGCAATGAACACTGGGGTACATGACTCTTTTTGAATTATGGTTTCCTCAGTGTATATGCCCAGTAATGCGATTGCTGGGTCATATGGTAATTCTACTTTTTAGTTTTTTAAGGAACCTCCGTACTGTTCTCCATAGTGGCTGTATCAATTTACATTACCACCAACAGTGCAAGAGGGTTCCTTTTTTTCCCACACCTTCTCCAGCATTTACTGTTTGTAGATTTTTTGATGATGACCATTCTGACCAGTGTGAGGTGATACCTCCTTGTAGTTTTGATTTGCATTTCTCTAATAATTAATGATGTTGAGCATCCTTTCATGTGTTTATTGGTAATCTGTATATCTTCTTTGGAGAAATGTCTATTTAGATCTTCTGCCCATTTTTGGATTGGTTGTTTTTTTTGTTTTTGTTTTTTTGTTTTTTGATACTGAGCTGCATGAGCTGCTTGTATATTTTGGAGATTAATCCTTTGTCAGTTGCTTAGTTTGCAAATATTTTCTCCCATTCCAAAGGTTGTCTTTTTGTTTTGTTTATGGTTTCCTTTGCTGTGCAGAAGCTTTTAAGTTTCATTAGGTCCCATTTGTTTATTTTTGTTTTTATTTCCATTTCTCTAGGAGGTAGGTCAAAAAAGGATCATGTTGTGATTTATAACAAAAGTGTTCTGCCTATGTTTTCCTCTAAGAGTTTTATAGTGTCTGCCTTTACATTTAGGTTTTTAATCCATTTTGAGTTTATTTTTGTGTATGGTGTTAGGGAGTGTTCTAATTTCATTCTTTTACATGTAGCTGTCCAGTTTTCCCAGCACCACTTATTAAAGAGGCTGTCTTTTCTCTATTGTATATTCTTGTCTCCTTTATCAAAGATAAGATGACCATATATGTGCAGTTTTATCTCTGGACTTTCTATCCTGTTCTATTGATCTAAATTTCTGTTTTTGTGTCAGTACCATACTGTCTAGATTACTGCAGCTTTGTAGTAGAGTCTGAAGTCAAGGAGCCTGATTTCCTCAAGCTCCATTTTACTTTCTCAAGATTGCTTTGGCAACTTGGTGTCTTCTGTGTTTCCATAGAAATTGTGAAATGTTGTTCTAGTTCTGTGAAAAATGCCATTGGTAGTTTGATAGGGATTGCCCTGAATCTGTAGATTGCTTTGGGTAGTAGAGTCATTTTCACAATGTTGATTCTTCCAATCAAAGAACATGGCATATCTCTCCATCTCTTTGTAGAGTTTTTAATTTCTTTCAGCAGTGTCTTATAGATTTCTGCATACAGATCTTTTGTCTCCTTAGGTACTTTTATTCCTAGGCATTTTATTCTTTTTGTTGCAATGGTAAGTGGGAGTGTTTCCTTAATTTCTCTTTCAGATTTTGTGTCATAAGTGTATAGGAATGCAAGAGATTTCTGTGTATTAATTTTGTTTCCTGCTACTTTACCAAATTCATTGATTAGTTCTAGTAGTTTACTGGTGACACATTTAGGACTCTCTGTGTATAGTATCATGTTATCTGCAAACATTGACAGTTTTACTTATTCTTTGCTGATTTGGATTCATATTATTTCTTTTTGTTCTCTGATTGCTGTGGCTAAGACTTCCAAAACTATGTTGAGTGATAGTGGTGAGAGTGGGCAAGCTTGTCTTGTTCCTGATCTTAGAGAAAATGGTTTAAGTTTTTCACCATTGAGAAGGATGTTGGCTTGTCATATATGGCCTTTATTTTGTTGAGGTAAGTTCCCTCTATGCCTACTTTCTGGAGGGTTTTTATCAGAAAAGGGTGTTGAATTTTTTTGGAAGATATTTTCTGCATCTATTGAGAGTATCATATGGTTTTTCTCCTTCAAATTGTTAATATGGTGTATCACATTGATTGATTTGGGTATATTGTAGAATCCTTACATTCCTAGTATAAACCCCACTTGATCATGGTATATGGTCCTTTTAATGTGCTGTTGGAGTCTGTTTGCTAGTACTTTGTTAAGGAGTTTTGCACCTATATTCATCAGTGATATTGGCCTCTAGTTTTCTTTCTTTGTGACATCTTTGTCTGGTTTTGGTATTGGGGTAATGGTGGTCTCATAGAATGAGTTTGGGAGTGTTCCTCCCTTTGCTATAGTTTTGAAGAGTTTGAGAATGATAGGTATTAGCTCTTTTCTAAATGCTTCATAGAATTTGCCTGTGAAGCCATCTGGTCCTGGGCTTTTGTTTGTTAGAAGGCTTATAATTACAGTCTCAATTTCAGTGCTTGTGATTGGTCTATTTATATTTTCTATTTCGTCTGGTTCAGTCATGGAATGTTGTGCTTTTCTAAGAACTTGTCCATTTCTTCCAGGTTGTCCATTTTATTGGCATATAGTTGCTTGTTAGTAATAACTCATGATCCTGTATTTCTGCAGTGTCAGTTGTTACTTCTCCTTTTTCATTTCTAATTCTTTTGATATGAGTCTTTTCTCTTTTTTTCTTGATGAGCCTGGGTTACGTTTATCAATTTTGTTTGTCTTCTCAAAGAACCAGCTTTTAGTTTTATTGATCTTTGTACTGTTTTCTTCATTTCTTTTTCATTTATTTCTCATCTGATCTTTATGATTTCTTTCCTTCTGCTAACTTTGGGGTTTTTTGTTCTTCTTTCTCTAATTGCTTTAGCTGTAAAGTTAGGTTGTTTATTTGAGATGTTTCTTGTTTCTTGAGGTAGGATTTTATTGCTATAAACTTTCCTCTTAGAACTGCTTTTGCTGCATCCCATAGGTTTTGGGTGGTCGTGTTTTCACTGTTATTTGTTTCTAGGTAATTTTTTATTTCCTCTTTGATTTATTCAGTGATCTCTTTTTTATTTAGTAGTTTATTGTTTAGCCTTCATGTATTTGTATTTTTTACACATTTTTTCACGTAATTGATATCTAGTCTCATAGTGTTGAGGTCAGCAAAAATAGTTGATATGATTTCAGTTTTCTCAAGTTTACCAAGGCTTGATATTTGACCTAAGGTATGGTTTATTCTGGAGAATGTTCCATGAGCACTTGAGAAGAAAGTGTATTCTGCTGTTTTTAGATGGCCTGTCCTATACATATCAATTAAGTCCATTTTGTTTAATGTGTCATTTAAAGCTTGTGTTTCCATATTTATTTTCATTTTGGATTATCTTTACACTACTGAAAGTGGGGTGTTAAAGTCCCCTACTATGATTGTGTTACTGTCAATGTCCCCTTTTATGGCTGTTAGCAAGTGCCTTATGTACTGAAGTGCTCCTATGTGGGGTGCATAAATAATTACAATTGTTATATCTTCATCTTGGTTTGATCCATTGATCATTATGTACTGTCCTTCTTTGTCTCTTGTAATAGTCTTTATTTTGAGGTCTATTTTTTTCTGATATGAGTATGGCTACTCCAGCTTTCTTTTGATTTCCATTTGCATGGTATACTTTTTTCCATCCCCTCACTTTCAGTCTGTATGTGTCCCTATATCTGATGTGGGTCTCTTTTATACAGCATATACATGGGTCTTGTTTTTGCATCCCTTCAGCCATTCTATGTCTTTTGATTAGAGCACTTAATCCATTTACATTTAAGGTAATTATCTGTACGTATGTTCCTATTACCGTTTTCTTAATTTTTTGCATTTGTTATCATAAGTCTTTTCCTTCTCTTGTGTTTCCTGCCTAGAGAAGTTCCTTTAGCATTTGTTGTAAAGTTGGTTTGGTGGTGCTGGATTCTCTTAGCTTTTGCTTGTCTGTAAATGTTTTAATTTCTCCATTGAATCTGAATGAGATCCTTGCTGGGTAGAGTAATCTTGGTTGTAGGTTTGTCCCTTTCATCACTTTAAATATGTCCTGACACTCCCTTCTGGCTTGCCGTGTTTCTGCTGCAAGATCAGCTGTTAACCTTATGGGAATTGCCTTGTATGTTATTTGTTGATTTTCCCTTGCTGCTTTTAATATTTTTTCCTTGTATTTAAGTTTTGATAGTTTGATTAATATGTGTCTTTGTGTGTTTCTTCTTGGATTTATCCTTTATGGTGCTCTCTGCCCTTCCTGGACTTGATTGACTATTTCCTTTCCCATGTTAGGGAATTTTTCAACTATAATCCCTTCAAATATTTTCTCTGATGCTTTCTTTTTCTCTTCTTCTTCTGGGACCCCTATAATTCGATTGTTGGCACATTTAGTGTTGTCCCAGTGGTCTCTGAGACTGTACTCAGTTATTTTCATTCTTTTTCCTTTATTCTGCTCTGTGGTAGTTATTTCTACTATTTTATCTTCCAGGTCACTTATCTGTTCTTCTGTCTCAGTTATTCTGCTATTGATTCCTTCTAGAGAATTTTTTATTTCATTTATTGTGTTGTTCATCTTTGCTTCTTTGCTCTTTAGTTCTCCTAAGTCCTTGTTAAACATTTCTTGTATTTTCTTCATTTAATTTCCAAGATTTTTGATCATCTTTACTATTATCACTCTGAATTCTTTTTCAGGTAGACTGCCTATTTCCTCTTTATTTGTTTAGTTTGGTGGGTTTTTACCTTGCTCCTTCATCTACTGTGTGTTTCTCTGTCTTCTCAATTTGCTTAACTTACTGTGTTTGGGGTCTCCTTTTCTCAGGCTATAGGTTCATAATTCATGTTGTTTTTGGTGTCTGCCCCCAGTGGCTAATTTTTTTTTTTTTTTCAGTAGGTTGTGTAGGCTTCCTTTTGGAAGGGACTGGTGCCTGTCTTCCGGTGAGTGGTGCTGGATCTTTCTTTCTGGTGGACAGGGCCATGTCCAGTAGTGTGTTTTGGGGTGTCTGTGAACTTAGTATTATTTTAGGAAGCCTCTCTGCTAATTGGTGGGTTTGGTTTCCTCTTTTGGTAGTTGCTTGGCGTGGGGCACCCAGAACTGGTTTGTTGGCTGTTGGGTGGACCTGGGTCTTAATGTTGTGATGAAGATCTGTGGAAGAATGCTTGCCAATTGATATTACATGAGGACAAGTGATCTCTGGTGGTTCAATGTCCTGAACTCAGCTCACCCACCTCAGAGGCTCAGCTCTGACAGCAGGCTGGAGCACCAAGACCCTGTCAGCCACACAGTATGTTCAGGCACTTTGGTCTGCTTTGATTTCTTGTGCTCAAGGACCACACAGTCCACAAAGGTGTTGCATGCAATACCAACTCTCTGGTTCCATGGAATCTGAGCCTGCAGTGCAGTGCATATGTCTTGGTTATTGAGTTCTAGGTTTACAGTTTGTTGTTGTTTTGTCTTAGTATTTTTCAAATGTTACTCACTTGCACTGTTTCCACATCTTTTTCCTCTGTATGCAATGTGCACTCACCCATTACTTTTAAGATTTTTCTCTCATTACTTTGAGCATTTTTATTATGTGCTTTTGTGTAGTTGTACTCATATTTCTTGTTTTTTTGTTTTGTGAAGCTTTTCATGTCTGAGTTTATAGTTTTCATCAAATTTGTAAAGCTTTCCTCCATGATTGCTTTAAATATCTTTTCTGCTTTCACTCCCATCCAAGAGATCTAAATTTCCCATTTATCATGCCTTTTAATTGTCTCACACCTCATTGAAGATCTTATTTTGTTTAAATTTAGTTTTCTCTCTCTGCTTTATTTTGGATAGTTTCTTATGATATGTCTTCAACTTTACTGTTCCCCTCTTCTGCAAAGTTACCTGACAATCTCACCCATTGTAATTTTCACCTGCCATTAATCTTACCCAGTGTAATTTTCACCTGAGAGTTTGTAGTGTTTTATTGTATAAAAGTGCTACTGGGCTTTTCTTTAAAATATTTTCTGCATTTACTTTTAACATTTCAACACAAACAATGTATTTATGCCAACAGTTTACTTTATTTTATTTATTTATTTATTTATTATTTTTTATTTTTTGCGGTACGCAGGCCTTTCACTGTTGTGGACTCTCCTGTTGCAGAGCACAGGCTCTGGACGCACAGGCTCAGTGGCCATGGTTCACAGGCCCAGCTGCTCTGCAGCATGTGCGATCTTCCTGGACCGGGGCATGAACCCATGTCCCCTGCATTGGCAGGCAGACTCTCAGCCACTGTGCCACCAGGGAAGCCGTATGCCAACAGTTTTAATTTTCTGTTTATTCAATTTCACATTTGTGTCAGCTTGGGGTTAGTTTTAATTGATTGGTTTCTCCCTTTTTGCAATGTGTCATGTGTTTCTCCTTCTTTGTATGCTTGGTAATATTAGATTGGATGGCAAGTATCATGAACTTTACTTTTTTTTGGTGTTGTTTTCCAATGTGTTTTCTTGTAAATATTCCTGAGCTTTCTCCTGGAGCACAGTTAAATTAATTGGAAATGGTTTGATCCTTTTGGATTTGCTTTTGAGATTTGTTAAGTAGGCCTAGTTCAGCATTTAATTTAGGGCTAATTATTACCCACTACTGTGCTAAGACCCTTCAGAGAGCCTGCATGCCTGAGGAAATTTCAAACCTGGTGAGGTCTGAAAGAAAGTAGGTGGTTATGTTTATAATGTAACATTTTATAATGTAGGAAGAGAGCTTTAAATGTTTGTCCTGTAGAGCTTGGAGGCTAAGAGCTGCTTCCTTGGTGACTACACATGGAAATGCTCTTTATGTTTTTAAAACTTTGAACTCAGGCTAGGAAGAACAGAGACCTTCATTTGTCAGCAATTTGAGTGTGGACCATTAAAGAGTTGTCTGTCCCATGATGCTATTTTATTAATTCACAGTGAATAATGTACCTGTCAAAAGAACCAGAATGCTCACATTGTCAAGATCAGCCCATTCTCTCCCTGTAGCTAACATACAGGTTAAGTTAAATGACAACTTACTAATTTTTACTGAGAAATAGCTGCTGAGCTTGTGTGAAAATGAATTTTCTCCTTGCATGGGGAGACTAATGAGCTCTAGTTGACAATATACATGCATCTTATACTACCATAATGAGATAATTTGAATTGGAATATGTAGGTCACCAGTTCTAACAATTTAGATAAAGCAATTTCTTTTCTTTCCCTTTTTTTTTCATTCAAACGGAGAATACTTGAATTTTAGAGCCAACACTCTCTCTCCCCTGGACAAAATCTCTGCCAAATATATATTTTTACATTTTTGTTTTCTCATAACTCTAAAGGTTACTAATCTCCCACATTTCCGATGCGTATATTCTTTCCTTAAATGGGTTCATAGATTCAATTCTTAAAGTACTCAATTTATAGTATCTTCTGATTCATTTATTCCTTCAGGGTGTTTATTATTTTTTGCCCACTAATCCACTTTGCTTTAATTTTCAGGTTAACACAGGAGGGGAATCATCTTTTCCTCTTTTTCAAGTTCTTGGAAGAATATCCTTTTAACCTAGAATCAGTGAGAATAAGGACATACTTTAACTTAGGCATTTCCTCAGTCAATATGTCATTTCAGTTGGCTTACTATTTAACATACTGCTGACCATTTCTCAGTGACTGAGTAACATGATCACAGTTGCCATGTGGAGATTCAATTCCAGCAGCTGTCTGGAGGTGCAGGGGTAACAATTGGAATGTTATGACCTGGAATATGAGGGACACTTATCTGCAGTATGGACACAAGCTCTGAGTACAGAACCAAGTCCCTGACCTCTCAGCTGAGAAACATTCCATGAAAATGGTTGCATCTTTGGAAGAACCAGGGTTGTTCTAAGGAAAAATCTGGGGAATAATTCATGAAACATTTGTTCAGTAAGGAAAGAAATTATTTAAGCATAACATTTTAACTTATTTAATGGCCTTAATGATGGTGTTTAAGAGATTAATCCAGTAGTAAGTTAGAAGAAGAAGAAGAAGAAGAAGAAGAAGAAGAAGAAGAAGAAGAAGAAGAAGAAGAAGAAGAAGAAGAAGAAGAAGAAGAAGAAGAAGAAGAAGAAGAAGAAGAAGAAGAAGAAGAAGAAGAAGAAGAAGAAGAAGAAGAAAGAGGAGGAGGGGGTGAAGGGGAGAGGGAGGGAGAAGGGGAGGGAGAGGAGGAGGGCGAGAGGGAGAAGAAGAAAAAGAAGAAGACAATACATTAATCTAAATTGGAGAGAAAACTATTAAGAATCCTGAAAAAATAATCCCTATTTCATTCTACTGACATAATATTTTGGGGGTCCATATATAAAATATAATAGGATCTTTTTCTGTCTCCTTCACATAATGCTGATGCCTTTTATGATGTTATTGGATTATTTACAATGTCTTCTGTCATTCCTCAGGGGTTAAAAAGAAAAAAAAATTGAAACATATTTTGCCTACTATGTGCATGAAAACAGGTTTTACTTCCTGGGTTTTAAGGAAAGTGAGTGCTACCACCTTGTATAGCTGACCATTTCAGTCACACCTCTGCCTGGCTTTGATTAAAATATTATTAGAAGATGAAGATTCTCTCATACAGATTCATCATAATAAAAGACTCTTTTAGACCTTCATGAGATTCAAAATCTATTAGAATTTTATTCAGAAATAGTCAACATAATTTACATCATGTTTGGTAACCCTGATAGCTGAAGATTCCGGGTGTACTGTAAGACTTGTTCATTTCTAGGATCTGTGAAGTGGAACCAAAAGGAATTCCTGTTACTCCAGACAAGACTACAGGGGACATGCCAAGTATATCTGAAGTAAACATGAGTCAAGGGATTAAACCCTTGGTTTACTTTTAAAGCTGTTCCCTCTAGGGAAACTGACAACCACATAAACATAAGCATCATGCCACATAGAACCATATGAGGCCAGACAGATATCTATCTACTTCATCAGTTATATCATCTCATAACCTTAAGATAAAAAAAAAATGATAGTTACTTTCAGAGTCACCAAAACAACTGAAGTAGATATACCTGGGTTTTCTAAAAAATACCTCCAAATTCATAGTCTGCACTCATAGTATGTTGCTTGTGTCACCTTTTATGTTGATAGATATATATGGGTGTATATACACACACACACACACACACACACACACACACATATATATATATATATATATATATATATATATATACACACACACACACACACACAATTTGTATCTTCAGTCAAATTTTTCTTTTCCACAGGCACATATTTCTAATAGCTTATCCAGAACTTTGAAAATGAATAGTCTGTAAAGACAGCCATGCTTTCCACCCAAATCTGGTTCTCGTGTAGAGGTCTCTTTCTCAGTGAATGGTAACATCATCCATCTGCAATGTGAAGCAAACCTTTGGGAGTCACTCTTGGCCCCTCGCTCCTGCACCCACTGTCCCTATATTTAAACAAGTGCTCTAGATTTTATCTACTACATTTTATTAATTCTATTTCCTTACTTCCATATCGAATGATGCCATTTTACTCCAAACCACCACTATCTCCAACGTGAAATAATGTCATGCGTCTTAACTGTTTCCTTCATGTCCATTTTGCTCTTTTAATCTACACAAAGCCAGAGTGAACTTTAAGCAACATACATATCACCAGCCTCTTAGAATGTTTCATGGTTTACCATTTGTTTAAGTATAAAGGTCAGAACGATTCATAACAGGCTTCAAGTTCTATACAGTTTAACCTTGAGTATACCTTCACCTAAACTTGACACGTATGTGTTTGTCTTCTCTTTGTTTCCTAAAACCTCCTTCACCAGCTGGATTCTTTGACTGTAATAAAAGTCATTTATGTTTCTTCCTCTTTTCTAATGACACCATTTTTATTCTTCAATACATCTTTCATATCTTACTTCATGTAACTTCCTTAATGAACCCCCCCCTGAAACATCCCCCAAACTGATCAGAATTCTTTTTATGCTCTCATAGATCTTATCTCAATATATATTCCATTTACTATAGTAAACTCAATATATTTCTCTTTTGCTTACAAACTCTTTGTTTGTTGTTTTTCACCAGATGGAGTAATTAGCGCAGGGCAGCCCTACGGTAGATGCTCAGTAACTAACGCTGAAAGAATAAGCAAATTGTGAGATGAACAACGGGCAGAGAGAAGCATGAAGTGTCAGAAGGAATACTGGTTCTTTTGGGAACTAGGGAAGTCAAATCCTTTTTATTTCTGGCCTAAGATATTCAAGATTATGAGTTAACTGCACATGGAGCAAATTATGGTCATGCATGCAGAACTGCTCAGGTTGTATGAATAATGCCTAATGATGTTAAAACAGCTTGCAAAATCTTAGAAAATCTACGAAGTATCCAAACCCTGAATTTCATATCCTTGAAATCCATAGAGACTTATGTCAGGTGATTAACCCTTTCCTCACACAAATCAGGTTTTGATTCAGAGGACTGCAAAGTTGCATTCCTGAGCCAGCCTACCTTAGGTAAAACAATCCCACAGTGGAGGAATAACTTTCTAACACACATCTTTACATTAAACACTCATAGAAAGTGACCACAGGTATAAGCCTTAAATGAATGTGTAATTCATTATGAATGGAATTCCCAATACTTAGTTGTTATTCCTAAAAGATCTAGGAAGTTTTCTAACTTACAATTAAATTAATCATATATATTGTAAGCATAATATTTCACTTTTGAATTTATGTTGCATGTAAGGACCACAAGGACAGGGATTATCATCCATTTTTTCCATTACCACTTTACCAGTACCTAGAAGACTGACAGAAACATAATAGTTACTATTTTTGAGTGAAATTCCTTAATTTAAATAACCAGCTTGTGTGTGCATGGGCACTCATGCGATATTTTACCTTAGAATTTAATAAGTGAATGATGATTTAACAGGTCTAGGCAAATGTAGCCTCTTTCATTCATTCACAAATCTTATAAAGCTCTATGCCAGAAAGTATAAGGTGTCAATGGACAAAGAAAACACAAGGGCTCACAATCTAATGAAAGACATACATGTAAATGTAAATAATAATAATAATAATAATAATTGATGTAAATTTCTACAGGTAAAATTTTAAAAGTAAGTCAAAAGACAAAATCTGAAGGAGATTTCTCCCCACTTAGGGGGAGAAAATAATCTTTATAGAGGAGATAGTTTTTGATCTGTAAAGATCAAAAATCAAGAGATGTTTATCTGGCACATGGTGGAAAGGTGCTGGGCATGCCAGGATTACAGGCATATGAGTAGGCCCTCAAAGGAAGAGGCAGGTGTCTGCAGGACTCTGCAGGTGGTCTGGCCAAGACAGTCATCAAAGAATTCAGGAGACTAGGAGAAGTTACACTTTCTTCATTTTCAGACATGTGAATTGTTAGGTTTGAACCAGTTTTCCAGTTATTATTAATGGCCTTTTATGATCTAAATGAATAAAAAATAAACCTATGCAGTTTATTCCATCATGCTGTGTTTACAAGTATATGGAAAATGTCCTAACAAAATACACTTAACTTATACACATACAGACTGTGTTACGCTTTTCTCTACTCATCCAGAAAGTGCTTTAATCAGATCATGATTATTTTAGCCTTATTAACTGCTTTCATATTTTTATTCAAAATATGTGACACCTAATATATTAACTACTTTAAATTTTTATTTTATTTGATAAAAAATTAGAAGTCTATCTTTTGTGCCATGCTTATTTTATTGTTATTTGTCTTTTGATAAAGTTATTACTAGCCTTGTAATTATATTCACAAAATGAGGACATTATATTACTGTCCTTACTTTACTATAAATGATGAATCTCCTTGTTTTCCTTGTTTTGTTTTTGTGTTTTGTTTTTTGCACATGCCATGCGGCTTGTAGGATCTTAGTCCCCTAGCCAGGGATTGAACCCTGGCCCTTGGCAGTGAAAGCGTCAAGTCCTAACCATTGGACCGCCAGGGAATTCCCAAATCTCTTTGTTTTTAATCACAGTGCAAACATGAAGCTTCAGGAGCTAAAACCCCAAATTAAAATATTAAAGAGCATCAATGTTTCGGTGTTGAGCTAGGAGTTTTTCTGGTTCAAAGGAACTTGCATGTAATGCAGTCCTTGTCCCTTGCTCACCCAGTCAGCAATTTTTCCAAACTTGATTTTGGGACTGATCATTCCTAAATTGAATTAGACATTTTTTAAACCATGTCTAACAAGAATGAAGGAAAGAAAACTAGTTTGAACTCTGCTTCTGGTGCCAACAGTATTATTTAATGAGGTAAACGCTGGTAATTGTGTTTAGTTCAATAACGCTTTTAATTACAGTTGAGCTCTCCTTCATAATTTATGGATTTTCCTGATGCAAAATAAACAACTGAAAGCCAAGTGAAGGCAACCTCATGGATTTCTGTTGCCTAATTAAAGTACAGACACATCACTTTTCCTATTGCTGCCCTAGACAAAATAAGGTTTTGCTTATAGTTTCATAGTCAAAATTACTTTTTGTTTTTGTATGGAACTAATACAATTGTATCTTTAGCTTCTGTATATCTTGTGTACTTATCCTTGTATCTGGAACATAATGAGTATTTGATTAATTTCTCTTGAATGAAGAAAAGGTTACTAAAACACATAATGCAGAGAAATATGATTTGTTGATTTGGGGTGATTTTGCCTATTTCTAGATATAGACAATGAAAGATTAATGGCACATTTTCAGAACCAATTTCCTCTCTGTCTTTATGCTTTCTATGCATTAAGTTTCCCTACACCCTCCTCCATGTTCATTCTGAAATGAGAAATGGGAGAGAATATTAATGCAGCCAGGTTTGCTGATCACCAGCCTTCTGGCAACATTTATTTCCTTTGGAGAGTTTCATCCACATTTGCTAAATACATAGTGACACAGTAGATCAGTGACAAAATTAATTGGAATCACTCTTAGGCTTTTTTTGTTGTTGGTCATCCAACAGTCCCTGCTTCATGTGAAAAGTGCTATTTCATAGAGAAAGACAGCATCCATCATACGTATGTATGTTCTGGGGTCAGTATTTCTGAATGAAAAGAGACAAAGGAAATGATGTAAAACCAATTAAGACATGATATTTCCACTTTTTTTTTTTCTTTTTCTGATTCAGGTTTTGGTCTTAAGCATATCTGGTCAAGAGAAATAGGCTAATTTATAGATCATCAGTTAAGCAAGTCAGTTAATAGAATAAGGATCTGTATAAACTGTATGGAAAAAAAATCAAATGTGGCATTTCCTGAAATATTGAGAGGTGCAAAGCATTTGCTCTTGTTGCCAATAGGATTTTCGTTCTTGAGTTTCTTCCATTTTTGACACCCATGAACAGATACATTGTCAGAATTTCTTCCCAGAAGTTAACATTTCCTGAATCTGCAGCATCAGTAAGAAGGAGCTTAGTCAATAGGAAATTACCATTAAAACCTACAGCAGCATGACAAAACAACTAAACCAAACACCCTCTCAGAGACTGTCAGTAGAAACAAAGTTGGGATCAATAATGCTATGTTTTATAAACTGAGAAACTACATCATCCCATCACTGCTGAGTATCTCCCCTCTTAGCAAAGCCACTGAGGAAAACAGTCTAATCTCAGATTTATAAAATTTTCCCTTTTATTTCCTATGTTCATTGAGGTGCATTTTCTCAAAATCAACGGGGAGAGTATGTGTACCCAAGCAGATATCATTCTTAAATAAATCAGAGCATATCTCATTTTATATCTAAAGCATTTAAACACCAAAATTCAGAGTTTTGTCTACATGAGAGGAGGATTAAGCAAAATATTTACTGTAGATTTATAGATATAATTATATTATCCCAGTGGCTGTTAAAAGTTAAGAGGTTTTCTACTTGCCTTCCAGATTAACATTTTCAGGATTTGCAACTGAATAACCACAATAAAAATTGTAAATGAAAATATTGCTTTTATATTCTAATTTGAGGAATTCAAGAAATGCATCATTTTGATGGTGTTTGCTTTTGCACAAAATAGGCTTTATTGAAAAACAAATGTCATTTTTATTCTACTGTGTAGGTGAATTATATGTATTCTTCTTTTCCACATGGAAATCCTGTAAGGTTTTGCACTCCTCCTATGTAATAAATATAATACTTAGCATGAGCTTCACAATGCAATCTGTTAAGCAGTCTGTGGGATGGAAAGATTGGGAAATGAAAAGAATACACACCAGACGTTTATAAAAGACTTAAGGCATCTTATCTATCTCAATGCAGTTGTGTCACAGCACAGATGATTTTGCTTTGGTAAGTAAATCAGCTGCCACAAAGAAAAGGTCACTTATTTGACCTAAGTCCAATCTTCTCTTAGGACATTTAACTCTCCTGATTTCTACATCTCTGCATTAGCAAAATGACAGGGAAGAATAAAAAGATGCAATGCTTTGTTTTACTGGATTAGTCTGAAAGAGGAGTTTCTATGCCAACTTTATATTAGGGTCAGGATTTAATAAATTTCTATAAAATTATGTAGAAGAATGGATGAGGGAAATTAAAATTTTACAAAGCTGATATTGTCCATTACAGGTATTTTACAGGGATGACATGAAGGTGCACCACACCCAGCAACACAGGTGGTATCAAAAAATACAATAATCTGCCCTTGGTAGCTGAACCAGAAGCATGTAACATGAGAAGAATTATGTGTCCATACCTGGAAAGTGATTAACAGGTTTCAAGAGAATCCTTTAATCTTGGCCTTCTGTAGCCCAAATCTCTGCTCTATAAAACCTCAGGAACTCATAAAATACAGTCTTAACCCTGAATCATTGTACCATCTTGTAAATATATTGAATTTTTCCTTCAGACAATAACGAGATGAGTATAGTGTGGAAATGCTCAGACAGAAAGGAGAGAGAAGCGTGTGTGTGTGAGAGAGAGAGAGACAGAGACAGAGACAGAGACAGAGACAGAGATAGAGACAGAGGAACAGAGAGAGAAAGAATGGGTCAGATAAATTACCAAAAACGTAGAAGAAAAATTGAGAAAAATAGGTGGAAATACCTTGAAAGTGATATAAAATATTGGTGCATACAGAGTTTAAAGTGCTAGAATTCAGCATCATAGCTCACACTTGTTTAAATAGACAGGGGAAAAGAAAGAGTATAGAAGGGAATATTCAGAGAAATTATAATGCATATTAAACATCACAAAGATATGAGAAGATTTTGTTCAATTTTTTCTACAAAAGAAAGAGAGAGGTGTATGGTGAGCTGAATAGAAAATCATTTTCCTCCAAAAAAGTATTTAAAACCAGGGTGCAAGAAACACGCTAGGCAACCTAAAAGTTTCTGAATATCTGTGTGCCTAAGGAAGCCAGGATCTCAGTTAAGCTCAGGCTGTTCATGAATCTGACTCCTGGCTTTAATTCAGTATACATCTCAAGTGTGCAGTTATGTAGGAGTGAGAACAACAATTTTCATTATATATTTTTTTCCTTCTGTCAATAAAGGCAGATAGTAATTTTAAAATCTAAGCTGGCATTCCCAAGAGCAAAATATCTTTCAACATTTTGTTTTATCTTAAATATTCCAGGGATTGTTATGAGTCCAATTCAAATTATCTCATTATGGTAGTATAAGATGCATGTATATTGTCACCTAGAACTCATTTGTCTCCCCATGCAAGGAGAGAATTCATTGTCACACAAGCTCAGCAGCTAAGAATTCTTGCATCACTGGGTTAAGTCCTGCTTGGGGTACATGGTGTACACTCCTTTTAATGTGTTGTTGGATTCTCTTTGCTAGTATTTTTTAAGGAGTTTTGCATATATATTCATCAGTGATATTGGTCTGTAATTTTCTTTTTTTGTAGTATCTTTGTCTGGTTTGGTATCAGGGTGATGGTGGCCTCATAGAATGAGTTTGGGAGTATTCTTCCTCTGGAATTTTTTGGAAAGTTTGAGAAGGATGGGTGTTTAGCTCTTCTCTAAATGTTTGATAGAATTTGCCTGTGAAGCCATCTGGTCCTGGTCTTTTGTTTGTTGGAAGATTTTTTAGTCACAGTTTCAATTTCATTTCTTGTGATTGATCTGTTCATATTTTCTATTTCTTCCTGGTTCAGACTTGGCAGGTTATACCTTTCTAAGAATTTGTCCTTTTCTTCCAGGTTGTCCCTTTTATTGGCATAGAGTTGCTTGTAGGAGTCTCTTAGAATGCTTTGTATTTCTGAGGTGTCTCATGTAACTTCTTCGTATTCATTCCTAATTTTATTGATTTGAGTCCTCTCCTTTTTTTTCTTTATGAGTCAGATTAATGGTTTATCAATTTTGTTTATCTTCTCAAGGAACTAGCTTTTAGTTTTATTGATCTTTGCTATTGTTTTCTTTGTTTCTCTTTCATTTATTCCTGCTCTCATCTTTATGATTTCTTTCCTTCCACTAACTTTGGGTTTTATTTGTTCTTCTTTCTCTAGTTCCTTTAGGTGTAAGGTTAGCTTATTTATTTGAGATTTTTCTTGTTTCTTGAGGTAGGCATGTATTGCTACAAACTTCCCTCTTAGACCTGCTTTTGCTGCATTCCATAGGTTTTGGATCATCGTGTTTAAGTTGTAATTTTTCTCTGGGTATTTTTTCATTTCTTCTTTGATTTCTCCAGTGATCTCTTAGTTTTTTAGTAATGTATTATTTAGCCTCCAAAGGTTGGTATTTTTTACAGATTTTTTCATGTTAATTGATATCTAGTTTTATAACATGTGGTCAGAAAAGATACCTGATACAATTTCAATTTTCTTAAATTTACCAAGGCTTGATTTGTGACCCAAGATATGATCTATCCTGGAAAGTTCCATGAGCAGTTGAGAAGAAAGTGTAATCTGCTGTTTTTTGGTGGAATGTCCTATAAATATCAATTAACTCTATCTTGTCTATTGTGTCATTTAAAACTTGTGTTTCCTTATTAATTTTCTGTTTGGATGATCTGTCCAATGGTGCAAGCGAGGTGTTAAAGTTCCCCACTATTATTGTGTTACTGTTCATTTCTTCTTTTAGAGCTGTTGGGTGCATATATATTTATAATTGTTATATCTTCTTTTTGGATTGATCCTGACATTTTGTAGTACCCTTCTTTGTCTCTTGTAATAGTCCTTATTTGAAAGTCTATTTTGTCTGATATGAGTATTGTTACTCCAGATTTCTTTTGATTTCCTTTTGCATGGAATATCTTTTTCATTCCCCTCACTTTCAGTCTCTATGTGTCCCTGGGTTTGAAGTGGGTCTGTTGTAGACAGCATACATATGGGTTTTGTTTTTGTATCCATTCAGCGAGCCTGTGTCTTTTGGTTGAAACATTTAATCCATCACATTTAAGGTAATTATCAGTATGTATATTACTATTACCATTTTCTTCATTGTTATAGGTTTGTTTTTGTAGGTCCTTTTCTTTTCTTTTGTTTCCCACTTAGAGAAGTTCCTTTAGCATTTGTTGCAGAGCTGGTTTGGTGGTGCAGAATTCTCTTAACTTTTGCTTGTCTGTAAAGCTTTTGATTTCTCCATCGAATCTGAATGAGCTCCTTTCAGGGTAGAGTAAGCTTGGTTGTAGGTTCTTCCCTTCCTTCGCTTTAAATATAGCACGTCACTCACCCTGACTTGTAGAGTTTCTGCTGAGAAATCAGCTGTTAACATTATGAGAGTTCCCCTGTATGTTATTTGTCATTTTCCCCTTGTTGCTTTCAATAATTTTTCTTTATCTTTAACTTTTTTCAGTTTGATTACTATATTTCTTGGCATGTTTCTCCTTGGGTTTATCTTGCCTGGGATTCTCTGTGCTTCCTGGAATTGGGTGGCTATTTCCTTTCCCATGTTATGTAAGTTTATGACTATAATCTCTTCAAATATTTTCTTGGGTCCTTTATCTCTCTCTTCTCCTTTTGGGACCTCTATCATGCAAAGGTTGTTATGTTTAATGTTGTCCCAGAGGCCTCTTAGGCTGTCTTCATTTCTTTTCATTCTTTTCTTTATTCTGTTCCATGACAGTGAATTTCACCATTCTGTCTTCCAGGTCACTTATCCGTTCTTCTGCCTCAGTTATTCTGCTATTGATTCCTTCTAGTGCATTTTTCATTTCAGTTATTGTATTGTTCATTCCTGTTTGTTTGTTCTTTAATTCTTCTAGGTGTTTGTTCTTTAATTCTTCTAGGTCTTTGTTAAACTTTTCTTGCATCTTCTTGATCTTTGCTTCCATTCTTTTTCTGAGGTCCAGGATCATCTTCACTATCATTATTCTGAATTCTTTTTCTGGAAGGTTGCCTATCTCCACTTCATTTAGTTGTTTTTCTGGGATTTTATCTTGTTCCTTCATCTGGTACTTAGCCCTCTGCATTTTCATCTTGTCTATCTTTCTGTGAATGTGGTTTTTGTTCCACAGGCTGCAGGATTCTGGATACCTCTTTTTTTTAAATGAGATTTTCTGCTTTTTCCTTATTCATGTGAAAATGTTATCATACATTCTGAATATGGGTTCTTTGACATTTATATGTATTATGAATGTCTTCTTCAGCTCTGTGTCTTGAAATTTCCACGTTTATTTCTATAATAATCCATCTCAAATTGACTTTATGTTTGGTGTGAGATAGGGGACAATAGTCACCTTTAATTTTCCTGTGGATATATAATTGGTCCATCACATTTACTGAAAAGACCATCCATCCTTTCTCATTGCATTACAGTGTGTAAAAAATAAAATTAATATTCTCTAAGGAAACATAAAAATAAGAGAAATTCCTTAAATAAAGGATATAGAAAATGGACCTGGTGTGGCTAACAGGGACCCAGAGTAAAATATAACCAAGCAGTCATGGCAGACCTGCGGTTCAGTTACATATGCTGTGTTCTTAGAAAAACTACAAGCAGACAACTATGAGAACTTCTGATTCTGCTAAGAGTTCTGTTACTGAACTCAGATCTGGCTGCTTGCTGCTTGAAAGCCAATACTTGAAGAAAAGGTGTTTGTAGGAAAGGAAAGTTTGTTTTATTCAGGAGGTCAGCAACCTGGGGAGAAAGCAGATTCTGTGTCCAAAGGCCAATTCCTTCCCTGCTGATCAGGGGGAAGAGATTTTAATGAGAAGTTTCAGGGGTATAAGCGGAGGGAAGGGGCTACATGTAGAAACATCACAGTCAGCTTGGACTATCATCTTGAAATTGGTCATGTGGTGGTCTGATCAGTGTCATCTTGATTGTATTAAGTACAGTTAGTCTTCAGTTCCAGGGTTGGTTTGTTCCCATTTCCTTGAGGCCAGTTCTTGGAATTGCGGCAGCTTACATCATGGCTACCATCGGTCATCATGTAGTTAACTTCTTCCACCTGGTGGTGGTTTCAGTATCTATGAAACAGCTCAAAGGATATGGCTCAGTATATTATCTATAGCCCTTGAGGAGGAACTAAAGGTCCTTGACTTTGTGTAATGGGTAAACTATTATTATTTTGTCTGACTACTTTCCTTTACTTCTGCATTGTCTCACTTCTTTGATTAAATTTATTCTTTGACTAAAGTTTTTCTACAGAGAATAGGCAGGTGGAGGATATGAGTTGGGGTTGGGGGGTCTGTCTGGGGAAGGCCCCATAGGGTCCTACTCCCTTACAGTCCTACCTGGAAAATCTCCTATGACAACAAATCACAGAATACTGCAATCATGCTGCAGGGACTTGTGGTGAGGCTGCAAAGGCCATCCAGCCCCCTTATTTACTTCCAATTTAGGAGGATAAGTGATACCTACTATGCTTTTGCAGTTGTTATTTGGTAAATTAGGTGATTGTATATTTGTAAGACTATTTCTAAAATTTCTATTTTATTCCATTTGTTTATTTTTCTATTCTGTACCAATTATTTAATTGGTAATTAATTATTTGCAATTTCAAATAAGTATTGATAAAAGGTGTATAATTCCTTCAGATTTCTTCTCCAACATTTACTTAACCATTCTTGGTTATTTTAATTTACCTATCAGTTTTAGTATTAGTTTTTCAATATCCACAAATTTAGATCTGTTGCATTTTAAAGTTGCATATAGTTTTAAAAAATATTTAAATTATTTTTTAAGATTTATAAATCTCAGTCTTAATGCTCTCTTCCTTTCATGACATTAGACAGGCTATATAAGTATTAGATAAAATATTTAATAACAAAGTTTATTTTCTTTATAGATCAAATCCTGTACATTATCTACAATTTATTTTGGGTTTTCATGGAAAGTAGAGTAATGACTTTATGATTTTCTATGTTTCTATTCAACTTTCCAAATTATTGAATAAAACTTTGTACAGTATTACACACATTACATATTCCACAATACTATGATGTTAGGAATCTGTTTTAAGAAAATTGAGAGATTTTTGTTCATATTGTTGAAAAGGGATTATCTGATCTGGTGTGAATGCAGAGGTCACTGCTAAATCCAATATCTTATTATTAGTAGTTTAAATGTGACACATAGTTCAGAGAGTAAGGAATATTTGTCTTGTTCAAGATCATAGATATTGTTAATGATAAAGTAAAAAAAAAAGTCAGATGACTGCCACTCGGAAATTTTTTGCACTGAAATAACATTAAAAATCAAGTTGAGGAAAAATTGAAAGTCTCTCCATTACAACTGCTAAGTTGGTCTTAAAAATAGGTTAAGGAAAATAATAAAGAGGATTTGAATAAACATTTTGAAGTGAATAATTTCAGGTAATACATTTAGATAAATGGAATTTTTTCCCCCAAAATTGAGTATCAGAGTTTGTGCCTGAATTTAAGTGATTTTCTTTTTCTTTCTTTTTTTTTTCCTAGCACCAACCATGCACAGTAGTGGTACTTATTAAATAGTTACAATATATAATCTTTTTGAAATCCCTTCCTTATTTTCAAATTTCAGAACCCCTACTATAATTGAAAAGCTACCAAGGGGAGTTTGCTATTATAGTAGATTCTAATTTGGATTCAGAATTCCTTTTTTAGTAGACTTCTACCCAATGGAGGGATAAAATGAGAGAGAAACTTTTAGGGAAATAACTTCAAGTAGTAGAGAAATGGGGAAAATTGATTTTCAAAAACAAGAATAAAAACTGTTTTGGGAGTGTTAGGCTTTATGGAACCTACCATTTTTGTTATTTATATATATATATATATATATATATATATATATATATATATATATATATATATATATATAAGTTAAATTCTGTTTATTAAAAAAATGCAACAGACAAATATCATTGAGACTTTTTGCTCTAAGGAATAATGTCTGGGCTTAGCCTGGTTTTCTGCAGCCACACTAATGGATTATGACTTTCTCCTCAAGGGAAGTGTTCACTTCAGAACCTTTGCTTAACCTGCTCAGGTCAAAGATATCAAAAGAGTAAACAGCAACAGAGAAAATCAAATGTTCCTGTGGGAAGATACAGGAGCAAAGAGCAAATTGACAGGGCTTGAGATTCTGAGATTCATCAGGCTTATGAAAGTTGAAAGTCATGAACCTTTTCAAAGTTGTGTGACTAAAAGTGGTAGAGAGCATTTCCTGAAGAAACAGTTGGACTTCTCGCCACTTAATTTTGCCCTTCGGGTCCGTGTTGAGCATGAGTTCTCCATAACCCAGGGCTGGGTGATATCATGTCTCTTACCAATTGTAAAGCACTGACATGTTTTATTAATATGCTTCTTATTCTTCAGCCCAGATATTAATTACAAAAATGAGAAAATCAGCTTTGGTGATGTGATCTCTCTTGCACCCTGCCTGATGAACTAATATAATGTCTGCTATAAACATTCACTTAGACTATATTTAAAGGCTTTTTGCTAAGCCACATTTCTGAGACACCCTGAGTTCCCTAAAATCTGATGACAACATACCAAGTGATACACTGAAATACATGTGCTTTGTTTTCTTCATTTTCTAAATATATTGATCACAATTTAGGACTGAAAATGATGGATGAGAACACCAGCTGGTTGTCTTAAAAGTGTTGACCTGTTATTCTATATTTTAGATATCCTCAGTAACAAAAGTAAAAGTAAGGTTCATATCCCACTTTAGACAATGTGCATTACAACATAAATTAAGAATAATTTGAGAACATGTCTATTTTGTATTCTCGATCCTAATGTAATAATTTTATTGTGGTAATAGGCATTAACTTCAAAATATTTCAACTGTTGGCTGTTTGAACACTATGTGACAAATTAACTATTTGATGTAAAAGAGATATTTACACTTCAATAAACGTTCATTAGTACTCCAGAAAATCCTCTGTAAACCAGAAAACTCAGTGAAACAAAGAGTTGCTTAGATACACTAATGTGTTGGTTTTTTACTAGAGAGATATTATAAAATACAATTAATTATGATATAAAAGCTACTTCCATGAACACATACTATGTAATTTAATTTAACTCAGATTTTTGACATATTTAATATATCTAAATTTGCATCTATGATGTAACATATTCCCTTTAGAGGTCATGTGCATTTTTTACACATTTGGTTGCAAGGAAATCTAAGTCAGCTTATTTTTTAATTTGGAATTTGAACATAATAAGGTGTAGGCTTAGTTAATATTAGTCTCTTAGACAGTAACTCCAAAAACCATAATTCATTTATCTTAACTAAGTCTCCTTTTCAATGAGTTATGCTACTCTGTACCTTATTTTTCTTATATAAAATTAAAATCGATGTTTCCAAAATCATCAAAATTTCCCTTTATTCATTTACAACAATAAGACAGCAGTTTTAACTCATAGCCATCATGTCCTGTCAATTGTCTGCTCGATTCTTTTTTCTTGGCAGCCAAGGTCATTTTGGCTTATCTGTGAGTCATGCCCCTAAACCATCCCTGTGTCATGTCTCAACTTTATGGGTAGATGGGGATTTTGGATGATAGGAGTATAAATTAAATGCCTAAGCATCTCAGACTTAGTCTGTTTTTTATCTGTGACCAAATTCCTGCATCAAATAGAAACTCTACAAATGGTTTCTTCATTGTTTCCATCTATGAGGTAATTGGCTTGGTCATCTTTCTAAGAGCCCAGAACCTATTACTCTAATTTTTGACTTTGCTACCATCTTGAAATAACCATTTTTCTATTTTAAAATCTTGGGCTTATGGCTGGAACATTGCTACCTAATGATGACTCTTTCTAAAAACACCTTGATTCTCATAATATTTTTCTTACTCACTTTTGTCTTATTTTTCATTGCAGTGTGTGAGAATAGTGAAATGAGGTATATTCTACATAATGTTTATCTTCCAACATCTGACCCTACCATCTTGTTTATGTAATCAGAACTTTCACAGCCAGAGCTGTCAATTAAACATCAGCCCTTCTGATGATGTTGACACAACCATACTCTTCATCAAATCTAACTTGCTTCACTAGAAGCTGACTTCAGACACACTTGTGCTGTTCTCTGTCTACTGGTTCCACTGGCAAATAAGATCATTTGTGTTTTTATTTAGTGTTAAACTTAAGCAACTGACAAGCAGATAACATTCTCCCCAAAATTGTATTCCAAATAAATGTGAATAAATAAACTATCATTTTCTATAGACATAAAATGTATACACTGAAACATTTAGAATTATCACTAGGTACTAAACTGTCTTTTATGATAGTTGCATCAATGACATTAAGATTATTCTATGCTAGTGTGTGAAACCATATAAGAGAAAATAGGAGAAGAGAGAAGAAGGAAGTAAAACTGTAATACATCTTCAATTCAGCAAAACTTTGACACCTGGGTAATGCACTGATATTTTTCATTTAGTGCTGTCAGTTTTGAAGATCCTTACTCTGCACTGGGAATTCATATTGGAAATATTACTAGCTGGAGGTTTTGTATGGACTCTAATGAAATCATTACAAGGCACCTGCACAAGGAGCTCAACCTAATTCATTTTATTTCCATACAAATTATACAACATTGTCATGATTGGATAATAAGAAATTATTGTTTTCCAGCCATAGATAGAAGGGAACTGGCAAAAAGGGCTCTTCATTGAGGTTTGTGATGTGTCACCAAGATAAAGAAAGTGGGTGGGGGAGGTGTGGGAGATTTGAAATGTCAGACGCTTTCACTTTCTTGTAGATCCTTTATTTTCCTCAAGGCCACTCACTCACAAAATGCAAAAACTGAAGTAAATGTGCAGACCAGAGCTGGTTACATCACAAAAAAACAAACAAACAAACAAACAAAAAAACCATGAGGTTTCTCCCACCTCATACCCTACATTTCCTGATTCTCTTCTACACTGTGTCCTGGTTTTGTCAGGAATCAGGAAAGCAAATCCTGAAGGAAGCCTGGAAGCTTTTCTCTGCCTGAGCACACATGGTGGTGTGACTTCATCCACCCCCTTTGCTTTCCATTGAATATTCTGGTTTTCTGACCCATGGTGTTGATTTAGTGCATGACGACAGACCTTTTACATCCCTTCCAGCACTCACAACATTTTGGATACATTTTAGTTAGAAGCTTCCTTAGCTGGCCTCTACTCCAACACCCTACCCTATTTTTCTATGCCTTAACAACAGCACTGTTAATGGTTCAGTCCCTAGAAAATTACTGCTTCTGGAATTACAATATCCTAGGTGGGCCAAAAAACAGTGTTTACATTAGTCTCCACAGAAATGATAGAGGAATGATATTATGATTACCAAAGAGACTTCGATGGTTTCAAGCTTAGGGAGATTTGTTTTGAAAATATAGAAATAAGTTTGTTCTTCACTAGGAAAGCTTAGGAAAAATAAATTTCCCAAAATAAATTGCAGAAGTCCAATAATTAGTTACTTTTAATGGCATTTTCCGTTTATTCTATGCATTAATACTAATGAATCCTTAATCACAAGCATCTAAAAGAAGGAACAAAAGATAAAAAAGAAAAACTAACTTATAACTAATTTATAGATTGAGTTAGACCCAAGAAATAAATTTAATAGATATTATTTCTTTAGAATTTATCAAGGCAAATAAACATTGTTCAAATAAATGTGCTTTAAGAGTAAGGTTGGGGCTTCCCTGGTGGTGCAGTGGTTGAGAGTCCACCTGCTGATGCAGAGGACACCGGTTTGTGCCCCGATCCAGGAAGATTCCACATGCCGTGGAGCGGCTGGGCCCATGAGCCATGACCACTGGGCCTGCGCATCCGGAGCCTGTGTTCTGCAATGAGAGAAGCCACAACAGTGAGAGGCCTGTGTACCGCAAAAAAAAAAAAAAAAAAAAAAAAAAAAAAAAAAAAAAGAGTTAAGTTGACCTCTAGTCAAGTTTTATTTTCATTATCTTGTGAATAGTTAACATTTATGCCTTCTATTATGTGCCAACAAAGCACTTTATGTGAATTATTTCAAAAATCCTACAAAATGAGGGCAATTGTATCCATCTCACTGGGGTTCTGACAGGATTATACGACATAAAGAAGAGGTTACAGTTATAGAAATGATCATTAGTTAATATAATTATTTTATACATGATAAATCTAAAGCTGAAGAAATGTAAAACACCAAAGGCTTACTATTAGAAAAGAGAAGAGTCAAGAATAACACACAGAATTTCTCACTATCAATTTCTATGGCTGCAATGATTATACTATATTTTGTGGATAATTTGTAAGAATAAATTTTTTTCCTTCTATCTGCACTGTTTCACCTTGTGGTCAACTTGGGTTATGGAACCTTGGGCCATTATTTATCTCAGGATAGGAAATATAAGAAGGTGACTAGAAAACAAAGGTATTAAATTTTAATGTTTGAAACTTAAATCTGTGGGTACAGTAGTAAAATAAAATAATTTTAAAACTAGTTGTGATACCATACAATAAAAGGTAATTTTAATTATTTTTTCAGATTTCCTTGACTGAGTGTGTCTGCTAAGGAATGAACCAGGGAGAACCTGTAGAAGAGGGTTAAGGTACAGAGTGAGATCTCCAGGCATTTGCCATGACAGTGATGGGTCCTGGGGAAGGGTACAGCAGAACTCCCTCTCTTTGGATTTAAAGAAAGTGTGAGAAGGTCTTAGTTACTGGAGTGTCCCAGCAGATGGAAATATAAGAGGAGAGGTCCCTTGCAAGGGGGGCACTATAGACACATTGTGGGAATGGTGATGTGAGGGTCTAGTTCTGTGAGAGCTGGAGATAGTTCCCTCACTTGTGGTCAAGAGTTAGCATATAATGTATTGGCAGTGTCCTTCCTGTGGCTTTTAACTCTGGGATTAGCTGAGACAAAACTGTTTACATGATCCTTTGTCCTGGACAAGGGAATATTGGATAGGGAGGGATATTATGGATTATCTCAATGATTTAATTATCTGAGGAGATACTGTTGATACACGTAAGGATAACATAAGTCAACTTCTATAGGGAGCAGTAAGGTAGCAGAGGATCCAGACCTCTCAGACAGGGAGTGGATGAGATCTTTTCTACAAGTGGTGAGGTGACACCTGGAGAGATGAAAGATTCAGGTGGATATCCTCAGGAAAATGAAAGAGCAGAGAAATCTCCAAGTTTGACTGTATTTTCTTAGAAAAGGCCAAGCACAGTTTTGGCTCATGGGAAAATAGAAGCTCATAACAATCAGTCTATTTATAAAGAAAAAAGAAAGGTATATTGCCATATAACTGAGTTCTAACTACAAAATCATACCCATTCTTTTACTCATTATTTCTTTTTTTGAAACTCTGGATAAAGTTGTGTCATAATGGGATTTATTAATAATAATGAATAAAAATCACAATATTTAAGTTTTTACTTTAAAATTTCTTCTTTATCCCTAGGCAGAAAGAAAAAAAAATAACTCTACAGTTTGATTTTCAATATTTTTGATATGGTAATTCCCAAATACCAGCATGAAATATCTCACTTCTACAAAGCTTTGAAGCATGCAGAATCTTTGAATATTTCAATATCTTTTCTCTTGCAAGTAGAAGAGGAAAATCTTATTTCTAGAAGCCAAGGGAAAGAATACCTTCAACTCTTATGCAAAATGTAATTTCACAGAAGATAGAAGAAATATATACAGCCCTTGGAAAAGCATAATTAGCAATAGCAAAGAAAGTGAAACTTGACTTCATGATCATTAAATAAAGTGGCTTTATGGTGTGTATAGTAGAGGAAAGACAACTTCCTTGATGATGAAAATCTCTAGATTAATTTTAAACATATAATCATTAAAATTTCAATAAATATTTTGTATTATTTTTAGGGTCATATATTTAGGAGTTGTTCTATTTTATATTTTTATGTTTATTATTGCTTTCATATTAGTCCTTGGATGAAATTTCACACTGACATAAATAAAAATCTGTATTTTGAGATGAAGACAGAAAGAGAATGTATACATAACAACTCAGTGTCTATGTTTCATACAAATAAATCATCTAAGTAGTTTTGTTTTGAAAGAAAGCACTTAGAGCTTATAGTTTTAACTGAGGTGTGTCAAATAAAGTTATACAGAGGCCTTTACTGACGGATTTCTAAGAGTTATTAGGGCATTATAAACCTCTGAGTAGCAGCATTTACAAAATTTTTGACATTGAAATGGGCTTTTCTGTAAAGGGTTGTTTGTTCAGTTCTGGAAAAAATGGTGTTTCTTGGAATATAATTTTGGGCAACACTTAGAAGAACTTGTAAAAATGGACTCTGAGAAAGCAACTTGTAGCCCTTAAAAATTTTTTTTCCCAAACTTTATCTATTTTGTGGGGAAAAATAAAGAGTACTGACATTAACACTGGAAACTTGCTTAAGGCCAGTTTCTCCAGGCCTTCAGACTTGGGTCTTGGACTGGAACTACACCACTGGCTTTCCTGGGCCACCAAGCTGCTGTGGTACTTCTTAGTGTCCATGTGGCTGACAGGGTCTTTGAGCTCTGGCAAGGTGTAAGGCCTGTGTTTCTAAGGTGGGAGAGCCGAGTTCGGGACATTGGTCTAAGAGACGATTCCCAGCTCCACATAATATTAAACAGTGAAAGCCCTCTCAGAGATCTCCATCTCAATGGTAAGACCCAGCTCCACTCAACGAACAGCAAGATACAATGTTGGACACCCTATGACAAACAACTAGCAAGACAGGAACACAAACTCACTCATTAGCAGAGAGTCTGCCAAAAATCATAAAAAGGTCACAGACACCCCAATACACACCACCAGACACAGTGCTCCCACCAGAAAGACAAGATCCAGTCTCAGCCACCAGAACACAGGAACTAGTTCCCTCCACCAGGAAGCCTACACAACCCACTGAACCAATCTTAACCACTGGGGGAAGACAGCAAAAACAACAGGAACTACGAACATGCAGCCTGTGAAAAGGGGACCCCAAATAGGGACCCCAAACACAGTAAGTTAAGCAAAATGAGAAGAGAGAGAAATACACAGCAGATGAAGGAGGAAGGTAAAAACCCACCAGACCAAACAAATGAAGAGGAAATAGGCAGTCTACCTGAAAAAGAATTCAGAGTGGTGATAGTAAACATGATCCAAAATCTTGGAAATAGAATGGAGAAAATAAAAGAAACGTTTAACAAGGAACTAGAAGAACTACAGAGCAAACAAACAATGATGACCAACACAATAAATGAAATAAAAATTTCTCTAGAAGGATTCAATAGCAGAATAACTGAGGCAGAAGAACAAATAACTGAATTGGAAGATAAAATAGTGGAAATAACTGCAACAGAGCATAAAAAATAATTAAAAAAATGAAAAGAATTGAGGACAGACTCAGAGACTGCTGGGACAACATTAAAGGTGCCAACAATAGAATTATAGGGGTCCCAGAAGAAGAAGAGAAAATGAGAGGGACTGAGAAAATAGATTATAGGTGAACCATTACCTAATATGGGAAAGGAAATAGTCAATCAAGTCCAGGAAGGACAGAGAGTCCCATACAGGATAAATTCAAGGAGAAACACTCCAAGACACATATTAATCAAACTATGAAAAATTAAATACAAAGAAGAAAAATATTAAGAGCAGCAAGGGTAAAGCAACAAATAACATACAAGGCAATCCCCATATAGTTAATAGCTGATATTGCAGCAGCAACACTGCAAGCCAGAAGGGAGAGGCCGGATATATTTAAAGTGATGAACCGGAAAAACCTACAACCAAGGTTACTCTACCCAGTAAGGATCTCATTCAGATTATACAGAGAAATTGCAGCCTTTAGAGACAAGCAAAAGCTAAAAGAATTCAGCACCACCAAACCAGCTTACAAATGCTAAAGGAATTTCTCTAAGCAGGAAGCACAAAAGAAGGAAAACACCTACAATAACAAACCAAAAACAGTTAAGAAAATGGTAATAGGAACATACATATTGATAATGACCTTAAATGTAAATGGACTAAATGCTCCAACCAAAACACATACACTGGCTGAATAGACAAAAGAAACCCAAAACAAACAAACAAACAAAAAAACACCCGTACATATGCTGTCTACAAGAGACCCACATCACACCTAGGGACACATACAGACTGAAAGTGAGGGGATGGAAAAAGATATTCCATGCATGGAAACGAAAAGAAAGCTGGAATAGCAATTCTCATATCAGACAAAATAGACTTTAAAATAAAGACTATTAAAAGAGACAAAGAAAGATGTTACATAATGATCAGGGGATCAATCCAAGTAGAAGATATAACAATTGTAAATATTTATGCACCCAATATAGGAGCACCTCAATATATAAGGTAAATGCTAAAAGCCATAAAAGAGGAAATCAACAGTAACACAATCATACTAGGGGCCTTTAACACCACACTTTCACAAATAGATCAACCAAGATGAAAATAAATACGGAAACACAAGCTTTAAACAGTACATTAAACAAGGTGGACTTAACTGATATTTATAGGACATTCCATCCAAAAACAACAGAATACACTTTCTTCTCAAGTGTTCATGGAACATTCTCCAGGATAGATCATATCTTGGGTCACAAATCAAGCCTTGGTAAATTTAAGAAAATTGAATTTATATCAAGTATCTTTTCCGATCACAAGGCTATCAGACTAGATATCAATTACAGGAAAAAAGCAGTAAAAAAATACAAATACATGAGGGCTAAACAATACACTAGTAAATAACCAAGAGATCACTGAAGAAATCAAAACAAAAAATACCTAGAAACAAATGACACTGAAAACACGATGACACAAAACCTATGGGATGCAGGAGAAGCAGTTCTAAGAGGGAAGTTTATAGCAATACAATCCTACCTCAAGGAACAAGAAACATCTCAAATAAGCAATCTAAGTTTACACCTAAATCACTTAGAAAACGAAGAACAAAAAGACCCTAAAGTTAGCAGAAGGAAAGAAATCATAAACATCAGATCAGAAATAAATGAAAAAGTAATGAAGGAAACAATAGCAAAGATCAATAAAACTAAAAGCTGGTTCTTTGAGAAGATGAACAAAATTGATAAAACATTAGCCATACTCATCAAGAAAAAAAGGGAGAAGACTCAAATCAACACAATTAGAAATGAAAAAGGAGAAGTAACAACTCACACTGCAGAAATAAAAAGGATCATGAGAGATTACTACAAGCAACTTGATGCCAATAAAATGGACAACGTGGAAGAAATAGAATAATTCTTAGAAAAGCACAACCTTATGAGACTGAACCAGGAAGAAATAGAAAACATAAACAGACAAATCACAAGCACTGAAATTGAGCTTGATTTAAAATCTTCCAACAAACAAAAGCCCAGGACCAGATGTCTTCACAGGTGAATTCTATCAAATATTTAGAGAAGAGCTAACATCTATCCTTCTTTAACTCTTCCAAAATATAGCAGAAGGAGGAACACTCCCCAACTCATTCTATGAGGCCTCCATTACCCTGATACCAAAACCAGACAAATATGTCACAAGGAAAGAAAACTGCAGGCCAATATTACAGATAAACAATCCTCAACAAATTACTAGCAATCAGAATCCAGCAGCACATTGAAAGGATCATACACCATGATCAAGTGGGGTTCATCCCAGGAATGCAAGGATTCTTCAATATATGCAAATCAATCAATGTGATAAAGCATATTAACAAATTGAAGGAGAAAAAAACATATCATGATCTCAATAGATGCAGAAAAAGCTTTTCAGAAAATTCAACACCGATTTATGGGACAAACCCTCCAGAAAGTATGCATAGAGGGAACTTACCTCAACATAAGAAAGATCATATATGACAAACCCACAGCCAACATCATTCTCAATGGTGAAAACCTGAAACCATTTCCTCTAAGATCAGGAGCAAGACAAGTTTGTCCACTGTCACCACTACTTTTCAACATAGTTTGGGAGTCTTAGCCACAGCAATCAGAGAAGAAAAAGAAACAAAAGGAATCCAAATAGCAAAAGAAGTAAAGCTGTCACTCTTTGCAGATGACATGTTAGTATACCTAGGGAATCCTAAAGATGCTACCAGAAAACTACGAGAGCTAATCAATGAATTTGGTAAATTAATATAAAACTAATTCACAGAGGTCTCTTGCATTCCTATACACTAATGATGAAAAATCTGAAAGAGAAATTAAGGGAACACTCCCATTTACCATTGCAACAAAAATAATAAAATGCTTAAGATAAACCTATCTAGGGAGAGAAAAGACGTGTATGCAGAAAATTATAAGACAATGGTGAAATAATTTAAAGATGATACAAACAGATGGAGAGATATACCATGTTCTTGGGTTAGAAGAATCAATATTGTGAAAATGACTATACTACTGAAAGCAATCTATAGATTTAATGCAATCCCTATCAAACTACCAATGGCATTTTTCACAGAACTAGAACAAAAAATTTAACAATATATGGAAACATAAAAAAAACCCAGATAGCAAAAGCAATCCTGAGAAAGAAAAAAGGAGCTGGAGGAATCAGGTTCCCAGACTTCAGACTATACTATAAAACTACAGTAATCAAGACATTATGGTACTGGCACAAAAACAGAAATATAGATCAATGGAAAGGATGGAAAGCCCAGAGATAAACCCCCACAAATATGGTCACCTTATCTATGATAAAGGAAGCAAGGATATACATTTGAGAAAAGACAGCCTCTTCAATAAGTGGTGCTGGGAAAACTGGACAGCTACCTGTAAAAGATGAAATTAGAACACTCTGTATCACCATACACAAAAATAAACCCAAAATGGATTGAACACCTAAATGTAAGGCCAGACACTATAAAACTCTTAGAGGAAAACATAGACCGAACACTCTATGACATAAATCACAGCAAGATCCTTTTTGACCCACCTCCTAGAGAAATGGAAATAAAAACAAAAATAAACAAATGGGACCTAATACAACTTAAAAGTTTATGCACAGCAAAGAAAACATAAACAAGATGAAAAGACAACCCTCAGAATGGGAGAAAATGTTTGAAAATGAAGCAACTGACAAAAGATTAATCTCCAAAATTTATAAGCAGCTCAATATCAAAAAAACGAACAACCTAGTCCAAAATTGGGCAGAAGACCTAAATAAACATTTCTCCAAAGAGGATATACAGATTTCCAAGAAACACATGAAAGATTGCTCAACATCACTAATCATTAGAGAAATGCAAATTAAAACTACAATGAGGTATCGCCACACACCAGTCAGAATGGCCATCATTAAAATATCTACAAACAATAAATGCTGGAGAGGGTGTGGAGAAAAGGGAACCCTGTTGCACTGTTGGTGGGAATGTAGATTGATACATCCACTATGGAGAACAGTATGGACATTCCTTAAAAAACTAAAAATAGAACTACCATATGACCCAGCAATCCCACTACCAGGGTATACCCTGAGAAAACCATAATTCAAAAAGTGTCATGCACCACAATATTCATTGCAGCTCTATTTACATTAGCCAGGACATGGTAGCAACCTAAGTGTCCATCCATCGACAGTTGAATGGATAAAGAAGGTGTGGAACATATATACAATGGGTTATTACTCAGCCATAAAAAGAAATGAAATTGAATTATTTGTAATGAGGTGGATGGACCTAGAGACTGTCATACACAATGAAATAATTCAGAAAGAGAAAAACAAATACCATATGCTAAGTCATATATATGGAATCTAAAAAAAAAAATGGTTCTGAAGAACCTAGGGGCAGGACAGATATAGAGACGCAGACATAGAGAATGGAATTGAGGACACGGGGGTGTGGAAAGTAAGTTGGGAGGAAGTGAGAGAGCAGCAATACATATAAACACTAACAAATGTAAAATAGATAGCTAGCGGGAAACAGCTGCATAGCACAGAGAGATCAGTTTTGTGCTTTGTGAGTGTCTAGAGGGGTGGGATAGGGAGAATGGGAGGGAGACGCAAGAGGGAAGAGATATGGGGATATATGTATATGTATAGCTGATTTATTTTGTTATAGGCAGAAACTAACACACCATTGTGAAGCAATTATACTCCAATAAAGATATTTTTTTAAAAGAAAGAGTATTTGAGCAACACACATAATTGTTAATAAATAAAAGCTAAACTGAACAAAATACACCTACACAATGAAATTTCCATTCACAGCTACAGTTCTCACACTCTACCTTTTAACCTCTTCAGATAATTCTTAACATTTCCAAATGCCTGGAAAAGCTCTACAAAATATCTTCAAATATGGCATAATTTTGAGATATATACTAGTTACACAAAATATTTTTAAATGAATCTGCAGTGTAAACAGCTAGGGAATGGAGCACAATTTTTATAATCAGGAAGACATTTCCATTTTCATAGAATTGGTATGGTTGGATAAGTCAACGTGCATATCTTAGCCCAATGCAAGACCATTTCTAATGAATGAGACTTAACATGTTTTCAAGAGTAAATGGTCAATGAATGTGTATAAAATTAATCTGAGCAGGTTATAGCAATAACTGAGATAGACTGATCTATGTAAATTTTAATAAAGATATTCTGTACATGTAGGATTAAATTATTTTAGTAAAGGGATATAGATTTGTAATTTCATAATGAATTTAAACCAAAAGTTTCTACACAAGAAGATATAGTAATATATGTTGTCTATTTTTGATTCAAAAACTACTTAGGGAACTCTGCTCAATATTTTTTAATAAACTAAATGGGAAAAGAATTTGAAATAGAATAGATACATGTATATGTATAATGAATCACTTTTCTGTACACCTGAAACTAACACAACATTGTTAATCAACTATGCTCCAATATAAAATTTAAAAAAGATTAAAAAGCTACATAGTTATGATAAATAAACCAAATTATACTAGAGATGACTGAAACTAAGTTTTTGGCCATCAGGACAGACTCTTACTGTAGAGAAGTAAAGAGCCTTCTTCTGTAGGGAGGCAGTGCACACAGAAAACTGTCACTGAAGCATCAAAAATGAGTGAAAAAATAGGCTTAGCTTAGGGTACCATCCAGTGTAATGAAGAATCTATTTGTAATAACTAATGTTTGGAAACTGCCTGAAAGGTCATCCATTAAGAACTCCCCAATAAATCACGAGGATTCATACAATGGAGTACTTCACAGCGTTCAGAAATATAAGAACTATTTCCATTCAGGATATTTCACTAAGCAGTTTTAAGAAAATGCAGATGGAAGAAGGGAAGATAGTATTTTACATTTATATAAGAAACCATGGGAAATAAAAAGGCTCAGAATTATATGCTTATTTTTGCTAAAAGTAATGACAATTTCATACAAACTAACTGATACAATTACATACTAGGGGAGGATGGAATAGAAATGACAAGTATATGAGCAAAATTACTCCAAGGATGAAAATTAATAGAATTTTGGCGTTTGAAACTTGTAAATGTATGATATATTCAAAAGTATACAATAGCAAATCCTAAAATAAAACAGAAATGAGTGAGCATAACAGTAAATCAAATAATCAGCATGCCTACCCAGAGAAAAGAATGATTCCAAGGAAGTAAACACAGTGCCCATCTTTAACAGGCATGTTCAAAGAATAAGAAGACCTGCAAGTTAATATGACATTTCACCCCAAAGGTCTACTGGTGATTGTTATATTAGTTTTATAATGATGTACTTTGAAAGATAAAGCACACGAGTAAATCCATCAGCTTTGTTAGAAATCAAGTCTCACTGTAGGAGAAAAGCTAGAAAATATAAAATCAAAAGGTTCTGAAAAACATGATAATAGTATATTTAAATTTCACACATTATTATCAATTTATTATTTTTTAAAATGTATTTTCATGTATGGCTCACCAAAAGATATCATAACATTCCAAATGCCTAACACCTCTACTTCTTAATCTTAATTTCTAAATCCCACTCTCTACTAAAAGTAAACAGCCTTTATTGGTGAATTCTTTTTTTTTTTAATTTTCATTCTTTGCCATCTGAACTCAAATTATTCCATGTTTTCCTTTTTTTCCCTCCTTGGTAGAAGAAAACTTAAACTTAGCATTTCCAATTGACTAAGTCATTTTCAGCAGTTTTACGTTTTTAAGACTCCCCTCCCCTTCCTTTTCTATTAAGATAAAATGTAATTCTACAGAACATTATGTGGAAAATGCATAAAAAAGATGTTTCACAACAAAATGTTTCACAGTCTATCCTTTAAAGGTATTTCACAGTACACTTAAAAATAAATACTATGTAGGCTAAATATAAAGAAGAGAAAAGATTACAAAAGTGTTAGATGAAAGTATGAGATTTTTTTTCAAATCTATGGATTCATAGAGTTTTCTGAAGACCAGGCTAAAGCTGAGGAGAAATAGCAGAATTATTGGCAATTTTAAATTATGTTAGATGTAAGAAATTAGGAACAAATTTAAAGGAATAGGAGAAAATATTTTCAGTGGAAAAAAATATGGATTGAATTAATATCTACAGTATCTTAAAGGGCCTTACAGATTAGTGAGGAAAAAATAATCAACCCAAGGAAATAAATGGACAAGGGGTATGGCCATTCAATTCAGAGGAAAAAATGCAAATGGAGAAAATAAGATGAATTACTTCATCTCTCCATTTATCAAGGCAATTCAAGTTAAAACAATGGCAAATTAAGGTCATTTTTGGTTTATTTAATCAGTAAATTTTTAAAAAATGTATTAATTATATATAACCCTGGAGAGAACTTTGAGAATCAGTCATTCATAGACCTTTGATTAAAACTTTATATTGGGAAGTATCATTTTACAATATAGTTTGACAACATCTAACAAAAAATATAAATGGATATTTTTTAAACCAACAAAATCATCTAGTAGGAGTTTATTCTGTTACAACATGATCAGTCATGTAGATAAAAAAGTTAACGTAAATTGGTATATAATCACTTTGCAAAGAACAGCTTGGCACAATTTTGTGAATTAGAAATTATACATTCCCTGTGAAACATTAGGGACAATTACAATGCATATCCTAAAGATGCAGTTCTCAAGGTGTGGTCTTGGCACCAGTGAGAGTTCCCAGGACCTTTCTAATGTGGGATCTATGATTTCAAAGCTGTTTGCACAGTAGCACAAAGACGTTTTACTCTGTTTTATCACTGTGCTAACATTTGAACTCATGGTGCAAGAGCAATGTGAGTAACACTGCTGACGTCTAAGAAAAATGAAGGCATTGTCACCAGTCTGTACTACTAGCTGTACTATTCCCCACCACACTTGTAGTTGGAAAAAAAATGCCAATTTCACTTAGAATTTCCAACATGAAGAAGCAAAAATAATTAATTTCATTAAATCTTAACCATTGATTTTATGTCTTTAATGTCTTATGTGCCTCAAGATGCAATTGTTTGTGTTGCAAGCTGAACTAACCACTCTTTTATGGAATATAGTTTTTACTTGAAGGAATGACTGACAGGCAAACTAATGCTCTAGCAGATATTTTCATACAACTGAACACAGTGAGCTTGTCATTCAAGAAAAGCATTTGATAGTATTTGTTGCCATGATAAAATATGAGTTTTCAAATGATAATTACATTTTTTTAAATTGTAGATCCACCATCATGAACTTCATAGCTTTCCTACACATAAAAACTTTTCTTATGAGATCAGTAGAGATATTAACAAATTTGATCTTTTAAAAATATCTTTCAATAAAAGGCGTCAACACTTAGAAGAGCTGAATTACTTGATGAGCCAGTATTTTTCTAAATGACCAACATATGCATTTACAAAATCATGAATGGGTTAAAGGTCATTCAAATTTCAAGATAGATCAATAGATTTTAAGGTAACAGAGACTGAAATGTTCACTAATCCCAAATTGCAACTAAATTTTGAGAAATAACTACTTGCCTAGTTTAGTGTAATATCAAAGTATACCCATAATTGTATGAAAAAGATATTGAGATACTTCTCCATTTGTTCTCTGAATCTGTGACTCTGTTTCTTTTTACTTATGTTTGTGCATATGTATTTTTTTTTTTTTTAGATTCCACATATACGTGAACTTACACAGTATTTGTCTTTCTCTGTCTGACTTACTTTACTGAGTATAATATCCTGTAGGTCCACCATGTTGTTGCATGATGGCAAGATTTTATCCATTTTATGGTTGAGTGATATCCCATTGTGTATATATACCACATCTTCTTTATTCATTCATTAATTGTTGGTCCCTTAGGTTGCTTCCATATCTTGGCTAATGTAAATAATGCTTCAGGTAACATAGGGGTGCATATATATTTTCTAATTAGTGTTTTTGTTTTCTTCAGATAAATACACAGGAGGGAAATTGCTGGATCATATGGTGGAGGAGGGAAACAGATGAGGGAGATGAAGAGATAAAAACATCCAGTTGCAAAATAAATTGAGTCGGGGTATGGAATGTACAATGTGGGGAATATAGTCAATGATTTTATAATATCTTTGGTGACAGATGGTAACTGGACTTATTGTGGTGATCATTTTGAAAGGTATAAAAATATCAAATCATTAGTTCTATAAAAGGAACTTACATAGTGTTGTAGGTCAGTTATACTTCAAAAACAAACTCATAGAAAATAAGATCAGATTTGTGGCTACCAGTGGTGGGTGTGGGGGGAGGGGGATTGGATGAAAACTGTCAAACTGTATAAAATTCCAGTTATAAGATAAATAAATATTAGGGATGTGATGTACAACATGGTAAATATGGTTAACCCTGCTGTATGTTAAATATGAAAGCTGTTAAGAGAGTAAATCCTAAGAGTTCTCATCACAAGGAAAATATTTTTTTTTCAATTTAATTTTGTATAATATGAGATAATGGGTGTTCATTAAAGTTATTGTGATAGTCTTTCTTGATGCATATAAATCAAGTCATTATGTTGTATACCTTAAACATACAGTGCTGTATGTCAATTATATTTCAATAAAACTGGAAAAAATACTAAAATGCTCAAAAAAGATGGTTCTCCATTTGCCAGCTACATATCTGTGTGAAACCTGTTTTTTTCCTATTCAGCCAAACCACATATTATAGCAAGTTTAGTGCAGAAGAAGATAGCAGAATACAGCTGCCTCTATTACACCAAATATTAGAGATTTGAAAAATCTCTAAATAAAATAATTTTGTTGTTCTTTTGGAAAACATAATAATATTTTAAATAAAAGCTTATTATTTATATCAACATATAATGAGTTTATTATTTCAAATGGATGTATAAATATTTTTAAGTTATTGATATTTTTAATTTGTAAGTATTGATATCATACAACTTATATAAACAGAAACTCTATGAGGTCTTCAATAACATTTAAGTTGTAATAGGGTGCAGAGACCAAAATGTTTGAGAACCACTGCCTTAGACAAACTCATGCAGTTGTACAATAGGGTATATATGCATAGTAATATATGAACATGCATATTCATAGCAATATTCTTTGTAACAGCTGGAAACTATGTACATTTCAATGTCCTTCAACTGGAATAGAATAAACTGTGGTTTATTCATACACTAGAATAGCACGGCATCAGTGACAAATGCCATACATTGGGTGAAACAAGACATAAACACATTTAATGTAGTTCTATAGATGATAAAAATATAAAAATAAGAAATTATATGATCATGAAAAAGGCAGGCAGAGTAGCCAGTACTTTGTGATTGGGGTCAGGCATATGCAAAGCTTTAGGGCTGTTGGCAAAGTTCTGCTTTCTTGATCTCTGTGGTGGTTACATGGGTAATCACTTTGTAATGAATTATTCAACAAACACTCTATGCTCTATATTAATACAGAGCAGTATTTGTTTAGCAAGTGTTAGTGACACATTTCCCCATTGATTGGTTGGTTTCATTCCTGATTATAATTACAGCATTGCAGAATGAAAGAAGGTGGATTTGGGAGTGAACCAGAACTGGTTGCAAATTCTAAGTTCACCAATTACTAGGAGAGGAAAGTTAGCCAAGTAATTTCACCTTTCAGAATTTCATTCTTTATTTTCTCTAAACTAGGGATAAAATAAATTAGCTTCACAGAGTTGATTTAAAATTTCAAGGAGATTCTATAATAGAACAATTAGTGGAGACAGGTAGGGGTGCACCTCCTCTCTTCCTGTATTTGTCCTTATAGACATCTCTGAATCTTCTTATTTTCTGGAAGACAGTGTACTTTATTCACCACGTGTGAATGAACTGTCCTCTGAGTTTACTGCCTTCCCTGTGACCACTGTTGCTCTCTGCTGAGGTTGTACAGAGGAAGTTGGATGGAAGGAAGCTTGTTACCGAGGTGCAGAGGATTTCCTAAAAGGGATCACTGGGTAACTACAAATCTCAAGGAATCGAGTCAGGAAGCCAACAAGGAATTGAGTGTGAGAAACAGCAGTGGGGAGACAGTCCCTGGCCAGCAACATTCAGGACCCAATGAGCAGCAGGGTCTCATGGATCTGAGCAGGAAGTAACACATACTTCAGATTAGCTCTGTGAGAAGCAGCTACCAAGATTCTTGATGTCAGTAAATTAATATGTTTACTTTAGAAATGGGAAAATGGCCTACACATTTAAAAAAATGAGAAACTAAATCTATACATAAATGTCCTATGTTAAGTGTTCTCAAACCTTTTGGTGTCAGTAACCCTTTGCTCTCTTAAAAATTAGGGATATGTCCATCAAAATTAGCCATATTAGAAATTAAATGAAAAATTCAGACTGCATGCATGCAATAATTTGTTTTAAAATAATAGTAAACCCATTAAAGGAGAGCACAAATAGCACAATTTATAAAAATTAGCTCTATGGCCAAAGTAAAAAGTATATATATTGAGAAGAATGGCATTGCTTTACACTTCGAAAATCTGGCTGAATCAAAGATAACTTGATTCTCAACTTTGCTTCTGCAGCCAATCTGTTGAAAGAGCATGCATTATAGCCTCTGGTAAACGTCACTGTCCCCTCGTGAGAGAATGAGAGCGAGAAAAATAAAATAAAACCGTGTTGTTTTGAAAGTAGTTTTGCCCTAGCAGTCTTCTGGAGAGGTTCTTGGAGACCTCAGCCTCACTCAGGTACACTTAGAAAACTGAGGCTCCAGTGTGGTTGGAGCAGGGGGAGTGGAAGAATGCACAGTGTCCACGGATAGTTTGATGCTCTGCATAGAAATTCAGCGTGCTTGTGCTTGCTGCCTTGCCAGGCTGCAATCTCCTTAAAGACAAAATCCATGTTTGATAGAGAAAGAAGTAAGGAGAGGGAGAATCAAAGGAACTTGTAAGCTGAAATGGGACTTTAGACGGCTCAGATATTTTCAGCCTGACAGGCTGTGAGGCCACCCACACAGTGTTTCTTCTCTCTGGCTTATTATCTTCTGCTGTTCAGTGCGTCAGGTGCGAAGCTTTAGATTAGCCTCAAACTTCCATGACAGCATGATCTGTCTAGATGACTAAGTAGCTTTGTTTCCAGAGTGAGCTTAACAACTTCCCCCATTTCTTTCATCTGATACCTTCACCTGGCTATTCAAGGCAGTATTTGTATATTTCATAGAACATCACCAACACACAGAGTTGACACAAAAACAAAAAGGAAATATTCACAGTTCACTGCTTTGTCAGGAACACTATAACCAGGAAGTAAATGTAAGAAAGGACATAAGATTATTGATCCCCCACCCCTACCATTGCCATGGTGGTGAATATATCATTTAGAAGGTCACAGAAGTACAATATATATATTGTTAGTCTTGCGACTTAAGGAGGAATGAGCAGAGTTGGGATTTTCTTTGGGGAAGTACAGGGAAAGGATAGGAAAGCAGTGCTGCCGGGTGCCCTGTGGGGGGCATGGGGAGGGGGGGTGAAAGAACCCCACGTGGGACAGGACTGACTACCGATTCATTCATTCTCCTGACATTATTTGTCTTTTCTTTTTTCTCTTTCAATATGAAAAGACATTTGAAAATTGTGTGTGTGGGGAACGGAGGGAACCTTATGATTTTAGTTTATTTCATCTCTAGATATTTTGTACAAAGATCCAGGGGAAAGTGGGTAGTTTAGAATGGTCTTCAAGAATGTGACTGACTTTCTTTTCACAGATCTTACACAGACTTCATGAAAGATAAAGTGAGCACAGGTATACTAATAGCTCATATGCTCACATTAATTGGATCTTTAGTAACCAGATTACCAGTTTCTAAACAGAAGAGTGTTCCAATGGATATTATCATTTATATAACAACTAAAGAGAAAATATCCCCCCTTTTAGAAGTTAAGTTAATGACCAGAGTTGTGTGTGTACCCTGATCTTTCAAACCTAAATTGATTTTTCTTCAAAACAAAATTGTAAAAGTAATAATGATAATAATAATGTCTACCACATTTTATTGCTTAAATGGTTAAGGCAAAGTTCCTGGCCTGTAGTGTACATTAACTACACATTAGGTGAACAGTATAAGTTTGCAGCTACCAAGAGCAGGCTGGTTGTAGTTACAGCACCCAGAGTGTCAAGTCCTTTCTGGAACCCAGCAGTCGTAAGCCCCTGAGAATCCCAGTGCACACGGTGGGGGTCTTACTTCATGAGAGGAGATGCTGCAGATGGCCCCTGCTTCCAGGGCCAGAAATGTCCTGGACATAAGTCCCAGATCTCAGAGTAAGGGGTTTATACTAATTGCTAATATCATGCCTAATCTGTAATTGTCCTACTTCAAAAAAAAAAGACTTTCCCTTAAGTCTAATCTCAGTGTAGCTTCACGGAGATTAGTTGAACTGTATCATTTCAGATGTAACATCTACTCGAAGGTTAACCATTGAAGGAATCAATTATTAAAAGTAATATGCATGTTCCCTATCAAGAGAAATAACCCACCACCTGCCTGCAAAGGGTCTGATTGCACCAGTGGTTCTAAAAGGGCAGCAGTGTCTGCATCACTGGGAGCCTGTTAGTTCCAGAAATTGTCAAGTCCACCCAAGACCTACTGAGTCAGAGCTCTGGGCTTGAGATCCAGTAACCTGGTGTTTAACAAGTCCACCCAATGATTTTGATTCATGCTGAAATTTCAGAACCACTGGCCTAAGCAAGATACCTACTGCAAGGAGACATGGCAAACAAGGGCAGATGAGTGGCTCCATGGGACTCTGGGGGGTCAGAGCCCCACAGCACATTAGGGATGCTCCAGGCATGAGACATACCAGGTTGTGTGTCCTCAGAAAAGCCCAGTCTGTGCATGCCCCAGGGGTTGTGAGATGCTTGAAAAATTAGGCCTCTGAAGGTAGAATTGAGGAATATGATTTTTTTTTACTTAAGCGTAGGCTGGAGAAAAATTATACAGAGTGAAGTAAAGGTTGTTTACAGAGCAAGCCATGTATGAAATGAAGCCTTAAATTGAGATGACCCTAAAATCAATATTAGTTTAAAAAATGGAAGGGAGAAAGAAAGAGAAAGAAAGAAAGAAAGAAAGAAAGAGAGAAAGAAGGAAGGAAGGAAGAAAGAAAGAAAGAAAGAAAGAAAAAAGAAAGAAGGAAAGAAAGAAAGGAAAGAAGAAAGGAAGGAAGGGAGGAAAGAGAGAGAGAGAGAAGGAGGGAGGGAGGAAGGAAGGAAGAAAGAAAGAAAGGGAGAGACACAAAGAGAAAGAAAGACAGAGAGGAAGGAAGAAAGGGAAGGGGGGAGGGAGGCAAGGAAGGAGGGAGGGAAAGAAAGAGAGACAGAAATGAATTAGGCGGAACTGCAAATATTACAAACCCAAGCTTCTGCTGACTCAGCAAAGCTTATAACCAGAGCAGTGGGACCTTTGACAATATCTGGAGATGTTTTCAGTTGAGATGTTTGAGCGGGGAGAAGATGCTACAGGCATCTATTGGATGGAGACCAGGGGCACTGCTGCACATCCATGGTGCACATGAGAGCCCACCACAGAAAATGATCTGGCCCAAAGTATCAACAGTACCAAGGCTGAGGAGACCTAATCTACTTGCACATAGGTGATAGATAGATACATTTAACTTTGCCATTTGATCCATGTCCATCTAGTTCTTTTAAATCATTCCAAGATATTTCCATTTTATTTTATTTTTTTAAATTTTATTATTATTTTTTAAAATTTATTTATTTATTTATTTTTGGCTGCGTTAGGTCTTCATTGTTGCACATGGGCTTTCTCTAGTTGCGGTGAGCGGGTGCTACTCTTTGTTTTGGTGGTGGGCTTCTCATTGCGGAGGCTTCTCTTGTTGCAGAGCACGGGCTCTAGGCACGCAGGCTTCAGTAGTTGTGGCATGTGGACTCTAGGGCGCAGGCTCAGTAGTTGTGGTGCATGGGCTTAGTTGCTCTGTGGCATGTGGGATCTTCCCGGACGAGGGCTCGAACCCGTGTCCCCTGCATTGGCAGGCGGGTTCTTAACCACTGTGCCAGCAGGGAAGTCCAAGATATTTCCATTTTAATTCACAACCTACTGCGAATTTGATAGATGAATTTCTATAATGTTAATAACAATTAATCAGTACAGGAAATTCAAATAGTTATGTAAATATCAATATTAGTAAAATACCACTTACTTGTACAGCTTGGCCTGAACTCAGGACTTTTCTTTTTCTTTCATTTACTCTTAGAAGTAAAGATATAACCTGAGCAGCAGGCCTCACTGTCCAATTTCTTAGTTTCACAGAAAGAATAGAATGACATAGAGAAACATAGTTTGTGTGTATTTGACTTTTGTCTCTTGCTCATTTAGCTTCAGCAAAGATAGAAAAAAAATAGTGAAAAGGGATTTACTGACAGCAGTTGAGGACTGCCCGGCTTCCTCTTTATCACAGAAATTGACTAATAACCAATGTTTTACTCCTGCTGGCTTCAATTACATAAGAATTAATTTTAGCTGCCTGGGTTGGTCAGTGCATACTTAAGGTATAATATTCTAAGATTTTATTAGTAATTCATTTATATTGTCTATTAAATATATGTAAAGCTATCTTGAATTTAATTGGTAGGCCAATTTTTTACACCACTGACTAGTGAATCACCATATCCTTTTTTAAATAAGTTGAGGGCTTCCCTAGTGGTGCAGTGGTTAAGAATCTGGCTGCCAATGCAGGAGACATGGGTTCGAGCCCTGGTCTGGGAAAATCCCACATGCCACAGAACAACTAAGCCCGTGTGCCACAATTACTGAGCCTGCACTCTAGAGACCACGAGCCACAACTACTGAAGCCCGTGTGCCACATCTACTGAAGTCCACACGCCTAGAGCCCGTGCTCCACACAAGAGAAGCCACCACAATGAGAAGCCTGCACACTACAATGAAGAGTAGCCCCTGCTCGTCGCAACCAGAGAAAAGCCCGCATGCAGCAACAAAGACCCCAAAGCAGCCAAAAATTTAAAAAAATAAATAAAACAAAATTTAAATAAATAAATAAACAAATAAATAAGTTGAAACATCATATCAGGGTTACAAATACAGATGATGATTTGCATGCTGACTATAAATGAGAAAGAATTATCACAAAAGGCCTTAAAATAGGAATTTCTCTAAGTATGTAACAGAAGATAACAATGCATTGTCGCTTAGATTTTTTTTTTAATAGTATAAATGTGAGACATTGGTGGTGAGATTTTTTTTTTTTCAGTTATCTGTCAGTATTTAATCAGGTGCATTTAGCGAAATGTAGTAAGGATGTTATCATGGGCTGAATTGTGTCCCTTCAAGATTCTTATGTTGAAACCCTGTTCTCCAGTACCTCAAAATGTGACTCTATGTGGAGATAAGGTCTTTTTTTTTATTTTTATTTTTTCTTACCTTCATGTTTTTTGATGGTAAACACATTGTATTTTCTCCATAGTGCTGCCCAATTTCCACCAGTACAGTTCTTTTTTATTTATTTTTTTTATTTTTTATTAGTTTCTGCTTTATAACAAAGTGAATCAGTCATACATATACATCTGTTCCCACATCCCTTCCCTCATGCATCTCCCTCCCTCCCACCCTCCCCATCCCACCCCTCCAGGCGGTCACAAAGCACCGAGCTGATCTCCCTGTGCTCTGCGGCTGCTTCCCACTATCTATCTACCTTACGTGTGGTAGTGTATATATGTCCATGCCTCTCTTTCGCTTTGTCACAGCTTACCCTTCCCCCTCCCCATATCCACAAGTCCATTCTCAAGTAGGTCTGTGTCTTTATTCCCGTTTTACCCCTAGGTTCTTCATGACATTTTTTTTTTTAATTCCGTATATATGTGTTAGCATACGGTATTTGTCTTTCTCTTTCTGACTTACTTCACTCTGTATGACAGACTCTAGGTCTATCCATCTCATTACAAATAGCTCAGTTTCGTTTCTTTTTATGGCTGAGTAATATTCCATTGTATATATGTGCCACATCTTCTTTATCCATTCATCCGATGATGGACACTTAGATTGTTTCCAGCTCCGGGCTATTGTGAATAGAGCTGCAATGAACATTTTGATACATGTCTCTTTGGGAATTATGGTTTTCTCAGGGTATATGCCTAGGAGTGGGATTGCTGGGTCATATGGTAGTTCTATTTTTAGTTTTTTAAGGAACCTCCATACTGTTCTCCATAGTGGCTGTACCAATTCACATTCCCACCAGCAGTGCAAGAGTGTTCCCTTTTCTCCACACCCTCTCCAGCATTTATTGTTTCTAGATTTCTTGATGATGGCCATTCTGACTGGTGTGAGATGATATCTCATTGTAGTTTTGATTTGCATTTCTCTAATGATTAATGATGTTGAGCATTCTTTCATGTGTTTGTTGGCAGTCTGTATATCTTCTTTGGAGAAATGCCTATTAAAGTCTTCTGCCCATTTTTGGATTGGGTTGTTTGTTTTTTTGCTATTGAGCTGCATGAGCTGTTTATAAATTTTGGAGATTAATCGTTTGTCAGTTGCTTCATTTGCAAATATTTTCTCCCATTCTGAGGGTTGTCTTTTGGTCTTCTTTATGGTTTCCTTTGCTGTGCAAAAGCTTTGAAGTTTCATTAGGTCCCATGTGTTTATCTTTGTTTTTATTTCCATTTCTCTAGGAGGTGGGTCCAAAAGGATCTTGCTGTGATTTATGTCATAGAGTGTTCTACCTATGTTTTCCTCTAAGAGTTTGATAGTTTCTGGCCTTACATTTAAGTCTTTAATCCATTTTGAGCTTATTTTTGTGTATGGTGTTAGGGAATGATCTAATCTCAAACTTTTACATGTCCCTGTCCAGTTTTCCCAGCACCACTTATTGAAGAGGCTGTCCTTTCTCCACTGTACATTCCTGCCTCCTTTATCAAAGATAAGTTGGCCATATGTGCGTGGGTTTATCTCTGGGCTTTCTATCCTGATCCACTGATCTATCTTTCTGTGTTTATGCCAGTACCACACTGTCTTGATTACTGTAGCTTTGTAGTATAGTCTGAAGTCAGGGAGCCTGATTCCTCCAGCTCCGTTTTTCGTTCTCAAGATTGCTTTGACTATTCGGGGTCTTTTGTTTTTCCAAAGAAATTTTGAAATGTTTTGTTCTAGTTCTGTGAAAAATGCCAGTGGTAGTTTGATAGGGATTGCATTGAATCTGTAGATTGCTTTGGGTAGTAGAGTCATTTTCACAATATTGATTCTTCCAATCCAGGAGCATGGTATCTCTCTCCATCTATTTGTATCATCTTTAATTTCTTTCATCAGTGTCTTATAATTTTCTGCATACAGGTTTTTTGTCTCCTTAGGTAGGTTTATTCCTAGATATTTTATTCTTTTTGTTGCGATGGTAAATGGGAGTGTTTTCTTGATTTCACTTTCAGATTTTTCATCATTAGTGTACAGGAATGCCAGAGATTTCTGTACATTAATTTTGTATCCTGCTACTTTAACAAATTCATTGATTAGCTCTAGTAGTTTTTCGGTAGCATCTTTAGGATTCTCTATGTATAGTATCATGTCATCTGCAAACAGTGACAGCTTTACTTCTTCTTTTCCAATTTGGATTCCCTTTATTTCCTTTTCTTCTCTGATTGCTGTGGCTAAAATTTCCAAAACTATGTTGAATAAGAGTGGTGAGAGTGGGCAGCCTTGTCTTGTTCCTGATCTTAGTGGAAATGGTTTCAGTTTTTCACCATTGAGGACAATGTTGGCTGTGGGTTTGTCATATATGGCCTTTATTATGTTGAGGAAAGTTCCCTCTATGCCTACTTTCTGCAGGGTTTTTATCATAAATGGGTGTTGAATTTTGTCGAAAGCTTTCTCTGCATCTATTGAGATGATCATATGGTTTTTCTCCTTCAACTTGTTAATATGGTGTATCACATTGATTGATTTGCGTATATTGAAGAATCCTTGCATTCCTGGAATAAACCCCTCTTGATCATGGTGTATGATCCTTTTAATGTGCTGTTGGATTCTGTTTGCTAGTATTTTGTTGAGGATTTTTGCATCTATGTTCATCAGTGATATTGGCCTGTAGTTTTCTTTCTTTGTGACATCCTTGCCTGGTTTTGGTATCAAGGTGATGGTGGCCTCGTAGAATGAGTTTGGGAGTGTTCCTTCCTCTGATATTGTTTGGAAGAGTTTGAGAAGGATGGGTGTTAGCTCTTCTCTAAATGTTTGATAGAATTCTCCTGTGAAGCCATCTGGTCCTGGGCTTTTGTTTGATGGAAGATTTTTTATCACAGTTTCAATTTCAGTGCTTGTGATTGGTCTATTCATATTTTCTATTTCTTCCTGAGTCAGTCTTGGCAGGTTGTGCATTTCTAAGAATTTGTCCATCTCTTGCAGGTTGTCCATTTTATGGGCATAGAGTTGCTTATAGTAATCTCTCATGATCTTTTGTATTTCTGCAGTGTCAGTTGTTACTTCTCCTTTTTCATTTCTAATTCTATTGATTTGAGTCTTCTCCCTTCTTTTCTTGATGAGTCTGGCTAATGCTTTATCAATTTTGTTTATCTTCTCAAAGAACCAGCTTTTAGTTTTATTGATCTTTGCTATCGTTTCCTTCATTTCTTTTTCATTTATTTCTGATCTGATTTTTATGATTTCTTGCCTTCTGCTAACTTTGGGATGTTTTTGTTCTTCTTTCTCTAATTGCTTTAGGTGCAAGGTTAGGTTGTTTATTCGAGATGTTTCCTGTTTCTTAAGGTGGGATTGTATTGCTATAAACCTCCCTCTTAGAACTGCTTTTGCTGCATCCCATAGGTTTTGGGTCGTCGTGTCTCCATTGTCATTTGTTTCTAGGTATTTTTTAATTTCCTCTTTGATTTCTTCAGTGATCACTTCGTTATTAAGTAGTGTATTGTTTAGCCTCCATGTGTTTGTATTTTTTACAGCTCTTTTCCTGTAATTGATATCTAGTCTCATAGCATTGTGGTCAGAAAAGATACTTGATACAATTTCAATTTTCTTAAATTTACCAAGGCTTGATTTGTGACCCAAGATATGATCTATCCTGGAGAATGTTCCATGAGCACTTGAGAAAAAGGTGTATTCTGTTGTTTTTGGATGGAATGTCCTATAAATATGAACTAAGTCCATCTTGTTTAATGTATCATTTAAAGCTTGTGTTTCCTTATTTATTTTCATTTTGGAAGATCTGTCCATTGGTGAAAGTGGGGTGTTAAAGTCCCCTACTATGATTGTGTTACTGTCGATTTCTCCTTTTATGGCTGTTAGTATTTGCCTTATGTATTGAGGTGCTCCTATGTTTGGTGCATAAATATTTACAATTGTTATATCTTCTTCTTGGATCGTTCCCTTGATCATTATGTAGTGTCCTTCTTTGTCTCTTCTAGTAGTCTTTATTTTAAAGTCTATTTTGTCTGATATGAGAATTGCTACTCCAGCTTACTTTTGGTTTCCATTTGCATGGAATATCTTTTTCCATCCCCTTACTTTCAGTCTGTATGTGTCTCTAAGTCTGAAGTGGGTCTCTTGTAGACAGCATATATATGGGTCTTGTTTTTGTATCCATTCAGCCAATCTGTGTCTTTTCGTGGGAGCATTTAGTCCATTTACATTTAAGGTAATTATCGATATGTATGTTCCTATTCCCATTTTCTTAATTGTTTTGGGTTCGTTATTGTAGCTCTTTTCCTTCTGTTGTGTTTCTTGCCTAGAGAAGTTCCTTTAGCATTTGTTGTAAAGCTGGTTTGGTGGTGCTGAACTCTCTCAGCTTTTGCTTGTCTGTAAACGTTTTAATTTCTCCATCAAATCTGAATGAGATCCTTGCTGGGTAGAGTAATCTTGGTTGCAGGTTTTTCTCTTTCATCACTTTAATTATGTCCTGCCACTCCCTTCTGGCTTGTAGAGTTTCTGCTGAGAGATCAGCTGTTATCCTGATGGGGATTCCCTTGTGTGTTATTTGTTGTTTTTGCCTTGCTGCTTTTAATATGATTTCTTTGTGTTTAATTTTTGACAGTTTGATTAATATGTGTCTTGGCGTATGTCTCCTTGGATTTATTCTGTATGGGACTCTCTGTGCCTCCTGGACTTGATTAACTATTTCCTTTCCCATATTAGGGAAGTTTTCAACTATAATCTCTTCAAATATTTTCTCAGTCCCTTTCTTTTTCTCTTCTTCTTCTGGAACCCCTATAATTCGAATGTTGGTGCGTTTAATGTTGTCCCAGAGGTCTCTGAGACTGTCCTCTGTTCTATTCATTCTTTTTTCTTTATTTTGCTCTGCAGCAGTTATTTCCACTATTTTATCTTCCACCTCACTTATCCGTTCTTCTGCCTCAGTTATTCTGCTATTGATCCCATCTAGAGTATTTTTTATTTCATTTATTGTGTTTTTAATCGATGCTTGATTCATCTTTAGTTTTTCTAGGTCCTTGTTAACTGTTTCTTGCATTTTGTCTATTCTATTTCCAAGATTTTGGATCTGGGAAATAGAATCTTGGATCATCTTTACCATCATTATTCTGAATTCTTTTTCAGGTAGACTGCCTATTACCTCTTCATTTGTTAGGTCTGGTGGGTTTTTATCTTGCTCCTTCTCCTGCTGTGTGTTTTTCTGTCTTCTCATTTTGCTTATGTTACTGTGTTTGGGGTCTCCTTTTTGCAGGCTGCAGGTTCGTAGTTCCCGTTGTTTTTGGTGTCTGTCCCCAGTGGCTAAGGTTGCTTTAGTGGGTTGTGTAGGCTTCCTGGTGGAGGGGACTAGTGCCTGTGTTCTGGTAGGTGAGGCTGGATCTTGTCTTTCTGGTGGGCAGGTCCACGTCTGGTGGTGTGTTTTGGGGTGTCTGCGGACTTTTTATGATTTTAGGCCGCCTCTCTGCTAATGGGTGGCGTTGTGTTCCTGTCTTGCTAGTTGTTTGGCATAGGGTGTCCAGCACTGTAGCTTGCTGGTCGTTGAGTGAAGTTGGGTTCTGGTGTTGAGATGGAGATCTCTGGAAGATTTTCGCCGTTTGATATTATGTGGAGCTGGGAGGTCTCTTGTGGACCAGTGTCCTGAAGTTGGCTCTCCCACTTCAGAGGCACAGCACTGACTCCTGGCTCCTCAATTTGGGATGATTTGTTGTCTATTCATGTATTCCACAGATGCAGGGTACATCAGGTTGATTGTGGAGCTTTAATCCGCTGCTTCTGAGGCTGCTGTGAGAGGTTTCCCTTTCTCTTCTTTGTTCTCACAGCTCCTGGGTCTCAGCTTTGGATTTGGCCCCGCCTCTGCATGTAGGTCGCCGGAAGGCGTCTGTTCTTCGCTTAGACAGGACAGGGTTAAAGACGCAGCCGCTTCGTGGACTCTTGCTCACTCAGGGTGGTGAGATATTGAATGGACCATATTTCCCAGTGAGTGAGCTAAAGTGCACGTTTGATAAACTGAAATTCTATGTCCCTTTGGCTCTATGAATCTCACATATATACACATACATCTCATTATATATAATCTCTTATACATGAGTCACATATGGGTACTACACTATAATATTATAGACTTTAAAATATACAAGTAACAAAACACTGGTAATTTTCCAAATATATTATGTATAATTATTCCTTCATTTGTATATGTAATTTCAAAGTCCATTTCATACTCACCAATATGACCTTTGTTTAATTTATTGCTGTTCCAATTAATCCATAATTTTGTTTGTGGTGGGTGAAATAAATAGCCATGTGTCATCTATGTGACACCCCACACTCAAAAATGTCTATATTTATATATTATATAGAATAATATTATTTCCCATAAACCTTTTAGAACAGGAAAGAGACAAGGAATCTAAACATCAAGAATCACACATTAAGAGGACAAAATCTATGTGTTTGGAGGAAAAGTTTGCCCAGCTACTGTGTTTTGCTTCACCTCACTCTTTTGGCAGAGCAAGTGTGTAGTATACTGATATTTTATACAGGTTTTGAGATTGAACTTAGCACTTAAAAAATCTATATGAGAATTATTTTAAAATATAAACATATTAAAAGATATTGAAATGCTTAAATCTTCTAGTTATTTTTGTTATTGATTTCTGTCTTAATCCCTCTATGATCTAATAGAATACTGAGAATTCATTTAATTCTTTGAAGTTTATTGAGACTTGGTTTATATGGGCCATATTTTGGTTAAATTGATAATGTCCCTTGAGCACTTAAAAGAGTGTGTATTCTGCCATTGTTGGCAAAAAGATCATAGTCAGGTAGGTGATTGATAGATAGATGAATAGATAGATTTATAGATATTATACTATATTTATAAATAATGCAATTATAAGTATAAATATGCCACTCATTTTTGACCTCCTTTTACTTTTGATGTCTTTTCCCTTGTTAATGTAAGTAAACCAGGAAGCCATTAGCCTGAGGTTGTTCTAAAGGTTTCCTACCCTAAGTAAAGCAAACTGAAACCTAAACCAGGGTCCATTCCTGTGAACTCCTCAAGGTTGAGAAGGCAACCAATTACAAACAGCCAACTGGGCTTTTCCAGATGAGGCAACAGCTTAAGCTCTAGCTAATCAAATTGCATCCTTGATCTGCTTGGGCGTCTTCTCTATAAAAGCTTGACCTCCAGCTCCTGTTGTTGGAATGCTCCCAAGTCTTTTCAGATTGGGACTGTCCGGTTCAGACAGGTGTCTGTTCAAATAAACTCCTGAAAATTTTAACGTGCCTCATCTTTTAACACCTTCTTTAAAAATCATTAACTTATACTTTCATATTATCATTTTTACTAATCTAAGAAACTACATGGTTTAGTAAAAACAGATGAACAAATTTACAATCCAAAAAGATATCATAAACTCCTACAACTCAACCATTATTTCACTCTTAACTTCTTTCAGATTTTTTTCTTTTTGTAAGTATTCACACATACATGATTTAGTAAAATGAAACTATACTAGACATCTCTTTTGAAACAGTATTATCACAAATATAATTCTATGAATATTCCAATGAAACCCAGATTTACATCACCATTTGAAATGGGCACATGATATTATTTCACATGTATTTAATATGATATTCTCCCTTTATGAACATGTATAATAAGCCAAAAGCTAAGGAAAACTATCCTTAAGACAAAGGTGAGTTTATTTTTTGTATGTATATTTGTGAGGTGTGTATATGTGTGTGTTTCTGTAGTGTTAATTGCAACAAAACCTTTTTAATAAATTATAAGAATTGATATTTCTGTTTTCTGATTTACCCTAAGAAAAGTTATCTTCATATAAAATTCACATGTACAAGGAATACTGCATTTTCCTATTCATATTCATGGTATATCTCCACCTATGACAGAAGATGCTCTATTTTCTTCAAACACTTTCCTTAAGTTACTGCAACTCTCTCTCCCTTCTCTCAGGTCTATGGTGAGACCAGTTCACTTCAGAGTTAGCGGCAAGGGAAACAGCTGAGGAGAAGTTGCAGTGAGAAATGCATCAGTGGAGGATTTATTAGTTTTCAATTCACTATAGCTAAACAATTATGCTGCCATGTCTTTCCTAGCAACTCCTCCTGGGCTGGAGGAAGAGGCCTGTGTCACTGGAAGCAACTGAATACAAATGACTGATAGTAACCCAGATGACTCTTTCTAATATGCCATTAAACAAATTTACCTTTTTCTTATAGTCAAGATAGGACCCAGTGCATGAATTATCATAAGAATACCACAGAGTGTAAAGTTTCTTGATGAAAAATTCTGTTTTATGAGAATGATAAATGTTCTTTAAAGAAAGTAAAGGTTTATATATTTGAAATTCTAAATTTAAACAGTTGTTGCTGTTTATTGAAATACTAGTATTTAATTTAGTCTATTTATTGTAAATTTAGTATTTTCTTAGCTGTTGAAAATAAGCACACTTATGAATCAAATTTAAAATACTAAGTTGGCTACTACTGAAGAAGAACCCACTGCTGCAGCAATCCAGAAAAATGTTATATATATATGCATACATATATATACATATATCAGAATTAGTACTAAAAAAGTTTTGCTTAGTTTTGAATTGTGAAAGACTTCACACTAAATAGAACGCTTGGGGGTCTAATTGAAGTTATTTCAAAAACTATGACTGCTCATTTATCTATGAAATTAGCTTTTTGCATAATACTTGATCTGGTTTTATGGAGCAAAATGATATTTATTCACTAGAAAATGTTGGTAGCCATTTTAAGTTATGAATAGATTATCAGACATTTTATATTAAAGTCTTTAAAATACCTTCAATTGTTCAATCATAGTGAATATGGGTATTCAATTACATATGAGACAAGAGCTAAGGCTTTAAATTCCTAGTAAAAATTTTAAGTCTTAGATTCCAAAGTTCAAATACAATATCTATAAATTACCAGGCACCATAGTTTTGTGTCATACAAAATTAAAAGTAATGGTCATAGAAAATAATCCAGAGCATAGAGACAGGTTATCAAATAAGGAAGTTCAGAGAGGCAGCTTGAGCAGAAGAAAACTGTGTACAAACTCATATTCTTCTTCCCTATCTGATATACACCATGGCGTTCTCTTTAAGTCAAGTCTATTTCAATCTTGATAATGACATTTTTTATGATGTTTTCTGATGAATACAATTTTCCCTCTTTTAGAGAAGATGATACTGCTGATGTGAAGTGTTAATTCATATTTCATGAAGACTTTAAAAAGCTGATATAAATCTAGAGGGCTGTCTGCAAAATGCCCAAACTTTTTGAACATTTATTTTGTTAGGTATGTCAATAGCAACACACATATTATGAAGTGAAAAATGACACAAGGAAAAGAAGACCTGTATATATGATTGTAGACCTAGCATGAACATGGAAAGTGAACTTAAGGGTGTGTAAGAAAGAGTGAGCATGGCAGGCCTGGGTGCAAGAACGCTGTGCATTTCCAAGAACAGCCTGTTCAATTACAGTGTTTGCATGTTGGACAATTTATGTTCAGATAGTCTATGCTAACAATATGGTTTATCATGGATACCTATCCTTTCTCTGGGAGTATAAAGCATGGATAACTGATGTCAGCCACACAGGTGCTGGATTCCTATATGACTGACTCCCCATAAAACCCTGGACGTCAAGGCCCAGGTGAGATTCTCTGGTTGGTAACACTTCATATATGTTGTCACACCTGGAGATTTTTTCCCCTTGCTAATTTCACCCTGTATGCTTTTGCTGTAATAAACTGTAAGCATGACTATAAGAACTTCCGAGTCTTGACAGTCCCAGTTAATTGCTCATCTTGACGGTGTTCTTGGGGAGCCCAACACAGAGGGTTTGTAGACATTCTCTACCAGCTCTATTGAGGCTCACAACCATGTCTCTAATACCAACATGTTTTACTATTTCAATTCACTTTAGTCTTGAGATTTTTTTCTTTTTTTTGCCTAGATTCTTATGAGCACTACAGGGTAACCCATGAATCAAAAGGTAATTATAAGGTATTAATACCTAGTGCTGAAAAATGTGCACTAAAAACAGAGCTGCCATAACCTTTAGATGTGACATTAAATTGTTAAATTTTTGGACCTTTATATTAGTTGCCTTGATATTGCTCAGTCACTTTGAATTTTGAAAGAGATTCGTCTGTAGAGAAGTTTATTAATGTCATTTTATAAGCACCTGAACAAATGTCTTTCAAGCATGAATTCTTGTTTAGACAAATATTATTTTTAATGATATGGAAAAATGTTCATGATGTAATTTTAAAATGTAGTCAGTTCTTGTTATTAGCAGTAGTTGTGTTCTATAGGTCCTCATGAATGCTGAATTAGTGAATATTGAACAATTGCTCCTAGACAAAATACAGAATTAGATTCCTACAAGCCTCTAATCACAGCATTTTGTCAACTGATCAACATATAAACTTGTTTTATGTGTATCTGTTTAAAGACACCTTATGTAATATATATATTGCTGATTTATTAACATGGAACTCACACCAAGTCGTGCCTGAACATGGCTTTTCAAACACACACATTTACTCAATAAGGCATCTCACGGCCTTCCTGCTCTTCGGAACACTAGACAGCACTGCAACAAGATGCTGGCAGGGACATTTTAGACAACGAGATCACAGTGAGAATCACAAAAATGCAAAAATGTGATACTAAAGAGATCATGAGAAAGACACTTGTTTACAGTATAAAGGCTGAGAGGAGACAGAGCATCATGATGCTCACCCTCAGCTGGGAAGGTGCACATGTGGAGACTGAAGGGTCTCACCACTGTGCCTTTCCAAGAGTATTGATTTGAGAGTTAAAAATAAATTTTAGCGAGTAGGTAAATTTACAAATTGTTTTCTTATTATGTAAATAACGCATGCACATGGAAAAACTATAAAACATCAAACATTTCAAATGTGCCTCTCACTTTCTCAAAACTGTAATCCAATTACACTGTGGAAAACAGCGTTAAAATGTGATTTTATCCTCCCAGAAATTCGTTATTGATACTGAGATACAGGTTATATGTCATTTGTTTCATTATTATATTCTAAGAATGTACCAGTAAAGATAGTACAACAAATTATAGTTTCAAAAGAATGAATAATATTGAATGTTACCTATAACCTGACCTTTAGTATTGTGTATTATCTTCAAAATAAAAATTATAAACATAATATAAAAGCTTTACCCACTTGAGAAGTGGAAAGTGATATCTGTTTGCTACTATGACATGTCACATTCAATTTGGAGAGAAAATTAACAACTTTTTATATGTTTTTGTAAAATTTAATATGTCTTCTGTCAATTGCCTATTCATATTTTGAGCACTGTTTCTATTCACTGTTGCTCTATTTCTTAATGATTTATAAAATTTCTTTATGTGCAAGGAAATCATTGTTTTGTCATAGATGTCAAAAAGCTATTTTCTAGATTGTTATTTGCATTTACATTAATGTGTACCAATGTATATATAATTGTAACTTATACAGTTTATATGGATTATATGTCTTATACCTTCATAGTAAAATTTTCCATATTGACAGTAGCTCGATTTTTCTAAAAGTTTCATTATTGTTTGAATATATCAGAAATATAATTAGTTATGAAAAGTAACTAATACAATAATACTTTTTATTTTCTTTCTTTTTGTAATCTCATATTAAATGAACAAATTCTTTTAAAGGCCCAAAGTACCAATATCCACTCAATAAAAAAGAAAAAAAAAAAACATAACCTGAATAGTTCTATATTACTTAAATAATTTGAATTTGTGGTTAAATTACTTCCAACAAAGAAAATTCTACTCCCAGATAGTTTCACTGGCAAGTTCAGTGAAGCTTTAAAGGAAGAAATAATATCAATTCACACAGATTCCTCCAGAAGATTGAAAAAGAGGGAATGCTTCATTTCATAGGGACAGCCTTACTATGCAACCAGCACTAAAAAAGATTATAAGAAAATAGAACCAGACATAAATATCCTTTTTGAATAAACACAAATAATCCTTAACAACTTATTAGAAGACCAGCTTCAGCAATATGTAAAAAGGATAACATATGACCAACAGGAATTAATACGAGGAATACAAAGCTGGTCAGACTGTCAAAAGTCCATGAATGTCACTGTCTATGTAAAACGATTTTAAATAAGATACCCATAGGGTCACCTCAATAGAGACAGATAAAATATCTATTAAATTCACTGTCTAGTCATGATAAAAATTATCAAGAAACTAGAAACAGAAAGAAAGTCCTCAAACTAGAATAAAGAAACTACCTAAATCTACAACTAACATCATATTTAATGGTGGAGCCTGGCTTTCTTTCCCTTTAATGTGGAGGGAAGTCAAGAAGGTGTAGTCACCATCCCTATTGAACTCAGCATATTGAGACAGGATAGGAATTCAAGAAAGAGACAAAGGGAACATATAGATTAGAAGGAATGAATAAAACTTTATTCAGAGATGACATGATCATGTACATAGAACATCACAAAGACTCTTGCCAGACTCATACTCTACCATTCAATTTATGGGATATCCTGGAGAAGTCAAAACTTTTGAGGTGAAAAACAGGTCAGTCACGCCAGGAGCTCAGAGAGGGAGAATAATGATCAAAGATTTTGAGGAGAAGGGTCTGGCCTGTATCTTAATGTGGTTGTGATTAACAATATCTATTTATTAAAACTCATTTAACTGTGCATGGAAGAGGATGATTTTAGGCATGAAAATTATATCTTAATTTTAAAAAGAATTCAATTTTTCAAATGGCATATTCCCCGCTGATAATTTTTCTCTTTGTGGACTAAATTATTGTGTTACTTATAACTATACTATTCCTATCATTAGTTTCTCTATTAATATGCAAATCATAAGGTGTTTTACTTACAGCAACTTTAATATATATTAATTATTGATGTTAGTGCCCTGTCAAACCTTTGTTTTTTAAAAATACTCTTGGCTATTCTCCAACATCTAATTTTTCATATGACTTTTAGAAAAAAATGTGAAGATTAAAAATATCTGCTGTTATATTATAAGAAAAAAATAGATTTAAAGCGATCTAACCAAGTATTTACATCAAAAAGTCTTTGTTTACAAGGATTACTTTTTACATCCAAGAAAAATATATCTGCATTTATGATTATGTAAAAGTTATTTTGCTCAAATGAGTCAATATGTTCTTCATTAAGATCTATTTAAATTAGCTCATGATAGACAATTAAAAACTTAGGTATTATAAATTATGCTTTTGTTATTTGTTGTATACAACTTTGATCCTTCCAATATCATTTCCAACATAAAGTTTTGCTTATTCTATAGACTTCTAATTTTAGTCTTTCTCTTTCAAAGATTACCTATCAAAGCTATTCATTTTACAAGAGTCATATTCACTTACCTAGTGAATTTGGTAAACATTTCATGGAAATTTGAGAAAAAGCCTAAGATTTTTTAATTACTTTTTAAATTTATTGGAGTATAGTTGTTTTACAACATTGTGTTAGTTTCTGTTGTACAATGAAGTGAATCGCTATATGTATACATAAATCTCCTCCCTCTTAGGCCTCCCTCCCACCCCAACCCCCCATCCCACCCAAATGTCTGTTCGTTTATTTGACAGAGCACTGAGCTGAGCTCCCTGCGTTATACAGCAGGTTCCCACTAACTATCTATTTTACACATAGTAGTGTATTTATGTCAAACTTAATCTCCTAATTCGTCCCACCTTCCCCTTCCCCCACTGTGTCCACATGTCTGTTCTCTACGTCTAGGTCTCTATTCCATTCCTGCCCTAAAAATAAGTACATCTGTACCATTTTTCTAGATTCCACATCTATGTGTTAAAATATATTTGTTTTTCTTTCTGACTTACTTCACTGTGTATGACAGATCCTAGGTCCTTCCATATCTCTACAAATGACCCAATTTCATTCCTTTTTATGGCTAGTAATATTCCATTGTATATATGTACCACAATTTATTTATCCATTCATCTGTCAATGGACATTTAAGTTGTTTCCATGTCCTGGCTATTGTAAACAGTGCTACAATAAACATTGGGGTATTTATTCTTTTTGAATTATGATTTTTTCAGGGTATATGCCCAGGAGTGGTATTTCAGGATGATATGGTGGTTCTATTTCTATTTTTTAAGGAACTTCCGGACTGTTCTCCATAATAGCTGTGTCAATTTATATTCCCACCAACAGTGCAAGAGGGTTCCCTTTTCTCCACACCCTCTCCAGCATTTATTGTTTGTAGATTTTTTGATGATGGCCGTCCTGAACGGTGTAAGGTAATAACTCATTGTAGTTTTGATTTGCATTTCTCTAATAATTAGTGATGTTGAGCATATTTTCATGTGCCTCTTGGCCATCTGTATGTCTTCTTTGGTGAAATGTCTGTTTAGATCTTCTGACTGTTTTTTGATTGTTCGTTTATTTGATATTGAGCTGCATGAGCTGTTTGTATGATTTGGAGATTAATCCCTTGCCAGTTACTTCATTTGCAAATATTTGCCCCCATTCTGAGGGTTGTCTTTTTGTCTTGTTTATGGTTTCCTTTGCTGTGCAAAAGCTTTTAAGTTTCATTAGGTCCCATTTGTTTATTTTTGCTTTTATTTTGATTACTCTAGGTGGTTGGTCAAAAAAGATCTTGCTATAGTTTATGTCAAAGAGTGTTTTTCCTATGTTTCCCTCTAAGAGTTTTATAGTGTCCAGTCTTACATTTAGGTCTTTAATCCATTCTGAGTCTATTTTTGTGTATGGTGCTAGGTTGTATTCTAATTTCATTCTTTTATATGTAGCTGTACAGTTTTCCCAGCACCACTTATTGAAAAGACTGTCTTTTCTCCACTGTATACTCTTGCCTCCTTTGTCATAGATTAGGTGACCATAAGTGCATGGGTTTATCTTTGGGCTTTCTATCCTGTTCCATTGATCTATATTTCTGTTTTTGTGCTACTACATACTGTCTTGATTACTGTAGCTTTGTAGTATAGTCTGAAGTATAGTCTGTAGTACAGTCTGAAGTCAGGTAGCCTGTTTCCTCCAGCTCCGTTTTCTTTTTTTTTTTCTCAAGATTGCTTTGGCTATTTAGGGTCTTTTATGTTTCCACAAAAAATGTAAAATTTCATGTTTTAATTCTGAAAAATGCCATTGGTATTTTGATAGGGATTGCATTCAATGTGTCGACTGCTTTGGGTAGTACAGTCATTTTCACAATATTGATTCTTCCGATCTAAGAACATGATATATCTCTCCATCTGTTTGTGTCACCTTTGATTTTTTTCATCAGTCTTTTTTATAGTTTTCCGAGTACAGGTCTTTTTTCCTCCTTCAGTAGGTTTATTCCTAGGTATTTTAATTTATAATGGCATTTCATTCTTTTTTTTGTTTTTAATTAGACAATAATAGCTTCATTAAGATATATCTCATTATTGATACATCCGGAATGAGTATACCCATTGACTCCATAATTTTTTTCAGAAAACTATCTTTTTCTTTTGCCTTTAATTTTGTTTTTTTTCCTTTTGCTGCTTTTCTTTAGGAAAATAAATCATGTCTGACCACATTTCATATCTTCCATATTTACTCTAATTCCTTCATCACTTGCTTCCCTTTCCTATTTCCTTACACCTGCTTCTAACAATGCCTATCTTTCATATTTCTAATTTTACTTTTGGCAATATCTACTTTCCATTTTGATTTATCTAATGTTGCTTTTATTTTATTAATGTATTTAGTTTGCTTTTCTGCTTTTTTCCTCAACTTTCCCAGGTCACCTCTCCCTTGTACTTTGACTAAAAACTTTGAACTTTCACTTCTGAGATATATGTTTTCCCATTCTGGGAAAGGATATGTCCAACAAGTCTTTTTTTTAAAATGATTTTCCTTTCTGTTTGTTATTTGTTTGTTTTAAATTATGTGGTACTTATATTTTTCTTATCATTTTTGTTCATTGGAATAAAGCTATGGTTTTATGAAAGATCAGAGAGGACCTCTCTATCTGGGTCAAAGATTACTTAAAAAAAGGTGTGTGTGGTGAGTAGAGAAGGGGACTGGTCAGAGAAGTGACAAGAGAACAGCAGACATTTTGGATGTGGAATTATATCAGAAGAAAGCATCACCAGTCCTGCCCAGTCTCTCTAGGGCTCCCCACACGTGGTGTCATCAGACACCTCCCCAGGAGGGGAGGGTAGCCACCGGTGGGGGTTCTGTACTTAACAGGAACAGTTTTTTTTTTTTTTTTTTTTTTTTTTTTTTTGTGGTATGTGGGCCTCTCACTGTTGTGGCCTCTCCCGTTGCAGAGCACAGGCTCTGGACGCACAGGCCAAGCGGCCATGGCTCACGGGCCCAGCCACTCTGCGGCATGTGGGATCTTCCCAGACCGGGGCACGAACACGTTTTCCCTGCATCGGCAGGTGGACTCTCAGACACTAACGCCACCAGGGAAGCCCAGGAACAGTTTTATTAGCACATTTCTCTTCTGTTATATGAGTTATCAGCTGATAAGATGATTATTCCCAACGTCACCACCACCCTGCAAAACACCAGCCTGCTTCTAAAACATGATGCTTCTTACTCCACTGCCTCCTCTGCCCTCAGAGGTCTGGTGATCTCTGTAGCCCACACAAACTGATGTCTCCATGCCGTATGAGGGAGATCCATCAATTGGCCCTTCAGATCCATGCAGAAATCTGTGTGCTGCAGGAGGTGATTGATTCCCTAGCCATATTTCTGGGCCACTTTTCACCAATTTTGAGATTATCTTCTAATTTTCACCTGTAAAAATAACTTTTTCTTTGTTTTTAAATTTTACCCCTGCTTTATTGAGATATGAATAACAAAATGTGTGCATATTTATACTGCATGATGTGATTTTTGAAAGTGTATAATATGGTTATTTAATATACAAATACATGGAGAAATGACCACAATCAAATTAATTAATATATCCATTATTTCACAGTTTCCTTTTCTTTTGGGGTGAGAACACCTAAGATCTACTCTCTTAGCAAATTTCAAGTAAGCAATATAGTATTATTAACTGTAATCACTGTGCTGTACATCAGATCTCCAGAATTATTTATCTTATAACTGGAAGTTTGTACCTTTGGACCAACATCTCTCTGCATATTCTCCCACCTCCCCAGCCCATGGAAACCACCATTCTACTCTCTGGTTCTATGAGTTTTCTTTTTTATGATTCCATATAAAAGTGATATCATACATTATTTGCCTTCTGTCCCTGGCTGATTTCACTAAGCATAATGACCTCCAAGTTCATCTATTTGTAACAAAAAGCTAGGTTTCCTTCTTTTATATGGCTAATTAATATTTTATTATGAAGATATTATATTTACATATATTGTTTATTATTATACATGGTATTATATGAATATATATGGTATTATATGTGTGTGTGTGTGTATATATATATATATATATATATATATATATATACACCACCTTTTCCTTATCCATTCATCCTTCAATAGACAATTAAGTTGTTTCCATATCTTATTTACTGTAAATAATGTTGCAGTGAATTTCAGTGTACCCATATCTCTTGGAGACACCAATTTCATTTTCTTTGAATTTATGCCCCAAAGTGGGATATTTGGATCATATGGTAGTTCTAGTTCTGACTTTTTGAAGAACCTCCATACTGTTTTCCAAGTGGCTGCACCGATTTACATTCCCACCAAGAGTGCACAAGTGCTCCCTTTTCTCTACATCCTCACCAACACTTGTTATCTCTTGTCTGTTGACAATAGCCATCCTAAGTGGTGTAAAGTGATAAATAATTGTGGTTTTGATTTGCATTTTTCTGATGATTAGTGATGTTGAGCACCTTTTCATAACTGTTGGATATGTCTCCTTAAGAAAAATGTCTATTCAGGTTCTTTGCCAACTTTTAAATTGGGTTATTTGGGGCTTTGTTTTGCTTTTCTCTTGCTTGTTTATTTGTTTTTGTTTGTTTTTGTTGTTTTTCTGTTTTCTTGACTGTTGAGTCGGAGAGATTCCTTATATATTTTGAATATTTATCCCTTGTCAGATATATGATTTGCAAATATTTCCCACATTCAATAGGCTGCTTTTTCATTATGTTGATTGCTTTTCTTGCTATACAGAAGAGTGTTAGTTTCATTTAGTCCCACTTGTTTATTTTTGCATTTGTTTCTGTGCTTTTAACATTATATCAAAAAATGATTACCAAGACCAATGTCTAGGAGCTTTTTCCCTATGATTTCTTCAAGGAGTTTTATGACTTCAGCTCTTACATTTAAGTCTTTAAAAGATGTCACAATTTACCATTTTTAGTTAATTTTTGTGTATTGTGTAAGATATGGATCCAGTTTTATTCTTTTATGCATGATTATCCAGTTTTCCCAATATCACTTATCAAAGAGGCTATACATTCTCCATTAAGTATTCTTGGCTCTGGTGTCAAAGATTAGTTAACTATCTATGTGTGTGTTTGCTTCTGGGCTCTATATTTTGGTCCATTGAACTATTTATCTGTTTTTATGCCAGTATCATACTCTTTTGATTACTATTATATTACTATTTGATTACTATTATTATTATATTACACAAATTATATTTTGTGTAATATAGTTTGAGATCAAGAAGTATGATACATTTTACCTTGTTTCTTTCTCAAGATTGCTTTGGCAATTGGATATTTTTGGTTGGGACCCCTGGAAATAATTTTTTTTCTCAATTTTTTGTTTTGTTTTTGATTGCTCTTAGATGTAATACAGGAGAAGAAAAGGTTTTCATCTTCTTTATTTATTTATTTTATTTTTTTGTGGTACACGGGCCTCTCACTGTTGTGGCCTCTCCCATTGTGAAGCACAGGTTCCGGACGCTCAGGCTCAGTGGCCATGGTTCACGGGCCTAGCCACTCCACGGCATGTGGGTTCTTCCCAGGCCAGGGCACGAACCCATGTCCCCTGCAGCAGTAGGCAGACTCTCAACCACTGCGCCACCAGGGAAGCTCCATCTTCTATTTTTAAATGGAATCCTGTGCTATTTTATAATCAAGAAAAATATGACTTCTAATATAACATACTATCTTTAAAAATTTAATCATGAATAACAGATTGTTGTCACATTTTTCAGGCTTTTAGGGAAACACATGCTGTGTGATAAGAAGGAGACATTATAGGAAAGATGGACTGCTTTCCTATTTTTTTTTTCTTTTGGAAATTCAGTGAATGTTGTGGTTAATTTGACTCCATTGAACTTATGTGTAGTAGACATTTCAAGCAGATAATTAGTGTATGTTCATAGATATGTACACTTTAATTTATATATTTTAATGCTGTATTGAACATAATACTCATGCCTTACCTACATTTTCTTTTTCCTCTTCACACCAACCATGAGACATAGATGTCTACTTTTCACAGATAAGGAGAGGCTAAGTTATTTTCCAATAATCATGAGATAACAATGGGCAAACTGAGTTTAACTTCTGTTCTATTATATAATTTTATCTTCTTTTGTGTTCATGTGTATTATACTGAAATTTAAATACAGATAAATCTTTTTTCAAACACACTTTTGGCAGAGAAAATAACACTTGAAAGATTAATGGAATTTGTGACAATCAACAAGTTTGTAAAATTCACTCAGTCCTTTAAATGCTTTTACTTAATGTAACTCATTCAATTTTCCCCAAAACCATATGACTTGGGTCCTGTTATGCCCCTATTATAGGGAAAAAACTGAGACCCAATATCAGGGACTGTCGGATCTGGGATAGACCCTGGAATCTGATTCCAGACAACACAGTGTGTACCATGACGACACATGCTTAACCATCTAACTAGTCCACAGTAGACAGTCCAAACATACATGCTTTGGAAAAGACTCTTAAAGCTTGCATTCTTATTTTAGGCAGCAAATATTTATTGAGTACACATTAGGTGCTATATAATGTTCAAACAGTGGATTGCTGCTGTTAAAAAAATACAAATTTTCTGCATTTATTATTATTTTGCTGGAGATGGGCAATAAGCAAGATGAATAAGTAAATTAGAGAATATTCAATGATGATAAATGTAAATATTATGAAGAAAAATAAAGCAGACATGTTAAGAAAAGTTGCAATTAAGGTTGTTGGAAATATCCTCAGAGGAAGGTGTTCCTGAAGAGGAGAGTGCAAGCACAAGTGTCCAGAGGTAGCTAGGCCTGGTGTGCTTGAGGAAGGGCCAGGAGACTAATGTCATGAAAATGGGTCAGTGAGGTAGAGAGCAGCAAGAGATGCAGTCACAGAATTAAAGAGTCACCGGGTTATCAAAGGTTTTGAATTCCATTGTAGATGAGTTTCATTTTCCTGAAGGTGAGGGAGGAAGCCATGAGGTTATTTTCAGCAGAGAATTGTCATAATCTGGTCATATATTGGAAAGCTGACTCAGCTGCTCTGCCAAAAATATACACAGGAAAAGCAGAAATAGATGTGCAGGGCCAAGTAGGAGACACTGCAGTGGTCAGTCAAGAGAGAGGAGGCTGGAGCTAGGTGAATGGCAATGGAAGGTGTGCACGGTGACCATGGTCAGGTTGTTCTTTCAAAAGATGGGAAGACAAATATCCTTTGTGTGTGAGAAAAATAAATATATTAAATGACTAAAAATAAAAAAGAAAACCAAACAAACTCTACATGTTTTCACAACAACAATTGGTGGTATTTAGTTTAAAGGAACTGAGGGAAAGACCATGGGTGGGGCAGATCTTAGTGCTGTGCTCAGGCTGAGGGGTTCTGACGTTCAATGTAAATGCCTGGAAACGTTTGATGTATGGAGTTAAAGTTTGGTGGAGGGACCTGAGATGAGGTAAGCATTTTAGAGCACAGGTGATGTTTCAATCATGGGATTCTATAGCTCACCAAGGAGTGTCTGAGAAGTAAAGAGTCCTACGGGCTAAGATCTGTGGCAATGCAGGTCGGGGTAATACGAGGAACAAGAAAAAGAAACCACGATAGAGAAGGCTGGTGAATGTGGTTTCTAGGAACAGGGCATGGTCCACTGAGTCTGGCGTTGTTAACGGATCCAGTAAGACAAAAGGAGAGAGTGACTGGCCGGCTTCAGCCTGGTAAGATAGTTTTAGTGGATGGCACCTTTGAACCACTGATTTTAATAGGGTTAAGAGGAAATTGAATTTGTGTGTTTGGAGACAATGAGACAACTCAAGGCAATTCAAGATAATTCAAAAATTCAAGAGTTTTGCTCCAACTGACGGACATAAAAATAGCATGCTCTTTGTATGCTGGAAGTGTAGTCAACTGAGTTGTTTTTTGTTTGTTTGTTTGTTTGTTTGTTTTCCACGATGGAGGAAGTAGCAAAATGTTTGTATACACATGGGAATTAGCAGTAGAGAAGTAAAAACTGATGTTGTGGGAAAGAGAGGTGAGAGGAGTTGCTGAAGCAATCCCTTTGGGAGGCAAGTAAATTTGGGAGCTACTGCATAAATGAGAGAGCATTCTTAGAGGAAGCTAACGTGATGGTTAGGGTGCTGACAAGTGGGGAGACTTGGTGGTGGAATCTTGCTGGGAGCTCTGTTAAGAGTATGAGAGTAAGGGGCATGCAGCCGGTGGTGGGACCAGGAGAGAGTGAAGAGAAAATAAAGTTTAACTGGACTGGGAGCGTGAAGGGTAGAGGAAAACCTCGTACTGAACCTTGCAAAACTTCATTGCCAATAAAAACACTTTTACCTTTACTATATCATCTAGTGGCATTTTATATGAAACTTTAAAAAAACATTCCATTAGAACTTATCAGGTACTTTTTCCTTACAATAACGTTTCTCCAGGACAAACATTTGTGGGATTATTAAGGATTCTAACTATCATTAAAAATAATAATCTAGCCGACATCATTCTTTACGTTCTTTTAAAATCCCATAAACTTTTGTTAATATTTATTTTTAAATTTCAGCCATCAAGCCGAAAGATATCCCAGTCAAATTTCTTCCATTCTACCTTGCGTTTATGTGAAGTATTGCCGGGAAAAGTCTATTGGAACTGTGAGGTCCAGGCAGCTCATCTTGAAACTCCCATGGACACATTAGGTGAAGTAAAATGAGAAGAAATGACGTTTCCATCTCTTGGGAGAATTTAAAAATTAATAATAATTGTAAGTACCTCCAGCACAAATTATTGGCGGTCAATTGGTTTCGAAAGGGGGAGCTTTCTAGAAGTAATATTATTTAAACAATACAAGAAAATCAGTATTTCTTTTTGCAAGAGCTTGTTGGCAGGGAAGCATACATCTCTCTGGAAGGAATGGAAATAAAGTAACTGCAGCGAGACACAGAAGTTCTTATAAGATGTTTTTCATATAAATCAGAATTTGTTGGAAGGTGGAACAGTGGGCAGACATTCTGATTCATTTCAGTGTTAAATGGTGATGGAATTCCCTTCAATGTTCCTGTAATTATTTTTTTTTCATAAAATAATTTTGTGGTAAAATGAAGTAAAAGTTGAACAAATATCCATCACATGAAACTTTTGGGTAATATATTCTTTGACTATATATATGATTCATATATTGATAATATGCCAAAAATTGGACAAAATTTAAAATTGTCTATTGTAAAACCACAGATGAAGTCAGTAGTACAGTTATACAAGATTTTACATATTTGAAATTATATTGTAATATAACTGAAATCACTCTTCTCACTTGAAAATATAAAGGTCTAAGGATTGTACAATATATTTTTCCACTACCTGTGTTTTGAGAGCTGCCCTTCCCTAAGTACATATCACATATTATTTAATCCATTTCCATGTTGTATTTTAAATTGCTTCCAATTTTTATAATCTAAAATACTATATTGGTAAACATTGTTACAGTTAACTATTTGTTAATATATTCAAAGAAATGGAAGAGTTTGTTAAAATAATTTTTAAATAAAAAGTAATTTTATTGCTATGAACAATTTTTCTTTCAAATGTGCTTGACTGAAATTGCTACTGTCAGCATAGAGTGTATGAGAAGGATTATTCCCATGAAAATTATCATTCTTATAAATAGGGACAGAAGGTAAACATCATCTTATTTTTATTGTAAATGTCTTTGATTTCTAAGTGTTTGAGGTCAACGTTATCTGGCTTACATATTTGCAGAATTGAAATTCTTGCCAGGCCTTTGACTTTTGTGTGGAGGAAAAGGAATAATAGGAAATCCAATACTCCCACACCAAGTCACTGAAAAACCATTTTCCTATTAGGGTTGTCATATATTTCTTAGAGATGTTTACAAATACATATAATCAGCATATCATTCTTACCTTGGGTAGAGTTCATTTCTCCCTGAATTCTAGCAAGATTACAAAATAGATGTTTTCTATAATGTAATTCCTTTACCTGAAGCAAAACTTTATATTGAAAACTTCTCTTTCACTTTCTCTTTGTACTATTTCATTGCATTTTGTTGGAAAAAATGATGTCATTTTTTCCTGTGTGCTCACCGTTTTTCTGGAGCTTTAGCTAGTGTTGGAATTTACTGCTAATGTCATTAAATGAGCCAATTCTAGAATTCCCCTTGGTTGTTGAGAGAATTAAATCTTCCTATTTTTTAATTTGAAATTATGTCTGCTGTGCACAGTTTGTAGCCAAGATTTTGTTGGCTTCCTACCCTTTATTTAATTTACATGTTTTTGCATCCTGAGTTGTCTGTTAACATTGCTCCCTAGTCTGATAAATCTCGTTCCTCTTCCAAATACTTTTGCAGTTCATAAGGATCTTTACTATCTGGCCCCTGCAAAACGCTCCACCTCCATTTCTTTGCCTCCCCCCTCATTATCTAGGTAACAGCTATTCTGGAAGCATTATCAGGTCCCTGAAAGTGCTGTGATTTCTCTCATATCTAGGGATTAGCACCTGTGTGTTTAGCTGACTAAAACTCTCCTCTCCCAGTTTTCCTGATTAAAGTATAAATTCACAGAACTCTCTGTCATTTCCTCCACAAAGTTTTGTTTTGTGTCTTTCTGACTCCAAACTCCCTTCCTGGGACTTGATTTTCTGAACCCCATATATGTTTTCATAGCATCCCCTTTATCTTTCTTCTACTTACATTTGAATTAATTTTCCTAAAATTGAATTTTATATCTATTTTCTACTAAATTCCTTAAAACAATCATTGTTTTATTTATCTTTGTCTCTCTTACTAATACAATAACATCCCTGACACATAGCAGGTGTTCAATAAGTTCTTTGGGAAATATCTGTGAACATGTACCTTATGATAAGCTAAGGAATTTATACTTGGGCAGGCCAATTAGGATGTTTTGTTGCAAACAACAAAATTATCAAATAAAGGCAGAAAGTATATACATATTAGGATTGCTAATGGAAGCCCTGGTTGATGTATATGAATCATGTTTAGAAGCCCCACAGACAAGTACAATATAAGAAGCATCTGCAGATAGGGGTAATGGAGGACCTACACTGACATGATAGGTAGAACTGTGTCACTGTATTCTTTGTGGATATGCAATGTAACCTCCAAAACACTCATCATTTCTATATCTAAAAGCTTTATGTCTTTCCAGACATCATTTACCAGAACGAAATTTGCTTGCACCTCCTTCTCCATGTCCATGTCCAGGTGCATAATTGGAAGAAATTATATTCCATGCCTGAGATTTTGCTTCAACAGAAGTAGGAAAGCAAGCTTCTGGCTGAAAATTTAATGAAGATTTAAAGATGCTCTATGGCAAAACAAACAAAACATCTACTTTAAAATTAAAAGAGTACCTCTCTTCCTGCTAAAGTCAATAAATGAAACACCAATCTCTAAGAAATATTCTCTCTCATTTTTCTAAAGAGGGTCTGCTTCCAGTTGTACACTTTTGAGAGCAACTTCCATCCACTTTTCCACACAGGTAACCACATTCCATCAAATGATTGTCTTATGGAAAATGAAGGGAGTGTTTTTTTTTGGACTAATAGGAAAAGGACCCTTTTCCGCTATAGCACAGGCATCAAAACCCTCTGGAGGGCAAATGCCTATATTTGTGTGTTAGCCTTCTAATTGTGAGCTCTGCAGCCAGACGCTTAGTTTCTGGTTCTATAAGTTATTTGGTGTACCATCCTAGTGAGTTTCTTAACCTCTCTTTACTCATTGGTAGATTGACTATAATAACAGTTCCTATCTAATTGGGTTGAGAGAGGATTGAATAAGATAATGCATTTAACACAATGCCTGGCACATAGTAAGAATTCCATAACTATATACTGATCATGTTATTATTACAGGAAACTACTGAATACAAATCTTCTACCTTTTCCCACTGTGTACCCCTACTATAATTGCCTCAGAACTACATACAAAGCCTTTATTGTAAGTATCCCAATAATTTGATGGATTGTGGAATAATATTGCAACAAGGAGTGGATTCTACATCTTTGTATATTGTCATGAATATTTCAGTTCAGATGCAGTAAAATTATAAATTATAAGCTTTCACATGCAGTTTGACTAAGCTCTTTTTACAGCCTATGACTTTTCATGGATCATATTAAATCTTCTCATGCCCTGATTTACTAAGTATTTAACTTTTAGGGTAATTGTCATGAAGGAATTGGTGTTTGACTCAGAGTAATTCTTTATCTACTGTGTACAGACCTTTTTTGGTCAATGATCCTTTGGCCAGAACTGGACTATACATGCATGGGTCCACCCAGTTGTGTGGTTACACAGTTATAATGACTGGATTGACTGTTATTTATCCCAATGCTAAGATTTTGCAGATGACATTCAAGGATACAATCATGAGACAATTAGAATGAGAGAAGTTCTCATTATGAGCAATCTGCCAACCAAGATTTATCCATTTGTAATTGTCACAGAATGTAATTGTGATTCTTCACATTACATGGAATGTTGAGCAGGCAAGGAAAATCTGTACTGTAACTATAGGCAAACCAGCAACAACTCTGGAGTTTCTTGCTATGCTAGCATCTCTGCACTATTTTCCCCTTCTTCCATTTCTCCAGGTCCCTAGTGCCCCAGAGATTTCTTGGAAAGTATCTACTCCAAGGTTAAGTTCTTGCCCTGGTTTTCTTACTGACAGGATTGGATGCATCATATGATCAGGGCTAGACAGCTTCCTTACAGCCTTTTACTGACAATGGTTCTTCAATTACTGAGCAACAGATGCTCCAATCATACCTCTTTCTCATTAGAAGCTCTAAGGGTTTGGCCCTTGAACATGTATTTATTATTAAACACTTGCATGGAGATCCTGCCTCTGAGTTATTTAACCTTTTAGAGCCACCAATCTCTGCCTTAATCAGGGCAAATCTTCAACTGCTCTAATTTGAATATTTTCCCCACCACAATATGTGTCTACATTCAGCATCTATGAATTTCCTACACTAACACCTCTATCTACTCAATATGCTGAAGAGAAGGATACATTGCACAATAAAATAGCATTTTTGTTTTCTATGTTTTGCACAGTGTGAATTAAAATTATTTCACGTTAAGTGTAAAATAGTGTGCCTGATATTAATCAATAAAAATAATAAAACTCACTGTACTGTTTATATATTCTTTATTTACTTTATATTATTGTGTTTTGACATATTAACAACATTTCTGGCTGGAGAGAGACTGTACCTCTGAAGACGAGACAGTTCTTAGAAACAGCAAAGTGCTCAGAAGAAGCAGCCCTTTGATATACAAACTAACCAATCTAGAGCCAGACCTCCCGTACTTGGCCCATACCCTCCAGGAAACAGTATTCCTCTGCCTCAGTAATTCCAGGGTCAGATATCAAGCAAACAGGGAGCACCCCCATGACTTAGAGCCCTCTGAAACTCTTCAAAGTAGCAAGTCATAAGGGGTTTATCAGCCTTCCTTTCCCAAGAAAACTCCAAAACAGATTTGGCCTTGGCTATCTTCTCCATCCTTTCCCTTCTGGATAATGACCAATACTAGTGCTTCCCCACGTTTTTGTTTGTTTGTTTGTTTGTTTTGCTTTTTTTGTTTTCTGTTTTTTTGCTTGTTTATTTTCTTTTGATTTGTTTTGTTTTTGCCAGGAAAGATAATTTTATTGACTCAACTTGGTTCGAGTGTCCATCACTGATCCAGTCAACCCAGACCAGAGGAGAGTCTTGTAGTGTCCATGGACCTGTAATGCAATAAGATATGTTTTCCAGAACCTTTCCTGCATCTCCTCTTGTGGCTGTACCTGACCAACCATCACTGTATTGGAGAAAACATAAGTTATTAGACAAAAATTGGACACACGTTCATTTTCACTTTAAAAACTAAAATAAGGAGAAAATAAACATTTAACCTTATGAGTAATTTAATTCTTTATAAGAAAATATGAAGATAACATTTATTATTTACTAAGATGTCAAATAACTAATAAACTCTGCCTCAGAAATTTTCAATGCATTCGGTCTATATTGTTATTATATGTGTGAAGGAGGTGGCACCCCTTGAAAATCATTTTTCTCTTTCTAAAATAGTTTTTATATTGAAGGAAAATCACATTAAAAATTCAAGCTGAGAAAGCATTTTATTTTGGGTGTAAAACTGTTACTTGTGGTTCTTCTAAGAATCTTTTTTTTTTTTTTTTTTTTTTGTGGTACATGGGCCTCTCACTGTTGTGGCCTCTCCCGTTGCAGAGCACAGGCTCCGGACGCGCAGGCTCAGCAGCCATAGCTCATGGGCCCAGCCGCTCCACGGCATGTGGGATCTTCCCGGACCGGGACACGAACCCGTGTCCCCTGCATCAGCAGGCAGACTCTTAACCACTCTGCCACCAGGGAAGCCCTCTAAGAATCTTAAAATCTTGGAAAACTATATTTTTCTCAATAAGGAGAGAGTTCATTATAATGTTTGGAGAAATTTTGTTTGTATGCAAAGAACAATGTTGAGAGAAAACTGCATATAATCTTAATGAACATAATTTACTTAGAAATCATATTTATTCTTTTGTGATATTTATTTGCTGAAATCCATGCAATGCATCCTTATAGTTTATCAATAGTAAGTTGTAAATGAGACATATTTTCCATATTTGACCACTAAAAGCTATATAATTAGTAGTTCCTTATGTTTTATTTTAATCTACTATCATTGTGAGTCAGTCTACATTTTCAGACAAAATAATGAAAACTAAGCCTATGTAGGACTATTTATCCCAATATTTTATCAGTAAGTAGAAATTTGAAAATATAAATAATTATATAGATTTGTTTCACTTTGCCTTATTCATTCCAAATTATAATTATATATCTCACCTTTTCCCAAACTGACTAAGTCTAAAGGTCTACCTCTAAAGTCCCACATCAATCTTTCCTATTCTTCTAACACTCCATAAAAAGGGCTACAATCAAAACAGGTGATATCTGGGAAGTCCTCAGCATTGAATATAAGCAATCAACAAACTAATGAAGTCATTGTTTTTTTTGCATAGTTTTATCACACTTACTCTAAAGCTGCTATTTTAGACATTTCTTAAAATACGTATCAAAGGATTGCTTGCCTTTCATCGTTTACTGTTTATTATAGGTCTTTATATTCAAATATGTGAGCTAAAAATTATTTTGACCATTTGAAATAGGCCAAGAGGAGACTCAAACGGTAAGCCTGTATCCCAGACATTAAAATAATGGCTTCTAATAATATCTTATGCTCAATAACCACATACAAAATAATTGAGGCTCCTGTCTAATGTACTGATTCCTTTTCCAGTGCATTTGCTTAAAATATTCCATACATTTCCTATATAAAAGCCAATTTGACAATGTATGTTCTTCAAAATCTATTAGACTATTTTACAGGAAATGATAAAATAGCTCTAATTTATTATTACAAGTAATATTTAGTCTTGAAATTTTGTGGATCTAAACTTAAATCCATAGAAATTTGACTTAATTATGCTGTTTATTATTCAGGAACTTGAATCCTTTACAGATTGAAATTGATTTTCTTGTGAAAATTGAAAGTGAACAGCAACTTTAATGTTTATTATGTTGCAAATTTTATCTAGAAACAGCTCTGAAATTATCTTATAAGGTACATAATGTCAGCATGTATACTTATGACTGAAGAATGTTTAGCTGTGTGAAACCTTGGACCAATAATAATAAACAAAATTCTAAAATTTTGAGATATTATATTTTTTCAATCACAGTTGGAAGTTTGTACTTAGAAAAATGTCTCATTTATTTTTCATGAAAGTAATGATTCAGTTTTTGGGTCCCTAAAGACCAGGATCTATAACAAATTAATTAAAAAAAAATGGACTTCAGCTTCCAATAGTATTTCCAAAGAGTCCCAAAGTCTTTCTCCTAAAAATACTACTGGATAAAATACATGAAACATACATCTGAATGCATAGCTAAGATTTCAGGAATATAAGACATATATCAAAATGGGTAGGAGGTGAATACTAATATGAAAACAGAGACCTGGATATCTTTAGGACAAAAGCTCAAGAAGAATAGAGGTTTAGCTTTAATTCTCAAAACACAGAAAAGATCACCAGATCTGAGACATCCACATAAATTTAGGTCATTTGAAGGGGCTACATTCTGAATTAAGAATGGGTACAAATCAATCAGACAGGCAAACAAACAAGCACACTCTACCTGTTTCTGTTAGAGCACAGTTGAAATGTCCTCATAATATTCCTGGTATTAATGTCTAGTATTAGAATTTTTAAGAATATTAGCTTATTCTAGCAAAAATCTTTGCTTGAATTTATGAAAACTGCAGATCAAAAAATTTTAATAAATAGCAATCAAAACATACTCAGAGGAAAGGATAAATGTGTGAGTATACATAGTTTGAAAGAGATTTGTTGATCTGGAGTATTGATCAAGCCATGGTCAGAAGGAGCACAAAGATATAAAGAGAAGATAAATTTGAGACATAGAGGTTAAGAAATATGGAAGAGAGGATAGAAGTGTTATACATAGCTCTGCAGTAAGTGAGAAGAGTTATCAGAGTAAACATTTGGAAGCATAATGGCTGAGAAATTTCCAGAATTAATGACCAACTGAATTTACATACACAGGAAGCACAACATATACCAGTAGAATAAACAACACATCAGTGAAAAATTTGAAACTTGTAACACAAAATGAAAGTGAGGAAAATACACAATTTTTAAAGTGGTTAGAGAAAAAATATACAATAAATAAATATGAATACGTGTGTGCTTGTGCACACATTGGACGTCAGGAGAGAGTGAAAAGATACCTTCACTGTGTTGATGGAAAATAGCTCTCATTTGAAAAATGTGTAGCAAAACATTATTCTAAAAATTAGAGCAAAATAAAGATAATTTCAGACAAAAAAATTAAGAGTTTACTTTGGAATTAATCCTACTAAAGAACATCCACATTATAAGAAGTAAAAACTTCCACAGAAAATTTTGAAATAAAGGAAAAGATGACAAAAAAATAGGATGCAGACCTTCAAGATGGCAGAGGAATAAGATGTGGAGATCATCTTCCTCCTCACAAATACTTCAAAAATACATCTACATGTGGAACAACTCCTACAGAACCCCTACTGAACACTGGCAGAATACCTCGGACTTCCCAAAAGGCAAGAAACTCCCCATGTACCAGGGTAGGGCAAAAGAAAAAAGAAAAAAACAGAGACAAAAGAATAGGGATGAAACCTGCACTGTGGGAGGGAGCTGTGAAGGAGGAAATGTTTCCACTCACTAGAAGCCCCTTCACTGGTGGAGACAGGGGTGGGGGGGGAAGTTTTGGAGCCACGGAGGAGAGCACAGTAACAGGGATGCAGAGGGCAAAGTGGAGAGATTCCCGCACAGAGGATTAGTGACGACCAGCACCCACCAACCTGAGAGGTTTCTCTGCTCACCTGCTGTGGCTGGTGGGGGCTGGTAGATAAGGCTCAGGCTTTGGAGGTCAGATCCCAGGGAGAGGACTGGGGTTGGCTGCAAGAACACAGCCTGAAAGGTGTTAGTGCACCACAGCTAGCCAGGAGGGAGTCCGGGAAGAAGTCTGGAACTGCTTAAGAGAAAAGAGACCATTGTTTCAGGGTGTTTGAGGAGAGGGGATTCAGAGAACCACCTAAACGAGTTCCAGAGATGGGTGCAAGACACGGCTATCAGTGTGGACCCCAGAGACGGGCATGAGACACTAAGACTGCTATTGCAGCCACCAAGAAGCATGTGTGCAAGCACAGGTCACTATCCGCACCTCCCCTCCGGGATCCTCTGCAGCCCACCACTGCCAGGGTGTCGTGATCCAGGGACAACTTCCCCAGGAGAGCGCACAGTGCATATCAGGCTCGTGTAATATCACTCTGGCAGCTGCTGCCGAAGGCTAACCCATCATTCTGTACACCTCCCTCTCCCCAGCCTGAGTGAGCCAGAGCCCCTTAATCAGCTTCTACTTTAACTCCGACCTGTCTGAGTGAAGAACAGACCTCTCAGGAGACCTACACAGAGAGGAGGGGCCATATCCAAAGCTGAAACCCAGGAGCTGTGTGAACAAAGAAAAAAAAGGGAAATTTCTCCCAGCAGACTCAGGAGCAGTGGATTAAAACTCCACAGTCAACTTGATGTACCCTGCATCTGTGGAATACCTGAATAGACAATGAATCATCCCAAAACTGAGGTGGTAAACTTTGGGAGCAAATGTAGACTTGGGATTTTTTTCTGCATCTAATTTGTTTCTGGTTTTAGTTTTATCTTAGTTTAGTCTTTACAGATTATTATCATTGGTAGATTTGTTTATTGATTTGGTTGCTCCCTTCCTTTATTATATATATATATATATTCTTATACACTAATGATGAAAAATCTGAAAGAGAAATTAAGGACACACTCCCATTTACCAATGCAACAAAAAGAATAAAATACCTAGGAATAAACTTACCTAGGGAGACAAAAGACCTGTATGCAGAAAACTATAAGACACTGATGAAAGAAATTAAAGATGATACAAACAGATGCAGAGATATACCATGCTCTTGGATTGGAAGAATCAATATTGTGAAAATGACTCTACTACCCAAAACAGTCTACAGATTCAATGCAATCCCTACCAAATTATCAATGCATTTTTTACAGAACTAAAACAAAAAATTTTAAAATTTATATGGAGACACTAAAGACCCTGAATAGCCAAAACAGTCTTTATGGAAAAAAGCAAAGCTGGAAAAATCAGACTCCCTGACTTCAGACTATACTACAAAGCTACAGTAATCAAGACAATACGGTACTGGCACAAAAACAGAAATATAGATCAATGGAAAGGATAGAAATCCCAGAGATAAATCCATGCACCTAGGGTCAACTAATGTATAACAAAGGGGGTAGGGATATACAATGGAGAAAAGACAGTCTCTTCATAAGTGGTGTTGGGAAAACTGGGCAGCTACACATAATAAATGAGATTAGAACATTCCTTAACACCATACACAAAAATAAACTCAAAATGGATTAGAGACCTAATATAAGTCCAGACACTATTAAACTCTTAGAGGAAAATATAGGCAGAGCCTCTATGACGTAAATCACATCAAGATACTTTTTGAACCACCTCCTAGAGAAATGGAAATAAAAACAAAAATAAAGAAATGCGACCTAATGAAAGTTAAAAGTTTTTGCACATCAAAGGAAAATGTAAACAAGATGAAAACACAACCCTCAGAATGGGAGAAGACATTTGCAAATGATGCAACTGACAAAGGATTAATCTCCAAAATTTATAAGCAACTCATGCAGCTCAATATCAAAAAAACAAACAACCCTATCAAAAAATGGGCAGAAAACCTAAGTAGATATTTCTCCAAAGAAGACATACAGAAGGCTAAGAAGTACATGAAAAGCTGCTTAAACTCACTAATTATTAGAGAAATGTAAATCGAAACTATAATGAGGTATCACCTCACACCAGTTAGAATGGGCATCATCAGAACATCTACAAACAACAAATGCTGGAGAGGTTGTGGAGAAAAGGGAACCCTTTGGCACTGTTGGTGGGAATATAAATTGATACAGCCACTATGGAGAACAGCATGGAGGTTCCTTAAAAAACTAAAAATGGAATTACCATATGACCCAGCAATCCCACTACTGGGCATATAACCAGAGAAAACCATAATTCAAAAGGACACATTCACCCCAATATTCACTGCAACACCATTTACAATAGCCAGGTCATGGAAGCAACCTAAATGTCCATCAAAAGACAAATGGATAAAGAAGATGTGGTACATATATACAATGGAATGTTACTCAGCCATAAAAAGGAACAAAATTGGGTCATTTGTGGAGATGTGGGTGTATTTAAAGACTGTCATATAGAGGGAAGTAAGTCAGAAAGTGAAAAACAAATATCATATATTAATGCATACATGAGGAACCTAGAAAAATGGTACAGATGAATTGGTTTGCAGGGCAGAAATAGAGACACAAATGTAGAGAACAAACGTATGGACACCAGTGGGGGAAAGTGGCGGGGGTGGTGGTGTGTTGAATTGGGTGATTGAGATTGACATATATACACTAATATATATAAAAGGATAACTAATAAGAACCTGCTGTATAAAAAAAGTAAATAAAATTCTAAAATTAAAAAAAAAAAAAGAAAGCAACGGAAAACCTGATATTGGGAAAAGTTGGAAAAGAGAATGTATTCATTGAAAGGACAGAAAGTTAGACATATTTTTATTTGGAAACTTGCCCCTAAAGGCCAAAGCAATCTGTGGGCAATCATGGTTCTTGCCGACCTTTTGAAGAAACACTAGAACCTGTGTAGGTCACATATACAAGTGCTCCAGCACAATTGCCTCTGACACAATGGGAATTTTCATTCAAGGAAAAAACCCGGATCCAACTACCATTAAAAAAATATATAATATCTACTTCTGTTTGTTAAAATTACACTTTATGCAAGAGTTATAAGTTATGTAAGATGATATTTTATGAGAATGACAATAAAAGTATTATCACTATTCAGAGGTAAAATTCTAACCTTTCAGATATCTGATTTTTAACCATGTGATAAAGTACTTGAAAATAGCATATTTATCTGATTAACTGGTTATTCTGTTGATGAATAATGTGTAAGTATTGGACCCCACGACTACATGTTTTCCACATAACACCTTATTTACAAATATGAATATGTCTCCTGAACACATTCCCACAAATCACTGTTTATCTTCTTTTTATCAGTCATCGTAACACTTAAGTTATTATATGTGGGCTTCAACACAATTAGGGAAATACATATTCTTAACAACCTTGAAATCTTGAAATTCCTGTCCATTATGGAATAAAAATCTGATCTATTGTTCAATTTCTAGGTATTTCTATATTGTTCTATCAGTTGGAAAATATTATTGATCCTTATGCATTCTCTACACTTTTTACTCCATGGATTGGATTGATATGTTATAGAAGCAACAAAAAATAAATATATAGACTAAAGGAGGATAATAGGGAGCTCAGGAAAAGACCAATGTACTATGGGAACTAAATGTACAATAAAGTTATTAAGATAAAAAAAAAACAATTGCTGTCTTTCACAGCATTGTAGAAACAACTTGCTCTTTATGAATACAAATTTAAAAAGTGAAATCTAGGTAAATTAAAATGATCTTTTTATGGAGGGGAATGATGGAGGGAACTCGTGCCTGTGTTCTAGTGGATAAGGCTCGATCTTGTCTTTCTGGTGGGCAGGACCACGTCCCCTGGTGTGTTTTATGGTATTTGTGAACTTATTTTGATTTTGTCAGCCTCTCTGCTAATGGGTGGGTTTGTGTTACCATCTTCCTAGTTGTTTGGCCTAGGGTGTCCAGCACTGTAGCTTGCTGGTCGTTGAGTGGAGTTGTGTCTTTACATTGAGATGGAGATCTCTGGGACAGCTTTCACCATTTGATATTACGTGGGGCCAGGAGGTCTCTGGTGGGCCAGTGTCCAGAACTCAGCTCTCCCACCTCAGATCCTCAGGCCTGTCACACGGCTGGAGCATCAAGACCCTGTCAGCCACATAGCTCAGAAGAAAAGGGAGAGAAAAAAAGAAAGTTTGAAAGGAAAAAATAGATTATTAAAATAAAAATATTAAAAATAAAAAAGTAATTACAAAAAAAATAAAAGAAAAGAAAGAAAAAAGAGAGCATCCAAACCAAAAAACAAATCTGCCAATGATAACAGAGATAAAAACTATAGTAAAAAACAAAACAAAACAAAAAAGTGACAGAACCCTAGGACAAATTGTAAAAGTAAAGCTATACAGACAAAGTCACACAAAGAAGCATACACATACATACTCACAAAAAGTGAAAAAGTATATATATATATATATATATATATATATATACTTAGTCTTCCATGAGAGGATCAGACATTCCATATTTATTTGGAGTCAATGTGACAGTTCTGTATGTTACTATTGGATTGGTTATGATGCCTTGCCCACTGGTGCTACACAACACTAGTATTCAAACCTCTGTTTCTTCTTGAGTCAAGTTTGAGAATGTGTGTCCTTCTAGGAATATGTCCACTTCACGTTAATAGGGGAATTATTGCTAAAAAGCTGATTAAAATATTTTTTTATCTCACTTTCAATCTACTGGATCTGTAGTGATGTCACTACTTTTGTTTCTTATATTGGTAATTTGTGCTGTTTCTATTGTTTTCTCTAGGGTCTTCAAGATCTGTCTAGTAAGAGGTTAAATCATTTTAATAATTTTAGAGAAGTAGCTTTTTGTTTCCTTTTTCCTATTGTTCTTGTTTTTTCTATGTATTGGTTTTCTGCTCTTGTTAATTCAATCCTTTACTTTGACTCTAATCATCTTTTTAATTGAATTTGCATTACTGATATTATTTGGTTCTCTTTTTCTAAAATAAGTGTTTAAGTAATAAAAGTCCCTCTAAGAACTGCTTAAATTGCATTTTACAATTTTGATATGTTATGTTTTATTTTCACTTAGCAACCGAAATAATTTCTAATATGCTTCGACCCACAAGTTACTTGAAGTGTGTGATTTAATTTCCAAATATTTGTAGATTCTAAAACAAATATTTATGTTATTGATTTATAAGTTAGTTTTGTTTTGTTCAGAAAACAGTCTGTATGATTTCAATTATTTTAAGTATATTGAGAGTGTTTTACGTGAATATTATATGTAGACGTGAAAAGATGTATACTTTACTGCCTCAAGTATTTTATAAATATAATTTAGCTAAGAATTTCATGCAACACTGAGAAGGGAATGGCACCTCCCACTGGTCAGAGGTATTTCCATGTTTCAGTTCATGCATGATACAGGTACATCATGTGCCATTTTCAGACAATCTTACTCATGCACAGGGCACTGTAGTCCCATGTCCTAAACCTGGGCATCATAAAACCTAAATCTTTTCATTTGAGAATTCATTTCTTCCCCATCTCTTTTTCTTTGGGGATCATTTCCTAGGTTCAATTACATGTAGTCTATTAATCTCCCTCCTTAATTCATATTGTTTGCCCACTCGTCCTCTCAAATTTTGAGATATTACCTCTATAGGAATCCAAATGTAAACATTTGTTCACCTGCTGAAATCTAAGAAAACAAAAGAGAGGATTATACTTCTTGTGTTCGTTCTTTTCCCCTCACTAATAGCTAGATGCCTGAGAATCCCACCAGCGAAGAGGGGCAGAGAACCAAGACTGATGCACTCATTGGACCTGCAGCAAACACATCTGTTCTGTCCTTATAAACAATCCACCAATGAGGGGTAGTTTATTAAGATCTGTCATCTGGGACGTACCCAGAGAATAATGACAAGCAGAGCTAGTGAAATAAGACAAAATTTAGGGCTTCCCTGGTGGCGCAGTGGTTGAGAGTCTGCCTGCCGATGCAGGGGGCACGGGTTCGTGCCCTGGTCCGGGAAGATCCCACATGCCGTGGAGCGGCTGGGCCCGTGAGCCATGGCCGCTGAGCCTGCGCATCCGGAGCCTGTGCTCCGCAATAGGAGAGGCCACAACAGTGAGAGGCCCACATACCGCAAAAAAAAAAAAAAAAAAAAAAGACAAAATTTAGTTATTAATAGTCCAGTATCTAGAAATATTACGCTGAGGCATGAAAGATAGATGGAAAGCATTTTCACCTCGTTAATATCAATGAGCAGCTGAATTTACCAATACTACAACCACTCTACATCCAGATTTTTTACAGTGTGACTATGAAACTTCACTCTTCTCAGATGGGACTCAAACCCAGCCAAAAACTCAGGTAGGGACTTGAATCCGTGATCCCCGACTTAGGAGGGGACTCAAACCCACTGTCTTTTAATTGAAACCACTCACCTGGTGTCAGGATGTACTGAACCTCAGGTCCTTTTGACTTGATGCAGAACGAATTCAGCGTGAGGCCAAGTGGCAGGCATAGGATGCTTGTGAGAGATGGGAGTGGGCAGACAAAGGAGCACAGCCCCGATAACAAAGGCGGCTACATTTTTATAATCAAAGAAAAAGTGAGGAGGGTACAAGACCACCTCCTTCCTCATTTTTGGGTAGACATCAAGGCTTACATCATTACTTCCTCTTTAACGCTATATGGTCTAACCAGGACTGCCATGGCACTATTTAAATCATATGCATATCATCAGAAGTGTGGTAACATAGACTAAAATATAGTAAATCATCTCAGGTTTCAGTATAACATCCCCTCTCACCTAGTTTTTGTCCCCTTTCATCCATGTTTCTGTCTTGGCTACATAAAGAAATGCTACTCTTCAAGGACAATTACCTCCCTGACTTCATGGAACAAGATGTAAACCCCATATCTATTGTCTTGGACTTGAACTATCAGGACTTCTGGCTTGAGTGTGCCTGGTGCTTGAATGCACCTGGTCTTCCTTCAAGGTAATGTAGATTGCTGCTAGGTTACCAGATTCTTTTCTTGAGTGGTCTTTAGCTTATAACAGTCTCCCAAACTCCTTTAAAATTCCTTCTCTGTCTTTAATCCCCTAGTGAGATTTCTAAACTATCTATTTAATTATCCTACTCTATCCCTAACAACTGAATACATATTCTTATCATTTAGTATAATTTTAGTTCAATATTCTCTTATTTGAGTTCAAAATACCCTATGTGACACAGAGTGCTTTAATTCCATGTTTGCATAGACTTTCTTTGTCCTGACCTTGGGAACCATATATCTCTTAGCCCAAGGAAAGTTCTATCTTTGCAGCAGCCTGAATACTAAGATGACCCCCAAATCACTATCCACTAGTCTATATGCCTGTATAATCCCCTCCCCCTGAGTGTTGGCAGAAAAGATGAGTATAGTGGGATAGGCACCCTCTTCCATAGATCATGCTATATAAGACTGTTGTAGTAAAATACAGGGATATTTTTCCTGTTGACTTTCAAGAAGTAAGTTACCATAGTGTAAAGAGGTCAATGTGGCTAGGATCTCTCATCTTGAATTAATAATTTTACAAAAATTCATGTGAAACTACACCTCTGGAGTTTGCATAAATATCAAATATTTAGACAATGAGAACTGAGTGTAAGTGGTAATTTGGCACTAAACACTACAGCCTTGTTAACATTTATTTTCTCACTCGATATGTTATACTTATTTCCTTAACAGTTACCTCTAGTTTCAACTATTTTACATATGACATGTGGTTTCTACTACTTTGCAACTCAACTCATAATGTCCTAATTCAGGTATAGAATAACAAAATTAGCACTACCTATTTTGAAATTCCTAAGCAAATTTAGGTGACAGGTGTAGAAATTGCATGACTAATTCAGAGGGTAAGGGATTTGAAAAGCTGTATATTAGTTGGTCTGTAAGATATGTCCATTTCATTCAATTCAGATAACGTAGACCTTAGAATCACCTTTTATTAGCAAAATGTTTGAGGACTGATGTAAATTTGAATAAGTGGCAAAGCAATTTGTCATAGATCATAATGGCTTTCCTCTTTTTCTACAGAGACATTTAAAACCTTCTTGAATGTTTATAGCCATTAACTTCACTGCATGGACATAGCACAATAAAGCATTGGGGAAACAAAATAAAATATTTAATAAATAATTTACTATGTCTGCAAGCTATAAAAAATTGTTTGCCTGGATAAGTTTCTCCTATTACAGAAGGAAACAAATTTTAGTGAATGTGGAAAAGACAGACAAAATAAAGTGGTAGCAGTATTTCTGGAACTCAGTTTTAAACATACTCAGTAATTTAGACTATATCTGTAACACATTTGAAAATAAGTAATTTGTGGATTAAAAATCAAGTCATTTTGTATGTTTTTGATTCACAGTAAAACTGAACATTTTATATAACATAAACATTATTCTTTCTACCCTACTGTATTTGTTGGCAAAATGGTAATATATTTTACTTCTAGTGGGGTATTCATTATAAAATATGTAAGAATATTTCCTAGTTGTTTTTCTTTTTGTATTGTTTTGCTGTGTATTTCTGTGTGTGTGCGGTTTGACATTTAGAAGTTTAAAATATTCATGTAGTAAAAAGCAACTGGTGTAGTATTTTTGATTTTTACTTTTGGTTTCACAGTTACAAAAACGTTCTCCATCACAAAAGAATATACAACATTCTAGCATTCCTAGAAGAGTGATCAGCACATCGAAATTCCTTGAAAAGCCCTCATCAATCATTTAACAAGTAAATGCCATCAAAACATTTTCAAGAGGTTTCACTGAAGGTAAAGCTCACTGCAGTGTCCCTAAGGAGTGGATTACAAACCCACATTACCCCCTCCCCCCTTTCTTTTTTCTTTTTTTACAACTATGCTTTTTTTAACCTTTAAGTTTTGATGAATCTGGAATTGAATTTGTGGATTGTTTGAGGTAGTAAACTAAGTTTTTACCTCACAATTTGTTTTTGTCAGTTTGTTTATTTAAGGAAAGATTGAATTCTAAATAATCTTTCTAATTCAAGTTTGTTAAGTATTATGGAAGGCCTAATGTTCTTATTTTCTATTTATTTTTAATATATGCTTTTGTAGGGGAACAAAATTTGCCACCCCAAAATGTCTCTTTGGCATGCCGATCACTTTTAGATTTGGACTGTGGATTATTTTCAACAATCAAGGCCCAAAAGACTCAGAAAGAAATGTTCACCTTCCCCCATCTGCCTAAAGAATGTAGGTAGAGAATCTGGTCCAGGAAGAGAGCTGTCACCATAGATCACCATAGTATGAACTAGGTGTGTAGACAGGGAGGAACCTAGCAAAGTCTGTTTTTTAAAACACCTCTCTGTGTCCCATTGTATCTGCAGGCCCAGCAAACATTTGTTTACCAAGCATTTGCTTTTCCATCTCCAGGTAAATTGACTTCCTCCACTTTGAAGTTCCAAACCACTACGCCCAACATTCTCCTTGGTTTTTAGCTGAAGATGGTGGGGTTTTTTTCTTTTTTTTTTCTTTTTTTATTATTAGTTTCTGCTTTATAACAAAGTGAATCAGTCATACATATACCTCTGTTCCCACATCCCTTCCCTCTTGAGTCTCCCTCCCTCCCACCCTCCCTATCCCTCACCTCCAGGCGGTCACAAAGCACCGAGCTGATCTCCCTGTGCTATGCGGCTGCTTCCCACTATCTATCTACCTTACGTTTGGTACTGTATATATGTCCATGCCTCTCTCTTGCTTTGTCACATCTTACCCTTCCCCCTCCCCATATCCTCAAGTCCATTCTCAAGTAGGTCTGTGTCTTTATTCCTATTTTACCCCTAGGTTCTTCATGACATTTTTTTTTCTTAAATTCCATATATATGTGTTAGCATATGGTATTTGTCTTTCTCTTTCTGACTTACTTCACTCTGTATGACAGACTCTAAGTTTATCCACCTCATTACAAATATCTCAGTTTCGTTTCTTTTTATGGCTGAGTAATATTCCATTGTATATATGTGCCACATCTTCTTTATCCATTCATCTGATGATGGACACTTAGGTTGCTTCCATCTCCACGCTATTGTGAATAAAGCTGCAATGAACATTTTGGTACATGTCTCTTTTTGAATTATGGTTTTCTCAGGGTATATGCCTAGTAGTGGGATTGCTGGGTCATATGGTAGTTCTATTTTTAGTTTTTTAAGGAACCTCCATACTGTTCTCCATAGTGGCTGTACCAATTCACATTCCCACCAGCAGTGCAAGAGTGTTCCCTTTTCTCCACACCCTCTCCAGCATTTATTGTTTCTAGATTTTTTGATGATGGCCATTCTGACTGGTGTGAGATGATATCTCATTGTAGTTTTGATTTGCATTTCTCTAATGATTGGTGATATTGAGCATTCTTTCATGTGTTTGTTGGCAGTCTGTATATTGAAGATGGTGTTTAAAGTGAGGATTTCAGCAGTTTTTCTGGGTCTCTCCCATGTGTACACGTTGTTAAAATTTTATTTGATATTCTCCTGTTAATCTGTCATGTCAATTAAATTCTTAGACTAGCCAGAAGAACTTTGAAAGGTAGAGGAAAATTTTTCTCTGACAGTTTCTAAATATTTTACTTGAATTGGCAATAAGTATTTGAGAGGCTATTAAAACAATGTCAAGTAATTCTGTTCTGAATCAAATAACTGTTAAGAGGACATGCACCCTTGATTTTTTGTCCCTAGAAGCCCAGAGAATCTCCTAGAATCATGTGGGAATGAGAATCAAGGAAAGAGTACAGGCATTCTGAGTAATCCATAGGATCTTTGATGATTGTTTCATTTAAAAAGTTGTTTATTTTCATGTTCTTAGTATAAAACTAAAACTCTAAGCATATTGTATAACACGTAAAAATTCTGTCAAATAGAATAAATAAGAAACTTTATCATAAGCCTGAAAAGAATCTTTCTGGACATCGGCAGTCTTTTGAGAAGGCAGATAAGTCAAATCTCATGCAATATTTTTGGAAGGTTCACACAGTATTATGAATTATTGTTATTGTGATGATCATCTGTCCTATTGTTATCATTTAAATTACTTTTCTTTACCTGTAACAATATGATGAAAGAGAAAACATATTCTTTAGTGTTCTAAGGTTGTTTTGATGTTTAAATTAAATGATATAAAATAATATCATGTTTATCTTTCTTTAATTAATCCTTGCCTATTTTATTTACCTCTGGTTTTTTTTATCTCTAGTTCTTAAGTTTCTATGTTATAAAAGATGCTTTAGAAATACTTTTGGAAGAATTGGTCGGTTTTTAGAAATTTATAAGAGTTTGCTTATTTTACAGAATGGTAATTTGGTAAGAGACATATGTGAGATAAAGGGATGGATCACTATTCAATTTTTATCCAAAACCTAGAAGTATGAAGCAATCAACTTTTGAAAATATATCATAAACTTTACATGTTTCAACAGTAATCAAATATCCATTGAACCAATCCTATAAAAATGCTTAATCACCTGTAGTAATATGGAAAAATAAATAGAAGCTCTAATTTATCTTATGCTTTATACCTGCATTATGGAGCACACAGGCTGTTTTCATAAACCACTTAAAATTTGTTTATTTGTTAAAGAAAAATAAGAGTCCCTAACCCTTCGAGCAATTAACTATTTTTTGTTTTTAATTAAATTCTGATTGAAATAAAATTTCTTTAAAAATCAAATGCCATCTAATCACTAATAAGTCCATATAAAACCCAGTATAAAAGTAATCTCTAATTTGAAAGGAAAAAAAAGTAAAACACTTATACCAAAACTATGAAAAGTCTTCTTTGTCCAACTAAAACTTGGTATTAGGGATAACAGAAGAAAACTACTTCAGTCATGTAGATATAATTATGTGAAGTCATTTGTCTCTGGTTCTATGGTGTTCACCCTAATTAATGGGCTCAGATTCACAAAAGAAATTGTATTAAATGTGAGGTGTATGATAAACCTTAAATAATGTTGAGTTTAAAATTAATTACCTTGTTCATAAATCAATTCTGATGATTCTTATATTCACTGATTCTCAGTCATTCTCCCTGCTTCTATAGAAATTAGTTTCTAACAAACAAAAAAATTCTGTTCTTCAATCAATTGCTCTTTATGAAAAATTACAAGACCAGTCCAGGAAGAGTGATATGAAGAGAATGCTATGAATAAGTTACATTTCAGGTCTCCTCATCCTGAGATTAAACATGGAAATCAAATCAATCACATGTGTCATTCAGTCATCATTGCCAGTAACTTCTCTTTCTCTCTCATTGGTTCATGTACCTTAAGGATTTGGGCAGAGGCTGTTGCTTTACTGACTTGAATTCTTAATGCAAACTAAGTTGGTCACCTGCAATAACAGAACAACTTATCGCTCATGTAGTGTTCAAAGTGGAAAATTATTTGTTAGCTGTGTGACCTTAGCAGGCTCTTAACCTCTCTTCGTCTCACTGAGCTCTTCGTTGATGTATGTAACAAGTGTGTATGTGTCTATTTACCTATCTATCTACTTACCTATCTATCCAGAGAGAGAGAGAGAGAACCAGTTCTGTGTTGGATACTGTAGCAGGCTCTGGATAGGGCACAATAAACAGAGTACATAAGAACACCCATGCTTACTGAATATGCCAGATAAAGACAACAGCTATCCATGGAGAAAAATGAAGCTTGGAGAGAGATAGAAATGGCTGTGAAGGTTGGGTGCTGGAACTTTAAGAAGGGCTGTCAGGGAAAGGTCTGCTGAGAAGGTGACAGGAGCTGTAGAGGACAAATGAGCCATGAGGCAAACTGAGGTGGGAACAGGCCAGGAGAAGGAAGCCCACGTCTAGATCCTGGAGGTGCAGATGCCTGAGGAGTCATGAGTGAGCCGTGTGGCTGGAGGGTGGTGAGCCTGGGGCAGAGTGACAGAGCTGAGGCCTGAGATGTCCTGGCTTCCGGGTTTTGTTGGGCCCATATAATAGATAAGATAATATGACCAAGCTTCTTTTCTTGTTTTTTTTCCCCATCTTAGAAATGTCACTCTCTTAAAGTAGATATGTAACCAACCAACGGATATTGTCTTTTACATTTATTATGTCCTGAATTATTATCCCTTGCAGTATTGATATTTACCAGCTATCTGCCCCTACGTGAATGATTACCTGGATGAGAAAGACACCTTGTAATGTTTCATACATTAATCCCAAAGTAACATTTGAGGTAGCAACATGTCTGATTTGGGATTTACCAAAGCTAAAGTTCCCTTTGAACAGGTAAGAGAAGTCACTTCAAATTCCTTTCCCTGAGAATATCACTATCAAAATCCTTGGTGCCTTGAAAGACCTATTGTAATACATTTGATCTTAATCATTCAAACTGGAAAAAAAAAACAAAAACATTTGTTGGAGATCTATGGGGTACAGGGGATATTGTGCTTGAACATAACGGATTCAGGAAGGTCTTGTCTTTGCCATCTTTGAGACTGTGACCTAGTTCAGGCAGGATCAAGTTGTAGAAAGCTAATCACCTTTGACGGCAGACTGCAATCCGTGGGTTCAACATCCTATAGAAAACAGGAGAATCATTTCACTGTGGGAAAATGGAGGACATTTTAGAAAAAGATGTACATGACATGACTGATGAATGCTTAGGAATCAGAGAGAAAGCAAACAAGTGAGAAAAACAATTCAGCCTGAAGAAAAAATATGAACAAAGAAAATTATGGCTTTTCTTTATTGTAATTTTCCTGTTGTCATATTGCTTTTTCTCCTTAAGGCTGAAAGCTCTGATTTCGTTTGTGTGGTATCCTGCAGTCAGCATTATGCTGATGGGCCAGGCATCCTTGCCATCCATTTCACGAAGTGTAAACTAGAAGAACAGTCCCTCTGATGTTCAGAGAGGTTCTTTTCTGTCTGAACTCCAAGATATCACAAGCCACAAGGTTTCTCTGTGTTATGGAATTCAGGAGAACATTTCTCCACAGGGGCTTTCAATATGCTTTTGGTACTGGCTCAGAATAAAAAAATGTCCTGCATGATTTTTTCCTATTTTTCTAAGCTCTAGTAATGTCGTTATGGTGCAGGTGTTTTGCCCCATAATGACACCATCTTGTTACCATCTGCTATTCTACTTGTGGCCATCAGATCCTGGAGGAAGCTTGCCTGCCTGCTCACACCTGCCTCTTATTTCAGGAAGCAGTCTCATCATTTTGCTCTGTTTGTGTTGCTGCTTGATCCACCATCTAATGTCACCCTTTTTAATTACAAAGATTTTATTAGGTTTCCTCCCGTTAGTACCTAGATTTTTCACAGAAAAAAAAATCCTATTATGCCTCATTAAATCTATTCCACTCTGTACTATAGTTACATAAAATGTCCTGTGGACACTGACTTAACTGTAATAATAAGTAATAATAAAGTAAAAACTGTAATAATAATGAAAATTTATTACAATTTTATTTTGCTAGAATCAGGACATGAAAATTAAAATCATTATCATACCCTGGCTCTAAGAATCTTTCCTCTCTTTTATGCCCTACAATGGAAGTCTCCTTCCACTGGTTGATGACTTTCATTACTGAGAGTAGTTAATAAAGAGAAATGCTAATGAGGATTTGGGATTATGGTCTTAACTCTCTTAGAAAAGGGTTTCCATCTAATATCAAGTTCACTGATTAACTTATAAATTGGTGGGAAACTAGTTTCTGTGAATTATGATAAAAAGTAGACATATACAACAAAGTGTAACTACTGCGATTGCTCTAGTAGATTAAATTTAGGTTGTTGTTCCTTTCCTCTCCCCATGATGTTTTATATAAGTTCCTGGAAGTGCAAAATGATAGAGAAGTTGGAGGATTTCAAGAAATCTCGTTGAAGATTCTCTTTTGAGTCACTTGGAAATGTTACCAGCTACCTCCATTAGAAACGTAAGTGCCACAGCAAGATTTTTAAATTCCCTGAAGCTCTACCTGACAGTGGGGAGAAGAGTTGGGTACTTCCTGTTGGCACCAGCCATCCTGCAGCTGCCTGAAGCTGTCAGTCACCTGGAGAAGACTGAGTATGGGCATCGAAAGCTATCATCACCTGAGACATAACGTCCAGGCTCCAGTCACTTAGCGTGTGGGAGAATTTTGATTGCTGCTGTGTTAGGTAAACTAATGATATGAACAAGTATAGTCTTTGACCTCAAAGAGTTGACAAGAATGAAGGAGACAGAAGAGCAGTTCAAACAGCACAGGAGGATATCTCTGCTGGGGCACATCAGGATGCACGGAACTTGGCTGTTCAGAGAATATATGATGAAGTAAGTGCCATCTTGACTAAGGGATGAAGAATTTGTAGATGGTATACAGACAGATGAGACCCAAGAAGTGAAGCATTTTCTAGAGAGAGAGAGAAATGAATGGACCACAGTGTCCTATAGCGAGTCAACATCATTAGCATTAAGAGCATCGAGCAGAGCTGATGAGTGAGGGGTGGCTGAAAAGTAACCAGTGCCTTGGGAGCCAAAGTCAGATGTTTGGCCATTATCCATAAAAGAAAAAAAAAGTCATTAACACATTTTAGCAAGGATTATTCTGTGGTGCTCTAATAGTAAAGTTTAAAATCTGGAGGGGATATTAGATGTTATTAGCTTTTCAATATCTAAACTTCTTCACATATTTACATAAAATGGAATTCATCAGCAGAAATAAACATATACCTTCCTCACAACCAATTCCATGCACTAGACATTTTTACAAGATTTACTCCAAATCTCATGGCTTCTAGGAGCTTTCCCTGATTTCATCCAATAGGTATTACCTGTTTTTGTAAATCCTGTAAAACTAGTTTGTATTGTACCTTGTGTTATATTGATAATACTTTATATTTTATCTATTGAGAACTTTATCTTTGACCTTTTAATGTTCTATCCCCATAACACCCCATACAATGGTTTGTAAGTATTAGACTTCCAAATAACACTGAACTAATAAATAAGGAAAACGTGGAAAGAAAGAAGGGAAGTAGAAGGGAGTGGGGAGATGGGAAGGTAGACAGGACCAAGGGAGAGAGCAACACATTTTTCAGATAACCTGTATCCTACAATACAACATAGAATTTCACCTAGTTACTGAAATTGAATAGATGCTATTTGAGACATAATGTATAATTCTATTAAACTCGTTTACATTGTCCTTGTTGCTTCATGGCTGTAACAATTCTTCCAATTTTTTCTCCTTATGCCAAACTTTTAAACATATGCATTTCTTATCTTGAGATACATCATTAATTTAACTTTCCTCATTCATTAGAGTCTCTAGTCTCAGTCCTTTCAATTATTTACTAGCATAACAACTTCCTTGTTATTTTCCTTACAAATTTTGGCACATTTTGTGTCATTTCTTTTTCTTCAGGGCTCTGATTTACATGTCTATATTTTATGTACAGCTAGACAAATTTTGGTTAGATTTTCTCTAGTTAAGATATCCTAGGGGGATGCAAGCTAGTCAAGCCCCTGTTATTTTTTAAAGTCTAGTTCCTTTCTATTTCTTTTAAATATAACTATTTTATCATTTAAATGTAATAACATATGTAATACAGAATTTAACGAGAGAATTTTTGCCAAATAATATGTACTTTCTTCTCCCAGTTGATAAGGTCATTATTTCATTGCGACAAAGGCTGCAATTCACAATTCTGCCCATTAGCAGCTTTCCACAGCCTTGCAAAATACCATTGTCCTAAATTTAGTAAATTAGCTTTTGATAACTTTTCATACCTAATAGGATTAAATATGAAAAAGTTTGTGAAATACTGGTACGATCATGAAATAAAATTTTGAAAAGTTATCTTCGCTCTGACAAAGCATGTCATTATCTTTTGTATAATTGACAAAAAAACTCATTATCATTGTAACAGTCATTGATACTTGTTATATTTTCTGAATATTCAACAAATTACAAATGTACTTGATTTCACTTTTTTAAATTTCTTCATTGGTATATAATTGTTTTACAATGTTCTGTTAGTTTCTGTTGTATAATAAGGTGAATCAGATATATGTATACATATATCTCCATATCCCCTCTCTCTTGAGCCTCCCACCCTCCCTCGCTATCCCACCCCTTTAGGTTGTCACAAAACATCAAGCTGATCTCCCTGTGCTATGCAACTGCTTCCCACTAGCTATCTATTTTACATTTGGTAGTGTATATATGTCCATACCACTCTCTCACTTCGTCCCAGCTTACCCTTCCCCCTCCCCATATCCTCAAGTCAATTCTCTATGTCTGTGTCTTTATTCCTGCCCTGCCACTAGGTTCATCAGTACCATTTTTTTTTTTTTTAGATTCCATATATATGCGTTAGCATATGGTATTTGTTTTTCTCTTTCTGACTTAATTCACTCTGTATGTCAGATTCTAGATCCATCCATCTCATTATAAATAACTCAATTTCATTCCATTTTATGGCTGAGTATTATTCCATTGTATATATGTGTCACATCTTCTTTACCCATTCATGTGTTGGTGGACATTTAGGTTGCTTCCATGTTCTAGCTATAGTAAATAGTGTTGCAATGAACATTGTGGTACATGTCTCTTTCTAAATTATGGTTTTCTTAGGGTATATGGCCAGTAGTGGGATTGCTGGGTCATATGGTAGTTCTATTTTTAGTTTTTTAAGGAACCTCCATACTGTTTTCCATAGTGGCTGTATCAACTTACATTCCCACCAACAGTGCAAGAGGGTTGCCTTTTCTCCACACCCTCTCCAGCATTTATTGTTTGTAGATTTTTTGATGATATGGCCATTCGAACTTAATTTCTTTTGAGTTCTCAACTCGGGTTAAGATTAGACTTGCAAGGTGCATCTCTCTCAAATCTCTCAGAGTTTCTCTTGGTGAAGACACTTGCATTATTAGGAATAAAATAAGTTAGCTGATAAATGCTGAAATTACATGTTTGGATCATTAAAATATATTCCTTGTACATGTCCTGGTCTCATTAATATAAGAGGAGTATATGGTTATCTCCTTCCAGCAATAATTCAAGGTCTCAGTTTTTTCCAATTTCTTTCTGTACCTGTTCATCCAAGGAATGAAGACAAAAAAATACAAATAAAAATGACAATCACATATGAGGTTTTTATTGTTAGGTTTAGTTGAGGTGCACACCACTTCTGCTCATGCTTTATCAGACAGAAACTCAACCCATGGTGTCCAGCAAATAGAAGAGACTGTGAGATGTCTTCTAAGTGAGGCCCAGAAGGGCTTTAGTCATTGGGAAGCAGAGCTTCTCTGCCAAGATGCTAGACATTTATTTCTTTATTAAAATGGCCACTGTTGCCATTTCTCAAAAATGTCCTTTGCTTTTGCATTGTAATAAAGTTTTTGTTTAGAATAGTTTTAGATTTACAGAAACTTTGCCAAATAGTAGAGGAAGTTCCTATATGTTTCACACCCAGGATTTCCTCTAATTAACATCTTGAATTAATATGGCACATATATCATAATTAATAATTCAATACAATGAATTCTTATGAATTATTATCCATATTTTATTCAGATTTCTTTAGTTTTTTTACATAACGTTCTTTTTCTCTTTCAGGATCCCACCCAAGATACCAAATTGCATTTAGTCATCGTATCTTCTTTGGCATCTCTTAACTGTGAAAGTTTCTCAGAATTTTCCTGTTTTGGACAACTTTTTGGTATGCAGTACAGGCAGGTAGTTTGTATAAAGTCCACAAGTTTGGATTTTTGTGATGTTTTTCTCATGATTAGATTAATGTTACAGGTTTTGTGAAGTAAGACCACAGATGTAAGTTGCCATCAAGGGGGCATATTATCAATAGAAAATCCCTATTTATTTTAATTTTCATCCCTTGGCTGAAGAAGTATTTGTTATGTTTCTCCACTGTAAACTACCTCATTTCTCCTTTCCACACAGTGTTCTTTAGAGGGAAAATTACTGTAAGAAGCTCACACTTAAAGAGTGGAGATTTATCTTAAATTCCTAGATGGGGAGACATAAGTTATTCAGAATTCTTCTGCAGGAGATATTTGTCTATTCTCCAACATTTGTTTAGTTATTCATAATGTATTACTGTATGGACTCATGGATATTTGTTGATTTAAATTATCAACAATACTATTTTATTTATTTTGTTTTTCAAATGGTTTGAGCTTTGGCCTTTGGGAGCCCTTTCAGTTGTCTCCCTCTGTCCTTTGACATATACTCATCATTGTTTTGTTTGTTTTGTTTCATTTTGAACATTTCCTCACTTTCTGACACTACAAGATACTCCAGTATCATTCTGTATAATGCTGCCTCAGTCCTAGAATCAGCCATTTCTCCAAGAACCCTGGTTCCACTTATGGGAGAAGGGTTTTAGAGAAGAAGATCTAGGCACTGGTGTGCTCTTTGCTTCTGGAGTGGTGTTAAACTTCTGGTTCATCTTAATTCACAGAGCAAGGAAATATATATGTGTGTACTAACCTATGTACATAGACATACCTATAATTATTTATATGGATATAGCTATCAGTGTGCGTATTTAAATTCATACTGATGTCTCCAAATCTGCATGATCATGCTTGTCGGTAACCTATTCCTCCATCAGTGAGAAATCATGTTCTTACCATCCACTGTCCACTCTCTTAATTGTCCAGTTCCATTATACATGTGTCCTGGTTTCAGAACTGTTAAGCTATGAATCTACAGAAAATACCATTACCAACTAAAGTGCATTGCTTGTGTGCAGTTCCCTTTGTTTTTAGTTTTCCACAGTCCACTCATTTTCAAAGTTGCTTATATCCACACCTTTTGCCCTCACCCACTTCAGTGAAATTATTTCATCCATTTTACTTCAATTAGACTATTTTGTTACAGTGAATATTTAGTCCTCAGATCCCTTAAGCTCTTATGTGACAGTTAAAAGTTTTTCATACATTAAGCTTAACGCTTCATTCTGTAAAGATTTTAGCAATGCATAGTGTCACCTATCCAACGTTACTCTATGGTAAGGAATGGTTTCGCTATTTAAAATAATCTTCCTGTGCTTCATCTGTTCAACTGTTCTCCCTACTCTCCACAGACATACCCTGAACATAAGTGATATTTTTATTGTCTTTAAATTTTTGTCTTTTGTAATAAGTTATCTAGATGGAATTATACAGAATGCAGGCTTTTAAAATCATATTTTCACTTAGAAATATGATTCTTCCATGTCTTTTCAGAGCATGGTTTTGTTTTAAATCATTGAATAGTATTCAGTTATATGAATGCACACCCGTTTGAATAACCATTCATCTATTAAAGGACCTCTTGGTTGCTTCTACTTTTTCATAATTATGAATAAAGCAGCTATAACTTTGCAAACAAGTTTTTGTGGATGTAAGTTTAGAATCAGTTGTGTAAATACCTAAAAGAGCAATTGCTAGATCACATGTTATTATGTTTAGCTTTGTTAGAAACTGTCAAAATATCTTCCAATGTGCCTATACCGTTTTGCATTTTCATCAGCAATGAATGAGAGTTCCTGTTTCTCCATAACCTTGGCAGAATATGGTGATGTAAGTATATTGGATATTAACCATTCTAATAGTTGTATAGTGGTACCTCATTGTTTTGATTTGCAGTTTACTAATGACATATAGATCATTTTTCATATGCTTATATGCTGTCTATACAGCTTGTTAAATTAGGGTCAATTCAGAAATTTTGCCTATGTTGAGTTGTTTCCTATTGTTGATTTTTAAGAATTCTTTGAACATTTTAGATACAACTCACTTATCATATGCTTATTTTGTGAATATTTTACCTCCAAGTCCATCCAAGTTGCTGCAAATGGCAAAATTCATTCTTTTTTTGTGGCTCACATTTTTAATCCATATATCTGTTGATGACACTTATGTTGCTTCCATATCTTGTCAATTGTAAATAATGCTGCTATGAAGATTTTGGTGTGTGTATTTTTTCAAACTAGTGTTTTTGTTTTCTTTGGATATACACCCAGGAGTAGAAGTGCTGGGTCATATGGTAGTTCTATTTTTAGTTTTTGAGAAACCTCCATAATGTTTTCTACAGAGGGTGCACGAATTTACATTCCCAAAACAGTGCACAGGAGTTCCCCTCTCTCTACATCCTTGCCAACATTTGTTCCTTGTATTCTTTTAGAAGATAGCCATTCTGACAGATGTGAGATGATATCTCATGGTGGTTTTGACTTGCATTTCCTTGATGATTAGTGATGTTGAGCATCTTTTCATGTGCCTGTTGGCCATCTGCATATCCTCTTTGGAAAAATGTTGATTCAGGTCTTCTTCCCATTTTGTAATTGGATTGTTTATTTGATGTTGAATTGTATGAACAGTTTATATATTTTAGATATTAACCCCTTATTGATCTTATCATTTGGAAATATTTTTTTCCCATTCAGTAGGTTGTCTTTTTGTTTTATCAACAGTTTCCTTTGCTGTGCAAAAGTGTTTAAGTTTAATTAGGTCCCATGTGTTTATTTTTGCCTTTGTTTCCTTTGCTTTAGGAGAGAGATCCAAAAAAAATACTGCTAGAATTTATGTCAAAGAGCGTTCTGTCCATGTTTTCCTCTAGGAGTTTTATGGTTTATGGTCTAACATTTAACTCTTTTATCCATCTTGAGCGTATTTTGGTATATGGTATTAGAGAGTATTCTAATTTTATTCTTTTACATGGAGCTGTCCAGTTACCCCAGCACCACTTGAAGAAACTGCCTTTTCTCCATTGTATATTCTTGCCTCATTTGTAATAGATCAATTGACCATAAAAGTGTGGGTTTATTTCTTGGCTGTCTATTTTGTTACATTGATCTATGTATCTGTTTTTGTGCCTGTGTCATACTGTCTTCATTACTGTAGTTTTGTTGTATTTTGGAATCAGGGCATGTGATACTTCCATCTTTGTTCTTCTTTCTTGAGATTGCTTTAGCAATTAAGAGTTTTTAATACTTCCATACAGATTTTAGAATTATTTATATTCGTTCTGTGAGAAATGCTTTTGCTGTTTTGGTAAGGTTTGTATGGAAACTGTAGATTGTCATTTTAACAATATTAATTCTTCCAATCCATGAATATGGTATATCTTTCCATCTGTTTGTGTTATCTTCAATTTCTTTCATTAGTGTCTTATAATTTTCCAAGTACAGTTCTTTTACTCTTTAGGTAGGTTTATTCCTAGGTATTTTATCCTTCTTGATGTGATTGTAAATGTGATTGTTTCCTTAGTTTCTCTTTCTAATATTTTGCTGTTAGTGTATAGACATGCAACAAATTTCTGTATATTAATTTTGTATTCTGTAACTGTACTGAATTCATTGATGAACCATAGTAGTGGTTTTGGTGATGTTGTTAAGATTTTATTTGTAGAGTATCAGGTCATCTGCAAACAGTGAGAGTTTTATTTTTTTCTTACCAATTTGAATTCCTTCCTTTTATTTTTCTTGTCTGGTTTCTGTGGTAGCACTTTCAATACTATGTTGAATAAAAGTGTTGAGAATGAACATTTGTCTTGTTCCTGGTGTTAGAGGAAATTCTTTCAGGTTTACATTGTTGAGTATGATGTTAGCTGTGAGATTGTCATAAATGGCGTCTATTACAATGAAGAATATTTCCTCTATCCCCAGCTTCTTGAGAGTTTCTTTTTTTATTTTTTATTATTATTATAAATCAATGTTGAAATTTGTCAAAAGCTTTTACTGCAATTGTTGTAATGATTATATACATTTTATTGTTGAATATATTAATATGATGCATCACATTGATTGATTTGTGGGCATTGAACCATTCTTGCATCCCTGAGATAAATCCCATTGATCATGCTGTATGATCCTTTTCATGTATTGTTAGATTCACTTTGCTAATATTTTGATGAAGATTTTGGAATCTATGTTCATCAGTGATATTGGTCCATAATTTTCTTTTTTCATGATATCTTTGTAAGGTTTTTATGTTAGGGCGATGCTGGTCTCACAGAATATATATGGAAGCATTCCTTCCTCTGAATATTTTTGGACTAGTTTGAGAATGATCGGTTTTAACTTTTTTCCAAATGTTTGGTAGAATTCACCTGTGAATTACCTGGTCCTGTATTTTTCTTTGTTGGGATTGTTTAAATTAATGATTCCATTTTATTAATGGAAATCACTCAGTTCATATTTTCTATTTCTTCTTGCTTTAGTCTTGGGAGATTGTACATTTTTAGGAATTTGTCCATTTCTTCTAGTTTGACCATTTTATTGATGTGTTCTTGTTTATAGTAGTCTCTTATTATCCTTTGTATCTCTGTGGTGTCATTTGTAACTTCTCTCTTTTCATTTCTGACTTTATTGATTTGGGCCCTCTCTCTTGTTTTCTTGATGAGTATGGCTAAAGGTACATTTTGTTTATCTTCTCAGAGAATCAGCTTTTAGTTTCAATGGTCTTTTCTATTGCTTTTTCTTAAGTCTCTATTTCTTTTTTTTTAAATAAATTTTATTTATTTATTTATTTATGGCTGTGTTGGGTCTTCATTGCTGCACACGGGCATCCTCTAGTTGCTGCAAGCAGGGTTTACTCTTCATCGTGGTGAACAGGCTTCTCATTGTGGTGACTTCTCTTGTTGCAGAGCATGGGCTCTAGGCTCACAGGCTTCAGTAGTTGTGGCACGTGGACTCAGTAGTTGTGACTCATGGGCTCAGTAGTTGTGGCTCATGGTCTGTAGAGCACAGGCTAGTAGTTGTGGGGCATGGGGTTAGTTGCTCCGTGGCATATGGGATCTTCCCGGGCTAGGTCTCGAACCTATGTCCCCAGTATTAGCAGGCGGATTCTTAACCACTGTGTCACCAGGGAAATTCCCTAATCTCTATTTCTTTTATCAATATTTCTGCTCTGATCTTTATGATTTTGCTCCTTCTACTAACTTAGGGCTTTGTTTGTTCTTCTTTCTCTAGTTCCTTTAGGTGTAAGGTTAAGTTGTTTATTTGAGATTTTTCTTGTTTCCTGAGTTAAGCTTCTGTCACTATAAACTTCGCTCTTAGAACTTCTTCCACTGTGTCCCCTACAGTTTGGGACAAATGTATATATTGTGTTTTTATTTTCATTTGTCTCTATGAAAATTTTGATTTCCTTTTTGATTTCTTCAGTGATTCATTGGTTGTTTAGATGAATATTGTTTAGCCTCCATGTGTTTGTGTTTTTTGCAATTTATTTCTTGTGGTTGATTACTAGTCTAAGAGAGTTGTGGCTGGAAAAGTTGCTTGATATGATTTTAATTTTTTTTTTTTTGGTTGGGGGACTTTGGCTGCACCACATGGCATATGGAGTCTTAGGTCCCTGACCAGGGATCGAACACACACCCCCTGTAGTTGAAATGTGAACTCTTAACCACTGGACCACCAGGGAAGTCTGATTTTAATATTCTTAAATTTACCATGGATTGTTTTGTGGCCTAGTATGTGTTCTATCCTAGAGAATGTTCCATGTGCACTTAAAAAAAATGTGTATTCTGCTGCTTTTAGGTGGAATGTTATTTATATATCTATTAAGTTCATTTCATCTAATGTGTCATTTAAGGTCTTTGTTTCCTTATTGATTTTCTGTCTGGATGATCTATCCATTGATGTAAGTGGGTTATGAAAGTCCCCTACCATTGTTGTGTTAATTTATATATCTCCCTTTATTTCTATTAATATTTGTTCTTTCATTTAGGTACTCTTATTTTTGATGCATATATATTTACAATTGTTTTATCTTCTTGAATTGACCTCCTGATCATTATGTAATGCTTTTCTTTATCTCTTGTAACAATCTTTGTTTTAAAGATTGTTTTTCTGATATAAGTATTATTACCCCAGCTTTCTTTTGATTTCATTTGCATAGAATTAAAATTTCCATTCTTTTTCTTTCAGTTTGTGTGTATCTTTAGATCTGAAGTGGGTCTCTTGTAGGCAGCATATATATAGTTCCTGTTTCTGTATCCATCCAGCCACTCTGTGTTATTTGATTAGAGCATTTAGTCCATTTACATTTAAAAATAATAATTGATATGTATGTTCTTATTCCCATTTTGTTAATTGTTTTTATAGTTTTTTTTTCCTTTTCCCTTTCTTCATCTCTTTTGATTTGATGGCTATCTTTACTGTTACGTTTGGATTCCTTTTTCTTTTTGTGTGTGTATCTATTATACATTTCTGTTTTGTGATTACCATTAGGTTTTTATAAAGCTATCTGTCTATTTATCTATATCTATCTATCTATCTATCATCTATGATTGTTTTAAGTTGCTGATATCTTAATTTCAAGTGCAGTTTAACAACACTGCCTTTATACTCTCCTCCCCTTATGATTATTGTTTTCAACAGCACATTTTATATTTATTTTGTGAGTCACTTAAGTGCTTATTGTTGATATAGATGATTTTACTACTCTTGTCTTTTAATATTCCTACTAGTTTTGTGTGTTGATGTTTTCCTACATTTACTGTATGTTTGACTTTACCAATGAGATTTTTATGTTTCTAGTTGTAGTTTTTTCTTGTTCACTTATAAAGTCCCTTTAATATTTGTTGTTAAGCTGGTTTTTGGTGGTGCTGAACTCTTTTAGCTTTTTATTGTCTGTAAAGCTTTTTACCTCTCTATTGAATCTGACTGACAGTCCTGGTAGCTAGAGTATTTTATCATTTTAAACATATTATACCAACCTTTCTGCCCTCCAGAGTTTCTGCTGAAAAGTGAACTGACAGTTTTATGGGAGCTCCCTTGTATGAAACTTGTTGCTTTCCCCTTGCTGCTTTTAATACTCTCTCTTTGTCTTTAACTTTTGCCATTTTAGTTACAGTGTGCCTTGGTGTAGTCCTCATTGGATTAATCCTGTTTGGGACTCTCTGTGCTTCCTGGACCTGGAAGTCTATTTTCTTTCCCAGGTTAGGGAAGTTTTCAACTATTATATCTTCAAATATGTTCTCAGGCCCTTTCTCTCTTCTTCTTCTTGGTCCCCTCTAATGTGAATATTAGTGCACTTGATATTGTCACAGAAGTCTCTTAAACTGCTCTCATTTCTTTTTATTCTTGTTTCTTTTATTCTGTTCAACATCAGTGATTTCCACTACTCTGTCTTCCAGCTCACTGATCCATTTCTGTATATCATTCAGTCTACTATTGATTCCTTCTAGTGTATTTTTAATTTCAGTTGTTGTATTCTTCAGGTCTGTTTGGTTGTTCTTTATAGTTTCTTTTTGTTAAAAATGCCTAACTTCTCACCTCTGTGCATACATTGTTCTCCTGAGTACTTCTATCAGCTTTACAATCACTACTAATACTTATTATATTTCTTCTCTTGGGGTTTTACCTTGTTCCTTCATTTGGAATATGTTCCTCTGTCACCTCATTTTGACTAACTTGCTTTTTTTTTTCTGCTTATCTGGTATGTTTATTACATCTCCAGACCTTAGGGAAGTAGTCCTCTGTAGGAGGAGTCCTATGATCCCTGCAGTGTACTCCCCTCTCATCTTCCAAGCTACACGCTCTAGGAGTTTCCCTTATGATGGCTGAATGGGTCTTTCTGTTGGGGTGGGCTGACTAGGCAGGCAGTCTGGTAGGCTTGATTTACCTCTAATCTGGTGGATGCCAAGCCCTGCCTTGTGCAGAGGCTGTCAGCTGCTGTTTGATGGGGCCCAGTCACGAGGCAGCTGACTGAGGAACTGTGGCAGGATCCAGAGCTAGGACTGGCCCACTGCTTGGTGGATTCATGGCATAAGAGATTTGGGGGCTGTTGCCCACCCACTGATGAGTTAAGCTAGGTCCTCGGGCTAGTGCAAACCCACTGGAATCAGCATCTTTCCTAAGGTCTGGCTGCAGTGCCCTGGGGACCCAGAGCACATTTCATATGCTTGCTCTGGGTAGGGGTATTATGGGTAGGTCTGGTTCATGATACAGTTGGCTGCAGGACCTGGTGTGCCTAGAATTTTGTGTTCATCTGCTAATGGGCATAGCCAGGGTCCATGTAGTCTCAGGGCAGTTTCTTGGTCCACAGGTTGCGGGGCTGTGATTTTCTCAAGGTTGGTGTCTACCTACTGGTGGGTGAGACTAGTACAGAGGCTAGAGCAGGCTCTCTAGTGGGCAGGGATGGGAGCCAGGAGATTCTGGGGCTGGTGCCTGCCCACTGGTTGGTGGAACTCTGTGCCAAGTTCTCTGACTACAGGGTCTTGTGAGTTCTGGGTCTAGGGTTGTATCCAGGGACAGCTGTGGGCTCATGGGTTCTGGTTTCTTTTATGCCTTACTACTGTTCTCTTGTTTCTTTTTTTAATATATGTTTATTTATTTATTTTTGGCTGTGTTGGGTCTTTGTTGCTGTGCATGGGCTTTCTCTAGTTGCAGCGAGTAGGGGTTACTCTTTCATTGTGATGTGTGGGCTTCTCATTGTTGTGGCTTCTCTTGTTGTGGAGCACGGGATCTAGGTGTGCAGGTTTCAGTAGTTGTGGCACACAGGCTCAGTGGTTGTGGCTCGTGGACTCTAGAGCACAGGCTCAGTAGTTGTGGTGCATAGGCTTAGTTGCTCTACCACATGTGGGATCTTCCCAGACTAAGGCTCAAACCTGTGTCCCCTGCATTTGCAGGCAGATTCTTAACCACTGTGCTACCAGGGAAGCCCTCATGGGTTATTTAAATCATTAAACTTTGACCTTTAAGAGAAAATGAGATTGAAGGTTTTGTATTTTAATAAAAATATTATTGATTACAATTATTAAATTGATTTGAATATACTTACTGAGTTTCTACAGTGCACCACTGAGTCTTAAGGTACCTTCTGTAATAAAAATGCTTCAATAAAACTGGTTTATATTTATTTGATTAAACATTTGGCATACCTAATTGTGATTAAATTCTCAACCAGATTCCAGTGTTCTACATATGAATATATAATAATACCTACAGAGATTCTTTAACCCTAATGTTTAAAAATGTCCCCAAAGAACTATTTGAGACTTAGACATAGATTAAGACAAGTTACAATTTATTCTACATATATCTTAAGCATAATAATATCTATTTGCAAAAATTAACACATAATGTAAAATATTACTCTGATGCTAACCTCTACTCTTTAGAAAAAAAGTTTTCTTTATCTGAAGTTTTAGTTAATACAGAACACAAGACTAAAACTTCCCTGTAGGAATAAAACTAGGTGCTGCTGATTAACCAAATATACAGAAATTAAAATAATAAGATGTCAAAAGAGATTTTGTTTCATCATACTTAGTGAACAATTTTTATTCCTTGTTAAAAAGAATGTGGAAATCAATATCATAGTATAATTTTAATGCAGTTAAATATTTCACTGATTTATCAAGGGACTTCTTTTTATAAAATTGTGGTCAAATACACATAGATACACATAACATAAATTTTAGAGTTTAACCAACATTAAGTGTAAGTTTATTATTGTTAAGAATATTCACATAGTTCTGCAACTAATTCCTGAACTCTCTACTGATTAAACAATTCTCCATTCCTCCCTCCCCTATCTATAAGCAAACACCATTTTTCCTTTGTTTCTATTAATTCAACTACTCTAGATATCTCATATACATGGAATTATACAGTATTTGTGTTTTTGTAATTCACTTATTTCACTCAGTATAATGTCTTCAGAGTTTAATCATGTTATAACATGTGTCAGAATTTTCTTTACTTTTAAGGCTGAATGTACATATAGAACACATTTTGTTTATCCATTCTTCTGTTGATTGATACTTGGGTTGCTTCCACCTTTTTGTTATGGTTAATAACATGGATATACAAATATTTATTCAAGACCCTGCATTTAATTTTTTTGGATTTATACTGAGGTGAAATTGTTGAATCATATAGTAATTTTATTCTTAATTTGTTGAGGAACCACCATAATGTTACCCATAGCAGCTGCATCTTTTTACATTTACACAAACAGTGCACAAGTGTTCCAATTTCTCCAAATTCTTACTTCTGGTTTTTGATAGTAGCCATTCTCATGAATATAAGGTGATATTTCAATGTGGTCTTGACTTGCATTTTCCTAATGATTAGTGAAGTTGATCATCTTTTTAGATGATTGTTGTCTATTGGTATATCTTCCTTGGAAAAATGTTTACTCAAGATCTTTTTCCACTTTTTAAATATGTTATTTTTTTTCTTGTTGGGTTGTGTTTTTAAAATATTTTGAATAGTAAGCTTTTAACAGATATATCATTTGCAAATATTTTCTCCTATTCTATAAGTTACATTTTCACTCTGTTGATTTAATCCTATAATGTACTAAAGTTTTAAATTTTGATATAGTCCAATTAATTTTTTTAACTTTTGTTTTCTAATCTATTAGTGTCATATCAAAGAATCCACTGCTAAATCCAGTGTCATAAAGATATCTCATATATTTTCTTCTAAAAGTGATATAATTTTACATCTTATGCTTAAATCTTTGATCTAAGTTAATTTTAGTAAATTGTGTAAGGTAAAGGTCAAACTTCTTTTGCATGTAAACATCTAGCTTTTTCAATATCATTTTTTTTATACTAGTGTTTATTTTTACTTGTTGACAGTTTGCTTTATTTATTTATTTATTTTTGGCTGTGTTGGGTCTTCGTTTCTGTGCGAGGGCTTTCTCTAGTTGTGGAGAGCGGGGGCCACTCTTCATCGCGGTGCACGGGCCTCTCACTATCGCGGCCTCTCTCGTTGCGGAGCACAGGCTCCAGACGCACAGGCTCAGCAATTTTGGCTCACGGGCCCAGTTGCTCCGCGGCATGTGGGATCCTCCCAGACCGGGTTACGAACCCGTGTCCCCTGCATCAGCAGGCAGATTCTCAACCACTGCACCACCAGGGAAGCCCCTCAATATCATTTGTTTAAAAGACTGTCCTTTTCCCATCGAATGGTTTTGGCAACTTTGTTGAAATAATTTTAATATATATATGCATTTTATTTCTGGACTCTCCTTTCTATTCTATTATTCTGTATGTTTATCTTATGCCAGTGCCACACTGTTTTGATTATTGCATCTTTGTAATAAATTTTGAAATCAGGAAATGTGAGATCTTCAAATTTGAACATCTTTATCAACAATGTTTTGGCTATGAGGGATCCCTTAAGATTTCATATAATTTAGTCTAGACTATAAATTAGTATAGACTTTTCTATTTCTGAGAAAAATGCTGATAGGATTCTGATAAGGATGATGCTATATCTATGTGTTACTTTGAGTAGTATTAATATTTTAGCAATATTAATTGTTTCCATCCATGTGCACAAGGCATTTCTCCATTTATTTTCATCCTCTTTAATTTCTTTCAGAAATGTTTTGAAGTTTTCTTTGTATAATATTTTAACTTTTTTAATTAAGTTTATCCCTAAATACTTTATTTATTTTTATGCTGTTTTAAATTGAACTATTTTCTTAATTTCCCTTTTGGATTGTTTATTGTTAGACTATAGAAACACAACTTATTTTTTTGTGTATTGATTTTGTATTCTGCAACTTTGCTGAATTCATTCATTATTTAACACAGATATTTAATGACATCTTTAGGGTTTTCTATACATAAGATCATGTTGCCTGCAAATGGAGATAGTGTTATTATTTTCTTTCCAACTTAGATAATTTTATTTATGTTTTCTCGACTAATTTTTCTGACTAGGACTTCCAGTAGTATGTTGAATAGAAGTGGTAAAAGTGGACATCCTTGTGTTGTTCCTGAGATTAGAGGAAAAGTTTTCAGTCTTTCACCACTGAGTATCATGTTAATTGTGGGCCTTTTACATATGGTCTTTATTTTGTTGAGATAGTTTTTTTCTATTACTAGTGTATTGAGTCTTTTTAACATGAAAGAGTGTTGAATCTTTTCAAAAACCTTTTCTTCATTAATTGAGATAATAGGATTTTGAAAAGAATATTGTTTATTCTTGTTATTGTTTATTATTGTTAATGTAGTGTATTGCATTGATTGATTTCCATGTGTTAAACCATCCTTACATTCCAGTAACAAATCCCACTTAGTCACAGTATATAAGCTTTTGAATGATCTGTTGAATTCTGTTTGCTGGTATTTTGTTTAATATTTTTGCATCAATATTCATCAGGGATATTGGTCTATAGTTTTTTTGTTTCTTTGTTTGTTTTCTCTTGTGATGATTTTCTCTTTTTTTATTTTTGTTTGGTGTCAGGGTAACACTGGCCCCATAGCATCAGATTGTTAGTGCCCTCTTCAAAGTTTTGAATGGCTTTGAGGGAGATTTGTGTCAGTATTTTTAAAGATGATGATAGAATTTATTAATTAGCCATCTGCTCTTGAGATTTTCATTGTCAAGTTTTGATTAATTTTTCAATCTCTTTAATAGCTATATGTTTGTTCAGATTTTTTGTTTCTTCATGTTTCAGCCTTTGTAGGTTGTGTGATTTTAGGAATCTATCTATTTTATTTAGGTTATCATTTGGCGTGCATACAATTGTTCACAGTATTCCCTTATGATTCTTTTAATTTCTGCAAAATGTGTTGTCATATCCTCACATTATTTCTAATTTTTGTTATTTGATTTTTCACTCTTTTTTCTTAATCAATCTAACTAAATGTTTGTCATTTAAAAAAATTGTTTTTCAAACAACAAATTCTTGGTTTTGTTGCCTTCTTCCATTGTTTTTCTCTTCTGTACATTGTTATTTTAATCTTTATTTCTTATTTTTTCCTTCTGTTAACTTTGAGTTTTGTTCATTCTTTCCCTCCACTCTTAGTTTCTTAAGGAGTAAAGTTAGGTTGTTGATTTGAGATATTGCTTTTTTTAATATAAAAATTTACAGCTTTATATTTTTCTCTTTGAGCTGTATCCTGTATGTTTTGGTAGGTTGTGGTTTTGACTTTCATTTGTCTCAAGATATTTAAAATTTTTCTTTTTGATTCTAAAAATGTTTAAGTACTGACTGTCACAATATTGCGGTGTTAATATGATATCTGTGTCTTATTCACAGCTATTTTTCTTATGCAAGTTTAAAGATAGAGATGTTTACCTTCTTTTATAACTTCCATTACTCTCTGGTGAATATTAAAGGGTGCAGTGAGTCTGTGATAAATGCTACCTGAATAAAAATTGAAGAGAAGTGACTAAGTCTGTTTATTTTCCTTATGTTAGAAATATGATGCTTTTTCTCTCTGCATTTAGATAAAGTCAAAATTTCTTTCAGTTGTACTTAGGATTTATATTTTAAGGACTACATAATTTTAAAATAAAACGTAGTTGCCTTCCAAATGCCTTCCTGCCACACTAAGCTTTTTTGAGTAGATTAAAGTTGTTCATGATGTTAAAACATCCCTGACATATTAACACTCTCTCTGGGAGAGAACATCCCTGGGGTTGGAACATATTTCATATATTTTTCTCAGCTGCTACTAACATCTTTGAAAGTGTTTTAAAATACATAGAAATATATTTTCTGTTTTATAAAAAGGTATATGACATAATTGAGATATCTATGCATTTAAAACACATGTACAAATTCAAGTTGAAAACACATATAAATTGCTGAAAATTCACCAGAGATTGTAATATGATATCAAAATTGCTTCATTCACTACCATGTTTCTAAAGTTTATTATTTAGGGGTAATATTAAATGTTAATAATGAATGCAGGAAACATTCATCCCAATCAATAAAATTTAATTGAAATTGGGAAGTTTGTATGAGGGTTCAAGGTGACTGGTAATTCAAAACATTTATATTTATTAAACATTCTTATTTATCAACATTTTTTCTAAATTATTTTTGCCTGTTGTTTTCATTTATTCATATAATACATAGTAAGCAGAGACAAGCAAAAATACTTTTCTGTGAAATTATTTATTATAAATATAATAATATGGAGACATAATTTTGTCTTACCTTTGTCTTAGCTCCTAAAAAGTCAAGACAATGATGGCAAAATTACTTGGGGGATGTTGAAAACATCAATATAAATATCATGTACACAATAAATACATTATAATTTTGACTGCTTTCGTTTATATGGAATATTAAAAACAAAATCCCTAATGTACAAAAAATATTTTTATTATGTTTTTAGAGGAAAATTATATATGGAAGTCTTTAATTTCACCATGCCTGGCAGATAGTAGGGGTTTCAGAACTGTAGATTTCTCTCTTTTTATAAATTAAAGCAGCATTTCACACATTTTTCACAAGAGAATTAAGCCCAACACTGTGAGAAATTGTAATAGTCCATTTCCTGCCCATATTTCCAACTCAGACACTGCAGTTCATTCTTCCTTCCCTCTTCCCTTCTTCCTTCCTCTTTGCTTTCTTTCTTTGTATTTGGGTAATGGTTGCTATTTCCTCAATTAAAACTAGTAATAACGGCTAAGTCAATTTACCTATTTAAGTCATTTTTCTCTTTTCAGCAAAATGACGAAAACTAAGGATTTTTTAATATCCCCCTCTATATCCCAAACCAAACACACTATACATTAAATCTAGTTTGTCATGAGAAGTGCTTGGGGTTGATGCTGGACTAGGTAAGCCCCCCGAAATGTAAAAATACTATAATGTTTTTCAACTGATCAAAGTTCATATCACGTGCAAGTGACTTTTGAGTAGATAGTGAAGAACAGAGTAACACAGATAATGAATATGTATGTTTTAGGTGTTCAAACATGAGTTACATTCTATTAATAGATCACTCAAAGAACAATTTGAAGCTCAGGGGTACTTAGCCCCTCTGTGAGAATTGTCTCAAAGAAGGATAGATTCATCAATTTCCTCCCAAATTCTCAATGCCACAATAGTATAGCCATTTATAATAGGTACAGCCAGCGTTTTCTAGAGGGCTAAATAAGGCTGCAGGATAATTACATAAACTGGAATTTACCAGTATACCATTCATTTTTAGAAATAAGGGAATTACCAGATTCAATTTTAAAACAATTGTTAGCTTGTTACAAATAAATGTATACCCACATTCCTGGGTTTGATGTAGGAATGAGATTGTGGAAAGCAAGCTAAGCTATTCTAGGAATATTTGAGTTGTATGAAATGAATGTTGAATTATGTTTCAGAGGAGAAAATAACTTGTTTTGTTAGAGAAAATGTGAGAAGGCCTTCAGCATAGGAGTGATACTAAGTGTGATTGATAGGATATAATATTATGTGAATATGTAAAGAAGGTGAAGAAATTTTATTAAGACATAAAATATGAATAAAATGTAGTATCAAAACTATTGGTAAATTAATCTAATGGTAGTGGACAAGACAGTTTTATCGCATGATTAAGCTTTTATTCAGCTACATTTGATAAAATGTATACTGAAATTAAGCCAAAGTCTACAAACTGGTTTGAATTAATTATGCAAATAAGATGAGTATAAACAATATTGTAAAGAATATCTTTATATTTTCTCCTACAGTGCCTTAAACAAAGAAGATTCCTAAAAAATTTCAAGTCAGAAAGTAAAATAAGAACAAAGGAATACCTTGTTGGTTCAGATAAATGGACTCTGTGTGGTCCAATGATGGATATATGGCAAGGACAACATGAGGCCATTGAAATAAGACTTATGTAACTACATAGAATTGCCACCATATTTATGATTTTACCTGACAAAATGATTTAATTTACTCTATAAAGCTTTAATTCTCCAGGCCCTAACAAAATGAAATATACCCATTAATTATATTAATATTTCACTTCTGAAAATATTTCACATCTTCTAACTTCACAAAAATTGGAAAATATGATCTTCACAATTGTACCCAAAACCCAACCATGCAATGCTTATAGCTAACAGAAAAAATAAATCCTAAATCTATGGCTTAATATATATGGTCATCCACAGTTGCTACCATTATCCTTCCCAATTTAACTCCAGACACCCATGAGGTTTAAAATCTACACTCATCCTTATTTGTTTATTTTATGTCTCCTGAAAATACTTTGTATATTTCCATCTCCATATCATTTTTTTGTGCTCTTATTTGGTATGTGATTACCTCATATTTTCACACCTTTTCTAATATTGACTTTCTTTGAGGTCCAGCTGATACGTGAGCCATCTATGGAATCTCCTCTCATCCTAGGAAGGATTGATTCCACTAGGGAAGGAATGCTTTCTATTCTCTCCAAATTCCAGTTTGGGCTAGTGATAAAGAACTCATTACATAATTACACAGTCAACTTAATTAAAAAAAATACTTCAGATTGATGGAAATTTTACACTTCCATAATTTTTCTTCCTTTGTGTCTTCTTCAATTAAAAAACAGTTCAATTCTTGTTTTACAAGAGACCCTCAAAAATTGGGAATTTTACTATAAATGTCTCAAGTTGCTATTTTTCAGACTAAACACATTCATTTGTCTTTGTGACATGATTTATAGACTTTTCAATACCTGGTCACTGTCTCCTTAATGTATTATGATTATGTTCATCTGGTGTAATAAAATCACATCTGACGATGTGATTAAATGGAGAAATATATCAAGGTCATTAATGATAAATGAAATATTATTATAAAAATATCAAACTCATCCACATTCATGTAAAATTTAATAAAATTATAATTCAATATGTGATTCTAAAATTGAGATGGAAGAATAAATACCCAAGAAAAAAACAGTAATATTTTTAAAAAGAGAGCAAATGTATAGGATTTAAATATCATCAAATCTCATAATTAAAATAATTTGTTATAGTTCAGAAATATACAAAAAGTTAAATTGTATATTTGCAAATGTATATATAGTATTATATGCATATTTATCTGTATTAGTGTGATAAAAATTATTTCAAATCAGTAAAAAAAGAAAATATTTCTCCCTAAATTATGTTAGAATATTGACTACTTATGTGAAAAATAAATAGAATTTGTTTTGGGATTCATCCCACTTAAATAAATAAATTTCCGAGTACATAAAAACCTAAATATTAAAAGGACACTATCCTAAGAAATTATAATTATATTAGGTCAGTCCTCCAGCTTACATTTTTGCTCTTCTGTCTTCTCAAGCTTTCGTGGACTTTGTCACTGCAATGAAAGTCTTCTTATATATGGGATTATTACTTTCATTATAAAAATAAGCCTCATATCATATATATTTAATACTCTCCCTTGAACCCTCAGTTCCTCCATTACCTTCTATTTCTTTTCTTTCACTTAGAGCATAACATCTCTAAAAGCTTTCTCTACACCTACATCCAACTCCTCAGCATCCATTTTCTCTTCAACACTTTTCAATCTGTATTTCATCCCATTTTCTGGCCTTTTTGCCTATAACTTGACCATAACTTTGGTCAAGTTTCTATCATAATTGTACTCAGTGCCTCAGCAACAATTGGCAAAGCTGACCATTCCCGTCTTGATTACTTCCTTCCTCACTTCCTATGACCCACACTCACCTAGTTTTCCTCCTAATATTTTGGCTGTCTTGATCTCCTTTCTCAGAACTTTAAATTTGGCATGTCCTAAAACTTTATTATTAGTTCTTTAATTTTCTTTATGTGCATTCTCTTTCTAGGTGATCTCATCAGTCTCATGCTTTTAAATATCACATATACACCTTAGAATTTCTACTTGAATCTTGTATTTAGTTGTCTCTTAGGCATCTCCAACTTAACAAACCTCTCCATTCCATCCTATAAATATATTTCCCTTAGTGTTTCCTATCTCCATAAAAGGATCCTCTATCTATTTATTATCATGGCGCAAACTTAATTGTCACTCAGGATTTTTATTTTCTTCTGATACTATATACAAATATGACAGGAAATCCTATTTACTGTGCTCAAATAAAAAATCCTTAAACCTAGCTAATCTTCCAAGCTCTAGAACTAAAATCCAGTCTCAGCAACCGTCTCCTCAAGTACTCCAAGATGAAACACAAAGATATCTCTGAAAGGAAAGGATAGCATAGCGTCTGAGAACACTGATGCTGAAGCCAGATACCTGCATTCAAAGACAGATTTTCCAATCATTAACTGCGTTAGGTGACTAACATTCATATTTTTCTTCTTTGTACCTGTACTTCTGTGCTTCTGTTTCTTCATGCATGATATGGGAACAGTAATAATGCCTACCTCATTAGGTAATTTGGTATATTAAATGTATTAGTATATATATAGATTGTATAGAACACTATATATGTAGTATATAAAGGGAAATTCTCTAAATGTCACCACTTCAAAAATAGCATTCCTATATCATGAATGATCTATTATCCTAGTTAAAAACAAATACATAATTATAAAATTATAGGATATTAATGGTTAAAATAAGAATATAATATTTAAGTGAGTGTCATATTGGAGCAACAGAAAAAGAATGCAAATGTAGTCCAGATTTAGACACTGGCATATGTAGAGAAATGCCTGATTTATAAAAACAACGTAAAGAATCCATTCCAGTGGTTATCTGGATTTACCTTAGGGAGACTAAGCAACACAGAATAAAAAGCCTTGAAAAAAGACATTTGTTTTGTCCTAAGAACAACAATGAAAATAGATGGTCTTTTAAACAAATTATACTAGATCAATTGGATATTTATGTAGAGAAAAGTATCTTTATTACTTATCCACAAGATACAAAAAATCAATCCATGTGAGTTGTATATCTAAATAAAATAAAATATCACTTTTGGAAGATAATGTAAGGGAATATATTCATACCAGTGAAGGAGATAAAGATTTCTAAATCTGGTTGCAAAAATACTAACCATAAGGAAAATAATTATATTTATTAAAATCAAGAAATTACATTCATTGTAAAAAGCATAAAATTAAGCAAGCCACACAGTGAAGTGAGAGTGACTATTTGCATATAAAAAATTGACAAAGAGCTTGTATCCATAATATATAAGGAACTCAACAAACCAGTAAAAAAGAAAGTGAATGAAATACTTGAAAATCCACTTGACTAAAGAAGATACCTAAATTGACAATAATACAATAAAAAAGGTGCCCAACATCATTAGACATCAGGAGAACGAAATTATGATTTAATGTGCTCTCTCTACACATCTTCCAGAGATAATAAAATTAGAGGCAGAAAGTATGAAGTGTTTGGTAAATATGGCAATATGTATTGAAGCTGAATATATGCCTTCCTATTAACCAGTAATTCCTCTCTCAGCATATATGTATGCACTAAAACTCATGCAAAAAGATGTTCACAACAGCTTTATTTTAATTAGTCAAACACTGAACAAAAGAATAATGCCCATTTAGTGAGAGAATAGGTAAGTTAAATGTATGCTTCTTACAATGAGCCAGTATACAGCAATGAAAATGATTTAAATACATCCCAGGGTCCATGACTCAATCATAACAGAGAAGGAAATAATCCAAATCAGAAAGTACATATTCATATGACTCCATTTATATAACTTACAAATGCAAACCAAAAAACCTCAAAGTCAGATGGTTACCCTTGAAAAGATAAGTAATTATTAACTTCAAAGGGAATTTGGGGGTGTTGGTAATGTACTATTTCTTTCAGAGGGAGTTGTATACACAATAATTTCTTAGTGGAAAATCATCGGCTGTACACTTAGCAATATACATATCTGGAATAAAATGTATTTTAAAAATAAAATAAGGAGAGTAAAAGGTAAATAAGCTACTGGAGACTGTAAGGATGGGTGGATAATTTTTGAATGTTTGGCTGAGAAAGTAAGTAAATAATTGGAATTGTCTCAGCTAACAGAGGGATGTGGGATCTGAGAAATGTTTTGTATTTTATTGGGGGCCATATATTAGAAAAAAAGTTTATATGTAAAGCAAATCACTCAATAAAATGAAAGGATAATGGTCAGGATTAACAGACCCAAGTCTTACAAATTCAAGAGGGTATAGCATCCAGAGATTGGCCATTGAAAGAAAGAAGAGGAGAATACATATAATCTATAAAAATTAATATAAAATGTTACATACTAATAGAGGTTTTTAATTTAAAATATTTTAACGTGTAAAAAGACTTTGGTTATAAATTGACTGTCTTAAAACTCATTTAAATGAAATCATTCCCTGAGGTTTATAAGTGGGTTTCATTAACTTGATTCACACAACGGAGATGGTTCTAAATGCAGTGGCCTTCAAGAAGAGTACAAAACTGACACATTCGTGTGAATAAATTATTTATTCATATATGGCATCCTTCAGTTACAGTACATTTCAAATTGTTTGCTTTTCCTTCTTATTCACAGAGTAATCTTTTAACAGTGGAGTTTTCTTTAAATAAATTCTGACCTTTACTTATTTCCAGAGTTCTCACCTCTTTTTTTCTAAATTTTAACTTAAAACAATTATAAGTTCTTCTGACATACTTAACCCACCTGTCAGTTACCTAATTTGATGGGAAAATAGATTATTTTGTCATCTTCTCTTCCATGACATACACTGGTAAATTCCCTTCTGACCATTCTAGAAGTTCCTTTATTATTCCAAATCATTATGTCATCCATATTCATCACTTTGCTGCCAAATTTCATTTTTTTACCTTAAGTTCTCTCTGAAAATCCCAGGTTGTCAACCAACTGAACTTTTAGACTGGAATGCAGGTTTAAGCTTTGCCAAGTTTTATTTTAAACATTATCTTAACACTTTTGCCAATTTCATAATGCAAGCATCGAGTGCCTTCTCTATAAAGTTAGAATTCTTTCTCCCTAATTAATCTCTGCCTGTACAACAGATTAATAGTATTATTCATATTTTGAAAAAAATCCTTCAAAATATTTTATTTGTAAACATCAACTTGAGCAAAGACCTTTCTTACTTTATTTATTTTTCTTTCTTTCTTTCTTTTTCTTTCTCTTTTTCTTTCTTTCTTTCTCTTTCTTTCTTTCTTTCTTTCTTTCTTTCCTTTTCTTTCTTTCTTTTCTCTCTCTCTCTCTCTCTCTCTCTCTCTCTCTCTCTCTCTCTCTCTCTTTCTTTCCTTTTATACCCAGGCAGTGTTTTGGAAAGTATCCCTCCAGAAATTTGGCCGCAGTTTTCTGCATCCTTACCATGGATCATCCTATAACCCTATTCCATGACTCAGTCTTCATATTTCAAAAAGTAGGACTTTCTCATACCTCCAAAATAGCCTATAAGCAGTCTATTTGTATCATTAGCAGATGAAACTTGGCCTGTCCACTTGTAAGAATTTCAAAATAAATGGCATATTTAGGGAAATTAAATGTGTGTACTGCAAGGAAGGCAGAGCATATACCTCAGCTCAGATGAACCTATAAAGAACCTGAAAACAAAAAAAAATGCAAATATTTGAGGGTAAGTTGTAGACCTAGGTGACTTTAGAGATCGCAGGACAGCCCTTCTTTGCATAGATGACAGATGTGCCCTCAAAGTGTAGAAGACCAGGTTTGGACAGTGGAAGAAGTGTGAACAGAAAACGTGATTCCCAGTTATCATACAGCACCCTTAGGGCCCCATGTCTTCTTTTTCCTCCTTCCTTCACTCTCTTTATTTGCCCTTCATGTCTTCAGTTTCAAGCTCTGAGTAGCGTATAGTATTTGACCTCATAGTTGCATATTTCTGCCTTATTTTTTCCTGCAAATCAACAAGAATAACAATTACAAATGGATTATGTGTGAACTTTTACACCAAGAGGAGTGCTCTAATAAACAGCCTTTTTGATTTCTTAAATTCTCTCTGAAATGGGTTAGACTTAGGTGAAACAACAAAGCATATCATAAAAAAACACAACAAAAAACAAACAAAAAAACAAAGAAAAAGCCTTGCTTAAAGTATTTATCTAAGGATGATACTGATTTGAAAAAAGAAGTTCTAGAATTTGGACTTGAAGAACAGTTAGGTTAAATAATTTGAACTAACTTGTACAGTAAGCATAGCCAGGAAAGTCATAGATTTCAAGAATCACTCTTAAATTAAGCAATAAGCAATTAAACTTAAATCCCTATGCACAGGGTTTTGTGCCATTTTGAGTGACAGTGATATAAAATCATTTTTTTGTTACTATTCTAAAGGGAGACATGTAAAAGTAATGTGACTAACATTTTAAATGTATGGACTTCTAGAGAGTTGATGTTAACCATAACCATTTATTTTGTAATGACAGTAAATTATCACCAGCTTTCCAATTCCAGGACACTCAGGACTGGGCAGGAATGAAGACAAGTCTGTTAGTCTGAATAACAGCAATTTCTGATGGATGAGAGAGCAAGAAATACACAATATTTTACTTTTTATTTAAAGCATTAATCTTACATATTATGATGAAATATTCTCCTAGATCCATCATATACATATTTTAATTTCTCCTTAATACATATTTAAAGTGTTTAAATTCTTCCAGCAATTTCTACAAGCACAAAGCAGTTGGTATTTTAAAAGCTTTTATATAATTTTGGAACAAGAAATAACTGATTGAAAATATATGAATTTTGAAATTAGTGATTAAAAATATATTACTCAATGGGAAGTGAACTTAGCTAATTATGTCAATTAAGTTTGTTTATTAAGTACATTAAAATAAATCCAGACTTCAAAGTGTTTCAACTTGAAAGTATTTTTCTGGGCTTTAAAATTATAATTAAAGGTTAAACTCTTCTAATTAATGATTTATAATTTTGTAAGAAATTCTTGGGGAAAAAGAAAATAGTTTGGATTTTTATAGACACACACACACGTACACACATTATACATGCAAAAGAATATATAAGTGTATAGAAGTATATATAAACATATATACATTAGGTACATGCTTATAATATTTATATATAAATACTATTTATGTTATCATTCACAAAATGGTATTTTTCCACCTGAAGGTTACATATGGTTATATTTGTAAAGGTTCTAAGATGTGAAAGTGAACAAATTGATAAAATATTGAAAATATATATCAATAATTTAAATTTGGGGGTAGAAATCTTTTTTTCAAATGCAAAGCAGTATGTGGGCTGGAGTGAAAAACAGAATATTTGTTGCATACAAAATTTTAATTTGAAGAAATAGGAAGGTTTTCTGAAGGTTGACTTTTAAAATAAAATTTCTGGAAATTTGTAAACTCCCAATCCACTTCAATTGGGGTTATTTTTGTATTTTTAGGTTCATTTTTCTAATATATAATTTTCTGCATTTCTCATCTAAGCTGTTTTCCTCAGCTCAGTGGACTAGTAGCTATGACTAGTCGGTACTTACTTAGCTTAGTGAATACAGATAGTCTATTCAGAGAAAAAACTCACACAGTATAGAATACAAAGAAAATATAATTATTTGCAAATTCCTGATTTCACTTTGATGACTTTGGTTTGTAGGGTTAATCAAATATCATTCCTTTAAAGCAAATGGAAGGGATAGTTATTTGCCTTGTTTTTGTCAAGCTGTTTGGAAAGCTTGGTGAGGGCTGAAAGTGAACATGTTATATTTAACAAATAATTTCTATGGCAATTTCCTTCTTGTGACCAATTTTCAGATGCAAAGAAGCCATTAGTTAAGAGTCTGACCTTTCCTTAGAGAGACTGAACAACACAGAACAGCCTTGACAAGATGTCGTGTTCCTTCCTTGGAAACTCATTATTGCATATCCTTAGGCAAGACCCTCAGCATCCTTCTTCCACAGTCCTTACTTGAACATGCAGAGCTTAGACTAACAAATCCTCTAGTTGCATCTCTGTATAATGGTGTTTCCTTTTTCTTGGAGCACAGACCAGGAGCAAGTTGTTTTCTGTGACCTCGTCAGGACATGCCCATCACAGCTCAAGGGGCAGTAAGACTTCTATCTGAGAGATTAACTCCATTTTAAGGGTAAAGGAAAGGATCTTCTTGCCCTTGAATTCCTTGTAATCATTGCTCTGCCTTCAGCAAATCCTGCCTTTCACAATTTTCTAGTGCATTCTAGTCTTTTCTGAGATATCAATATCCAAGGCACCTTTCAGATCTTTTAATTTGCTTATCAGGTTTATACCCACATCATGCCCAGCTGACCTGCTGTTAGATAGACATAAGATGTGATGCCTTTGGTCATGGAATTGAGTACAGAGTAGAGCAGATGCACTGATCATGGAGGAAAGAATGGCACTTCTCTCCTAAAATGTCTAAAATTAAGTGTATTTGACACATCACACATCAAGTTACCTCAAAGATCTCCTTCAGGGTTTACATAAAAAAATCCTAACTTTCTGACGAGTTTTTAGGAGTTTTGACTGTGTTACTCTTTGTATTCTAAGTTTCTTTAAACCTCTTTCTGGCTTCCTTCTGATCACAGAACTTGCCACATCAACTTGCCAATGAAAAGTGACTACTCAACTAACATTGTTATTGTCCCTAGGAAGGCCGTGGGTGGGGGGGATGGCAATCAAGAAGGAAGAAAGCTAAGTTCACTCCATTAAAAACCTTTTTCTTTTTCTTTTTCTTTTTCTTTCTTTCTTTCTTTCTTTCTTTCTGATAGTCACAGAAAAACAGCCCCTGTATTTCACTCAACTTAAATTCATTGTAATTACACAAACATTTCAGTTATATTTTTCATGATGCTATCTGGCATATATCATATAATTACAGAGTGTTTATTCAATATTCTACAAGCTATAATTAACCTCTTTATTTTAAGGTATAATAACCTAAGAATGAGGGAAGGCAATGAAGTTTACAGATAAAATTTTAAGGACAAAGAGCTAATAAGTGGCTAAGTCATGACTCAAACTCAAGTTTTGTAATTCATGGTTTCAAGTGTAGGTTTTCTTTATAACAGATATTTATTTATTTATTTATTTATGATCATCCACCATACCTGGTTGAAAGAATCACAAAGAAGATTCAGTCCATGCCTAACTGTGAACCATAAAATCATTTATCTATGCTCAAATCTGTAAGAACTGTAAGTTTTGTGTAGAACAGTAAATTGAAATAAGAAAATTAGGATCAAAATGAGAGAGAGAGAGAGAGAATGTGTGTATGAGAAACTCATGCTGTTGGAGCTCTATAGAATGTACCATTAACTCTACCTCTCATTTAAAACTTGAGCTGAAAATATGATCCATATTTCTCAGCTTATTTTCCTTTTGGTCAATGTTATTTTGTAAGGTAAGCTCACACAAATGTAATAAATAAATCAAGCTGAAGTATAGCTATTGGTGTCAAAGTTCTCCAGCATTTGTGACAAAAATCATCAACACATATTAGTGAGCCTATCATATGCAGTAGTCACTTGCAGGAATCTAGGTGCCATGTCATGCCCAGTTTTCAACCTTGATTCCCAGTTTATAAAGCCTGTGCTGTACCCCAAAGACAAGGGCTTGTTTAAGGGCCATAAGTATCAATAAGATGTGTCAACCCAGTGTCCTATCCAAGGACAAATCACTTAGCAGCCAGGTCATTTAAATCACTTAGCAGCCGTGTCAGAGTTGGTGACCCCCAGATGTATATGATTTGGAGAAAAATCTCCCATCCTAAACTGGCTCTCCTTTTTGGGTGTTGTAATGCCATAAATGTCAATAATAGATACTTTTTAAATTAATACACTTTTCAAAGAAGCTTTAAGTTTACAGAAAAAATGAGCAGGAAATACAGAGAGTCCTGATATACCCACTCATTCTCCATTTTCCCTATTAACATCTTGCATTAATATGGCATATGTATTACAATTGATGACAAAATATTTATACATTATTGTTAACTACCTTATTGTTAACTAAAGTCCAGAGCTTACATCAGAGATCATGATTTGTCTTGTACAGTCTTGTGTGTTTTAATAAATGTATAAAAATATGTATCCACCACTACAGCATCACACAGATTACTGTCCCTGCTCTAAAATATCCACTGTTGTCCACCTATTCCTCCTTCTCCCTCTCTCCTCTATGAGCCTCTGGCAACCATTGATATTTTACTGTCTCTGTAGTTTAACCATTTTCAGAATGTCATAGAGTTGGAATCATACCATATGTAGCCTTTTCAGACTGGCTTCTTTCACCTAGTAATACACATTTAAGATTTCTCCATGTGTTTTCATGGCTTGAGAGCTCATTTCTTTCTTTCTTTTTTTTTCTTTACTTAGAATAATAATGAATTTTATCATTTTGCATAATTGGATGTCCAGGGTTTGGTCAAGTTTCAGGCACAGTACAATCATTTAGCTCCATGGTATCATTACAAATCCAGGTTCCTTCCATCACTTCTCTCTGGCATCCTCTGTAAGACAACTTTACCCCAGGGTGTCACCTTTCATGACTGTGAAATTACTGCAGCATTTTCAAGTATTATGCTCATATATGATCCCATCTAGGGAAAAAGACATAGGATCATCTCTTTCTTTTCTTCTTCTTCTTTTTTTTTTTTTTTTTTTGCAGTACACAAGCCTCTCACTGTTGTGGCCTCTCCCGTTGTGGAGCACAGGCTCCGATGCACAGGCTCAGTGGCCATGGCTCACGGGCCTAGCCGTTCCGCAGCATGTGGGATCTTCCCAGACCGGGGCACAAACTCGTGTCCCCTGCATTGGCAGGCAGACTCTCAACAACTGCGCCACCAGGGAAGCCCCTTTTCTTATTTTTTATTTAGCTAGTTTCCCTTTTATATTGTGGTAGTTCAATGGCATTAAATATATTCACATTATCAGACAATTGTCACTACTATCTATCTCTGGAAATTTTTGTCCTCTCAACCTGAAATTTTAAGATTCTTACCATTGTATAATAACTCCCTTGTCTTCCTCATTCCAACCCCTGGTAACCACTATTCTACTTTCCTTGTCTATAAATGTGTCGACTCTAGGAACAGCAATCACATGAGCATAATTATACAACATTCCCTCTGTTTGTCACTGGTTTATTTCACTTAGCATAATGTTTTCAAGATGCATCCATGTTATAGCATGTATCAGAATTCCATCCCATTTTAAGGCTGGATAAAATTCCACTGTATGTATATTCCACATTTTGCTTATCCATTCATCTGTAGATAGAATTTTAGGTTGTTTCCAGGTTTTTCCAACTGTGAATAGTGCTACTATGGACATTGGTGTTCAAATGTCTATTTGAGTCTATGCTTTCAATTCTTTTGATTATATACCTAGAAGTGGAATAAATGGATTGTATGATCATTCTATGTAGATTTTTTTTTTTTTGAGGAACCACTGTACTGTTTGCTACAGCAGCTACACCAATTTACTTTCACACTACCAGATGGGTTCCAATTTCTCCACATTTTTGCCAGCACCTCTCATTTTCCGTGTTTTTAAATTTTTTTGTTTGTTTGGTTGTTGGTTTTTTGCTAGAATAGTCAGGACACTGTGGGGCCTTCCCAGGGACAGACCCCTCACATCCTCTACCCACCTCTTGTTTGTAGAAAAGCTTTAGCCTCTTAGATCTTCCTTGAGTGTCAAAGGGCAGATTTTATCAAAGAAGTGAGGAAATGCAGAAACAAAGGAAAACAATCAAATAGAACAAAATAATAATAGTTTAGATATAAAACAAAATCAAGAACCTTTATTTCATCTTCAAAGGCTGCAATATTCTGCGCCAGATTCTTGAGTTGTTTTTCAGACCCTGAAATCCATACTAGGTAGAAGAAGTTAATTACATGCTGACCAGAATCACATAGACCCACACTGTTTGGAACCAGAAGGTTAATGATGTTGACTCCTGATTACCTCACCATAAACCAGTCAGAAGAATGAATGTCTTTGAGCTGATCAGGCACCATGAACCCTTCTCCCTCACCTTGCCTTTAAAGATGCTTCCCCTGAAAACCATGGGGGAGTTCATATCTGTTGAGCATGAGCTGCTTGTTCTCCATGCTTGGCCCCATGTTGAGTGCCTTGTGATAAGCACTGTACTTTCCTTCACCACAACCCATTGTCAGAAGATGGGCTTTACTGCCCAGGGGCAAGCAAACCTAAGTTTGGTTCCATAAGAGCATATTAATGGAAGTGAAATGGTATATCATTTTGCTTTTGATTTACATTTCCCTAGTGATTAGTAATGTTGAGTATCTTTACACATACTTATTGCCCATGTGTATGTCATCTTTGGATAGATGTCTATTCAAGTCTTTAGCTCATTTTTGAATTGGGTTTCTGTTTTGTTGCTGTTGTTGAGTTGAAGGATATGTTTATATAGTCTGGATACTGATGCTTTATATCTAAATTGCAAATATTTTCCAAATTTTACAGGTTGTCTTTCAAGTTTCTTCAGAGTCCCTTAATGCACAGAAGTTTTTGATTCGGATGAAATACAACTTCTTTTTCTTGTCTGTGCTGTTGGTGTCACATTTGAGAAATCAATGCTAAATCCCATGATATAAAGCTTTCCCTTAAAATTTCTTCTAAGATTTTTGCAATAAATTTTGTAATTTTAGCTCTTATGTTTAGTTTGATCCATTTTGAGCTACATTTTGTATATGGAAGAAGGTAAGATTTCAACTTCACTCTTGCACGGGGATATCCATTTTCCCAACACCATTGCTGAAAAAACCCTGTCTTTTCACAATTGCATCGTTTAGGCAATCTTGTCAAAAATTATTTGATAATATATGTGAGGGTTTACTTCTGGGCTTTCCATTCTTTTCCATTGGTTTTTGTGCCTGTCTTTATGCCACGCATATTGTTCTGATTTCTATAGTTTTGTATTAAGTTTAAAATCAGGAATCGTGATGCCTCCAACTTTGTATATCTTTTTCAAGATTGTTTTGGATATTTGGGTGTCCCTTAATATTTCCTACAAATTTTAGAATAAACTTTTTCATCTCCGCATGAAAAATTGGGGCTTTTGAGAGGTTTTTCATTGAATCTGTACATCTCTTTGGGTAATATTGACATCTGAACAATATTAAGTCTTCTAATCATGAACAAGGGATGTCTTTCCATGTATTAATGTTGTATTTAATTCCATTCATCAGTGTGTTGCAGTTTTTAATGTACAAGTATTTTGCCTCTTAGGTTACATTTACCCTATGTATTTTTTCCATTTAATTATACATGGAATTATTACTTAATTTCCTTTTCAGATTGCTCATTGTTAGCATACAAAAACACAATTGATTTTAATACATTGATTTTGTCCTGAAACTTTGCTGAATGTGTTTATTCATTCTAGTAATTTTTGTGAGTGGTGGGATCTAGAGGGTTTTCTACATATAACATCATGTCATCTGCAGACAGAAATAATTTTATTCCATTGTGATTACAAAAGATAGTTGGTATGTTTCAGTCTTTTCAAATTTTTAAGACTTGTTTTGTGGCTTAGTATATGACTATTCAGGAGAATGTCGCACTTGAGGCAAATGTGTATTCTGTTGTTGCCGGGTGAGGTGTTCTGTAAATATCTATTAGGGCTAGTTAATCTGTTTTAAAGTCCTTCATTTGCTCATTGATCTTTTATATGCTCTATTCATTATTGAAAGTGAAGAATTAAAGTATCCAATTATTATTGCAAAGCTGTCCATTTCTCCCTTAAATTCTGTCAATGTTTGCCTTATCTATTTTGGAGTTCTGATGTTTAGTTCATTTATGTTTTTAATTACTATTTCTACTTAGTGGGTCGACCCTTTTATCAATATATGATGTCCTTCTTTGTCTCTTATAAGTGTTTTGAGTTAAAGTCTATTTGATTTATTATTAGAAAACCACCCAGCTCTCTTTTGATTACCATTTACATAATATATCTTTTGCCAGTGTTTCACTTTCAGCTTATGCATGTCTTTAGATCTGAAGTGAGTCTCTTGCAAGCCCATATACTTGGGTCTTCTTTTTTTTTTTTTTTTTTTCTAATTCTGCCAATTTATGCCTTTTGATTAAGAACTTTAATTCACTAACATGTAAGGTAATTTTTGATAGAGAAAGCTTAATTTTACATTTTGTTATTTGTTTTCTCTACGTGTTATGGCTTTACAACCCTCCTCCCCCAATTCCTCCATTACTGCCTTCCTTTGTGTTTAGTTGATGTTTTGTAGTGACAGTTTTCAATTCCATTTTCATATCCTCTTGTGAATGTTATATATATATATTTTTGTGGTTACCTTGTGGATTGCATATAAAGTCCTAAACTTTCAATGATCTATTTTAAATTGGTATAAATTTCTTTTCAATTACATACAAAACTTCTACTCCTATACAACTCTGTTCCCTCCTGCTTTATGTTACTTATGTCACAAATTTCTTCTTTTATACATTATGTATAGATTTATAACAACATAGATTTATAATTATTTTAGGCATTTGTGTTTTAAATAACATAACAAATAATCAGTTCTAATTTGTAACTCTATTACAAACGAAAATTGCAACTATTTAGGCCTCCAAATATTTTTTGATTGGGTTGTTTGTTTTTTTGATGTTGGGCTGCATGATCTGTTTGTATGTTTTGGAGATTGATCCCTTGTCTGTTGCTTCATTTGCAAATATTTTCTCCCACTCTGCGGGTTGTCTTTTTATCTCGTTTATGGTTTTCTTTGTTGTGCAAAAGCTTTTAAGTTTAATTAGGTCCCATTTGCTTATTTTTGGTTTTATTTTCAATACTCTAGGAGGTGGATCAAAAAAGATCTTGCTGTGATTTATGTCAAAGGGTATTGTTCATATGTTTTATAGTGTCCGGTCTTACATTTAGATCTTTAATCTATTTTGAGTTTATTTTTGTATATGGTGTTATGGAGTGTTCTAATTTCATTCTTTTACATGTAGCTGTCCAGTATTCCCAGCACCACTTATTGAAGATGCTGTCTTTCCTCCATTGTATATTCTTGCCTCCTTTGTCATAGATTAGGTGACTATAGGTTTATCTCTGGGCTTTCTATCCTGCTCCATTGATCTATATTTCTGTTTTTGTGCCAGTACCATACTGTCTTGATGACCATAGCTCTGTAGTCCAACCTGAACTCAGGGAGCCTGATCCCTGCAGCTCCATTTTTCTTTCTCAAAATTGCTTTGGCTACCATGTGTAAAACAGATAGCTTGTGGGAACCTGCTGTACAACACAGGGAGCTCAGCTTGGTGCTCTGTGGTTACTTAGATGGGTGTGATGCGGGGGAGGGAGGGAGGTCCAAGAGGGAGGGGATATATGTATACATACAGCTGATAAGCTTCGTTGTACAGTAGAAACTAACACAGTATTGTAAAGCAACTATACCCAGTTTAATATATATATATATATATATTAACACTGTTTTTATATTTGTCCATGATATTACTTTTTTTTCTTTTTAACATCTTTATTGCAGTATAATTGATTTACAATTGTGTGTTAGTTTCTGATTTATAAAAAAATGAATCACTTATACATATACATATATCCCCATATCTCTTCCCTCTCAGTCTCCCTCCCTCACACCCTCCTTATCACACCCATCTAGGTGGTCACAAAGCACCAACCTGATCTGTCTGTGCTATGCAGCTGCTTCCAACTAGCTATCTATTTTACATTTGGTGGTGTATATATGTCCATGCCACTCTCTCATTTTGTCCCAGCTTACTCTTACACCTTCCCAAATCCTCAAGTCCATTCTCTAGAAGGTCTGCATCTTTATTCCCATCTTGCCCCTAGGTTGTTCATGACCTTTTTTTTTTCTTTCTTGGATTCCATATATATGTGTTAGCATACAGTATTTGTTTTCCTTTCTGACTTACTTCACTCTATACAACAGACTCTAGGTCCATCCATCTCACTACAAATAACTCAGTTTTGTTTCTTTTTATGGCTGAGTAGTATCCCATTGTATATATGTGCCACATCTTCTTTATCCATTTATCCAATGATGGACACTTAGGCTGCTTCTATGTCCTGGCTATTGTAAATAGAGCTTCAATGAACATTGTGGTACATGACTCTTTTTGAATTATGGTTTTCTCAGGTTATATGCCCAGGAGTGTGGTTGCGGGGTTGTATTGTAGTTCTATTTTTAGTTTTTTAAGGAGCCTTCATATGCTTCTCCCTATTGGCTGTATCAATTTACATTCCCACCAACAGTTCAAGAGGGTTCCCTTTTCTCCAAACCCTCTCAAGCATTTACTGTTTGTAGATTTTTTGATGATGGCGATTCTGACTAGTTTGAGAAGATATCTCATTGTAGTTTTGAGTTGCATTTCTCTGATGATTAATGATGTTAAACATTCTTTCATGTGTTTGTTGGCAATCAGTATATCTTCTTTGGAGAAATGTCTATTTAGATCTTCTGCCCATTTTTGGATTGGGTAGTTTGTTTTTTAGATATTGAGCTGAATGAGCTGCTTGTGAACTTTGGAGATTAATCCTTTGTCATTTGCTTCATTTCAAATATATTCTCCCATTCTGGGGGTTGTCTTTGTATCTTGTTTATGGTTTTGTTTGCTGTGCAAAAGCTTTTAAGCTCCATTAGGTCTCAATTGTTTAGTTTTGTTTTTATTTTCATTTCTCTAGGACCTGAGTCAATAAAAGATCTTCCTGTGATTTATGACATAGAATGTTCTGCCTATGTTTTCCTCTAAGAGTTTGATAGTGTCTGACCTTATATTTAGGCCTTTAATCCATTTTATGTGTATTTTTTAGTATGGTGCTACAGGGTGTTCTAATTTCATCTTTTACATGTAGCTGTCCAGTTTTCCCAGCACCACTTATTGAAGAGGCTGTTTTTTCTCCACTGTATATTCTTGCCTCATTTATCAAAGATAAGGTGATCATATGTGCATGGGTTTACCTCTGGGCTTTGTATCTTGTTCCATTGATCTATATTTCTATTTTGTGCCAGTACCATACTGTCTTGATTACTGTAGCTTTGTAGTATAGTCTGAAGTCAGGGAGCCTGATTCCTCCAGTTCTGTTTTTCCTTCTCAAGATGGCTTTGGTTATTCGGTGTCTTTTGTGTTTCCATATAAATTGTGGATTTTTTTGTTGTAGTTCTGTGAAAAATGCCAGTGATAGTTTGATAGGGATTGCATTGAATCTGTAGATTGTTTTAGCTAGTATAGTCATTTTCACAATGTTGATTCCTCCAATCCAAGAACATGGTATATCCCTCCATCTATTTATATCATCTTTAATTTCTTTCATCAGTGTCTAATAATTTTCTGCATACAGGTCTTTTGTCTCCTTAGGTAGGTTTATTCCTAGGTATTTTATTCTTTTGTTGCAATGGTAAATGGGAGTGTTTTCTTAATTGCATGTTCAGATTTTTTTATCATTAGTGTATAAGAATGCAAGAGATTTCTGTGCATTACTTTTGTATCCTGCTACTTTACCAAATTCATTGATTAGCTCTAGTAGTTTTCTGGTAGCATCTTTAGGATATTCTATGTATAAAATCATGTCATCAGCAAACAGTGATAGCTTTACTTATTATTTTTTTATTTGGATTCCTTTTATTTATTTTTCTTCTCTGATTACTGTGTCTAAAACTTCCAAAAGTATGTTGAATAATAGTGGTGATTGTGGGAAGACTTTTCTTGTACCTGATATTAGTGGAAATGGTTTCAGTTTTTTACCATTTAGTACAATGTTGGCTGTGCATTTGTCATATATTGTCTTTATATGTTAAGGTAATTTGGCTCTATGCCTACTTTCTGGATGGTTTTTTATCATAAATGGGTGTTGAGTTTTGTCAAAAGATTTCTGTGCATCTATTGAGATGATCATATGATTTTTCTCCTTCAATTTGTTAATATGGCATATCACATTGATTGATTTGTGTATATTGAAGAATCCTTGCATTCTTGGGATAAACCCCACTTGATCATGGTGTATCATCCTTTTAATGTGCTGTTGGATTCTGTTTGCTAGTATTTTGTTGAGGATTTTTACATCTATGTTCATCAGTGATATTGGTCTACAGTTTTCCTTCTTTGTGACATCTTTGTCTGGTTTTGGTATCAGGGTGATGGTGGCTTCGTAGAATGAGTTTGGGAGTGTTCCTCCCTCTGCTATATTTTGGAAGAGTTTGAGAAGGGTAGGTGTTAGCTCTTCTCTAAATGTTTCATAGAATTCACCTGTGAAGCCATCTGGTCATGGGTTTTTGTTTGTTGGAAGATTTTTAACCACATTTTCAATTTTAGTGCTTGTGATTGGTCTGTTCATATTCTCTATTATTCCTGGTTCAGTCTCAGAACATTGTGCATTTCTAATAAATTGTCCATTTCTTCCAGTTTGTCCCTTTTTTTGGCATATATTTGCTTGTAGCAATCTCTCATGATCCTTTGTATTTCTTCAGTGTCAGTTTTTACTTCTCCTTTTTCATTTCTAGTTCTATTAATTTGAGTCTTCTCCCTTCATTTTTTGATGAGTCTGGCTAATGGTTTATCAAATTTGTTTATCTTCTCAAAGAACCAGCTTTTAGTTTTATTGATCTTTGCTATCATTTCCTTCATTTTTAAAAAAAAAATATTTCTTATCTGATCTTTATGATTTTTTCCTTCTGTTAACTTTTTTTGTTCCTCTTTCCCTAATTGCTTTAGGTGTAAGCTTACGTTATTTTTTTGTGATATTTCTTGTTTCTTAATGTAGGATTTTATTGCTATAAACTTCCCTCTTAGAACTGCTTTTGCTGCACCCCATAGGTTTTGGGTCATTGTGTTTTTCATTGTCATTTGTTTCCAGGTATTTTTTTGATTTCCTCTTAGATTTCTTCAGTGATCTCTTCATTATTAAGTAGTTTATTGTTTCACCTCCATGTGTTTGTATATTTTACAGATTATTTCCTGTAATTGATATCTAGTCTCATAGTGTTGTGGTAGGAAAATATACTTGATACAATTTCAATTTTCTTAAATTTACCAAGCCTTGTTTTGTGACCCAAGATATAATCTATCCTGGAGAATGTTCCATGAGCACTTGAGAAGAAAGTGTGTTCTGTTGCTTTTGGATGGAAGGTCCTATAAATATCGAGTCCATCTTGTTTAATATATCATTTAAATCTATATTTCCTTATTTATTTTCATTTTGGATGATCTGTCTATTGGTGAAAGTGGGGTGTTAAAGTCCCCTACCATGACTGTGTTACTGTCAATTTCCCTTTTTATGGCTGTTATTATTTGCCTTATGTATTGAGGTGCTTCTAAGTTGGGTGCATAAATATGTACAATTGTTATATCTTCTTGAAATGATCCCTTAATCATTATGTAGTGTCCTTCTTTGTCTCTTGTAATATTCTTTGTTTTAAAGTCTATTTTTTCTGTCTGTATGTGTCCTTAGGTCTGAAGTGGGTCTCTTGCTTACAGCATATATACAGTTCTTGTTTTTGTATCTGTTTAGCCAGTCTATGTCTTTTGTTTGGAGCATTTAATCCATTTACTTGTAAGGTAGTTATCATTATGTATGTTCCTATTACCATTTTCTTAATTGTTTTGTGTTTGTATTTTAGGTCTTGTTTCTCTAGTGTTTCCTGCCTAGAGAAGTTGCTTTAGCATTTGCTGTAAAGCTCATTTGGTGGTGCTCAATTCTCTTAGCTTTTGCTTGTCTGTAAACGTTTTAATTTGTCCATCAAATCTGAATGAGATCCTTCTGGGTAGAGTAATCTTGGTTGTAGATGTTCCCCCTTCATCACTTTAAATATGCCCTGTCATTTCCTTTTGGCTTGCAGAGTTTCTGCTGAAAGATCACTTGTTAAGCTTATTGGGGTTCTCTTATGTGTTATTTGCTGTTTTTCCCTGCTGCTTTTAACCTTTTTTCTTTGTATTTAATTTTTGATAGTTTGATAGTTTGATCCACAAATGATAACAATCACTACAAACTATACTAAAAAAACAAAACAAAACAGAACGAAACAAAACAAAACAAAAATATATCACGGACCGACAGAACCCTAGGACAAATGGTAAAAGCAAAGCTATACAGACAAAATCACACAGAGAAGCATACACATACACATTCACAAAAAGAGAAAAAGAGGAAAATATATATATATTCTTGTTCCCAAAGTCCTCCTCCTCAATTTGGGATGATTCATTATGTATTCAGGTATTCCACAGATGCAGGGTACATAAAGTTGATTATGGAGATATAATTTGTTGCTCCTGAGGCTGCTGGGAGAGATTTCCCTTTCTATTCTTTGTTTTCACAGCTCCCGGTGTTCAGCTTTGGAGGTGACCCCACTTCTGCGTGTAGGTTGCTTGAGGGCGTCTGTTCTTCACTCAGACAGGACGGGGTTAAAGGAGCCACTGATTCGGGGACTCTGGCTCACTCAGACCAGGGGGGAGGGAGGGGTACAGATGCAGGGTAAGCCTGTGGTGGCAGATGCCGGCATGACGTTGCTCCAGTCTGAGGTGCACCGTGCATTCTCCCGGGGAAGTTGTGCCTGGATCCCGGGACCCTGGCAGTGGTGTGCTGCACAGTTTCCCAGGAGGGGAGGTGTGGGGAGTGACTTGTGCTCGCACACAGGCTTCTTGGTGGCAGTAGCAGCAGCCCCAGCCTCCCACACCCATTTCTGGGGTCCATGCTGTTAGCCGCGGCTCCCGCCCATCTCTGGAGCTCATTTAAGCAGCACTCTTAATCCCCTCTCCTGGCACACCAGGAAACAAAGAGGGAAGAAAAAGTCTCTTGCCTCTTTGGCAAGTCCAGACCTTTTCCTGGACTCCCTCCCGGCTAGCTGTGTCACACTAGCCCCTTCAGGCTGTGTTCATGCTGCCAACCCCAATCCTCTCCCCGCGCATGAACCAAAGCCAGAGCCTCAGCTCCCAGCCCCACCCACCCAGGCGGGTGAACAGGCAAGCCTCTCGGGATGGTGAGTGCTGGTTGGCACTGATCCTCTGTGCGGGAATCTCTCTGCTTTGCCTTCTGCAACACTGTGGCTGCGCTCTCCTCCATGGCTCTGAAGCTTCCCCCCTCCGCCACCTGCAGTCTCCGCCTGTGAAGGGGATTGTAGTATGTGGAAACCTTTCCTACTTCATGGCTCCCTCCCACTGGTGCAGGTCCCATCCCTATTCTTTTGTCTCTGTTTTTTCTTCTTTATTTTGCCCTACTCAGGTTTGTGGGGAGTTTCTTGCCTTTTGGGAGGTCTGAAGTCTTCTGCCAGCATTCAGTGGGTGTTCTATAGGAGCTGTTCCATGTGTAGATGTATTTCTGATGTATTTTGGGGAGGAAAGTGATCTCCAGTCTTACTGTTCTGCCATCTTGAAGCTCCTTCCTTCATGCTATTACCTTTTTTGAAAATATTTATGTTTTCATATAGCTTCAAGTTACTTATCTAGCTTCCTTTCATTTCACTTGAACATCACCTATGACATGGTTTGTAGGGTAAATTTAGTGGCAGTACAGTCTTTTGACTTCTGTTTATCTTGGAATGTTTTAATATCTCCCTCATTATTGAAAGAAATATTTGACAGGTATAGAAATGTCCATTGTGAGGTTTTTAGTTTTATTTTGTTTTCATCATTGTGTCTGGCCTCAAAAATTTATGCTGAGAAATTATGGATAAACTTGTTGAGGATTTCTTGCATGTGTTGGTTGACTGTTCTCTTCCTGCTCTCAAGATTATCTCTTTGTCTTTGAACAGATTGATTATAATGTGTTTTGCTGTATGTGTCTATGAGCATAAGCTATATGGAATTTGTTGAGCTTCTTGAATTTGTAGATTCAAATACTCCACCAAATTTAAATGGTTTTAAGCCATTATTTCTTCAAATAATTATTCTCTTTCTTTCTCTCTTCTCCTTACTCTGAAAACTTGTATATTTGTTCATTGGATTGTATCCCATAAATCCCTTAGGTTTTGTTCATTTTTCTTTATTCTTTTAACTTTCTGTTCCTCAGACATAATAATTCAAGTATGCTACTTTAACTTGACTGATTTTTTTTTTCTGTTCAAATCTGCTATTGAACCCTTTTAAGAAATATCCAGTTTAGTTATTGTATATTTTTATCTCCAGAGTTTCTATTTAATTTTTACAATTGCTGTCTTTTGTTTTTGATATTCCCATTTTGTTTACACATCATTTTCCTGATTTTCTTTCATTCTCTGTTAATGTTTTCCTTTAACTATTCAAATATATTTAAGATGCTCATTTTAGGTCTTTGTCTTATGATTTTTATATCTGTATTTCTTCATGAATAGTTCTGCCAACTTATTTTCTTTCTTTGAATAATTTGTGTTTGACTCTTTTTTGAGTGCCTTGTGATTTGGGGTTGAACACTGGGCTTTTGAAAAAATAGGCAACTTTCTGGGTCTTTTCAAATTGCCTCTGAGCTTTGGGCCTCTCCTGAACCTAAGTATCAGACCTCTGTAGAAGCATATGGTTTTTCTCAGGTTTTTTTTTGTGTGTGTGTGGTATGCGGGCCTCTCACTGTTGTGGCCTCTCCCATTGCTGAGTGCAGGCTCTGGAGTGAAGGCTTAGCAGCCATGGCTCATGGTCCCAGCTGCTCTGCAGCATGTGGGGTCTTCCCAGACCGGGGCACAAACCCATGTCCCTTGCATCGGCAGGCAGGCTCTCAACCACTGCACCACCAGGGAAGACCTAACTTTTACTTTTGTGTAGCTTTTTTACTCCCCCATATTTAAGACTGTTTTTGAGTATTTTAATGTAACAAAATCTCACCTCTGCTTCTCTTCAGGCCTTACATGGTCTATTAAATGTCTCAACCCATAATTTCTTGCCACAAGTGATTGCGGGTGTCTAATCCCCATGCGTATAGCTTCCATGAACTGCTGCATCTACCACCTGAGTTCCAAATTAAGAAAGACAGAGACTTGCCCTTCAGGCAGACTCCTGACAGTTTGGATTGTTGCAAAGAAGGTCATATCCTCTCCCTCTGGTTCAAGGAGGAAATTGAGAACTAGACAGCTGCCTCCTCCAGACCAAAACCACATCATGCCTGGGAGGGGATAGGGCAAAGCTGAGTTAAGACAATACAAAAGTTTTTAAAATTTTAAATGTGGCTTTTTCTTGATTGAAGGTTTATATTGTTGCTACAGACCTTTGATTTGTTTTAGCTCCTATAAAGTTATTTTAGCAAGTTTCAGAGGTTTTTGTTGTTTCCATAGGGGTGAAGACTTGGCACTTCCTAGTCTGCCATTTTGCTGATATTACACTCCAGCTTATTTATTTTTATTAGTATTTTGTGGATGTACCATGGTTTGTTTTGCCATTTCCCTATTGGATATGTTGGTGTCTTCCAAATTTTGGCAATTTTGAATAACATTGCTATCAATATTTATGTACAGGTTTTTGTGTGAACATAAGTTTTCAACTGTTTGGGTAACTTCCAAGGAGTGCTTTTGGTGGATAATATGATGAGAGTATGTTCATTTTGTAATAAGTTTCCAACAGTCTTCCAAAGTGGCTGCGGGATTTTGCAACTCCACCAGCAATAAATGAGAGGCTGTTTTGCCTCATATCCTCAGCAGAATTTGCTGTTGTCATTGTTTCCTGTTTTAGCCATTCTAATAATAGTTATACAGTGTTACCTTATTATTGTTTTAATTTGAAGTTCCATAATGACACATAGTGTTGAGAATATTTTTATATGCTTATTTAGAATATTCTCACATGATGTGTCTGTTCAGATCTTTGGCCCATGTTTTAATTGGATTATTTGTTTTCTTTTTTTTTAAATATATTTTGGATACCAGTTCTTTATATGGGTTTAGAAATATTTTCTATTAAATGGAGGTATTTTTTCAATCTAACAATGTATTTGCCAAGCAGCATTTTTAATTTTAATATTGATAATGATAGTAATAATAATAAAAATTATCAGATTTGTTTTTTATGCATCATGGCTTCAATGTTGCATCAAAGAAGTTATTGCCCATAACCAAAGTCACCTACATTTTTCCTTCTAGGAGTTTTATAGTTTTGTTGCTGTTTAATATGTAAGTCTATGATGCATCTTGAGTGAAGTTTTTCTAAAGGGTGTAAGGTGTGGTTCTCAGTTTATATGTTGGTATGCAGATGTCCAGGTGTTACATAATCACTTGTTGAAGAAAACTATTCTCCATTTAATTGTCTTTGTTCCTTTGTAAAAGATTAGTTTGCTATATTTATGTCTGTCTATGTCTGGGCTCTCTATTCTTTGTCATTGATCTATTTGTCTATTTTTCCAATGATACCAAACTGTCTTGGTTACTGTAGCATTATAGTAACTAAATGTTGGGTAGTGTCAATCCTCTGACTTTGTTTTCTTTAATATTGTGCTAGGTATGCTGGATTTTTTGCTTATCATATACTCTTTAGAATCAATGAATAAATATCCACACAAGAAGATACTGGGGGTTTGTCTGGAATTGCAATGAATGTATAGAGCAATTTGGGAAGAACTGACATTTTGATGTTCTTGAATTATCATCTAAGTATGTGAAATATTTCTTCATTTAGTTAGGTCTTTGATTTATTCATCAGAATTTTTGTAGTTTCCATATATACCTCATGTATATTTTGTTAGATTTATATCTAAGCATCTTATTTTATTAGTGCTAATGTAGATGGTATTGTGTGTATAATTTAAAATTTTGACTGTTCAGTCCTGCTATGTAAGAAAGCAAATGGTTTTGTATACTAACCTTGTATGCTTCCACCTTGGTATAATTGCTTATTAGTTTTTCTTCCTATCTAATCCAAATTTTATTTACTTTTTTTGGTTTTATTGCATTAGTTAGAATTTCCAATATAATAATAAATAGATATGGTTACTGTGGTTATCCTTGCTTCATACTTGATCACGGCAGGAAAGCATCTAGTCTCTCACTATTAAGTATAATGTTAGATGTAGGGTTTTTGTAGATGTATTTTTATCAGTTTGAAGAAGTGCCAATTCTATTCCTAGTTTGCTGAGAGGTTTTTTTTTTTTATCATGAATGGATGTTTGACATTGCCAAATCTGTTTTGATATGATCATATAATATTTTTCTTTAGCTTGTGATGTGGTGAAATACATTCATTGATTTTAGAATGTTCAAGCAGACTTTCATACCAATAATAAATTCCACTTGGTCATGACATACAAATGTTTTAATACATTATGGATTCAACTTGCTAATATATTGTTGAGTGTGTATATATATATATATATATATATATATATATATATAGAGAGAGAGAGAGAGAGAGAGAGAGAGAGAGAGAGGTAGATGGAGAGAGAGAGAGATAGATGGAGATTTATTTTAAGGAATTGAAAATTATGGAGGCTTCTATTCTCAAAATCCACAAGATAGGCCATTAGTATAGAGACCCAGAAAAGAGTCAATGTTTTAGTTCAAGTCCAAAGACTGTCTGCTGACAGAATTCATTTTTGCCTAGGGGGAATTCAGTCTTTGTTCTATTAAGACTTTCAACTGATGAGATGAGACATCATCCCACCTATGGAGAGTAATCTGCTTTACTTGAAGTCTGTCTTTTAAATCTTAATCTCATTTAAAAAATCCTCATAGGGGGCTTCCCTGATGGTGCAGTGGTTTTGAGTCCGCCTGCCGATGCAGGGGACACGGGTTCGTGCCCCGGTCCGGGAAGATACCACATGCCGCGGAGCGGCTGGGCCCGTGAGCCATGGCCGCTGAGCCTGCGCATCCAGAGCCTGTGCTCCACAACGGGAGAGGCCACAACAGTGAGAGGCCCGCGTACCGCAAAAAAAAAAAAAAAAAAAAAAAAAAAATCCTCATAGGGTTATCCAGAATAATATTTAACCAAATATCTGCACACTATGGCCTAGCCAAATTGACACATAAAATTAACCATCACATATCCACTCATTTTCAACCTGGCATCAATACACATCTCCTTAAACCATGCTTAACGAAACCTAAACACTATGACATACATATTATGTTCCATGATACTAGAATAAACAAAGGAAGAAAATAAAGATATTTGTTTAATAAATACAAACACACACACACACACACATATATATATCCATTACAAAATAAGAAAAAAAATCATAAACATTACAATCTTTACTGCTGGTCTCATAGTCATAGCTGGCATTTATAGCCATCTTCTTCAACCACTCATTCCACATTCTCTTTGCCTTCAGCAAACACCTCAGCTGTTCTTGGTTCTTTTTCTGGTGGGTGACCCAAAACTTTATTCCTGAAGAGTATGGGCCATTAGTAGTCCTGCCTAGACTGGGTTGCTGTAGTTTTCCATTGACCTAATCACAGGCATGACAATACTAAAAGACACCCTAAGAAATCTCCTGTACTCTAGGCATACTCTTTCTTACCTCCATTGTGCAATAGAAGTCCAATGTCTCCTTGGTAGTTAAGAACAGGCACCTGGCCAGCACAGTAACTTTGTCTATTGATTTAAAGACATGAGGAGTCCAAAGTGCTTGAGTGACAATCCTAAGATTGCAGTTCAATGGAATTATTTTTGTATCTTCTAGTGGAGGCATTCCTCTCTCTGGAACTAAGACCTCTAGGACAGAAGAGCATAAAGGCAGGAAAACAGAAAGCAGAAATGTTACTAGTGGGCCACTAGGGTTAACAGTGAGTGATATCACTCCCATTCCCATCTCTTGATTCCATAGTCTGTGAATCTTGGCTATGGAAAGAAACAGCACATATATGGTATGCTGAGGCAGAGCATATAGAGTCTCCTGGAGAACCTTGCCTCAGTCCTGCAAGGCATTGCCATGGAGCTGGCTCTGTAGCTGAGTTTCAAAAGATCATTCTAACTTCCTGTCAAGCCAATTGCTTCAGGATGGTGAGAAACATGGTAAGTCCAGTGAATTCCATAAGCCTGCGTCCAATGTTGTTCTTCCCTTATTATGAAGGGAGCTTCTTGATTAGAAGTAATGCTATGTGGAATACTACGACAGAGGTTAAGGTATGCTGAAAGCCCATCGGTGGTAGTTCTGGCAGAAGGACTTCATACAGTAAAGGCAAATCTGTATACAGAGTTAGTGTCTATTACAGTAAGAGCTGTCACTTCCCCACTGAAGAAAGTAATCCAGTTTAATCAACCTGCTACCAGGCAGTTGGTTGATCAGCCTGAGGAATGGTGCCATATGGAGGTTCAGTGCTGGTCTCTGCTCTAAAATTTTAAAGGTCTGCTCCGTGATTCACTCCCAGAGATCTCCCAAATGCTCCAAACTGCATCATTATGTGCTACTATTACTTCAAACAGCATTGGCACTGCTAAGTCATATTCCCCTGGCCACAGAGCAGAATGCATGGCAACCTAGACCTGATGCAGAGCATTCTTTTAGTTCACGTACCATTCAAAACTAGTAGCTTTGGGGTCATTTGGTGAATGGGCCAGAGAAACACACCCAAATTAGGAATATATTGCCTTCAAAATCCAAAGAGACCCCTAGACATTGTGCCTCTTTTAAGTTGTAGAAATGGCCAGATGTGACAACTTATCCTTACCTTAGATGGGATATCTCAACATGCTCTACACCTAGAGATTTAACTGAGGTAGAAGGACCTTGACTCTTGTTCAATCTATTTTCCATCTTCTGGCTTGCAAATGTCTTACCGATAAGTTTAAAGTTGTAGCTACTTCTTGCTCAATAGGTCCAGTCACCATAATGCCATCAATGTAATGAACAAGTGTGATATCTTGTGGAAGGGGAAGGTAATCAAGATCCCTGCAAACTAAATCATGTCATAGGGCTAGAGAGTTGATGTGCCTCTGAGGGAGGATAGTGAAGGTGCATTGTTGTCTTTGACAGATGAAAGCAAACTGCTTCTGATGGTCTTTACTAAGACGGATGGAGGGGAAAAAAAGCATTTGCTACATCAATACCTGCATAGTAGGTACCAGGGGATGTGTTAATCTGCTCTAGCAAGAAAACCAGATCTGGTACAACAGCTGAAAATTGAGTCACCACCTGGATAAACTTACAACAGTTCACTGTCATTCTCCAGTATCCACTTGTCTTCTGCGTAGGTCAAATAGACAAGTCAAATAGGGATGTTTTGGGAGTCACCACCCGTATATCTTTCAAGTCCCTAGTTATGCTCACCTCTGAGATCCCTCCAGGAGCACTTTACTGCTTTTGGTTTACTATTTTTCTAGGTAAGAGCATGTCCAGTAGCTTCCACATGACCTTTTCTACCATAATAGCCCTCACTCCACAGATCAGGGAAACAATGTGGGAATCTGCCAGTTGCTGACTATGTCTGTTCCAATTATGCATCCTGGAAATGGTAGAATCACCACAGAATGGGTTTTGGGTCCATTGAGACAGACCTGAGCTAAACTCCATTAATCACCTATACTCTATAAGCCTCTACTCTGACTTGTGGACCACAGGGATGTTTTGGGTTTCCTGAATTTGTTAGTTCAGAGGCAATGTCGAGTAAGCCTCCAAAGGGTGGATCAGTTCCTTTTTCCCCAATCCACAGTGCAGGGTAAGAGACTGTAGTTCCTTTAGGGAAAAATGGAGGTAAAAATTAACAGTGTAAATTTTTGGCAGTGTACTGAGTTCCTTCCTCAAGGGGACCTGGGCTCTCCTTCATTCGAGGGGTTCTATGTCTGTAAACTGGCTCAAATCTGGGAATCGATTGTCAGGCTCTGACTCTCAGTTTTTAAAATTTAAATTAGATTTTTGTTCACTTGACTTAGAACATTTCTGCACATATAGACCATGTAAGCATTTAGTAGGCTTTATATCTATTTCCCTTCTAGAAACAGTATGATGCAATGCTACATGGCTACCAGCATGTGTCTACACCAGCCAGACTATTCTGATTGGTGCTTTAGCTCTGTTGTCTATTATGATAACTGTGCTCACCTTGCATTTGGCAGTTGAATGCCAACACTTAACCCCTGCATTCTGAGATACAATTACTCTCATTGCATTAAAGTTTCCCACTTCAGTGGCAGTGATTCCAATCATAAGTTCTGGCTTATAGAAAAGAGGGTTCACTGAGCTCTTCAAGGATGTTGAGGCTCCCCTCAAAAATTTATCTCTGAAAAATTTATCTCTCACAGTATAATGAAATGTGTTTCCTCTGGACCCTCTCAGGGAGGATGATTAATTCTTAAATGACAAATCTACTTTAACCTTCCAGTCGTTCCAAACTTTTGAATCCCTCCTCTACACTAAATTATGGTGGCTTGGCATTTTGGGGACTAAATGTTGATCACTTTTCCTTCCATGTTTCAGCCAACAACACAACCTAATAAAATCTTTTCTTACTCTGCAAACTGCAAAATTAATTGCAGAATCTCAGCTTAGTGGACCCATATCAATAAATTTGACCTGATCTAGCTTTATGTTTCTTCCACCATGATTACACACCCTTAATATTCACTCCCTCACACGTTGCCCAGATTTCTGTATGTATAACCTAGAAAAAACGGGTAGTTGTTTTGGAGTGTTGCACACCTCCTCTTGGGTCACACTTTGTACTTCACTTTTAAGGTCCTGCTTAGACTTAAGTCTAGTTCTAACTCTAGAAACAAAAAGGGGTGGTGGAGATGGGTCCTGAGGAGAATAAACAATGTCTAGCAAGAGCTTTCTCAGAGGAGACCATTAAAGTTTCCTTAGGTAATGCAGGGTTAATCTTATACAGAGGCTGGAGCTGCTCCTATCGGCAAAGAACATCCATCAGAATTTAGAATCTTAACATCCCCCCCTTTATCAGAGTCTTCTCACACATCCCCGTTCCACTTTTCAGGATCCTATGCCTGCTCTCAGTGCCCTCACTTTAACAAGAGACACCCTGAGAGGCAGCTGGCAATTACATTTGTGTTGTAACTCAGCCTCTTACATAATGGAATTCTGAGTTTAGTTTTTAGCAATCTCAGCCTAACAACTGCAATAGAGAAGGAAGGGTCTCTCTCAGGGCATACATAAAAATTTACAGATCTTTTTTTGTGGTGCTCGAGCTTGCAGTTTGAATCCCTACACACGTCATTTCTTTCCATTTTGTCCAATTGTATTAGGAGCAACCAGCCAATCTCATAATAGCTGTTCATTTGACAAAGGTGTTCAAAGTTATCATATGTATAATTACCCAGATCCTTTCTTCTTATAACTGTTTTATTAAGAGTATCCAGTGGCAATATTTTGTAGAGTCCTATTTGCCACATCAATCCATGCACATTTTTTAGGACAGTGATGTGTCTCATTATTATTAAACTAACTTGCTAAAATTTCTGAATTTGATCTTTTAAAACTATTCATGCTAGTTAGAACTATATCTGCTTTTTTTTAACTCCCATATGCTCTCAGCCATAAACTTTAATTGACTTTAAGTGATGGTATTTTGAAGGGTGCAAAGCACAAAGATAGTAGAGTGTACTGTTGTAATTGTGCAACAAATGCTCTTTTTGATAAGTTGATGCTCTAATATGAGAAGATATGGTGCTGAAATACAGAATATTTGTTTAAGGTGTTAAAAACAGTAACAGTAAAACAAAAAAGTCAAGTGGTCTCTTTACTACTGGAAATAGATTCATTAATGTATTTCAATCTAATCTGATTAGAGAGCCAACACCAGGAACCCTAGAACCAACTCAGAAAAGTCATCCAGGATTCTCTTCCTCTGTAACCATTCCTAGTACCAAAATCTCTGTTAGCCAGGTTCTCCAGAGAAACAGAACCAATAGGATTTTATTAGAATATACACATAATCTCACAGAGAGACAAAGAGATTTATCTTAAGGAGTTGGCACACGTGGTTATGGAGGCTGTCAAGTCCAAAGTCTGTATGTAGGGTCCACTGTTGGGCTAGAGACCCAGAGAAGAGCCAGTGCTGCAGTTCAAGGCTTAGTCCACCTGCTGACAGAATTCCTTTTTGCTGGGAGAGGTCAGTCTCTGTTCTATTAAGGCTTTCAACTGATTGGATGAAGCCTACACTCACTGTGGAGAGCAATCTGCCTCATTTAAAGTCAACTAATTTAAATGTTAATCTCATCCAAAAAAACATGTTGGGCTTCCCTGGTGGTGCAGTGGTTGATAATCCACCTGCCAGTGCAGGGGACACGGGTTCGTGCCCTGGTCTGGGAAGATCTCACATGCCATGGAGCAACTAAGCCTGTGCACCAGAACTACTGAGCCTGTGCTCTAGAGCCCATGAGCCACAACTACTGAGCACGTGTGCTGCAACTACTGAAGCCTGAGCACCTAAAGCCCGTGTTCCACAGTAAGAGAAGCCACTGCAATGAGAAGCCTGTGCGCCACAATGAAGAGTAGGCCCCGCTCGCTGCAACTAGAGAAAGCCTGCACACAGCAACAAAGACCCAACACGGCCAAAAGTAAATAAATAAAATAAATATATTTATTAGAAAACAGAATACATGTTTACAGAAAAACCCAGAATAATATTTGACCAAATAATTGGGCACCATGGCTCAGCATGGTCAACTGCCACACTGTCTTTAAAGCCCCCTCACCTCCCTCACAGTGTCAAGCAGAGTGTATTTCCTAAATAATAAAAGAAGGCCTGAATGAGAGGGAAAGAGTATAGCGTCCTTGGAGCAGAAAATATTTTAATTTCGATGAAGTCCAATTTATCTGTTTTTTCTTTGGTCACTTTCACTTTTGGTGTTGTATCTAATAGGCTTTGACAGATCCATTGTTACCTAGCTTTCTACTTATTTTTTCTTTCTGAGTTATATAGTTTTAGCTCTTACATTTAGCTATATGATATATATGGAGTTATTTATTTTTTTTGTCTATGGGGTACAAAATGGTCCAACTTCATTGTTTTACATGTGGATATCCAGTTGTCCCAACAAAATTTGTTGAAGAGATTTTTCACCTCCTGTCCCCTTTGAATGGCCTTGGTATCCCTGTTAAACATCAATTAAACATAAATGTGATGTTTTATTTCTGTACTTTTCATTATATTCCTTTGATTCATCTCTATCATTATTCCAGTTCTACATTATCCTGATACTGTAGCTTTTATGCAAGCTTTAATATCAGGAAGTGTGAGTCCTCCAATTTTGTTCTTTATTAAAGATTATTTTGGTTGAGTTCCTCACATTGCCATATTACTTTTAACATTAGCTTGTTAATCTCTATAAATTGGAGCTGATATTTCCATAGTAATTGTGTTAAAATTGTAGACCAATTTAGAAATCATTGCCATTTTAACAATATTAAGCCTTCTGATCTATGATTATGAGCTGTCTTTCCATTTATTTCACTTTTTAAAAAAATTTTTCTCCAAAAGCCCTATAGTTTTGTTTAAAATTTTTGCACTTCCTTTAAATTTTATCTTAATTTTATTATTTTTATTGCTAATGTAATTGTTCTCTTAATTTTATTTTCTAATTGTTTACTGCTAATATAGAAATACAATTGATTTTTAAAATATTTATTTTGTATCCTAAAATCTTGCTGAATTCATTTACTAGCTTCAGTAGTTTTTTGTTTTGTTTTGTTTTATGCTTTCGGTTTTCTATAAACAAAAAACATGACACCTACCGATAGAGATAGTTTTATTTATTTCTTTTTTTCATTCTGGATTATTTAATTTATTTTTCTTTCTTAAATGCACTGGTTAAAACCAACACAATGTTGAATAAAAGTAGAAAGAGTGGATATTTATGTCTTGTTGTTGACCTTAGGTGCCAACCTTTCTGCCTTTCTTAGTAAGTATGATGTATGCTTGCTACGGGTTTCTAATACAATTGATCAGGCTGAGTAAATTTTCTATTGCTAGTTATTTGGGTTTTTTTATTATTGTATGGTATTGGATTTTTGTCTAATGCTTTTATGTGACTATTGAGATGATCATGTTAATTTATCCTTTATAATATTAGTATAGTGTATTACATTGGTTTTCATATATTAAACCACTCTTGCATTCCTGGGATAAATCATAGTTGGTTATGGTGTAAAATTCTATGTGTATTTTTTATGAGTTTGGTTTGAACATTCTTTTTTTTTTAATCCACATTCATAAAGGATATCAATCTCTAGTTTTCTTGTAGTGTGTGTCCTAGGATTTTCTTTGTAAGATGTTTCTTGGTTAAAAATTCAGTGTCTTTACTTTACATTCACATACTCTTTTTCTACTTGATTCAGTTTTGAAAACTTGTGTCTTCTAAGACTTTGTTTATTTGCATCTAGATTATTTAATTTGTTGGTATATAATTATCCATGACAATCCCGTATATTCCTTTTTACTTTGTAAAGACATTAATGATATCCTCTTTTCATTACTGATTTTACTAATTAAATATTATTTTTCAGTCTTTGCCAGTCTAGCTAAAGGTTTGTACACTTTATTGATCTTTTCATAGAACTAACTTTGTTTTTGTTGATTTTTCAATTGTTTTTGTATTCTCTATTTCAATTATTTCTACTCTAATCTTTATTAGTTTTTACTTCCACTAGTTTGGTTTAGTCAAAACTTTTTCTAGTTTTTTTAAGGTATAATAGTGAGTTTTTTATTTAAGATATATTTTTTTCTTTTTTTAAATATAGGCCTTTACAACTAGATTTCCCTCTAAACACTATTTTTATGCATATCTTAAGTTTTTGTATGTTGTATTTTCATTTTCTTTATCTCTGTTTTCTAACTTGTGATTTTTTTTTCCTTTGAGACATTGGCTATTTAGGAGTATAAGTTTAATTTTAATTCATTTGAGGATTTCCAAATTTTTTGTTATTAATTTCTAATTTCGTTCCATTTTGTTTAGCTAATAAATATTTTATTACTTCCACCCTTTTACTTTTAATCTTGCTAGGCTGCTGTCTTTCATAGCTGACATAGTTTGGAAGCTGTTGGTTTCAAGGAGAGAAGGCTAGAAATCAGGCAAGGTAAAATGTCACATAACTCACCGTTCATACAAAACTTTAGTCCTTTTCAAAATAAACCCGCCTCAGTTGTTGCATGCCTTTGGTTAATTTCCAGAGTTATGAAAAAGTATATTTGATGATTTTTGTCAGCATTCTCATTATTTTTGTGGAAGAGCAGATTTTAGGGTGTCTATACTCTACCATTCCATAAGTGCTTCTTCATATTAATTATTAAACTGATTAATAATCTAAGTATCAGAGGCCTTTCCTGTTTAACTTTAGTAATATACCCTGGTGACTTTCTCCCTAAATACTAGTTTGGAAAGAGTTAATAGATATTATCAAATCCTATGGGATGTAGCTATTCCATTGTTTGCTCCAGCTTAGAATGCATTTCAGGACTTTTAGACAAATTTTAATTTCAGTTAAATTTCATATATATATATATGTGTATATATATATATATATATATATATATATATATATATATATATATATATATAAATTGCTGATTTAACATTTATTTGTCTATTTAATGGTGGAGGCAAATATTGCTGAAACATTCTGAGGAGTTTCAGTAATAAGCTCCAGACCAAAACCTATGTATGATCCAACAGGACCCACCTTAGGCAACAACCAAGGCTTTGGGAGACATGGCTCATGGAGGACAGCCGCCCTGCTCAGTCAGGGCTTGGTGCACCGTCTGGGGCACGTTGTAGTCTTGGACTCCAGAGACCAAGGATGCACGTGCTCTTACACATATCTGCACTCCTAGCTCAGACACCTCCCAGTCAAGGTGCTTTCAGCTGGGGCCCTTCTATGGCACCTCATCCCAGTCCTCCCTATTGGAAGGCTTGCAGACACTTTTCTCCCCTTTGACTGAGTACTTTTCCATCCCAGTGCTTTCTCCTCTTCCTTCTTACAGACGGTGGGTCCGAACAAATGCAGGCACCTCTTGTTCAGGGCCTCTTCAGCAGCGAGGTGATCCTCTCACCTTCTCTCCTTTTCCTGACTGATCACCTCAACACCTGGTCACTCTCTCATGACACCTTCAATTCTTACGGCCTCCTTAGAACCTAATTTATCTAAAAACCCTTCTTAGTTTTACCTCTAAACTGCAGTACTATGGTATGAATAAACATACGGATTTAGCCTTTCTGTAAAAGGCATGGGATATTCAGAATCATCTTCAGTCTTCTCTCTAGGCCGAGATGGAGGAAAAAGTTCTGAAATCCCAAACCCTACCTCTTCCATGTTTCCCTGAAGCTTCCGGCTTCTTGCTCCCTACTCTACTGTGTGAGCCCAGATGATCTTTATTATTTGGGGACATCGTCTCTTGTGCAGCTGCCCAAATCTGCATGCTACCATGCTCACTCCACAGCCTCAGCCGTGATCTAGGGCAGCAGTCCCCAACCTTTTTGGCACCAGGGACCTGTTTCGTGGAAAACGATTTTTCCACGGATGGGGTGTGGGCCGTGGTGGATGTTTCAGGCAGTAATGCGAGCGTTGGGGAGCCGCAGCTGAAGCTTCGCTCACTCGCTCGCTGCTCACTTCCTGCTGTGCGGCCCGGTACCAGTCTGCAGCCCAAGGGTTGGGGACCCCTGTTGTAGAGAATCTCTATGCTTGGAGTGTTTCCTCAAGAGCCACGGCTGGTGGATGCCTTTTATGTGATCTGCTTCTGTATTATCTGTTTAGCAACTCTAGCCTTTTTGACTCTGGCCATTCCTGGTGCCATGACGTCACACCTTTCAGATATCCCTGGCAGGGCTGCACTGCCTAGTGTTTTTCATTCCTCTGAGCAGTAGTGATCCAGTTAACACTGATGTGCTTCTGTTTACTGGACCATCTGCTTCGGGTGCTTCAGAGTAAAACTAAGCAACTTTAGTCTCCCAAGTTGGGAGACTAAAGCAACCATGAACATCTGGAAATGCTCAACTCAGCAACCAGGAGTGGACCAAAGCTTCTCTCCTCAGGTCACATCTCTGCAGCCCCAGTTCTTCACAAATATGGGGAATGTCTCTTACCACAAATTTCACTACTAACCTCTTGATTCTTTAGAGATTTCTCTTCTGCTTACGTTGCACTCCACATCAGAAATCCACACACAGACATGTCAATAACATATTTGCAAGTATCTTGATTTTTGGCTAAAACTGCATGAATTCCCCTACACCTAAAAGTAATATTGAATTCAAATTATATTTTTAAACAAATCACTTGAAACATTCAAACATCAGATTATTTATTGTATGTTGACATGTACAGGTGTTAGAAAAGGGGAAGCAGATTGCTTAACCATGGGGAAGGATTTGCAAATACTGAGTGAATTAGTTTTATTATAATGGGTACTATTTTTCGTGTCATCTTTACTCCAACAATAATCAGTTCTCAAGTAGCAAAGGCTTTGACCAGCTGGGCATATTTCATAGCAATTTGCTTAACATTTAAAAACAGGTAATGTCTTGTTTTAACACTTAGAACTTGGATTATATTCAAAATCCCTTTTTATTAGAGAGATATATTCATCTATTAACTTAAACAGAGGCATGTGTCTGAACAGCTGCTGATTTCAATGTTATTTCCTGCACTTATTTATAAACATTCTGAATACATTCCCTAATGCCACCATGGCATTGCTATAAAACTAAAGATAAAAAGGGGGAAAAAATCTTCCAGATGCTGCAGACTCTTAAAACAGACCTGCTGTAGAGAGTAGGCGCATAATTCCAGTACTGTGAACACAGTTTTCAGTGAATCTTGTGAAGCATCTTATCCACCTGAAGATTAATTGAAATTAAACAGTAAAAATGAAAAAAAAAACACAACAATCTGTTATGAGGATTGTCACAAATCAAAATGTGAGTTATTGATTTTTTGTTTTATTTTGAAAGAAACAGAAAACCCAGTTAGTGATTTAATGATCTAAATAATTCACGTTTCTTCAAGCTTCATGCTATTTTTCTGTAGTATCTTTATTTCAACTTCAAGTGTTCATGAAACTCATATTTTCAAAGCTGAACTGTTATACTGTGCTTTAGTTCATAGAAATGGCTTGACTGATCAACCACGAAGAACCAATTTAGCACAATCTAAATTTTTGTAGCATACTTAAATGATAACTATACAATACATAAAACACATCTTTCTATTTAAATGAATACTGAGGATATTGCTGTGAAAATGTAATTAATAAGCATTCACTCGTGCCCTCATAAACATATCCACATAAAGCATATGGCAAAGGAAAATTTGATGTTCTATTATATATTATAGATTGATGTACAATTGCATATCCCCATTCCAAAATGTGACCCAGATTATAACAAACTCAAAAACATATACTCAGAACTATTAAATCAAATTTATATATACACACATAGACATGTTTTAAAATCTCCAAAATGCATGCACTGCATTTAGAAGTAAGTTTGGCTATGAATTTTATTTAATCAGAAGAAAAAGAGAAATTAGTTATGCAATCGGTCTTGTCTGGAGAAAGTTTTGCCCCAATGTTAAATTACAAAAATAATATATAACACAGTAAATGTTCTTTGATGCTATCTACATAAAAGACACAGATATTTTATTTACTTGAATGTTTCTAGTAGTGACTAAATAGTAGCTGAAAGTAATACGTAAAATTCAACCCATTGTTAGAATAAGATGAACTATTGCAATGTATCACGGTGTAGGTAGTCATGACTCATGTAATCAATCTGAGCAATGTTATGTTTATTTAAAAAGGAAGATGGCATTTTTTGAAGTTGGGCAAAATCTAGGTAGCTCATGAGAAAGCAGTTATTCTTCTAATTTAATAAGACTGCTATGAAATGATTTTACCATACTGTTTTCATTTCTTATAGTTTGTGAAAATTCCACTGAGACATTTAATATATCACTTACCCTCAAGAGTCTGTATTTAATAAATAGGTAAATTTTACAGTCTATGAGCTTCACTTACCCATTTTTTTCTCTAAAACCTTCTTTTTTTTAGTTTTAAAAATTACCCTTTGAAAAAGATCCTCAAGTTTTATACAAAATGAAAGCTGATGTTAAGCACTATTCCTGCCAGAAACTATGCTAAAAGCTTTATGCATTTGCATCATGTAATTCACAAAATAATCCTATTAATCTTGATTTTAAAAATTAAAAAGAAATGTAAATCACATAAAGATTTAGTAACTTTCCCTGGCTATATAGTTCAATTATATCAGAGTCTAGAACATAAACTCAAATCTGTTTCAAAAGCTTATACTCTTAACCATTAAAGAATATTGCAATATCATTGTTTTTAACAGTTTATAGGGTATACTAAATATATAAGAAAATTACTCTTTCCTAATATGCAAAAATTGAGAAAAATCAAATCAAATCAAAATCAAATAAATGATGAACTTTCTTCATAAGGAAACTTTGTAGAGTGCTTTAACTGAAAATGTCAAATTAACCAAGCAAGAGAGTTCAGTGATCTAATTTATATCTTTATATAATAATGTCATTGATGGATTTTTTAGTTTTTTTTTACATTAGCGAAAGCTAATTCCTTGATAAGCACAAAACATCACAGACAAATTTATAAACAGACCAGTTCTCCTTCCCCGCATCCCATAGAACTGCTATAAGTAGAAAAGATTTTTCTTGGGACGGAATTTTTTTTCTCACTGAATTCATTTTATTTCATTTTATTTTATTTTATTTATTTTATTTATTTTTTAACATCTTTATTGGAGTATAATTGCTTTACTATGGTATGTTAGTTTCTGCTTTATAACAAAGTGAATCAGTTATAAATATGCATATGTTCCCATATCTCTTCCCTCTTGCGTCTCCCTTCCTCCCACCCTCCCCATCCTACCCCTCTAGGTGGTCACAAAGCACCGGGCTGATCTCCCTGTGCTATGTGGCTGCTTCCCACTAGCTATCTATTTTACGTTTGGTAGTGTATATATGTCCATGCCACTCTCTCACTTTGTCACAGCTTACCCTTCCCCCTCTCCATATCCTCAAGTCAATTAATTCTCTAGTAGGTCTGTGTCTTTATTCCCGTCTTACCCTTAGGTTCTTCATGACATTTTCTTTTCTTAGATTCCATATATATGTGTTAGCATATTGTATTTGTCTTTCTCTTTCTGGCTTACTTCACTCTGTATGACAGACTCTAGGTCCATCCACCTCACTACAAATAACTCAAATTCATTTCTTTTTATGGCTGAGTAATATTCCATTGTATATATGTGCCACGTCTTCTTTATCCATTCATCCAATGATAGACACTTTGGGAGGGATTCTTACATTTCTTTTCTAGCTGTAAGGTCCTAAATAGCAGGAATGTGACCTGTATCCTCAGGAAGTTCTCAGTGTCTTATGCAGAGTGGGTGATCTGCACACTGTAGCTTTGACTACACACTTCTCTCCTGCTGCCAGAGGGTCTGGCTTCTAATCATCCTGAATGTGATTTTGACAAGGATCCCCCAAGGAGCCTAAAAGAGCTGGTTGAGTAAGTCCCTTGCCATTTCCCCATGGCTCATTTCAACAGGCAAGTCTCCAGCTTCTCCTTGCAAGGAACTTGTCCAAATATTTAGCACCCCACCTACTGTGGCTGCCACCAGGGGGACCGGCTCCCAAATCACTCCCAACTGTGCATTGACAGGACTCAGCATTCATGAGTTCACTGGGATAACAAAAAACAACAAGGTAGTTTTATTTGGGTTCATAAGCACTTCCAGAGACAATATCCCCATGACTCAACAGAATGAGTAGGCAAAAACAAAAACAAAACAAAAACACTCTTCCTAAGAGGGCCCTGAGAGAGACCAATACTTCATATCTAACATCCTGACTTTCTCAGCTGCTGCCAAAAGGTCAAGTTCTAATTAGCCTGCCTCAGGGAGCTGAAAAGGCAGACAATTAGTAATCTTCTGGGAGCCTGAACAGGCAAATGTGTCTTTGGGACACTGATGGCTACACTCTCATTTACAGGAACCAATAAGAACAAAGATGGTAGCTTGAAAAATCACAAATATTTCAATGGTAAATAGGAGCTCAGGCTAGCCTGATTGAAGAGGTTCTTCTCTTGTATAAGGTAAATCTTTCAAGGCTGGGAGAGGAGGCTGTTTTATCTTATGCCCTGAAAGGAAGACAAGAGTCAAGGAAAATGAAGAAACAGGGAAATATGTCCCAAACAAAAGAAAAAGATAAATCTCCAGAAGCTAACCTTAATGAAATGGAGTTAAGTGATTTACCTGATAGAGAGTTCAAAATAATGGTCATAAAGTTGCTCATCAAGGTCAGGGGAGAAATTTATGGACAAAATGATTTTTCAGCAAATATAGAGAATATTAAAAAGTATCAGAGAGATATTATAGCATGGAAGAATACAATAACTGATCTGAAAACTTTAATAAAGGAGTTCAACAGCAGACTAGATCAAGTAGAAGAAAGTGTCAGCAAACTTGAAAACAGGGTAGTGGAAATTGTCCAGTCAGAGCAGTAAAAAGAAAAAGGAGAAGAGTGAAGATAGATGAAAGGACCTTTGGGACATCAAGAAAATCAATAAACAAATTATAGGGGTCTCAGAAGGAGAAGAGAAAGAGAAAGGGGCAGAAGGCTATTTCAAAGAAATAATGGCTGGAAAGTTACTTAACCTGGGGAAATAAACAGACATCCAGATTCAGGGAACCCAAAAATACCAAATAAAAGGAATACAAAGAGGTCCACACATAGGAAATTTCATACAACAGCAGCAGAATACTATTATTCTCAAGCACATGTGGAACATTATCTGAGATATATCATACATTAGGACACAAAAGAAGTTTTAACAAATGTAAAGCTATTGAAATTATATCAAGCATATTTTCCAATTACAATAGAATGAAGCTAAAAGTCAATTACAGAAGAACTGGAAAATTTACAAATATATGGAAATAAAGCACATGTTCCTGAACAACGAATGGGTCAAAGAAGAAATAAAAAGAGAAATCAAAAACATCTTGAGACAAATGAAAACAGAAACACAACATATCAAAACTTAAGGGATGCCACATCATAGTTCTAAGAGGGAATTTTATAGAAATAAATATCTACATTAAAAAAGGAAGATCTCATAGAAATAACTCAGTTAGTAGAAGGAAGGAAATAACATAGGTCAGAGCAGAAATAGATGAAATAGATGCTAAAAACCAATAGAAAAGATCAATGAAACTAAGAGCTGGTTTTATGAAAAGATAAACAGAACTGACAAACCTTTAGCTAGACTAACAGAGAATAAAAGAAAATTCAAATAAATAAAAACATAAATGAAAGAGGAGATATGAGAACTCATAACACATAAATACTAAGGATCACAAGAGCCTACTATGAACAATTATAGGACAACAAATTGGATATCCTGGAAGAAACAGATAAATTCCTAGAAACAGACAACCTACCAGGACTGAATTATGATAAAATAGAGTATCTGAACAGACCAATTATTTGTAAGGAGATCAAATTATTAACCAAATTCCTCCCAACTAAGAAAATTCCAGGACTAGATGGCTTAACTGGTGAATTCTACGAAACAATAAAAAAATTCCAATCTTTCTTAAATTCTTCCAAAAAATTGAAGAGGAGAGAACAGTTCCAAGCTTATTTTATGAGGCATGCATTACCCTGATACCAAAGGCAGACAAGGACACTACAACAAAAGAGAACTATAGGCCAATATCTCTAATGAACATAGATGTAGAAATTCTCAACAGATATTAGCAAACTGAATTCAAAAGTACATTCAGAAAGTCATACATCATGACCTAGTGAGATTGATTACAGAACGCAAGATGGTTCAACATAGGTAAATCCATAGATATGATATGCCACATTAATGGAATGAATGATAAAAATTTATATGATCATCTCAAAAGATGCTGGAGAAAAAAAGACATTTAACAATATCCAACATACTTCCATGATAAAAACTCTTAGTAATGTGATTATTCCTTGTATAATTTGGATATTAGCCCTTATCAGATATATGGGTTGTAAATATTTTTTTCCTATTCCATAGGTTCCCTTTTCTTTTTGATCATAATTTTCTTTGCAATGCAGAAAACATTTAGTTCACTGTAGTTTTACATGTACATTTTTGCATTTGTTGGTTTTGCTTTCAGTATAATATCAAAAAAATTGCCAAGAGCAATGTCAAGGAGCTTATCCACTATGGTTTCTGCTAAGAGTTTTATGGTTTCAAGTCTTGCATTCAAGTCTTTCACCCATTTTGATTTGATTTGTGTGTATTGTATAACATAGGGGTCTGGTTTTATTTGTTTGCATGTATATATCCATTTTTCCCAACACCATTTATTGAAGAGACTATCCTTTCACCATTGTATATTCTTGGTGCTTTTGCCAAAAAATAATTGACCATATATGCATGAGTTTAATCCTGGGCTTTCTATTTTGATAACCTATATATCAGTTTTTATATCAATACCATATTATTTTGCTTAGTATATCTTTGTAATATAGTTTGAAATCAGGAAGCATAATGTCTACTGCTTGGTTGGTCTTTCTCAAGTTTTCTTTGGCTATTTGGAGTCATTTATAGTTCCATACCAACGTGTGGATTTGTTTTGATGTATTGCTATGAAAAGCACCATTGGAATTTTATAGATATTGCATTAAACCTGTAGATCACAATGGATAACAAGGACATTTTAGCAATATTAATTATTCCAATCCATGAACATGGGTTATCTTTGTATTTGTTTGTGTCTTCCTCAATAAATTAAAAACAGAAATACTATATGATCCAGCATTTCCTCTTCTGAGTGTATATTCAAAGAAATAACATCAGTATCTGAAAGACATATCTATACTCCAATGTTTACTACAGAGTTTATTTGCAATAGCTAATGAATGTAAGCAACCTAACTGTATGTGGATGGATGACTTAATAAAGAAAATGTGGTATATGTGTATACAAAAAGAATATTATTCAGCTATACAAAAAAGGAAACACTGTCATTTGCAACAACATGGATGGACCTGGAAGACATTATGATAAGTGAAATTAGCCAGGTAGAGAAAGACAAATACTGCAAGGTATCATTTATATGTGGAATCTAAAAAAAAAAAAAATTAAGTTGAATTCATAGAACTGAGAGTAGAATGGTGGTTTCAAGAGACTGGGTGTGAGAAAAATGAGGTGAGGTTGGTAAAAAGTGTAAAAATTTTCATTTATAACATGACTAGTTTGAGAATCTGATGTATAACATGGTGACTATAGTTGAAGTACTACAATGTACAACTAAAATTTTCTGAGAGTAGAACGTAAATATTCTTACATGCAAAAATAGTAAATACATGAGGTGATAGATGTGTTAATTAACCTGATTGTGGCAATCCCTTCACAATGTATACATGTATCAAATCATCAAGTTGTTGCACTTTAAATATATTACAGGGGTTTTGTTGTTGTTGTTATTGTTGTTGTTAATTAGGCCTTAATAAAGCTGAAATGAAAAAAAGTGAAATTCTAGTGAAACTTGACTATAATGAATTAAGCCTACTAATATAACTTTATACATGTGAAATGACACATTTATTAAATTGTAATGTGTGATACTAATTGTAAGGTCAGCAAAGTATGAAAATCTTAAATAATGGAACACATCTACCTGATGGTGCATATATACAACAGATTCCTAAACATTTCTAAAGAAATACAATAAGTAAGCTCCAAGAAGAGAAAAACATATAGGACTAATCATTGCAAATATACTGAGAAACTAATAAAGTCAGTTACCTACAGGTGGTAGGCATGGATGCTGGGAAATTGAGACAAAAGAGAAATTTAATACATTTATTTACATATAATATATATAGAATATATGACACACATATATCTTCATGTCTATATTATGTATGTATGCATCTCCAAAATACTGGTAATTGAAAATTCAAAACTTGCTGGAAGTGAATGCAGATCTATCGTTTTCCTCATGCATTTTGTCAATCCTTATCTGCTCTGTTAAGTTACGAGTAACATAACCTAAACTAAAAGAGAGGGCAGAAACAGAGAAAAAGAGGAGGGGGAGTTATATTAAACTTATTTTACAAAATTAACATTGATATTAATATATTAGTTCAAATGTAGTTAAAGGGCCTTATGTTTTTCTAATTTATTAGTTTTAATCTCTTTATCTCCCTTTAAATAAAGATTTTTAATGGATTTTAAGGTGTTTTCAATTTAAAGAAAAAAAACCTTTTAACAAGTCAAAACAAGAGGAGTTGGAAAGATCCAAAATCATGATATTAAAAAATATATATTCGGTGCTTCCCTGGTGGCACAGTGGTTGAGAGTCCGCCTGCCAATGCAGGGGACATGGGTTCGTTCCCTGGTCCGAGAAGATCCCACATGCCGTGGAGTGGTTGGGCCCGTGAGCCATGGCTGCTGAGCCTGCGCATCCAGAGCCTGTGCTCCACAATGGGAGAGGCTGCAACAGTGAGAGACCCGTGTACCACACACACACACACAAAAATAAACAAACAAACAAGAAACTATATATATTGAAAAAAAGTCATAATTACTTACATCATGTAACTACAAGATGTAATTCTAAGTGTTTTTCACTTATTTAAGCTTAAAAGTACACATGTATATAGGTTAGTTTTGATAAAATATATATCTTTAATAATGAAATCATTCTTTTGATTGAATGTGAACACTATAAAAAGTTACATATCTAACCAATAATAGATGCATAGATGATATTTTCTCTTTAAAAATATTTTGTTTCACAGCTCTATGTGCTTCTTAAAATATGTTTTGAAAGAAGCTTAGATATACCAAAAGGAAAACTTGTAGCATAATTACAGTAAGAGAGCATATTACTTTTACTGTGTAAATTAAGTGTATTCTATTGGTAAAATAGGGATAAAATTGGAAATGTATAGATAATTGGCAATATGTCTACATAAGTAAATGTGTTAGTGCTGAGTTGTGTGTGTGTGTGTATGTGTGTGCATGTGCACGCACATAAATATATGACTCTACGAGATTTTTATTGAAGTAGACAATGAGAAAACACTGATTTGTTTATATCTCCATTTCCTTAGTTACAGAAAAGAATGAAAAACAAGACTATTTTATTCTAAAATTTATTAATGATGAAGAAAGCTGTTGCTCCTAAAACATGAGAGACTGACATCAAATTACTTTAGTTACAGTAAGATCCCTTTTTTGCCCATTGTATGACTTTACCAACAATACTGAAATACTATAAAGGTATTATCACAAATCTTTTATTTTTGTTTTAGTATATGCTTCCCTCAATAAATAAATAAAATATGTATAACTCCATCTAATATTGGTTAGATATGTAATTTATTTTAGCCCTAACATCAAGTTAAATAACTAATTTTCATCACTATTAGATTTTTATTTTTTAATCAAAGTTAAATAATTTTGTTGACTTGTGTATATTTTTGAAGCCTAAATATGTAAAGGAATATGAATAGAACTATGTTTTGATCCAGGAAGATCAGAGAGCCATCCCACAGGATGAAATGGTAACAGCTCCGTTGAATTTAAGTTATACCAAAGCAGTCAGTTATTCTGAGCTGCTAAACACTGGTTCAGGGAAGGTTTGACAAGAGTTTGACAGTTTTAGTTATAGCCAGGTTTTAATTTATTTTAAGGAAGATATTCTATTCCATTTATAAATTTCTACTTTTAGTGAAAGATTACTTTTTGTTAAATTTCCTGTCTATTATACCATCAATGTGAGTCTGTTTTTTGAAAAATAGGTAAACAAGGGCTTAGGTAAGGAATCTCTGAAAGATTCATAATAGGTTGGGGAAGGTCCTTTTCTCTAATTGACCTTCAGAAATTGTATTTTAGAATAGTAAACTGTCTTCCATTAAGAGCAAGTCTCATTATGTCTGTAACAGTTTCTTTCCACTTAGGCCAGGAGGAGGTTATTAGCATCCAAAGTATGGAACAGTCATGAGAGATGGTCATGTTAATATAAACTAGTTCAAGCCTCTTTTTGTCATGAAATAATTACTGTTGCAAAATACCAGCAGCTGTTGAAAGAGCAGGATTAATTTGTAAGTGTTGAATGACATCATTTCAAATGGTTTATTAAACACTAATTAGATTTCAAATTGTGTGACTCTCCATATACTTAGGTTGGGAAAGTTTAAACATCTGCTTTCTCTATGATGGAGGTGAATAAGGTTACAGTTTAATTTTCCTAGGTGAGAGTTTATCAAATGAAATCAAAATGGAGATGTCCTGCATCACATTTTATAGAATGAAGTGTATATCCAAATCTTCCTTGCTATTCTCTGCGTTCTTAGCCAATTAAGCAATTGTACAATTCTTTGATCTGTTCTTTGTGATTCCAGGTGTTTATGTAATGATATTACTTCAGATGTATTGTTGAATAAGAACAAGATGCTCCCTGATTGAAAAAAAATTTCCAAGAGTGGTCAAACCCAATGCTCAATAATTCCACATTTTATCTCTATAAGTTTAGGCAACAAAATGTTTTGTTTATGCATTAATTTTTAAAAGCTGAAGTATAAATATATAAAATATTTTAACAAATAACACTATCAGAGGGCATGGCATTAAACTGATGTAATGATTTTAAAAAATAACAGAAATGATTATAACCATATACATCATCTTTTAAAAAGATTTATTGGACTTCTACCTACTGGACACAAGATTATGCACTTGAATTCAAGTCAAAGATAATAGCAGATATATAGCAAAATATGTTACATTCTGAACTTACAGGTAAGCTGTTGCTATAATCTTAAAATATGAAACAAAATAAAATAGCAGAAGAACACTGAATGTCAACTGACTTAGCATCACTCCTAGAGAAAACTCATTTCATCTTTACCCTCTAAATGTACTGGGGAAAATCACAAAGAGTAAGATACCCCTGAACTCGTAACAGTGTCTGTCAGGACCCCTGTGTCTCCATCTTCTTTCTTCTGGCCTTTCACCTCAGCTGTGATGATCCAGTGAGCTGCTGAGCCACACTGGACCCAGAGGCAAAGGGAAATGTGTGTGGTCACATACACCTATCAAAATATCCTTCCATATCTTGAAACAAGTGGAAGAATTCATAAAAGCTCTATGATCAAATCCCTCTGTTGCCCAATCTACTGTCCTGTCATCATCAGCCTTCATAAACCTACATGTAGAGGACAGTACAGTCATGCAGCTGGAGACCATGTCTGATGGGAATGCATCTACTTTGTACCATAACAAGGGTCATGAGACAAATAACAACAGCCTGTCTTTATAACATTTTTAAATTCTGTTCATCATAGATATTTAGAATTAATTTTGTCTTTATATTTTAAAATATTGTACAAAAATACCTATCTGGATTACTGAGTTTTTTGAATCTCCTTAAATTCTGCTCCCGAGGCAAGTAAGCACCTCACTTTCCTCAACCTTATCACAGCCATGACTTTGACATTCCATAAATATTCCAAATTTGATCTCACACAAGGTGGGCCTTTCTTTTTGCATTTGTTTTCACATTCATTCCCAGATTATCCTGTAAAAACTCCTTCTTTTCAGTCAAGAGCCAGCAAAGATATAACATCTGAAATTACATTATTGATTTGCTGCTTTATTATCTGTGTCTGTTCCTTCCCATCAGTTTGTCCACTGAAAAAGCAAGTTCCATCAAAATAGGAAGGTATCTATCCCACTTCCATCAGCTTTACTGGCACATCATAGATGCTCACTGTCTATGTGTTGAATGAACGATTCAACACATAGTAGTATTTGGGAAAAAATGTAGTTTTGGGGAAAAAAATATAAATATAGTTTTTGGGAAAAAAATGTAAATATAGTTATTTCCCTGGGAATTTATCAGTTATCATTACTGATATCATTACTATCATGATATTTAGTAGTTATTTCCCTGAACTTTTATCAATTATTCTATTTATTCAACCAAAGAGAGAAAATGGAAATTATATTTGTCCATAATCACTTTTAAAACTCTGTCGTCCATTTTGATAAAAGAGTGGAGGGAAGAAATTAGCTTAAGCACATAAGGCCCCCACTGGATGCTATAAATGGTAGGGGACCCAGTGTGCCTTAGGTAGAGGCTTTGTTTTGGAGTCATGGTGGATGTGGAATCCTACCTCTCTGGCCTCAGAGGTGAGATGTGTTGTCCGCCACAGTCAGGAGTTTGTCATGTAAGCAGAGAGATTAGTGAAGATTTTAAAGGTCCAGTGTCTTTGTATGAAAGGTAATTTACCTGCTGTGCAGAAGACTTATGGAAAAGGTCTTCTCTGGTAGTGAGTACAGTAAGGCCGTGAGTCAGCAAGGGTTTCTGTTTGCTTCTCAGAGGGAATATGAACAACAGAGACTGGTCTAGCACAGAAGCAGCTTGAAAAGATTAGATGCGAGAAACCTCATCTTTTCCATCATGATAGATCTAAAATTGGTTCACTGTTAGACCGTATACTTATTTGAAATATTGTGTCATTTTGTAACAAGTCCTCTTGCATTGATTGATTGATGATTCACTCATTCACTCATTTTGAAAATACGCATTTAACAACTTCTATGGGCATGACATTGTCCTAGACAGTGGGGACATAAAATGATTGTGATATCTTTTAAATGACCAAAGATATGAATAAACAAACTTTGAATAATGAGCAATAACCTAGTTCAAAAGATAGTTGAAATGTGACTAGAACTCAGCTAAGGACTAAGCCACTGTTAATATGGAGTGGAAATTTTTAGAGGATGAAAGCAACGGATCACTCATTGTGACATATTTCTAAGAGAATAAGTGGGTGGCAAAAGGACAGAACAGCTACATTTCTGTCTCTAATTAAAATATAATATTGGATGACAGAATGTTGCTGTGACCCTTTTGTCTATTACTGAGACTAAATTTTATTAACTGCATGATCTATCCAATTGGCTGTGAAAAAATCAATTGTTAAGGACTGATGAAAGCATTGATTGAATGAAAAATGGTCCTGTAGCAATAAATAGCAGCGACCAATGTCTTAGTCCACATAAGCAAAATAAAGATGTAAAATTGAAAGATTTTACAGATCTAATGGAAAAATAAAAAAATAATTTAATAATGAAATATGTGCAGCCAAAATGCCTTATATTTTGGCTTCATTTTTCAATTCAATTTTTATTGTAAAATAGACAATGTTCCTTATAAGAATACTAACCAAGCATTTTCAAATTTCTATTTAAAACCCTGTTTGGTGAATCAGTATTATCTGTTGACAATGACTCAGAAACAACATTAAACTCATGGCAGGTCAGCATGCACCACCACTAAGATTAGTGTAGTGGTTCTAATTCTTGACATTTTACTTATGTCACAATCCTTAAACATTCCAGGTCATGAATAGTAGTGAACTTCTCAACGTAAATTTATGCTCTAGGTTAAGTTGCAGTTGTCTTTATCTTATGTAACTTTGATGGCATGATACTTAGTAATAGTGGTTAAATATGCAACTCAAATTCTTTACAGTGTTAAATTTCTATATTCAGGTTAGTGAGAGCATTAGTTACTGAAAATACTAGTATAATTGGATGACAATAAATTGATTCTGCATTAATCTATTGAATAGCCTCTTGTACAGTACTTTGCTGGCCTCAGTTGTTTTATTATACTGTTTATTTTCATTTTACAGTAGTTGAGAAAAGTGCTATCTTAGAATTTTCACTATATCAATTGCTACCCAAATCCTTTCATGGAAAATCAGCCCTATGAGAATTGTGCTCTATCTAAAAAAATTCTATTAAGTTGTCTATTCCTTTTATCTATCTACATAGAAAAACTTGTAAGTTACAAAAAGTACAAAACATTAAACTTACTATCACTATCATTTTAGAGGTAAGCATTGTTTGTATGTTGATGTGTCTAACCCACGTCTGAAATATTAATCAAGTAATTCTATGTTAATAAATTGTATAAACTTACAAATCTCTTTAAAATTCACCTACAACCTTAACATAATTTCATTAAACAATACTTATACTAGTGGGCAAAATGATTATAACTTTCCTCTTTAAAATAAAGTGTTGAACTGCACTTTCTAATATAGTAACTGCTAGCTCCCTGTGGCTATTGAGCAGTTGAAATGTGGCTAGTCTGAATATTCACACACACATGCACAACTGTAGACATAGTAAGTGTAAAATACACTCCAGATTTCAGTCTTGTATGAAACAAAGAACATAAAATAGCTCATTAAAATTTTTATATTGATTATACATTGCAATAAAAGTTTAATATTAGATAAAATAGCATTAACATTACATTTCATATACCTTTTTACTTTTATAAATGTGACTAGTACAAAATTTAAAATTTTATATGTGGCTTAGATTATATATTTATGGGACAGCACTGGTCTAGATTGACTGCAGATAATAGAAATGGACTTGAACCTTTATCAATTAAAACAGATAATAAAGTAACAACATGAAATGATGTGGAAATGACAGAACAGTTTGGTCAGCTGACAAAAACAATAACCCAGGACAAACTCGTGTGTATATGAAAATCTTATTTTAATATAATAGGATAGTATATCAAGAATAACAATTATATCACAATGGGGTAGCAATTTATTAACTGTTTAGTAATACACCCATTTCATCATTATTAATCTTTTGATATACCTCCAACAGCCATAACATAAATAGTAGAAAATAATATATTGATAAATTAAAACACATGAAAATTACCAGCTGTCTTAATCTCATACCCTGCCAGAGTTTGTATGGCTTATACAACATAAATTTATTTTCTTACCATGTTGGAGATTGGGTTCAAGATTAAGGTCCAACAGGATTTAATTTCTGGTAAGGGCTGTCTTCCTGGCTTGCAGGGAGTTGCCTTCTTGCTCTGTCATCACAGGTGGGAAAAGAGAGAAAGAGAGAGAGAGAGAATAGAGAGACAGAAAGCTCTCTGGTATCTCTTCTTATAAGGCCACTAATCCCATCAGATCAGGATATCACCCTTATAGCCTCATCTAACCTTACTTACCTTTCTATAGGCCCTGTCTCCAAATAGTCACATTGGGCATTGGGGCTTTATATGAAACTGGGGACAGTGGGGCACAATTCAGCCCACAGCACCAACTTTATGAAAAATTGGTATAATAATAAAAAGGCAAATGGGAAATTATCGACAAAGTAATTTCTAGCAGTAGTATAGAAAAAATACCAAAGAAAAACTAACTCTAATATATGAGCTAATTAATAAGTAAAAGGTAATGAGGGAAATAAAAATGTTCAGAAACTGCTGTTGGTACTCACATTAGTATAATCAATCTGTAGAGAAATTTGGAATACATGTGAAATCTAAAAATGTGTGTTTAAAAGTTTCTTCATGTAAAATAATTTATAGTCATGACAACGATTTTCCCCTTGACCAAACTCTAGCTGGGCTCTTCTCCACAAGGCCTGCCCATTGGCTTTTGAGAACAAACACTGACATAGTTTTTAACAGATCAAGGCTGCATCCCTAGGGTGGCCCCAGCCCCCCTGAAAGTGCATGCCTGAGAAAACTCAAGGCTGACAGAGAATTTACTGGTTCAGTGTTTGTTCCAGTCAACACCTGAAGAGTGGACCATTTATCCTAGCCTCAGGGGAGGGAGCAGCTTAACCCAGGTTGCTAAGGTTGCTCCCCGTAGCAACCTGGGTGGGTTTCACATGGACTAAACTTCTCTTACCATACTTGGTAATCTTTCTAACTCCCTGACTGTGCATCCCCACCAATCCCCCTCCCACTTCTCCCTTTAAAACACCCAGCCACCTCTGCACAAATCAGAATGAAACTCAGGTTTTTCTCCTACTGTCAGTAATTTCTGAATAAAATCTGTTTGTACTGCTTTAACTATTTTCTGCTCTTACCTATGACAGGCATATGATAAAATATGTTACAGCCATGGAAAGCAATGGTTGTAGATAAAAATTTACAAAAAGTCCATAACACATATATGTGTACATGTGTGTCTACCCATTATAAGTGTGTGTGTGTATATATATATATATTTAACACCTAAATACACCTATGTGAGAGGCAGGCCCTACACACATCACCTTGGTGTGATATTTATAAGGGGGCCATGGGGGTGGTAATGGAGACATAGTGATACTGTACAGATTCACTACCAACCACACAAGGGGTGATGAACAGTGAATGATGGAAATACACCCATGTCAGAGACAGTCAATGTATACATCACCCTGGTGTGATGACATTTATAAAGAGGCCATGGGGGTGGTTATGGAGACAGAGGGATACTTTATAGATTAACTACCAACCACACATGCAGGTGATGAACAGTGAATGATGGAAATACATGTGATTTTTATTTTCTCCCATCTCCATTATGTAGTTTATTAAAGTTTTTTCTCTTGTAAATTCAAGAAAATGGAGAAGAATAAAAACTAAATCAATCAAGCCCTCCAGAACTATGGGTAACTCTTCAGTGATTGAAGTTTTCTTTCATGTTCTTCATTTTATCATCACTTTCACTGAGTTGCATAAACAGACTTCCAGTTAAAATGTTATTTGCATGTTAGTATTTGGTGATACGATAGCTTTTCTACTAGCAAGTGTGCTATGATTCCTGTATTATTAGAAGAACACAGGCTCTGAAGACGGTCTGGTCTCAAATTATAGCCCTCAGGTGTTGGCTGTGTGACCATAAGCAAGGGTGTAGCACAACATGACTTTTGCTAATAAAGAGAAAAACAGAAGAACCTAAAAGCAAACTCAGATTTAGGATGAAAACAAATCAGAAAATGTATTTTAAAATAGAAGAATGAGGGCTTCCCTGGTGGCGCAGTGGTTGAGAGTCCGCCTGCCGATGCAGGGGACACGGGTTCGTGCCCCGGTCTGGGAAGATCCCACATGCCGCAGAGCGGCTAGGCCCGTGAGCCATGGCTGCTGAGCCTGCGCATCCGGAGCCTGTGCTCTGCAAGGGGAGGGGCCACAACAGTGAGAGGCCCGCCTACCGCAAAAAAAAAAAAAAAAAAAAAAAAAAGAAGAATGACATGACTTTGTCATTCAGTAATGTCTGTAAAGGAGTGGATTGCAACTGAGAGAATGGGAGAGAAAACGGAGAAATATTATAATTGAAAGTAGTAGTAGCTGCAAGAATAAATAATTATACCTGGTAAAGACAGAAAGAGACTGACAAAAGTTCTGATAAGAAGGAAATAGGCAACCAAATGTATGGTAGGAGAAAACTCAAGAAACACAGTGTCAAAGGAAAGTCTGTGTGTCCTGGACTATAACTTCTTTGAGGGCAAGGACTAAATTGGTGTATCTCCATCATCATAGGGGATGCTCAATAAATAAATAATGAATGAATGAAAAAATGCCATTGAGATAAACTATACATCATTTTTAAGAAGAAAAAAAAAGCTTAGATTGTTTTGTATTGACATTATTTTAAAATATAGATTTCTTTTAAAGTGTCATTAATTATAAATTGAGTAAGTCATTATATGACAAAACATATATTAACATACAATTGTAACTGATTTTTCTAGAATAAAGTCAGTTTTCTTTGTAACTTCTCTATTTCCTCCCATTCTTTACATTTAAATGACCCACAATGTACATTCCTAACAAATATATTTTGTCTCACCTAATTTATTTTAAATGAATCTCCTGCCCTGGAGAGTCTAGGCATACACTTATATAATTAAATTCAGATCCTGTTTCAAATGGAAAAGATGGAGTTTTACTTACAAGAATGTGAAATTACCTAATATCTTTCAATTCTTAAATGTGGTGAATTTTCTAGAGTGTTTTAATTGCCTTCACAAGATGAGATTTTAAGTTTTATTTCCATGGAAAAATTCAAAATAATTACGTTATAATTGCTGAAAGTGGGATTCATGGTGAAAATGTCCTTCTCCCATTATGTTCCAGATAATACATTAATGCCCAATTTCTGCCAAAGCAGGCAATGCTCCTAATACTAAATCCCAAAATAAATGATAAAGAAGTTGAAGTAATTAGTTTCAAATGTCTTCAGTAAATAATAATTATTTCTAAAATGTTAACAGTTGACCTTTTAGAAGTAGAAGGTGCTCAATGAAAGGAAGTTAATTAAAATATACTATTATTTAAATAGTTGTTTCTCTTTTGAAGCATGATCAATACAGAAAAAGACATTACGAGTCCAGTCACTGTGTTGCATATAAGTCTGATTAAATTTAATCAAAAACCAAGTATAAAGTGTAAAACATTAAAAAAATATATCTACCTCTAATGCAGGAGAGATTGTATTTAATTACATATTTCCTGAGGGAAAATAGCATTGTATGTGAACAACATTGTCCAGTAAAGTATGTGAAACAAATTTATACAAGTGCCCCAGCAAAATATATTGTTGTTTTGTTTTCATTTTTTTATAACTTTTTAACTTGTCAAACCAAGATAGTCTATAACATTTGATTAGCGAAACTTGCTATAAATTTTTGATTTTATCTCTCCATATGCTGGTAATTTAGAGATTTTAGTAATTTGCATAATGTATTGCACTCAGTAAGTGTTCAATAAATGTTTTTCAACTTTATCTGAACGTAAATTTCAAAGTACAATACCAAAGTTCATTGTGGAAATTGAAAATCTAAAATTCATTGAAAATAGTCTGCAGTGTGAAATAAACCTCACTATCCTGCCATATCCTTTCCTCATGCCTCACTAAATTGGTGTATCTTTTGATTCATTAACTGATGGATGTATAATCCTGATCGCTGTATATTTCCTGGTTGCTTTTTATTTGGAATAACTACTTTGACTCAAAAAATGGCCAGGGGTCCAAGGCCAATATTTCTGAACCATATTAAAGTTAGGCCATGTATGTATACCATACATATCTTTCTCAACATAACCAATCAGGATAAGAACTTTTTAAGTAAAAATTACTTTAAGTAAAAAATTTCAAATAGATAGCTGCATGATACATTTAGTTAATGTTCTGAACAAAATCTAGTGTTATAACCAACACGTAAGAACTTCTTCAAGAAAGAGCATTTCAGATTCAGTGAATCCATGCTGAAATTCTGCTCTGGCATTTTCAGGATTAAAGGATCCTGGGCAGACTGTCTTGAATATCACAACCTCTTTCATAATAGAATATCAGATTCCTTCATCAATATGCCTTTCTCAATGCGTATATATATATATATATATATATATATATATATATATATATATATATCTGTGTAACTTTGAATAATTCTTTGCTATTAATGTCACATTATGAGCTGTTTCTCACATGTGTTATAGTGTGGTAGAAATAATATACAACTGGGAATTCAAAACAATTGCACTTTACTCCCAGCTCTATTGGGATCTCTGTGACATCAGTGAAGCTACTTTGCTCCTTTAAAATGTGGTTGTGATTAAATGGTCCTTTATAGTTCTGTTTCCCAACATTCAGAGAAGACTACATTTATTTATTAGGTTCTTTCTCATGGTTTCTACCTTTGATTTCTCCAGAAAAGTTAAATTCCTTCATAACTCTATTTTTTCCAATACTTAATATGAACATTTATATTAACATCAACTCATCTATAACAGATCTATGTGAACAGATTAGCAGGTGACAATAGAGTGAACTGGTAAACAGCAATGAGTTGTGAACTGACATCACATGGTTTCACATGAAGTTCTACATTCACTAGTGACAAGAGGTAGGCTTCTCAATTCCTCAATGACTTAGTTTCTTTGTATATAAAATCACAAGCATGATTTTACCTAATCAGAAATATATGATAAGGAATAACTTACCACTATATTCATTACAATTACTGTTAAAAATGCCATTAGTATTATAAAGGTATTCATCAAAATGAAATTTTATCATCTAAATAGGACATTTAACTCTCTTTCATTTATACACTGAAAAACTAAGTGTTCTTAAGGCTATTAAAATGTAAGAACTGTGAATATATTACACATACAAGCACACAGCAACATGCAACATATCCAAAGGAGGAGAAGAAAATCTTCATATTTCAACTATTAAAATTATATTTATATGGGAAGATATATTCATTAATATATGGAATTAGAAGTTAAGAATATCTTCCCTGGCACAGTATGATGTAACATATTCATTGTGGCTGTAGCTAATTGAGAGGGAGGAGAAAAGGAGAAATAGTATAAGTACTAGAAGAAGAAGTTAAATTTTATCTTAATGAAAAATATTGTATCTGAAACAGACACAATAACCAAAATATGATGAAGGAAATATAATACAAATAGTTCTGAAAGTTGGGCAGTGTAAACCTAAACTAGTAGTTTCCTTATCAGGCATACCCAGCTAGGATAATAGAACTCAACCATCAATTACTTTGTGAAAATAAAACTTTGTAAAATAAAACAATTGTCAAATTAAAATAATTACAAATGAATGAAACATTCAAGGTATGTGTACAAATGTAAAATTATCATAACATTCAGGATAATGAGCACATGTATCACCTTTAAAAGTTAGGGTCACATAAGTAACTTATAATTACATTGGAATCACTGGCTTTTACCTTATTTCTCTCCTGCTACCAGGCAACCCGTAATCTGTCATTAAGAGTGAATTGCAGTTTCTACAATTTCCGCTCAGCATAATTATTTTGAGATTCATACATCATGTAGCATGTGTTAATAAGTCATTCATTTTTATTGCTGAACAATATTTATTCTGTGGATATACTGCATTGTGTTCATCTGTACACCTGTAACGGACATGTGGGTTGGTTTCAGTTTTTGTCTACTAATGAAACTGCCATGAACCATCTCGTACAGGTATTTCTATAAACATTTGCTTTTATTTCTATTGGGTAAATACCTAGGACTGGAACATCTGGAACATATAGTAGGTGCACATTTCCCTTTTTAGGAAAATGTCAAACTATTTTCCAAAGTACTTGTGCTACCATATTACCCTGTGTTCCGTAGTGTAAGAAATTTCTAGTTGCTCCACATCTTTGCTAACACTTGGTTTGCTCAGTCTTTTTAATTTTAGCTCTCCAATGGTATATGACTGTTTTTAATTTGCATTTCCATAACTACTGGTGATGAGCAAGTTTGTATGTTCTTATTTTCCATATGTACATCTACTTTGATGAAGTGTCTGTTCAAATTCTCTGTCCATTTTCTTATTAGTTTTGTCTTATTTCTGGGTACTGAGGAATTTTGTATATTCTACATGAAAGTCCTTTGTCAGATGATTTGCAATACTTTCTCTCAGTCTGTGTCTTATCTTTTAAATTTTCTTAGATATATCTTTTGAATGAAAATACTGCTTAATTTTGATGAGTTCCAATTGGATGTTAATTTTTTAATGGGTCATACTCTTGGTATCACGTAAGAAATCTTTGACCTAAAGTTGCAAGTATTTGTTGCTAGACCTTCTTATAGTTGTTTCATAGTTTTAGCTCATATTAGCTTTATGTTCTACTTTGTGCACAATCTCTTAAGAAAATATCACATTTACATATCCAAATGAATAGCCTATGATACTGTAGTTTGATGGGCTTCATATGTGCCAAAAAATTAACTGTGATATAGAAATGAGGAAAATATTATGGATAAGATAATTTATAATATTAGAGCCCATAGCAATTTATACAGTTTTCTGTATTTGACATATGTAGGTCATCTAAAAAAAACTAAATTAAAACTCAAAACCTAAAAATTTTCGTTATAAGATGCATTGGTAAACTGTGCAATGTTTCTTGGTATAGATTAGCAATAAGTGTAAATTTTTTCACATGCCCTTTGTTGGCACTTTCTGGTTCTTTTGGCCAAACTCTTTTAAAAACATGTATTTTTTGGAACAAATAGATTTACAAAGACTCATAAAAATAGTAGAAAGTACCATTCACTCAATTCCTCTAAAGCTAACATCTTACATAAGTACAGTACTTTTGTTCAAAACATTAATAAATAAACTACTGGGTTTATTTTGATTCCACTAGTCTTCTCACTGATTTCTTTTATTCAGTTCCAGGATCCAATTCAGGATATCACATCATTACATCCAATCAGCATTTCTCTTTAATCTCCTCTAATGGCTGGTTCTCAGTCTCTGCTTATCAGGCACCGAATATTTTCAGGAGTGCTGGTCAGATATTATGTAATATGTCGCTTAATTTGGTCTGTCTGATATTTCCTCATGATTGCACTGGGGGCATGTGTTTGTGGGGAGAATAACACATAGGTGAAGTACCCTTTTCATCACATCATGTCAAGGGAACATATCAATATGATTTATTTCTGACAACGTTCAGCCTGATTACTTGGTTAAGGTGGAGTATACCATGTTCCTCCATTATGAAGTCACTATTTTTCCACTCCATAATTTTATTCTTTGGAGGTGAGTCACTAAGCCCAGCCAACATCTAAAGGGACTGATTTATTTATTCAGTTATTTCTATCAGTATGGATGTGCACATGTTTATGTTATACTTTGGTTGCTTCATACAAACTTGCGTAGCCTGAATTAGTGTTATAAGCCAATACCACATTGATTATTTTGTTGCTCAAATTGTTTTAGTTTTTCCATTGGGAGATCTTTCTGGGTGGGCTATATTTTCCTTTGATATATCTCTATCATTTTGTTTATTTAACACTTCCTCTTCCCTGATTCATGTCCTTAAAAATATCTTCTAAACTCATATTTTCCCTAGAATAATAGAATGAACCAGTTCTCCAAGGAACACTGATCACTTTTATTGGTGAATAACATTTAGAAACCAGGATCTGGTATGAGGTGTACTCATTCCTACTGGGATGTCACTACTTCCAGGCCGTCCAATAAACAGAGCTGAGTATTGTACATATTATACTAACCCAGGCATACAAATATATCTATAATTGTTTCTGCCCCATATATATATATGATATATATATATATATATATATATAATATATATATCATCACACATGTATATATGTCACATATAATGTGACATGTATATATCACATATATATGTGATCTGTATATCACATATGTGTATATGTCACATATAACCAGTTCATGTTCGTTTTCCTGACTCTAATATAGTAACACAGGGTTTATTCTAGCCCTCCTTCCCTTGCTTATATATTACTTCACTCTCTCCTACAGTGAGAAATTTGCTTTCTACCATTGTCTATGCATACACTTATTTTTTCAATCCCAGTATACAGACATAGCCATTTTAGAATTGCTAACACATAGCTCCATAAGAAGCCCCTGTTTCTGTGCAGGCTGCTCGTTAGGGTCCACCCTGAGCTGCTAGAGACCTCTCTCCAGTACTTACACATGGGCCTGACATCTCTGAGTCAGCAAAGGCGTGTTGCTTGGGGAGTCGGGTATTGCTTGGAATCTGGCTGCTTCTGTCACATTTCTCTTGCCTCCAGCCAGAAAATTTTCTGCTATTTAAGGGCTCATGTGATTAGATTGACTCCACCTATATAATCCAGGATATTCTCCCTATTTTAAGACCTATAATCTAAGTACATCTGAAAAGTCCCTTTTTCCATATAACCTAACCTAACCTAACCTAACATAATATAACATAACATAATGTAATATAATATATTCATAGGTTTCAGAGTCTAAGTAATGGACATCTGTGACAGAGGGCATTATTCTGACTAACACACTAGCTAAGTCTTCTTAGCGGTTTATATGGTGTGTATATAGTTTCCAAACAAGCAAATACCCAGGACCTGACCTGTTTCTCTTTGTAGATTCCTGTCTAGATTTTGAGTTGATTTCATTTTTTTTATCTTGTAACAACATTTCTCTGAAGAGTTCAAGAAAAATTTCTACTTTGTATTTGTCCAACCTTTTTTGTTATAACTGTGAGAGTGATGCCCTTTTCTATTCTGTGCCTCAGAGCTGAAACTACAAGTCTAGGTCATTTCTCATTAATATTGATGTTTTAACTATATTCAGATATCCTATGAATTTACATTAAAGTTTACACCACAGTCTCAAACTGGTATCACTTATATCTGCCCTGTGAATAAAGATGCATTTTAAAATTATAATTATACCTGGGGGTTAATTATATGAGTAGAGATTTTGATAATGTCCTTCTGGCTCTCAGAGTGATATTATGAGTAGTGTAGTATATCTTCACTAATTTTTTTTCACAATTTCATTATCCCAATATGTTTCTAATATAATTATAATATCCTCTCTAAAACTTTATCAATGAATTAAGTTGGATACTCATACATAAACCCTGATATTTAAACTGTGTAATATTTCATCTCTAAAAACTGGGCATTCAAGATACAATATACATTTCAGCTTTTTCAGATGTTTCAGGAGTTGCAAAATGCCGTTGATTATGAAATGTTGCTTGACAAAGTGATCCAATTTCAAAAATGTTTCCTCTGCAAAGAAATTAAGATTGGTTAATTTTTTCACCTTTCTTTGTAATGTTCATTTTAAGGTATTCTTGTTGCTCAAAATTTATATTTGCTATAGGTTCAAGAAATTTTGGTAAAGTACATAAATTAATTCCTTCCCTTAAACTGTAAAATATGTGATATGAAAAAGCCTGCTAGTATTCCTCAATGAAGAAAGTCTAAAACTGTGAGAACTAGATAGGACTTTAAATCTGGGAAATATTATGGTTAATTTCTGACCTGAAATATTCCAGGTATAAGTACCTGGAAACCTTCAAATGATAAAACTCCTGGTGCAGTTCCCAAACCTTGGCAATTAAGGGAAGCCTTTCTTGAAAGGCCTCAGAAACTTCTTCCTAAGTGTGGGACCTTGAGAGATGAAATTCTGGGATAAAGAAATGAGGAGAAATAATTACTGTCTGGTAGTGTGAGTGATAAAGAGGGAAAAATCTGTGCTTGCCAGGAAGAAACACATGCTCATAAGAATTTTCAAATATCAGTAGTATCAGCAGATAAATTATTATACATTTCTCACATTTCTTTCCTTTATTCCTCACTAGAAAGATAGAATCCAAATGGTTACCAACCCCCTCTCCTGCTTCCTGTTAGGAGTGCAGAATGGCTAAAGTAGAGAGTATTTGATTTTGACAAAGACTGTCTCCTTGATCCAACTTGAGTGAGCCTTCTAGCAGCCTAAAATCTAGTCCCTGGGAAAACCCAGCTCCCCTTCACCTCCTGTCTGGAAAAGCCCAAGGCTCCCCAGCAAATTACCTTTTGTGCTGGTCAGCACTCTGAAAATAGGTCTGTGTCCTCCCTTTCTTAGAGCATTATGAATCCTAAGATAAATGATAAATGCGTCCTCTGTCTCTTCCAGGTGATGTGTATCTCTTTGAATCCAAGGACCCCAAAACCATGTCTCTGAAGTTTCTCCATCAGGAAGGATAGTTTCCCTGTCTCCCAGTCTCTGTGGGAGAGGAGGACTCTAACTTTGATAAATGCCAGTGACAAGACCTGGTTGGCTTAATTGCAATGACATTGACAAGCCCTCTTAGTTGTCTTTTATCATTTTTCACTTCCCTGATTCTACTTGAGCCCCCACCCTCTTCCCTCATATTCCCTCATTCCCCCTTTAAAATGCCCTTTCACCTCTATGTAAATTGAGGTTGAGCTGAGTTCATGTGAACCCTCTTCTTTGCTTCAGTAGTTACTGCCTTTGACTAGGGTCTCACTGTGTTTATCTCTGACAGTGTCAGCTTCCTAATGAGTCTGACCCTGGACTGGATAAAATAAATATTCTGTGAAAGAATAATGAGTGGATAGTGTTGAGGAAAATAAGAGAAATGGGAAAAGTGAGGGGAAGGCTATGGGTTTTCTGAGAAAATTAAAAGATTTTACAAGGCAGAAGAAGTGAGGAGCCTGAAGAATCTGGATGAGGCATGGTGGCTGACTACTTGAGGAACTTGTAGAGGAAGCTGAGGGTGAGAGAGGGTGGGACGTTAAGGGACCAGGGTGGGTTGTTGGTACCTGGTCAGGGTCCCACCTGCCCCCTAGCTCACTCCCAAGACTCTCTTAGTGGGTAAGTTCCCAGTACCTTGGACTCACCTGAAGCTAAATGTCTCACCAGCCTGGTGGGATGGGGACATTAGTTAACATTAAGATTATTTATATAAAGTAAAGGAGTAATTTTTTTTAATGTTTTGGTTGAAGATAGTAATTTATTCCTGTCTCAAGAGTAAATTACATTTGTGAATTTACTAGGAAAAAAGAGAGAGAATGTTGAGGAACTAAGTTACTTTTATATTCTGAAAACTAGCCATAAACTATGCATTGCTGTATCTATGATGCTAAACTTGATAAAAAATATGTTTTAATTAATCGGCTTTAGTTGAGTGCATGCAACCTGGTGCTAAATGAAGCAAAACAGGCCCAAAATATAGTCACTTGTGCTAAGCCCACATCACAAAACTAAGATTTAATACCCATTCTAGCAGCAGTCTCAACCCCTCCCTCAGGAATGTAACCTTTAATGAGTCAACTTGGATTACCTGGTCAACACCAAGTGAGGTATCCTGCCCTATAGGTCCCTTCCATTTCCTTTAGGAAGGCCACCTTTCCTGAAACAACACCTGTTTGCTAATAATTTCCCTTTATCACCACTTTCCACCTTTAAGAACATATTCTACAGTTTGGTGGAGCTCTTTTCTATTTGCTAGATGGGATACTGTCCAATTCATAAATTATTTATGAAGCCAATTAAGTCTTTAAATTGTACTTGTTGGATTTAGTTTTTTTAACAGATTTTGTGGCCGTGATGGGGTTAAAAGAGGCTTCCTGTGGCTTCAAGGACAATGAGAAATATAGGTGTGGTACTTACAAACCCCTTATGGACTTTGCTGTTTCTGGCCACCTGCTGTGGTAACTTCCCTCAGTTCTGAGCTCCAATCACTTTGCATTGAGCTCTCAATCTAATTGGCTTTCCACTCAAGGGCCAAATGGTCAGCTTGAGCTGGCAGATGATTAATCTGGAATCCGAGTCCCTAGACCTTGGTTCAGTGTACAATTCCCCAGTCATTTAGAATCCCTTCCCAGTTCCAGTTCACAGTCCCCTTGTACTGGGTCTGCTGGCTTAGTTCATGCTGGGAGTTGCTGGTGGTATTCATGGATTTATCTTGGCCAGTTCACAGTAATACCTTTTGGTTATTGCTGGTGTGTTAAAGGACATGTTTATTTGTCTTGTTTTATGTAAATGAGCATAGTGGGCACATCTTAAACACCCAAAGGCAGTTGGAGTGCTTGCCACCTAACTCAAAGACTCTTGTGTTAGGATAAGATGGTCATTGAATGGGGTAGACTGACATTAGGTCACCCCCCACAATCTCAAGAAAATTTCTGTGCAGTGAGGTACACTGTTAAAATGCACAATCCCCAAACTAGTGGCACAACCATTTTGGGTATTAATTCAACTCTGAGAAACCCACAGGCTTAGCTAATGGGATCCTTAATTTCTAGAGTCAAGCGTGCCACATTCTATGTAAAATCTATGGTCTCAGAAGCTAAAAATATCTACCAAAAAATGGCCAAAATCTTACTAAAGGCAACAGAAATTTGGCTTGGTACTGGTTAGGTTGGGGACCCAAAATTAACTAGGAAGAGAAGTAGCTGGCATTTGTTCATGCTGCTTCCACCAAGACACCATATCAAGAGTTAATATTTTAACTAGCATGAAAGGCTTCCTTCTTCTATTTCTTTTCATTACTCTGGTATTGGCCTAGAAAGATAACATCCTCATCTGTACCTCCTAGTCCATTGCTACGGGGGATAACCTCTAGAATTTAGAACAACTATGTATTTGAAGCCATGATAAAACTTAGATGACCCCTGGCTTAAACAGACAAGTGCAACAATCCCTTTGAATAAATCCATTAATGACACTACCTCAGTGGAAATGGTTTGTACCCCAACAGGACTCTTCTCTGTCCGTGGTGATTATCATTTCCCTTGGGCCTACAAATGCATAGATGGCTGGCTCATAACTGGCCACTGTCATGTCCTTAAGTTTCCACAAATGAACTAAGATACCTCATTAGTTTCCTCCCCTGAATTTACATCATCAAATAAAAAAGTAATGACGAGGAGGTATTCATGATGCAGGAATTTCATCCTTTGGCAGAGCCCTATATCTCTAGTTAGGAGTAAACACAAATGAGGCTATAATCAGAATCCTTTCTTTAATTCTTGAAAATATTACAGAATCTGCTGCTAAAACAACAGTTGCTCAACAAAATTCTTAGACTTCCTGGCCAAGGTTGTTCTGATAATAGGACAACTCTTGCTATCTTCTAGCTGAGCAAGGAGGTGTTGTTTAGTGGCCAACACCACCTGCTGTACTTGGATTGACATTTCTAGGGAAGTTGAGACTTAGTTACATAAGATTTCTGAGCAAGCCACTTGACTTAAAAGGTGATTCCTTCAGCAGGTCTTTCTTTGACTTATTTGTTTTGATTGGTTTGGGTCCTGGGGTCCATGGCTCTCAAGTATACCTGAATATTGGGAGTTATCTTGTTTATAATGTAATAGTCATAGTGATCTCCCTGGAATGTTGTATTTTCTCAAAGACTTTAAATGAATGTTCATAGCTTCTAACCACCAAACAAATGATCTCCCTAAAACAGATGTCAGAAAAGGGTCAAAGAGAGAAAAGGAACAAAGAGACCAACTTAAAAACTTGTGAGCCTGAAGTTGTGTCTTATGAATATCACAGACATTATGCAAAAACTTTATAACCTGTGCTCTGTGAACTACAGAGCAGTATCTGGGAGAGGCAGTAATGCCCTAAATTTTGAGCACATTTTTCACTTAAGCTGAGAGTCTGATCAAAAGGTGGAGTTGTTAAAAAAGAGACACACACTCAAAATGGAGTCACTTTACTAAGCTCTCATCATGAAACCAAGGCTTAATACCTGGCTAATTAAGCAGATTAAGGCGACCTTACCTGAAACAACACATTCTTTACTAATAATTTATTTTTCTGCCTCTTTTCTGCCTTTAAAAACCTTTCCTTGTCTACATCTCAGCAGTGCTCCTTTCTATCTGCTGAATGGGATGCTGCTTGATTTAGGAATCATTTAATAAAGCTAATCAAATCTTTAAATTTTACTTGGATTAATTTAATTTTTTAAACACTGGGCATGGGTGAAATATTGTACTCATTTGATATCTGTTACAATCTGTTTACAATCTATTTTGGGACTCTTGGATTATCATCATCTTGTCTAATTGAGACCATTTAGAAATTATCAAAAATTATTTCTTTTATAAAGCAGAGGGGGAAAAATGTAGGTTAAATCATCAATGTGTATAATAAAAATATTTGGTTGAAACTGAGAACTAAGATTTTTGAATTTTATCAAAATGGTAAAAGCCAGGAAATATTTGATTAAATATTTGAATTTTTCTGTTCTGGATAGGACTGAAGAGTTGGGTTCAACATAAACATTGTTCCTTTGCTTTGGGAAAACCATGAACATTTGCCATTGAGTTATTCAACTGCAAAACAAAGACCCATTCTAGCATGAGAACATTTGAAAAGTTAAATGGGAGTTTCTCTGAGGCTCAAAGCAACTGAATTATTTCATGTTATAAAGGTTATCTGTTTTTAGACGTGTCAAAACTCTTTGAAATAACTCTTTTCTAAACATAAATTTAGGCCAAGCTCTGATTGCAAACCACTGTTGATCCTCGCAAAGGTGACGTTACTATTCAAGCACTTGTTCCTGAGACCAAGAATTAAGTCAAGACAATGGAAAGAAGAAGCCTCATGGAAGATCTTCATTCCTTTCCAGAGAAGGACATTAAACTTTGAGGAATGGAAGAGTAGAAATGGACAAAAATGGGTAGTAATCAGAAGGTTATAAATTCTCTCTAAATATGTTTTAAAAGAATACAGGAAAAGAAAGATAACATATGGATGCACTGTATTTAACTTAATTCAGACATTGTGATATACAGTACTTGGTACATGTATGCCATGTCTTGCACAAGTTGTAGGCTTCCAGAATAAAAAAAAATAAATGGATAGATAACTCTAAACTTTCCCCTGAATGATAGAGAAGTTGTACATGGGTCTTAGCCCATTTGGGTTGCTTTAACAAAATATAGACTAGGTGGCTTATAAGTAAGATAAATTTATTTCCCACAGTTCTAGAGGTTGGAAGTCCAAGATCAGGGCACCAGCCTGGTTAGGTTCTGATGAAGGCACTCACAGACTGCCAATTTCTTACTGTGCCCTCGCCTGGTGGAAGGGGCAATGGAGCTCTCTCAGGCCTCTAATATGTCAATACCAGTGTTAACTTCACTCATGAATGCTCTGTCCTCATGATCTAATCACCTCCCTAAACTCCCACCCCACATCCTAATCCCATCACACTCGATATTAGGGTTTCAACATATGAATTTGGGGAATCACAAACATTCAGACCATAGCAGTATAGTATCCAATCAGAGCCAGAGTGACAGACAATGTCCTGGACAGTGTAGGTTTTTAAACCTTTCTCCGTGGTCTAAGTTAAGTGGCTGCACTTTCTTATCACCCTCAGCAACCTGGACATCCTTTGTGGGAAACTCAGCAAGATCTAAACAGATGTGCAATAGAACAAAGGTCGATATGGCTGTATATTGATGTTTTACTTCTGGTGTAACCTAAGTAACCCACCTCTGAAGGACATATCCATGTTGGGGTAATGAACTTTGCTGTGATTATCTGCCTCTGTCTGTGTGGCAAAGATAATGGGGTTGTGGTCATGGAGAATGGGTGTTTTCACCTGAAGGGTATACACATCCCCCACCTTAATCAATAGAAAAGACTGATAATTAGAAATCAAATGAGGACTCTGACAACAACCATTTTATTGGGTTAAAGAGCTTTTCTTTGTTAACATTTTGCATCTTGGTGCTTCCTTATAGACAAAAAAAAGTAAAAACAAACAAACAAAAAAAGAAGCTTCCAGGTACTCTGCTGTTGGGGGTTAGTGAGCCTCTCTCTGTTCATCTAAGTCAGATGCTAAGTAGGAAAAACCCCCAGGTCCACGCATGTCACAGTAGGATCAATGATAATTTTCTTTTATTATAAAATGTCTTCTTAGCATTTCTAAGGTTTTGAATTTCTTGGTAAAGTGTTGCAGACTTTCTTAAGGTGTGTAGCAGGGAGTTAAAGGTGAGTTTTGGAGAAAATCCTACATGAAGCTCTGTTTCTGCACTTCTTGTGAAGAGATGTTGACAGCTTTTGTTTTAGGCATTCATTTCAGTGATATATAGCAAAAGTCTTACAAGAAAATGCCTCCCTCCTAGGCAGAAGACAAATTTTTTCCTGACCAGGATAAGAAAGATAATACTTCCCTCTAAAATGAAGGTTAGACAGATTTGCCAGCAGCTCCCTTATAAGATTGGGGGTTTCCTAAGTTCTGGTTTCCTAAATCTGTATGTAGGCAACATCTACCTGGGTAACTCAGCATCTCCCAAAAGGGACTGATGCAAGGAAACCGATGTAAACATGAAGCTTAGACTGCCTGTTGGGCCAGACATAATAGAGTCCTTTGTCTCTGACTAAGATTCTCAGGTCTTCTGCCAGCATCTATGAAACTGTGGCAGACTCACTTGTTAGCTTATAAGTAGGGGGAAATCTCAGAGCCTCCACAATTCTGGAGAGTAGGGTTCTTGACAAAACTTTGGACAGTAGTGAAAATGGAGAGTCCTCTTCACATCTGAAGAACCCACAGTGATGCTGGCAACACAGGGAGGCTTCTACATCTGATCTGGGAGAGAGGGTGGTGCAAGATTTTATCTTTGATGAGAGCAACCCCTGTTTCCAACACACACATACATTATTCAAAATAAAAGTCATAAATTATAAACTACATGAAGTATAATAATGTCCAGCAAAGTCTGGTTTGTCCCATGATGACAACTTTGATGCTTTCTAAAAACAAATTGTTAATATGTACAAATATATATTTTCTCACCGTATTGATGGCAATGCTTCAGGGTTATAATCAGTGTCTATTCTGACAGCAAAATGTGTGGGCTATGCTAGCCGTAGTTGGGACATCATTCCTGATTGTCATCAAAATAGTTGTAAATTGGTGAGTGACTTAATTGTTATACGGTATTATTCACATTTCTATTTCTTTCTTCCTCAGTTGCAGGCAAATATTAATAAAACATCCTATTAAAATATTTTGGCACTGTGTTTCTAATGTTACCCCTTTGTTGATGACCTTCTAATTTAAGTTGATTTGTATCAAATATCTTCTGTTTTCTCTCATATTATTCACATTTTATATTAATTTGCTCTTCAAGCTCAAAATGTCCCAAATGAACACTTACTTCACCTATAAATCTCCTTTTGTGATTCATTCCAATCTACCCAATTCAATTTGAGATTATATATATATATATATATATATATATATATATATATATATATATGTATGTGTGTATATATATATATATATATATATATATATATATATATCCTTGACCTGTTGTAACTCACTATAAATTGTCCTTTAGAACCCTTACCATTTTCTTATTTAACTAGTAACTAGTGCCTAACTTCAGGCTTAATCGCTGACTATACTCTTGCCTCTCAGGTAGCATTTTCCATGTTGTAGCTTCTATCACTCCCCGTAATCCTCAGCAAAAGGTTGAGGTTTTGTCCTGGGATAGCCTGGCACTGACTCTAACTTCAGTATTCTTTATGGGCCTTTGCTTCAGCTGCACCTACACACAGATCCCTGACACACATATACCTTGAAAGCATGACATGTGAGCTTTTCTTTTGCCTGGAAAGCACTTTGCTCCGTCATCAATTTGACTAATGCCAATATGTCATTCAAACCTAGCTTCTTCCTGTGAGTGTTTTCAAATTTATCCCATCACCTGGAGGGGGTCTCTGTTCCAGATCCCATGCAAATTATTGTATATGTCACAGTTTGTAGGCTCTTTGAATTGTGGTAGGCTCTTTTGTTGGGTGGCTGACAAATGAAGGGATGAGGGCCTTGGCAGTACTTCAATGTTATTTATTTTTCATATTTCTACTACATCCTAAATGAAACTCCAACCACATTTTATTCATCAACTTAACATGTTGTACTTCTCAATTGTGTTTGTGGGTGGGTAGATGGGATAGGGGTCCACTATGGATGGTAAAAATTTGTTTTGAACTTTCATTAGTATTTAATATTATTAAAATATAAATATTATCAACATGGAATTCTGATGGAAAAAATCCTGAGTATATTTGGTTTTAATTGTGAACACCTGATCATTTTATGTTATCTAGGAAGTAGCTTATTGGAGAGACACCACTTCCTTTTTTAAATGGTGCAGCACTGTAACCAAGGGAAGTGATTTCTTTAACAAAAAGATGTTTAATACATAAAGCTGTCAAAGAATGAATACACAAGGCAATAGACACAATGATGTATTGACACATTCCTTGATGCCTATTTCCTGTTTTTCCACTTCTGGAACCTACTTTCTGGCAGAGGATTTTCTTGTTATGTTTTGTTTTTCTCTTATGAGTAGAGAAAAAGAACATATTCAGCTTCCTCCAGAGAACCAAGTGACAAAGAAATCAGGAGTTAGTATCGTGGTAATTATAGCTGAGTCAAAGCAGTGACAGGAAGAATTTGTGGAGACTTTCATTTACTTTTCTGGAAGTGTAACATTCCGTGTAAACACCACTTTACAGATTGATTTGATATATCATATTTGTGTTTATTGGGGAAACAAAGTTATTTATTTTTCCACTGGAAGTTTTCCTAGTTTACCAAAATAAATGTAATTAATCAAATTAATATATTTACTTATTTGTCAGCACCTTGTTACAAATATAATCTTTATTTTTCCATCTCTTACCATAGAGTGATTACCTAGGAGATTGCTATTAAAGAAATTTCCACTCTGCTGAGTTAGTCTATATTGAATAGCTTAATGTTCCATACCGCCTACCTTTTAAGTATTCTTATAACATAATTGAAGGTGATTAAAATATCAGAGATTATGTACAAAATAATAAATATTCATCCATGTACCATATCTGATCATTGAAAAGAAAAACAAAACAAAGCAATTCCTTTTCTTACTTGCTTATGATTGCATCCTCACGTGTGTGTGTGTGTGTGTGTGTGTGTTCATAAGTCTCATGGTCAGAACTGAGAGGATATTCCTATGCTAAGAGAACTCTGGTAATTTCTAGTGAACTATCTGTAATGATGTTAATTCTATGATAAATTAGAGTTATTTTTTTGGAACCCTCCTTATCACCCTACATTTTATTCTTTCACTTCATATTTTACTGGACATTCAATTGACTTTTGGTTTGGCAAACATTTGTGCTATACATAGGGGAAGCATTATAAATATTGGAAAAATAAGTAAAATTCAGGACCCTCAAGAAATGCATTGTTTCCTATGAAAGGTAAGCAAATAACTCAAGTACATATTATATGTACTTATATATAGTGGTAACTGTAACATAAAAGTATGTTTTGGATACAAAAAATAGTTTCATCTGATGAAAAGTTATTGTTAGAATTAAACAATCAAAAAAAAAAAAAAAACTAAAAACAAAAAACAAAACTGCAGAGCAGAAATGATGGCCATGCTAAGAATTGAAAAGTAATTGCAATTACTGGGTAAGTCAAGGAACTAATAAGAAAATAAGTACAAATACACGGAGGTATGAGACAGTATGTTATAGTTCAAGAACTGCAAATAACTTTATATATAAAGAAAAAGAGAAATGGATAATCCATGCATCTTGGAGGAGAATTAGAGGTCTAATTAAGAACAAGTATGTCATGGTAAGAAGTTTAGGGATACCAGCAAACAGAGTTGTTAAGTATAATAAATACAATATTTCTGTTTTACTAAAAATCAGTTTATTTCAGTGTGAAATCAAATTTAGAAAAAAGTGAGGAAAGTTTGGTGCCAGTAAGACCAGTTATGATAGTGACATAAGAATATAATGGTTTTGAATATAGGCATCAACAGTGGGAAGGTATCTATAGAAAGTAAAAGTGTATTTTTAAATGTTTTTAAAAACATTTTGGTTTATTATATTTTGCCAGCTATGTGTCTGTTTGTTTTATAACACACACTCATGTATTCTGTGAAATAACCGTATTATCATTGTCAACAATTTGCAGATGAAGACACATACAAAGAGAGTTTAAACCATTTTCTTAATGGTACAGACCTTGTGAAAGGTAGAGTTGGGATTTGGATCCTGGTAGCATGGATCCAGAATCCATGCTCTTAACCACAAACCATGCTGTTTCTTATGTTTAATCTTGTTTATAAGTGGAGGTATAGCACAAGAGGAGAGAAGGAAGATCTTAGGCTAAACCTCTCGTATCTGATTGAGCAAACAGACACCAGATAGTTATTATTAACTGTGATAGAGAATCCAACACATAAACTAGGTTCAGAATAAACTTCATATATACATAAGAATCTATAAGATTACTATCATGTCTCTTTTTTACTGAGATAAAATTGACAGCATATAACATTGTATTAGCTTCAGATGTACAACATGAGTCCCTATACGTATATGTTGCTAAGTGATCATTGCAATAAGTCTAGTTTTCATCTATCATCACATAGTTACAGTTTTTTTCTTGTGATAACAACTTTTAAGACCTATTCTCTTTGCAAGTTTCAAATATAAAATACAGTATTTTTTAACTAGAATCACCACTCTGTGCATTATATCATTGGGGATTATTTTTTTAATAACCAGAAGCTTGCCCTTTCTGACCATCTTCACCCATTTTACTCTGCCACCCCCCCCCCCCAACAAGTTAGACCTTATAGTTGGTCAGAAATTTGGAAGAAAATTTAGAAAAATAAAAGTTTGATCAGGGTATACAGTTTCAAAAGTTGCAATTTTATTCAATTTAAAAAGCCCCAAAGAAACAGTATTAATACTAGGGGAAATAAGTGTATGTTAGAACATATGCTTCTAGCCAAGATGGAGTAACAAACTGGATTTACCCTCTAGCCATAAAAAAAATTAGAAATCTTGACAAAATATTTGAAACAATTCTTTGTACAATGAATAAAAGTGTTTTGTCTAGAGCCATCCTCAAGTTCATGGAGTAGGAGAGAGAAACTAAGTAAAGCATAGTGGTTGAGTGATTTTAGGGGTTGGAGCTCAGTTGTGTGGGAGAACAAAATGGCTGCAATTTGTGGGCAGGGCACCAGAAGAGGAAGCTAGATAGAGAATAATTCTAAACATCTGCTTGGGAGTCCTCTTAAATATGTGGTTTAGTAAAATCTACTCATGCATAAACTGAAAATCCAAAGCCTGGGCAAGATGGATGGCAGAGCTTTAAGCTAAAATTTCCCCAAGTTCACACAAGGCTAGAAGACATTCATGACCCTACCAACCAGAAAAGAATGTACCTGGTTGAACACTTGCATTTAGCAGAGAAGCAAGAAAGGTTATGTCTTAATAGTAGGACAAAACTACCTTAGAATAAATATTAACACAAAGTGACCAAGATAATCAGAAAGCAAAGCAACTGCCTGTTAGAACAAACTTTAACACCCTTTAAAAGAAGACAAAAAATGCAGAATATTCCAAATATTTGGCATCCAATCAAAATTTTCTAAACTTACAAAGAAGTCCCAAGATGTAAACCATAATTAGGAGAAAATAAATCCATACAAACAGACTCAAAAATAAAAAAAGATGAGACAAGAATTTTCTAATAATTATTATAAATAGACACCAGGATTTATAAACAAATATAAACATAGTAAGGATGTGAAAATGGAATTTCTAGATCAGAAAAAATAAAATTACTGAATATGAATAACAGTTGATTGGAAAATACAAAATAAAATAATCATGTTCTGGGAGAAATAGTAATAAAAATATCCAAGATGAAGCAAGGAGAGGGAAAAAACAGACTAGAAATAAGAAAAACAGAGTCACAGTAGCCTGTGGAAATATATCAAGAGATTCAACATCACTAACATTTTATTAGCACAACAAATGATATATAAAAATTTATGTACCATGACCAAGTGGAGTTTATTCTAGGAATGAGATTGGTTTGACACTCAGAAATCAATCAAAGAAATTCACCATTAACAAAGTAAAAACAGGAAAATCATGTGATCCTCTCAATAGATTCAGATAAAGAATCTGATACAATTAAATACACATTTATGACAAAAATCCCAGCATGTCAGGAGTATAAGGAAATTTATGTAATGTGATAAAAAGCATCAGCAAGATACCAATAGTTATCATCATATATAGCAACAAAGACTGAACGTTATTCTTATAAGACAGGGAAACGGCAAGGACGTTTACTCTTACCTCTTCTAATCATAGTGCTCCAAGGTCCTATGTAGTGCGATAGGGGAAAGAATAATAACAACATACTGATCAGTAAGTAGGAAGTAAAAATGGCTTATTTACAAATGGCATGATTACATACATAGAAATTTCTAATTGCCTATAAAGGAGGCATTAGAAAATTTAAGCTAATTTGTCAAGGAGAAAAGAATACAGGGCTTCCTGGTTGTGCACTGGTTGAGAGTCCGCCTGCCGATGCAGGGGATGTGGGTTCGTGCCCCGGTCCGGGAAGATCCCACATGCCACGGAGTGGCTGGACCCATGAGCCATGGCCGCTGAGCCTGTGCTCCATAACAGGAGAGGCCACAACAGTGAGAGGTCTGCGTACCGCAAAAAAAAAAAAAAAAAAAAAAAAAACAAAAACAAAAAAACAAGTTCAATAATCAAAAAGTAATTATAGTTCCATATTTTAGTAAAAAACTTTTAGAAAATTAAAATGAAATAAAACAATAAATATTACAAAAGCAACAAAACATGAAATACTTAGGGTTAAAATCAAATACATATTAGACCTGTTTATTGAAAACAAAAAAAACAGTTGTTGAGAGATTAGAAAGAAGTAAAATTGCCTTTGTCCTTAGATAAAATAATCCTTTGCAAAGAAAATCTCATGGATTCCTCAGAGTGATCTCTGGGATCAATCACTGAGTTTTTCAAAGCTAAACGTTATAAGAATCATATAAATAACCAACAACCTTTAAAAAATGTTGAAGTTTTCTGGCAGTCAATTGATTTACCAAACAATTACAAATTGTTTTGGGTTGGCCAAAAAGTTCATTTAGGGATTTTCTGTAATGTTTTACATCTTTCAATACTTTGAAAATTTTCTATTTAGGATGAATAGATGGAATATAGACTTTTTTTTTTTTTTTTTTTTTTGCGGTATGTGGGCCTCTCACTGTTGTGGCCTCTCCCGCTGCGGAGCACAGGCTCCGGACGCGCAGACTCAGCGGCCATGGCTCACGGGCCCAGCCACTCCGCGGCATGTGGGATCTTCCCAGACCGGGGCACGAACCCGTTTCCCCTGCATCGGCAGGCGGACTCTCAACCACTGCGCCACCAGGGAAGCCCAATATAGACATTTTTAAGGCAGAAAAGTTGCTCTGTACGATACTATAATGGTGGACACATGTCACTATACATTTCCAAAAGCAATAGAACATGCAACACCAAATGAACTCATGTAAACGGACTTTGGGTGAATATTAGGTGTCAAGGCAGGCTCACTGATTGTAGCAAATGTGGACTCTGGTGCAGGAATGATGATGGTGTGGGAAAGTTGTATGTTTGGCGGCAGAAAGTACATGAGGAATTTCTGTACTTTCTGCCTGATTTTGCTGTGAACTTAAAATTATTTAAAAAAGATTATTAATTAAAAAATTAATAAAATTGCCATTTATAATATCACTAAAAAACTCAATACATCTAGGGACTAATCTATACAATAAAGACAAGATTAGGACATGGCTGACTATAAAACATTGCTAAGAGAAATTGAAGAAACCCTAACTAAATGGAGAGACATACTATTTTCATGAATGGGGGAAATCAATATTTCTAAGATTCTTCCCAAATTTATTTTCAGAAATCAATGAAATGAAATGCAAATCAAAATCCAATCAGATTATTTTTTGTAGGAAAAAACGTAAACAGGTTGTAAAGCTATTTAGAAATAGAAATGAGTTAAAATAGCTAAAACAATTTTGAAAAGAACAGAGTGTTATGACTTAAAATACCTGATCCTGATTTAGTATACAGCTACAATAACCAAGACAGTATGTTACTGGCAAAAGGATAGACACATAGATCAGTGGAGTAGAATAAAAAGCCTTGAAATAAATCCACATGTATATATGGCCAATTGATTTTTGACAAAACTGCCAAATTTATTCAATGGGGAAAGGCTAATCTTTTCAAGAACTTGTGTTGGGAAAACTGGATATCCATAAGAAAAAATAAACCTCAATCTTTGCCTCTCACCACGTACAAACTTGACTTGAAAAGGATCAAAAACTTAAATCTATAAGTAGAAAACTTCTACAAAAAAAAAATCGCTAAATTTTTTTGTCGTGAGGGTGGCTGGATTTTTCTTAGATATAATGCACTCCATAAAACTAAAGCACAAATGCTCCCCAAGTGTTCATGGACACATATTGATAACACTAAACTGATGATTTTTAAAGTGTAGACTAAATATATGACATTTTTAGGAAAATAAATTAATAAAATTAACCCACCAACAATAGAAACAATGAAACAAAGTGGAATAATTAATGTAAAAATGTTTAAATAACAAAAGGTAATATCCAGAATATTCTGAGAAAACTCTTTAAGGAACCATAAAATTCTCAGGTTATAAGCAAAATGTTCTGTATCATTGAAATAGTTGGAAAACTTCCTAGTTCATTAAGAAATACCAGAATAACCTTGATATCAAAAACTGACAGGATGAACAATGAAACTCCAGATATATCTCACAGCCAAATATAGTTGCCAACATCTTAATTTAATTCTAGCAAATCAAATTCAGTAGTATATTAAAATTATGACAAAGTACAATTTATTCTAGGAACCAATGTCTGATTCCACATTAAATATTTTTTTGTAATTTACAGTTGCAACTTTCAGCACTTTCTAAAGTTCTTGCACTCACAAAAGAGCATTTATGTAAGTGAGATGCATACACTGACTAAATTTCTTTGTTTTAAAAACTCATAAAGTAAAGGAGGTCTAAGAATAAGAACTAAGTAGAAAAACCTTTTCCTTTCTTCTGGGTTTTCCTGCATCTTTCATGTAGGTGCAACTATATCCTCTTATTTTGGATTACCAGGTAAACATCACCTTATAATCTTTGGTGCACAATTTCTCCATTTCCAGAGTTCTTCCAATTAAAGAAATAGCTGTACATCCCCCAGTTGAACTAATATAAAAAAATCATCTATGACTACATTGTCCTCTGTCTATTCTGTACAAATTCTAATGACTTCATTGTGTAGTGCACTCATTTCTCATGGGCCCAGGAAGAATGCAGGTTAAGGACGAAGAACACTGCTGTTGAAATTATTGTAATTATTTCCCAATGATTATATTTTCCACTAATCTTCTTTAGAAATAAAATTCAATTTTAACCCTGAATGCATTTTTAATATTTTGCCTATTGTATTTTTAAACTGTTTCTTTTAAAAACAGATTATGAAATAATTCAAACATAGCAAAAATTTTGAATGCCCAATTTAAGACAGATCACACACATTTGTATCCCTTTAAGTGTCTCTTCCTCATCAGATTCTCCAATCTATCTCAGTTCTACCCCAAAGAATCAATAGTTCACTCTTGTGGGCATTCTTTTTTTGATTTTTTCACTCCTTTGAATACATTACAATCACATATAGAATTATTTTACATAATTTTAAACTTTATATGAATACCATCGTATTGCATGTTTCATTTTGCAATTTGTTTTACTTTATCCCACGGGGCTTTTACTTTGAGATTTTTCTATATTGATATAGTTTTACTAATTCATTTTCACATTACATAGTACTTCATCATATAAACATTTAAAAATATTGACTCACTATCAACAGTGTAGGGTATGTAGACTTTTAACTACTATGGGAAATGCTACACGTGATCATCCATGTATATGTTCCCCTGGACACACATGGAAGAATGTTTAGCAGTTGCATTGCTCAGTCTGTGGGAATCTGCGTCTTCAACTTCGGTAGATATTGATGAATTTCTTTTCATAGAAGTTGTGTAATTTTCATAATCATCAGGTGTATTTGCAACGAGGTTTCTCTTGACAGTATTTTTCCTTATGGAATACAAACTGCCAGTCATTTGTCACTCCCAGGAATTCTTTCCTTCCAGTGAGGGCCGTCCCAGGCCCTTATTTTTTGTGTGTGACTACTCCATATGCAGTTTAAAGAACTTGTACTTTCCATTAATGTTGTTAATTAATGTTATAGGCCTATATTTTGATTATATTAGTAAAATGTAATATATCCACACTTATTCTTGTTATTTTGACCTTTTGTATACTAAAAGTGATATGTTAAAATCTACCATTATGAATTATTTTTCTATTTCTCCTTTCATCTTCTGTATTTTCTTTTTCATTTCTCTCCATAATTTTGGTTGTATGTGATTTGGCACATAGATATGCATCAAGTAGAACTGTCACTTTTAGCATTGGTGCATGTCCTTCTTTCTCACTTAATGCTTTATAATGTAATTTTAACTTACATGATATCAGGTCTCTTGTGGATATTGCATACTCTTTGCATGTGATAAGCATATTTGTCCATCTATTTAGTTTGAGTGTCTCTGAATCATTTTTCTATGGTTAGTTTTTTACATACAGCATAATTATTTAAGCAAATTTGAAAATAATTTACTTTGAATAAAAGAGCTATGTGAATTTACATTGATGAATATGAATGATATTTTGGATCCCTGTCATAATATTTTTAAATGTTTATTGAGGTCTAATTGACATATGCAATTTGATAAGCTTTGATTTATATATATATATATATATATATATTCACAATATATACTGCCTTAAAATGATCCTCACATTTAAGACAAAGAACATAGTCATCACTGCAAGTTTCCTTATGTCTTTTCACAATCCTGTCTTCCTGTTCCTCCCATAAATCCCATTCCCAGTCACTTATGGATGGCTCTATTTGTCACTCTAGGTTAGTTTATATATTCTAGAATTTTATAAAAATGGGGTCATAAAAATCTATGCTTTTTTTCTCACTTACTTCACGCAGCATAATTATTTTGAGATTTTTCCATACTGTGAATACCAATAATCTATTCCTTGTTTACTGCTATGTAGTATCCCCTTGCATGAATAAATGACATCTGTTTAATCATTCACTTGTTGATGAATAAGTGGGTTGTTTCTAGTTTGTTTTTTTCTATTGCAAAGCTTTCTCTAGGATAAATATATAGAAGTAGAACTGATGGATCATATTGTAGGCATTCATATAATATTTAAAAAAAAAACCCTAAACTTTTCCAAATGGTTGTACCCTTTTACATTGAGAATACCAGCATATAAGAGTTCCAGTTCCTCGACATCCTTTTCAATATTTGATATTGTCAGTCTTCTTAATTTTAGCCACAGTAGCTATATATCGGCATCCCATCATAGTTTTAACTTGCATTTTCCTACTGATTAATGTTGTTGAATATACTTTCATGTACTCATTTGCCATCTGTATATCTTTTCTTGTAAAGTGTCTGTTCAATACCTTTTTCACATTTAAAAAAGTTGTTACTATGACTATGATTATGATCTTTGTGTTTCGAGAATTCTTATGTATCTAGATGCAAGTCATTTATCAACCATATGATTGGCAAATATCTTTATCTGTGATTTATCTTTTAATTCTCTTAGTGGTTTATTGAATAGCAGAAGTTCTTAATTTGATGAAGCTCAGCATAATTAATCATGTTTTTCATCTCATGTATAAGAAATACTGATGTGTTTGAAATGACAGACCCATGACATATTCAGGAGTTTTCTTGAGCTGCTTTATTCCTGATCAATGATGTAAAATAACCGATATATTTTATGAATTTCTAAATTCTTAAATCATGTTTACACATTTAAGTATATGTGCACTAGAATATATTCCATGAGCAGGGATACACATTGACCTTTTTTTTTTTTTATGCCTAATGAGAGAGTTGACCAGTAAACATCAACTTGAACCAAAATTTGTGTTTGATGGGTTTTTGTTTAATAAGTACCAAAAAGAAATGTTTGACCAATAGATCTGAACTTTAAAGTGTCCAAATACCTGTGATTAATCCATATGCAAGACAGTATGATTCTTCCCATGGTGGAGCTTTAAAAGGCTAATATTTTAGGCCATAGGCCACATGACATCCAGGAGATTGGAGTGGAGGCCAGAGGAGCAAACAGGAGAGCCGGGAGGAAGATCAAAGGAAGAGACTGGTTTACCCCACACTCACCTGAGGCTGCTTTTTTATGAACCAGAAGGCAGATCAGTGAAAAAAATGATTTGTGTCATTCTCTGGCAATAGTGAGTATTTACCTGTCTGTGCACACATTGTAAGGCAGAAGTGAAGAGATATTTAGTTACAATACACCTAACATTACAATGCCCAAATAAAAGCAAAATCTGTGATAATCAAAATTAATTTAAAAATAATATCAAAAGTTGACTGTCTAGAAGAAATATGTGTGAGCTGGGGTGTTGGTAGAATGTGGAGTGTTAGGGGAAGTAGGGTTTTCAAACAGCTTGCCTTTCAAACTGAGGCATGAAGGTAAATCATGACAGCTATAAAAGTGTTGTTCTGTATTAATGTTTATATACAAGAGAGTACAGCCCACTGAAACTGGGGACACTAAGAAATAAAATCTCTGCATAAAATAAACTTGACAGACAACTTCAAGATGTCCAGTTGTGTCCAGCTGGCAACGGAAGAGGAAAAGCCCATTTGTCCTCACATCTGAACTGAAGGAGCAATGCTTCCTTTCAAGCTGTCTGAATGGAACAGTGCTTGAGTGGGACTTCTGGATGGTGAATCAAATTCAAACAATGGAGTGGGATTTAAGAAACTCAGCTTGAACTTCAAATAATGTTAATATTTAACATTTTCTTGCACAAAATAGAATGAAACGAAGTCAAGGAAGGGCATTTATAAAAAGAAGAAAAGATAGTGGATAACTGGGAAAAATAAAAACAAATGTGTGCAGCATTGAATATGTATGTGCTGTATTATATAGAAAATAGAACGAAGACATGGTCAAGGGGGAAATTATTTTTTGTAGGCTTAGTTTTGTTTCAATTATTTTTTTGCTTAATCTGTGACCTTCCCCTGCTAATCTCTAACTCCCAGACAATCCATCCACTAACTAAGAATTTACCATATGTTCAAAAGTATATTCTAGTATTTCAAAGCTCTACACTAAGATTATTGTTTATCTAGTAAACTGAATAGTAACAGGACTTGTTGAGACTGTAAAACATTTTCACACATTAAAGATAGAAGCAGGGGCTTCCCTGGTGGTGCAGTGGTTGAGAGTCCACCTGCCGATTCAGGGGACACAGGTTCGTGCCCCAGTCCGGGAAGATCCCACATGCCGTGGAGTGGCTAGGCCCGTGAGCCATGGCCGCCATGCCTGCGTGTCCAGAGCCTGTGCTCTGCAACAGGAGAGGCCACAACAGTGAGAGGCCCGCATACCGCAAAAAGATAGAGGCAGTAATTCAGGTTTTATAGATAATCACATCCTTTTAGAGATGAGGAATCAAGCATCTTATAAAGTTTCATAACGTTGGCTAAATGCCTCCAAACTGGCAATAATTCCTGCTCTACCACCTGGAAATCCTGGCCCACTTCACATAATGGATATATTTTCTACCATTATCTTAAATATATATATATATATATATACACACACACACACATATTAATTTTAGAACATGTTTATGGAACAATTGGAGAGATAATAAGTTCACATATTCCCCACACACAGTTTTCCCTAGTATTAACATCTAACATTCGTATGGTGGATTTGTTAATATTAGTGAAGAACTAAGTCTTCCTCCTTTTTTTATACTATTATAAGTGTTTTTATTTTCTTTAAAATTCAAATTCCAGTTGTTATTACTGATATATGGGTATATTAATACTTTACCCTTGACCAAGCTATGCTGACTTATTAGTGCCAGGGTTTATTTGAAGATTCTTTTGGACTTTCTTTAACCTATAAAATGTCACATGTGAAAATTATAATTTTAGTTTTTTTCCTTATAATCTAATAAGAAGGCACTATACTTACAGAAAACCGTAGCATAACTAAAACTAAAAACATATTTAAAATGAAATAATTTATTAACGGGAACTTTGTATTTTATCTTTTATTGCTAGTTTGACATTTGATAACTCTTATACGGTTGTATGAACGGTTTCTCATGAAAACTTGAAATTATCTTCCTTTCAAGTTTCTAGTTCCAGCCATTGCTCTAGTGACCAGCTCCAGCAGTGGTTTATTTTTTGGTGTGAATGCTAGGAACTCTCTGCTAGGTTTTCATGCATTTGTGACTGGAGTTAGCCCACGGGGAAAATATTTGATCAACGGGAGATGGGAGAGGTGAATAAATTCTCCTTTTTTCCTACCACCATACAAGATCTCAGGATGCCTTTAATGAGGTGCCTCTGGAAATGTGCTGTGGAACCAATGGTCAGTTTCACTTAGCAGTTAGTAGCTGGATAATATGTTCCAGGATGGGTTCTCTCCTTTCCTGCCTCAATCTGTCCCTCTCTCCTGCTCCCTGGGAGTGTAGTTCTCAATGAGAGCCTCGATCTCTGCTTTGTTGACAACCTAGTCTTAACTAAGTAAAGTCCCAGGTGATAGCTTTGCAAAAATAGTAGTAATTATCCCTAAGGAAACATTAGTGATACCTAATATCACTAGTTCCTTCCCAAGGCCAGATTGTTGAATCTAACCAAATGCAAAGTTAGCATGTAAAACAGATGCTGATTAAGACATGAGAAACATTGTTTCTCAACTTTAAAATTTAAGGGAAATTCAGATGCTTTTAATTCTCCTGTTGCATATCACTAATCATTTAATCAAGTAAATAAATATGCACACAAATAAATGAAAGCCACCTCCTCTAAAATAGAGTCCATGAAGCATTTTCTCCCATCCAAAAGTCTACTATGACTGGCAGAGTCCTTCTCTCTCTCTCTTGTTTTTAATAAATTTATTTATTTATTTATTTATTTATTTATTTATTTATTTATTTATTTATTTATTTTGTCTGCATTGGGTCTTTGTTGTAGTGCACGGGCTTCTCACTGCAGTGGCTTCTCTTGTTGTGGAGCATGGGCTCTAGGTGGGTGGGCTTCAGTAGTTGCGGCAGGCAGGCTCAGTACTTGTGGCTCATGGGCTCTAGAGCGCAAGCTCAGTAGTTGTGGCACATGGGCTTAGTTTCTCCATGGCATGTAGGATCTTCACGGACCAGGGCTCAACCCATGTCCCCTGCATTGGCAGGCAGATTCTTAGCCACTCTGCCATCAGGGAAGCCCGACTGGGAGAGTCCTTTAATTTCATATTGGTGTGGCCTTAGTACACCAAGGGCATTGTCACAACTAGATGGACATAAAATGGCATCTATCCCATTTTTGAAATAGAAAACTTACAAATTTCACTCCCAGTTGAGCACCCACTATTTTACTCAAAAATTCATGCCAATCTAATACTCCACAGATTGCATGTGTGGGTTTTGAGGTCACCATTGCTCACATAGAGCAGGAGGACCAGGGCATGGCTATTCTTTGATGGAACATAGTTATATTTCGCATCATTTTTCAGGATATAATCCTAGCATTTTGTAAGATCAAAATATGCATTCATTGGGCTTCCCTGGTGGTGCAGTGGTTGAGAGTCCGCCTGCTGATGCAGGGGACACGGATTCGTGTCCCAGTCTGGGAGGATCCCACATGTCACGGAGTGGCTGGGCCCATGAGCCATGGACGCTGGGCCTGCGCGTCTGGAACCTGTGTTCCGCAACGGGAGAGGCCGCAGAGGTGGGAGGCCCATGTACCAAAAAAAAAAAAAAAATGCATTCATCATTCAAACTTTAATTCTGTGGACACAGATTGACACAGGAAAAGATGTAATAAGTCAACATGATCCCTAAATTATTTTTATATAGATATAGAACTTGTATTTAATAAAAAGGGTCAAAATTAATAGTTTCAAAATACATCAGTTAATATTTTTAACAGTGCATTATACCCTATTTTATTATATCTACACATTTTAATGGTTTAAACCTACCTTAATTATTTAAACTCAGTTTTGAATGAACTTAAAGCACCCCTTCCTGCTGTGAAGTAGAAAATTATGTGGGTTTTCTTCAGTGCTAAGTATAAGGTTTTATTTTCATACTGTCAAAGTAGACTCATCAGACAATTAGCTCTACAGACTCATCAATTGCAAACAGAATGGCAAAATGGCACAATGTCAAGTATATTTAAACCATAATACTTATTTTGGCAGATGTCATCCAATATTTAATTGGCATTTTTCCACGAAGTGCATAAACTATATAAAATCTATAAGTTATCTGAGAGTAAATGTATCAAATAATTCATCTTCGGGTTCACCAGAAAGTGAAATTACTTAGCGACAATGTCTATAGGTTTAATTCAGTTTTCTTGTATGTGCGTTTGACTGCAATGGGCAATCTTAATCAAAAGTTATCAATTGCAATATTGAAAATTCAATAATGCAGAATTTCAGTTCTTCAATCATTATTTTTGAATTATTAGAGACAACCTTGTACTGTATCCTTAGAATGAAATCATATGCTTTCCCTTAAGTCCTTACTCCATTCTTTAAAGTAAAGTGGCTTTCTGTTTAGGAATATGTTTATTGATGTAGCTTGATTTTCAAAAGAATGTTAGAACTTTCTACTGTGATTGTTTGAAAATACTTATTGATCTACCTGAAGCAAGATCTTTAGAGAAAGCATAACCTTAAACTATTTGCCTGCTCCTCAATCATTATTAAAATATGTTGGGAGAAATAATATTTGTAGACAATTTTCTGACATAATGTATAGTGAAACATTTTCTCAACTATTCTAAAGTTTATCCTTAGATTAAATCTATATCATTAAGGAGTTGTTTCTTTGGACATTTAGTCCTTCACAGAATGTATGCTATTAAAATTTAATTTGGCATTATTCTATACCTACCTTAAGTAACATTATAATAAATAGCTCTATAAAATCTCTATTATATAAATTTTAGCAATTATATCAAGAAGATTTTTCCAGTATCATTGCTCTTCATAATTTTGTTTGCACAGTGGTTTAGATCCACCAAATTTTGTAACCAGTTCATGATTAGAGAAGGAACAAAATTCAGAGTAAGCATTTAGAAAATTTTATAGAAACTTAGAAATTATGACAAAGTAATTTTATGTTTGTTGTAATATTAAAAACAGGACTTTTATATGTCTTTGATATTTTAGTTTTCATTGCATTTTTCAAAAATATTATCTGCAATGATTGGAATTACTAAAAAGGTTGATTCAAGATTGATGAGAGCAGCTGCACTGCCTCATATGGTGTGTTCCTGGGCAGAACTCATAGAAACTTCCCATGGAATATTTTCCCCCGCCCCTGCCCCCCGAAATAAAATGGCAACATTTTGCTTGTTTGTTTCTTGGTTTACTTCTGCTGCTTATTTGGATGATCTTATTGCTAGAGTCTGAAGATCATTTAACATTTTGCCGGATTCACTTTGTTGTACAATAGAAACTAAGACAGTATTGTGAAGAAATTACATTCCAATAAAGATCTATTTTTGAAAAAAATGTCTTACATTCACATCTGGTATAATAGCTGATATCAAAAGAAATATTTAGCAAAGAAGGGTAGTCAGGAAAATTGTCAAGTATTCTGATAACTCACCTTGGATTTGAAACGTCCATTTCTTTAGTTATGGGAATTTAAAGTTAAAAGGGGGATCAGGTCACTGGAAAAACTTGGACATATGTAAATTCCTCTGATATTAAGTTTTCTCTGAAACTGGATTTAATATGTGTTAAGTGAAAATCTCATTATGTAATACAGAATCCTGAAATCAAAGTCTGGAGGCTGTGCTAAGTATATGAGGATAAAATAAAAATATGGTGCATTTAAGTTTTCTGGTTGCATTTAATAGCAATTAGAGCTATTCCTTTGTTTGTTATAGCAAAAACTCACCTCACTACTACTAGGATGTGCTCCTTTCTGTTTTAAGGAATTTTTAAGTCAAAAATGATGTATTACCATTTCTTAAAATTTGGTGGTGGATTTATTTCAGCCCAAGACATTGTCTGATAAATATGTGTTTATGGTTGACATTATTCTATATGCACAAGTTGTATTGTTTGTTTTATTTACTTTCATAGTATATGCCTTTCCAGGTGTGGCAGATGCACCCTCAGGTGATTCCCAGTGATCCACACAATTATGTAATCTCCCTGAGTAGAATGTGGGCAGCCATGGGTCTTGTTTCTATTTTATTCAATAGAATATAGCATTTACATATTTACATCTTATAGTTTTAATTATCATTTCAATTAAAGTATGTGGCATTACTTTCTATTCATCTCTATTTATTAGTTATTTACTATATTTTAGTAGAGTTTCATAGTATTTTTGTTTGAATATTTGTTGTTATTGTTTTGTTTTTCATACAGGGCTATCATGGTTCTTTTATATGCTTTATACATTATGTTATTTATGAAGGAGATTCTTTTCAAATATTTTTAACAGGCTATGACTAACTTAAAAAAATAAATTAATAACTATATTTTAAAATCCATTTAGCTATAACAGTTTTTTTTGGAAGAAATGAAAAGGAAATCATACTTTTCCCTCTATTTCACTGTATATCTATTTAACTTTTTACCATGTATATGTTATACTATTCTGCACAATAGATTAAAAGAAAATTAAATTTACTTAGTAGAGAGTGTGCAACTATCTCTAAAATAAACATACTAGGAATTCCTTATTCATAGGTTCAATCTTTTAGTTTATCTTTTGTACGGATAAAAAAAAAAAATGTCCACCATGTTTCTTTTTCCCTGACTTTGATCTTGTCCCAGCTAATATAGTTGGGACCACAGTCATCAATTAATTCTCCATCCACTTATCTTTGGTTTTTTGAATGCTGCTGGCATATGCCTCAAAGCCTGTGACTTTTCTTAATACTTTCTAACAACAATGTTTTGGTTCCGATTTTCAGCAATAAACTCCATGACTTTCTTCAGAATGACCCACAATAATAACTGTGATGTTAATAAAATATTACAAAATTTTCCAATTTTTATTTAAGTTACACATAACTTAAAATTTACCATCTTAACCATTTCAAGTGTAGCCCTCAGTGGTACTAAGTACACACCTATTGTTTTGTAACCACCATCACCATCCATCTTCAATACTGTTCATCTTCCCAAACTGAAACTCTATACTCATTAAACAATAACTCCCCATGAACCCATCCTTCCAGTGCCTGACAACCATCATTCTATTTTGGCTCTTCAGTCTATTTTTGTCTCTATATATTTGCCACTAATTTAAGTGGAATCGTGCAATATTTGTCTTTTTGTCTCTGGCTTATTTCACTTAGCATAATGTCCTCAAAGTTCAACCATGTTGTAGCATATGGCAAAATTACCTACCTTTTTAAGGCTGAATCATATTCCATTGTATGTAGATGTCACATTTTGCTCATCCATTTGTTCATCATTGGACCCCTGGGTTGCTTCTGCATTTTAGCTACACTGAAAATGCTACTATGAAAATAGGTGTGTAAAAATGCCTTTATAAGACCCTTGTATCAATTATTTTGGGCAATATACTCAGAAATAAGTGGGATTGCTAAATCATATGGTAGTTCTATTTTTAATATTTTAAGGAATATCCATACTGTTATCTACAGAAACTGTACCAATTTACATTCCCATCAACAGAGCACAAGCTTCCAAATTTTCCACATTCTTACTGACATTTATTTTAGAAATCATCCTAATGAGTGTGAGAAATTACATTTTCTCAATATTCAGAAAAGCAATATTCACAAATTTTTTTCTCACTTACTCATTATAATATATCTATGCTCTTTGGTCTGTATTCTTATTATGTCCATTTAAAGTTGGTGAAATTCATTTCTTTTACCTAGAAAGTCGGGCAACAAGTTCTACTATCGAACTTCTGTGACCCAAAACACTGTATTCTGTTCACCATGCTATTTTGCAATGTCTCCAATGTCTACGTGTCACATAAGGGCCTTAACAACCTCAGTGATTTACTTAAGTGGCAGTGTTTTAACTGTAACTTAGCTAATGATAAAGTCTGAAGTTTTAACAAAAGTAGAGAAATTCCTGATTGAATAGTATGTACCAGTTTTCATGTTTCTCTCCATATTTTGAATGAAGCCAGTCAATTCTTTTCAACTGCTTTTCAGAGAAACATAGCAGGAAGCAAAACCACATCTTCAGTGTCCTGAGTAATAGCTTGACACACTGATTAAAAAGAATCCCAGCTGTGTGGTTATATGTCTGAAAGCTTCTGCTGATTTTTCTACATGTGGGGAATGGTTTTGCCTTACTTGCCACTCCAACTTGCATGATTTCAAACATTCTGCTCAAAGAAAATTTCAAGCACTAAGCCCTTTTCAGAAATCAGGCACACCTGCCCTGCATAGAATGGAATGGCACCACCAGCAAGAGTTTTCCTTGGATGAGTTTGCCTTTCATGACAAAATGTGCTCAGCTCTTTTGTTCTTTCCTGGCTCTAGCTATTTACCATCACTCAGCTCTGGGGTCACTGAGGCACATTCCAGGGAATGATTGGAGCAGCTGTTAGAAGTCTTCTTACTTATCTGACTTGGAAACTACCTGACAGTGGCGTATGGCAGGGCAGACCCTCACCACTCTAAGGAAAATGAAGGTTTATGATTTCAAAATGAGTTTCTGCTTCCTGAGGGTCCACGTTTTCCAGTTGTGCAAATCTTCAATCCTCCATATTCACGGATATATCCAGATTGAAGTACAGAATTGGCAGCACTATAACAGGTAAAACACTTTCAGTTTTTACAGTTTTCCACTTTTGCAATCCAATGATATATCAGCAGATTAAAAATTGTGCAGTGCCACAAACCTGTGTCTACCATGTTTTCTCACTCCCTCTCAGTTCCTTTAAGCTCCATGTGCAACATTTCTCACCAGATTTAGTGGCAGGAGGCACTTCATATTAGATTAATTTTTCTAAAGAAATAAACTCTGTATTTATGGTCTCATAATATATAATTAATAGAGGAGAAAATATAGTTTGAATTATAAAGGTACTGTTGAAGGAAGTAATATGCTAATAAAAACCACACTCAAATCCACTTATATATCCAGGTTATTCATGAGTGAAAAATAACTGTCATTTGGAAGTTCTGAAAAGCAAGTGGTTACTCATTTATTAAAAATTTTCCTTGAAATATTTCAATAAATATATTAAGGCATGCACTATCAAATATATTAATATAAATATATCTTAAATATTTTAAAATATTTTAAGGTAAGTATAAGAAGATAGGAACCAACTGTGAAATCAAGAAGAATGTTTCTTAATCTACTTTACTTCCCATGAACATTTACTCTTATGAACTTTTGTTTTGAGACATGATGGAGCTTAACTGTGGATCTCCCCCTGAATCTATTAATCTAGATTTTTTTCCTTCTAAGAAAAGCCATGGTTTTCCTTCCGAGACTTTGCAGGTTTTTTTCTCCTTCATCACTTTAAATATGTCCTGCCAGTCCCTTCTGGCTTGCGGAGATCCTGCTGAAAGTTCGGCTGTTAACCTTATGGGGATTACCTTGTGTGTTATTTGTTGTTTTTCCCTTACTGCTTTTAATATGTTTTCTTTGTATTTAATTTTGGACAGTTTGATTAATATGTGTCTTGGCATATTTCTCCTTGGATTTATTCTGTATGGGACTCTCTGTGCTTCCTGGACTTGATTAACTATTTTCTTTCCCATATTAGGGAAGTTTTCAACTATATTCTCTTCAAATATTTTCTCAGTCCATTTCTTTTTCTCTTCTTCTTCTGGAACCCCTATAATTCGAATGTTGGTGCATTTAATGCTGTCCAAGAGGTCTCTGAGACTGTCCTCAGTTCTTTTCATTCTTTTTTCTTTATTCTACTCTGCAGTAGTTATTTCCACTATTTTATCTTCCAGGTCACTTATCCGTTCTTCTGCCTCAGTTATTCTGCTATTGATCCCATCTAGAGTATTTTTCATTGCATTTATTGTGTTGTTCATCATTGCTTGTTTCATCTTTAGTTCTTCTAGGTCCTTGTTAAATATTTCTTGCATTTTGTTTATTCTACTTCCAAGATTTTGGATCATCTTTACTGTCATTATTCTGAATTCTTTTTCAGGTAGACTACCTATTTCCTCTTCATTTGTTAGGTCTGGTGGGTTTTTATCTTGCTCTTTCATCTGCTGTGTGTTTTTCTGCCTTCTCATTTTGCTTATCTTATTGTGTTTGGGGTCTCCTTTTTGCAGGCTGCACGTCTGTAGTTCCCGTTGTTTTTTGTGTCTGCCCCCAGTGGCTAAGGTTGGTTCAGTGGGTTGTGTAGGCTTCCTGGTGGAGGGGACTAGTGCCTGTGTTCTGGTGGATGAGGCTCAATCTTGTATTTCTGGTGGGCAGTTTCACGTCTGGTGGTGTGTTTTGGGGTGTCTGTGGACTTATTATGATTTTAGGCAGCCTCTCTGCTAATGGATGGGGTTATGTTCCTGTCTTGCTAGTTGTTTGGCATAGGGTGTCCAGCACCATAGCCTGCTGGTCGTTGAGTGAAGCTAGGTGTTGGTTTTGAGATGGAGATCTCTGGGAGATTTTCGCCATTTCATATTACGTGGAGCTGGGGGTTCTCTTGTGGACCAGTGTCCTGAAGTTTGCTCTCCCACCTCAGAGGCACAGCACTGATTCCTGGCTGCAGCACCAAGAGCCTTTCATCTACACGGCTCAGAATAAAAGGGAGAAAAAGTAGAAAGAAAGATTTAGTAGAAGTAGAAAGAGAAGAAAGAAAGAAAGAAAGAAAGAAGGGAGGGGGGAGGGAGGGAGGAAGGAAGGAAGGAGGGAAGGACGGAAAAAAGAAAGAAAGAAGATAAAATAAAATAAAGTAAGGTATAATAAAATAAAGTTATTAAAATAAAAAAAGTAATTATTAAGAAAAAAAATGGATGGAGAAAACCCTAGGACAAATGGTGGAAACAAAGCTATGCAGACAAAATCTCACACAGAAGCATATACATACACACTCACAAAAAGAGGAAAAGGGGTAAAAATCATAAATCTTGCTCTCAAAGTCCACCTCCTCAATTTGGGATGATTCGTTGTCTAAAGGTGGGAAGGAGGGAAAGAAAGAAGATAAAGTAAAATAAAATAAAGATAAAATAAGATAAAGTTATTAAAATAAAAAATAATTATTAAGAAAAAAATTTAGGGCTTCCCTGGTGGCACAGTGGTTGAGAGTCTGCCTGCCAATGCAGGGGACACGGGTTCGTGACCCGGTCCAGGAAGATCCCACATGCCGCGGAGCGGCTGGGCCTGTGAGCCATGGCCGTTGAGCCTGCGCGTCCGGAGCCTGTGCTCCGCAACAGGGAGAGGCCACAACAGTGAGAGGCCCGCGTACCGCAAAAAAAAAAAAAAAAAAAAAAAAAAAATTAAAGAAAAACGAACAAAAAAACCCCCAAACAAACAAACAAATCAAACAAACGAATGGATAGAACCCTAGGACAAATGGTGGAAGCAAAGCTATACAGACAAAATCTCACACAGAAGCATACACACACACTCACAAAAAGAGGAAAATGGGAAAAAATCATAAATCTTGCTCTCAAAGTCCACCTTCTCAATTTGGGATGATTTGTTGTCTATTCATGTATTCCACAGATGCAGGGTACATCAAGTTGATTGTGGAGCTTTAATCCACTGCTTCTGAGGCTGCTGGGAGAGATTTCCCTTTCTCTTCTTTGTTCTCACAGCTCCTGGGTCTCAGCTTTGGATTTGGCCCCGCCTCTGCATGTAGGTCGCCGGAGGGCGGAGGGCGTCTGTTCTTCGCTCAGAAAGGACGGAGTTAAAGGAGCAGCTGCTTCGGGGACTCTGGCTCATCAGGCCGGGGGGTGGGGGAGGGAGGGGCACGGAGTGCAGGGCGAGCCTGAGGCAGCAGAGGCCGGCGTGACATTGCACCAGCCTGAGACGCACCATGCGTTCTCCTGGGGAAGTTGTCCCTGAATACCTACTGGGACGCTGGCAGTGGCAGGTTGCACAGGCTCCCCGGAATTGGGGTGTGGATAGTGACCTGTGCTCTCACACAGGCTTCTTGGTGGCAGCAGCAGCAGCCTTAGTGTCTCATGCCTGTCTCTGGGGTCTGCGCTTTTAGCTGAGGCTCGCGCCCGACACTGGAGCTCCTTTAAGCTGCGCTCTTAATCCCCTCTTCGCGCACCAGGAAACAAAGAGGGAAGAAAAAGTCTCTTGCCTCTTCGGCGGCTCCAGACATTTTCCCGGACTCCCTCCCGGCTAGCCGTGGTGCACTAACCCCTTCAGGCTCTCTTCCCGCTGCCAACCCCAGTCTTCTCCCTGCGCTCCGACTGAAACCCGACACCCAAGCCTCAGCTCCCAGCCCTGCCCGTCCCAGCGGCGAGCAGAAAAGCCTCTTGGGCTGATGAGTGCCGGTCGGCGAGCAGACAAGCCTCTTGGGCTGGTGAGTGCCGGTCAGCACCGATCCTCTGTGGGGGAATCTCTCCGCTTTGCCCCCCACACCCCTGTGGCTGCGCTCTCCCCCGCTACTCCAAGGCTTTCCTCCTCCGCCACCCGGAAGCTTTCTCCCCCGCCACCCGGAAGCTTCCCTCTCCACCACCCGGAAGCTTTCCCCCTCTGCCACCTGGAAGCTTTCCCCCTCCGCCACCCGGAAGCTTTCCCCTCCACCACCCGCAGTCTCCACCTGCGAAGGGTCTTCTAGTGTGTGGAAACCTTTTCTCCTTCACGGCTCCCTCCCACTGGTGCAGGTCCCATCCCTATCCTTTTGTCTCTGTTTATTCTTGTTTCTTTTGCCCTACCCAGGTATGTGGGGAGTTTCTTGCCTTTTAGGGGGTCTGAGGTCTTCTGTCAGTGTTCAGTAGGTGTTCTGTAGGTGTTGTTCCACGTGTAGTTGAGTTTCTGATGTATCTGTGGGGAGGAAGGTGATCTCGGCATCCTACTCTTCCGCCATCTTCCCCCAGCTCAAAAAGTCAATTTTTTAAACAATAAAACAACAAATGCAGTATACTTTTGCTATTCAAAATTTGTTAACATTTTTATGTATTAAAAACAAGACAAAATTGGGAAAAAAAGGAAGAAAACAACATTAAAGTGGAAAAATGTAATGGAAATTTTAAATAAGAAAAAAAATGGATAAGTAAATAAAAAACAAAAAAAATATGGAAACATCACGTGAAACAAATTTAGTGTACTAAAATTTAAACATTTAAGGTGGTGTTGATAGGGATAGAATAGGATAGTTATACAGGTAGTTGTAGAAGTCCCAGTAGGGGATTATAGATAGAGAGGGAAACCTAGGAAACTTTGGGTGACTACTGTAAGTTAATGATTGTTCAAGAAAACTATTGGAACATTGTGGAATGAAGCAGGCTTGCTTAAATATAAAGCCATAAATAAAAGTAGGCTATATACCTCAGGTCATCAGGTGAAAGAAAAAGGTTACCACCCTTCTACTGATTTGAATAAATGCTATGACACTCCTAGTTTGACCTCATAAGGTCAGACACTCTCCTGCCTGACATGAAGGAGGAGCTAGTGATGTAAGCCTAAGTTTTACTTGAAGAAAGCAGTCTTTTCCCCTCCCCCACTTTCCTTTGATTATAAAATTGTATTTCACTTAATCTTTGGTGCAGAGCCTCCTCGCCTGCCCACTTGCATCTCTCAGAAGTGTCCTATATTAATAAATCTATTTCTTGCCTATCATTTTGCCTTTCGCTGAATTCCTTCTGTGCTGAGACACAAAGAACCTGAGCCTCAGTATGTCCAGACACCAGGTGAGTGATTCTAATTAAAAGACCATGTGTTCGGGCTTCCCTGGTGGCGCAGTGATTGAGAGTCCGCCTGCCGATGCAGGGGACACGGGTTCGTGCCCAGGTCTGGGAGGATCCCACATGCCGTGGAGCGGCTGGGACCGTGAGCCATGACTGCTGAGCCTGCACGTCCGGAGCCTGTGCTGCACAATGGGAGAGGCCACAACAGTGAGAGGCCCGTGTACCACAAAAAAAAAAAAAAAAAAAAGACCATGTGTTCAAGTCCCAATCTAGGTTTTCACTGGGTTCAAGTCCCAGCTGCATGGGTTCAAGGCCCAATCAGGGTTTTGGCCAGGTTCGAGTCCCGACACATGAGTTTGAGTCCCAATCTGAGGTTCACAGTTTCAGCTGGCGACCATAAAGCGACAGTGATAAGGTAAGAAAATGTTGAGAGTTAGGTCTTGGTCCAAAAGAGGCCTATGGGACACCATGAGACAGGTATATGGGGGAGGACACTCTGCCAATGACTGCTCATTTTTGATCAGCAGTTCAACCCAGAATACTTATGCACATCCAATGGCAGGTCCAGGACAGAATTGTTAATCTCTATACTCTTCTTGACTCTGAGGTTTTTCTCCTACATTCTTGCATTCTTGTTCATTCCTACCTTCTTTCTTTCTTTTTTTCTTCTGTTAAACCCAGAAGACCTGTGTGACCACCAAGGTCTTCTTTTTGCTTTAACTCCCCTCCCTCTGCCTCTTACAAGTGCTGACCCTTTATTCCCAACTTATACCTAGGCCAACTCCCACTCATTGTTAATACTGCTGGGGACATCTGTGTGGTTTATTTGTGACAACTTTTTGGACTAAGACATTGTTGGGAGACTACCTTGGAAAGGATAACATCTAAAATCGTAAGTGAAAATCTTGACCAAATTATGTGGTGGATAATTTGGCCTTCCCTTTACTATGGCTCGCTCTTGAGTTCTTTCCTATATGAAGCCAAGGACCCTCACTTGGCAGTCTGTCCCAGGGTCTCACATGCATCTCAGGACATGATATTTCTCCTCTGCAAGAGTTCCTCTCCATCTTTACCCCAAAACTCTCCTTGTAATTTAGGTATCATAGTCTTTTTACTCCTTCACATTACTTTTTCTTTTTAACTTAACACTCAGTGAAATAATTATTTTATTTATTGATTTATTTATTTGTTAAGAGACTTTATTTTGTAGAACCCTTTTACATTTGCACAAAAAAATGAAGATAATGCAGAGTTCCCATATAGCCTTTGCACACAATTTTCACTATTATTAACAAGTTGTATAAATATGGTTCCTTTGTTATGGTTAATGAACCAATATTGATACACAAAGTCCACAGTTTATTTAGCTTTCTTAAGTTTGTACCTAATGTCATTTTCCTGTCCTAGGAACTAATTCAGGATACCTTATGACATTTAATTGTCATGCCTATTTAGGCTCCTCTTAGATGTGACAGTTTCTCAGACTTTCCATGTTTTTGAAGACCTCAAAATTTTTGAGGAGTACCAGTCAGGTGTATTTTAGGAAACCTCTCAATTATAGTTTTTCTGGTGCTTTTCTTATGATTACACTGGGGTTATAGGTTTGGGTTAGAAAGATTACAGAGGTAAAGTGCCCTTTTCATCACATCATATCAAGGGCCATACTATCAACATGATTTGTGACCATTGATGTTGACCTGACTCACCCAGCTGAGGGAGCATTTGTAAGGTTTCTTCTCTGTAAATTTACACTTTTTCCACCTTTTTCCATTCTACACTTTTTGGAAGGAAGTCCTATTCAAAGCTGACATTTAAGGAATAAAATATTGTGCACTGTGTCTCTTAGAGTGGAGTATCTACCTAATTCATTTAGAATTTTTCTGCACAGGAGATTCATCTTCTCTCTTATTTATTAATTTATAAAACCATTTATCAAAACTTGTATGAGCCCATGTATATTTATTTTAAATTTTAGATTTAAATCCAATAGTACCTCATTTATTTTGTTGCTCAACTTGTTTGGACCTTCAGTTTGCTTTTGTGTCCCTTGCATACATTCACATCAATGTAGGTTTATCTGATGGTTTGTTTGAGCACTCTCTTACTTTCTGGTGCTATGAGATGCTCCAGGCTCATCTTGTATAATTCTTACCACAGTCCTAAAAGCAACCGTCTCTTCAAGGAACCCTGGTTCATCTTATTGGAGAAGGGTATTTAAAACAATGAACTGGGCACTAATATTGCTCATTACTACTGAGATGTCATTTCTTTTAGGTCCTCTCTGCTTGGAAGGAAAATAAATATATGTCTGTATACAAACCCACATATATAACACATTTCTATAAGTATTTCTATATGTTACCATATGTATCCATTTTATATTAAATATAGGTTTATGCTGAAGTCTCCAATTCTGGAGACTATTCTAGCTTCCACACGGGACATTCTAGCTTTTCCCTTTGCTTTTCTGTAAACTGCCACTCCGACACTGAGAACCCTGTCTCCCATCATCCACCGACCAACTACATAACTATGAAATTCCAGTAAACATATTTAGTGGGATAAGCCCATACCCCTGTAGGAAAAACTTTCCCAACTAGAGTGCAGTGCTTATACCCAGTTCAATTTTGCCTTTAGTTTTGTGTTTCACTCATTTCCAAAGTTACTTAGATCAGCTACTTTTCCTCCTACATGCTTCACTGAAGTTGTTTCATATACTTGTAAAACAGAGAAATTTTGTTGTCAGTCTTCCTTTCTTCCTGGGATGCCCCAAACTCCTCAGCGACTTTTTTTTTTTTAATTTACATACATCAAGTTTCAAGCTTTGTGCTGTGAAGTTCAGCGGTTTTTTGGACAAATGAATAATGTCATGTATCATGATTGCCATGTAACACTGAATAGCTTCACTACCTTAAAAAAATACCCTGTACTTCTCACTTTCAAATTTCCTCCTCAAATCCCTGGTGATCAAGGACTTCTTACCGATGCTGTAATTTTACCTTTTCCAGAATGTCATATAACTTGACTCATTCAGCATGCAGCCTTTTCAGATTGTCATCCTTCACTCAGAAGTATGCATTTGTTTCCTCCACATCTTTTCATAGCTTGATAACTAATTTTTCCTATAATTTGGTGCTATTGAAATTGCATTTTTTAAATTAAATTCTGTTTTTGCCTTGCTACAAGATTAGCAAGTGTCCTTTGAATATGAACCTTATATCTTGCAACCTTTCTCTCCTCACTTATTTGCTCCAGGACACTGCTGTTGTTATTGGTGATCATTTTGGTTTACAGTCAAGTCATCTGCAAATAAAGATAGTTTTAATTATGACTTTCATATCTGTATACCTTTTATTTATTTTATTGTCTTATTCACTGACTGACTTTTGGTATGATGATGGACAGCAGTGGTGAAAGAGGGTCATGTCCAGTACACTGGTGAGATCATCGAAGTCATTCTTCTTTCCTATTACAATGTTCTTTATTTCCATCTCTGCTTACATTATTCATCTGTTTATCCACATTGTCTACTTTTCCCATTAGGGTCCTTAACATACTAATCATAATAATATCAAATTCCCTATTGGATAATTCCAAAATCTAAGTCTTATCTGATTCTGGTCCTGATGCCTGTTTTGTGTCTTCTGACTGTGTTTTATTCTTGACTTTAATGTGCCAGTTTTCTAGGAATATTTCAAAATAGTTACTCTTGCCCTCCCCTGTGCAAAACATGAGAATATTTTTTCATCAATGAGAAACTGGAAGTAAAACCCATGAAAGTGTGGGAACTTCCCATGATGTCTAAATACCTAGGAGCTTCTCATTCTCAACCTAGTCTTCACCCACCCTCCAAAAGTTCATAAAATTTATAATTTTAGTGCTCCCACATGTTTACAGCACTAACAGTTTCTCACTGAGGCAAGATGATCACAGCAGAGTGAAGGGTGGCATTTTGCCCTGTGACCTCAATTCTCTGATGGGTCTAGGAGAAGATGTTAACTTTTCAGTTTGTTCAGTTTTATTTTCTCTTGTTGTATGGATCTGACTGATGACTTCCAAGCTCTTTAAATGTTGAAGGTAAAACTGGGACTCCTCCCTGTGAATGATTTTTTAATGTCCCAAGGATCTGTAGGGATCACATATTTTTCTCTATTGTTATTTCCCATTAGTGCTTTCTAATTTTTTGATCAGATGAGAAAAGATTTATATTGCTCTTTCAATATACTGCTATTAGTATACCATTATGGTGTGTGAATAAAAATTTTAATTCTTTCCCGATTTTGCTTATAAAAAGTGATGATCACACATGTACAGACTTTTAAACCTAAGAGTAAAGTGTGAGATCTTGGAATTTCAAAAGGTTGGCTTTACACAATAATGTCAAAATATTTCTGAAGTTATTTATCACTTTTTACTCCTATCAGAAGTATATAAGGGCATACTTATTCCACATATATGTCAACACTTAGACTGTAAAACATCTTTAATTTTGGCAATATTATCGCTGTAGAACTGCATATCTAATTGTGATCTTCATTTGTATTTCTCTGATTTATAAGAGGCATGTGTATATTCCGGCTACTAATTCTTTGTTTTCTTGGAGAGGTGAGTTTCAGTGCTTCCTGTATGCCATTTTCACAACTAGCACCATTTGCACTGCTTTCATCAAAGTTTGACTAAGAGCTTCGGCATGACCTTTTACAATTTCTAGTGCTGATGGTGAAGTTCTTCTTCCTCTTTTTTCAAGCATAGCCTGAGATATATAAATTTAAATAAAGTGGAAGGCAGTCTAGGATTCTCCCCTAAAGCCACGATTTTCTCCCACATTTACAGTGTTGAATGGCTTTCTGGAGCCAGCTGGGATGGTACATGGCACAGGTGAAACTATAGCTAAATGCCTTCTAGAGACAGCTAACCAGATTAAGAGATGTTCACTAGCCTTAAATAAGAAAGGGAGATTTTAGTACGAAGTATATTAAGAGCATGACAAAAAGAAGAAGATGCGATTTTCTTACTAGCAAGTACTGTCTCTATTTATTGTTTTCCTCATTAAAAAGGTGTAAACAAAGCAAATGAGGAAGGGCTATTAACAGGGATGCAAAAATCCCAGTACTTGTGAACAAAGCATTGTATGTTCGTTTCTCAGATGACTGTGTAGAATTGATGGAATGGACCACACTATGCAAAGGCACTTCATTCACCCAGTCATGATATAAATGTTCTGAAAATGATATTTAGTACCATTTAGATGCCCCTGATTGGTACACAGGCATGTGGCAAAAATTTGCAGATCAAAGGGTTATGGTACAAAAGTGGAAGCAGCAGACTCAAATAAAGAAGGTGAAGTGGGAGGGTGCAGGACTCACCTCCCCCCCATGAACATCAAAATTACATGCACATGTGGAACAATTCTCACTGAAAACTAACTGGAGAGTAGCAGAAAGACTCCTGTACAACCAAGGCTGTAAGAAAGATTATTGGGAATTGGTTAGGAAGGGAAGAGAAGAGATCAGGTCAGAACCTGTGGCCCTGGGTGGGGACTCAGAGGATAAAGGAGATTACATGGGCAGAGATCTTCCCTGGGATGTGAGTGTTTAGAGGCACACACTGGGTGCCCTAACCTCGGGTCCTACAGAGGGAAGATGATCTCCCTTGGCTGGTTGGAAGGCTGGTGGATCTAACAACAACAACAACAACAAAATTAGAAGTAATAAATGAATTCAGTAAAGTTGCAGGATACAAGAATTATATGCATAAATCAGTTGCTTTTCTATACATTACTAATAAACTATCAGAAAGAGAAAGTAAGTGAACAATCCCAATTAATATGACATCAAAAAGAATAAAATACCTAGGAGGTATAAACTTAACCAAGGAGGTGAGAGACCTATAGTCTAAAAAATATAAAACATTGATGAAGGAATTTGAAAATTAAATGAAGAAATGGAAAATATTTTGTGTTCTTGGATTGGGAGGATTAATATTTTTAAAATGTCCACACTCACCCAAAGCGATCTACAGATTTAATGCAATACCTATCAAATATCCATGATATTTTACACAGAACTAAAAGACATACCCTAAAATTTATGTGGAACTACAAAAGAATCTGAATTGCCAAAGGAATCTTGAGAAGATAAAACAAAGCTGGAGGTATCACACTCCCTGACTTCAGACTATACTACAAAGCTACAATAATCAACAGTATGGTACCCACATAAAAACAGACACAAAAATCAATGGAACAGAATAGAAAGCCCAGAAAAAAACCCACACATTTATGGTCAATTAATGTATAATAAAGGAGGAAAGCTATATAATGAGGAAAAGGCAGTCTCTTCAACAAGGTGCTAGGAAAACTGGACAGCTACATATAAAAGAGAGAGATTAGAGCACTTTTTCACACCATATGCCAAAATAAACTCAAATGGATTAAATACCTAAATGTAAGACCTGAAACCATAAAGACCTGAGAACCATATGTTCTCCTAGAAGAGAACATAGGCAGAACACTCCTTGACATAAATCATAGGAATATTCTTTTGGATAAGTCTCTTAAGGCAAAAAAATAAAAGCAAAAATTAACAAATGAGACCTAATTACACTTAAAAGATTTTGCACAGCAAAGGAAGCCATCAACAAAATGAAAACAAAATCTATTGAATGTGAGAGAAGCTTTGCAAGATATTACCAGTAAGGGATTCATATCTAAAGTATATAAACAGCTCATACAACTCAATATCAAGAAAACAATGAACCCAAATAAAGCTGGCTAGAAGAACTGAATAGACATCATTCCAAAGAAGACATACAAATGGCAAATGGGCACAAGAAAAAGTTCAACATGGCTAATTACTAGGGAAATGCAAATCAAAACTACAATGAGTTATCATCTCACATCTGTCAGAATGACTACTAAATGTCTACAAATAACAAATATGGGAGAGGATGTGGAGAAAAGGGAACTCTCCTACACTGTTGGTGGGAATGTAAATTGGTGCAGCCACTCTAGAAAACAGTATGTAGTTTCCTCAAAAAACTAAAAATATAACTTCCATATGATCCAGCAATTCCACTGCTGGGAATATGTCCAAAGAAAATAAAAACACTAATTTTAAAAGTTACACTCACCCCAGTGTTCAAGTAATGCAGCATTATTTACAGTAGCCAAGATATGGAAGCAACCTAAGTGCCCATCAACAGATGAATGGATAAAGTGATTTGGTTATACATATATATACAATGGAATATTACTGAAATGAAATTCTGCCATTTGCAATAATGTGAGTGGACCTAGGGGGTATTATACTTATTGAAACAAGTCAGACCGAGAAAGATGAATACAGTATGTTATCACTTAAATGGAGTATAATCTATAAAAATACTGAATCACTATGTTGTACGCTTGAAACTAATGTAATATTGTAAATCAAGTATCCTTCAATACAAAATTAAATTAAATTAAAATTAAATAAAATCAATTGGTTTATCTTGCACATTGAAAAAACAAAACATAACAAAACATACAGAAACAGAAGTGGAGTCAGGAAGAAAAATATCTTGAGAAAGGGACAGAACCCTCACTGTATGAGCTTCTGGCCGTCAGCTTCTATCCATCCTACAGAGAAGAAGGAAAACAGGAAAGCCAGTCTGTGATCCTGTAGCCCTGTTTCCTCATTTGTGTAGCCTGAACCTATAGGTGTTTCCTTGTACTTTGTTTATAGTCTTTAAATATTTTTAGTTTATTTGTGTCAAAAGAATTTTCGTTTTTCTTTGACACACATGCTTATAGAAAACAATATTTTTTAGAAAATGTCTGAATTACATATTCCATAAATATTAACAATAAGAATTGAAGGTTACAAGGATATACTAGAAAGCAAACTATCTCAGTTTTGACTGATAAACAAAACAAAAACAAGGAGTTTACTGAAATAGGGGGAAAAATGGTGGTTTTGATGGGCAGGATTGAGTTATCAGTTATTATTTCCAATACTCAAGGACACAGAAATATATTATTATTATACCTTTCCTTAAAGACTCATTTCATATGGACACAAAACTTATTGCATAGGTTCAAGTAAAGCTACAAATACCTGATTTTAAGGCAAAAACTGAAACAAAGGACTGAAGTTAGCAGTGACATAAACTTAATATGGAACATAAAGCCTGATCCATCACACACTTGTTTTCAAGTCAGGAACATGGATTGCTGTTTCAGTCTGTTCAGGCTGCTATAACATAATACCATAGACTGAGTGGTTTATGAACAACAAAAATGTATTTCTCACAGTTATAAAGGCTGAGAAGTCCAAGACCAAGGTGCCAGCAGAGTCAGTGTCTGGTGAGAGTTTTCTGGTTTACAAAGTATTTTTCTAGAAACCCTTTTCCTGTAAACTCACTTAGTGGAAGGACCTGGGGAACTCTGTGGGATCTCTTTTATGAGTGTTAATCCCATTTGTGAGGGTTCTACTCTCACTGACCTAAGCATCTCCCAGAGGCTTCATCTTTTAATACCATCCCATTAGGCAGTAGGTTTCAACATCTGGATTTAGGGGGTGGATGTAAACATTCAGTCCATTGCAAATGTAAAACCCTGAGTTAAACCATTTGAACATGTACACCTACTCTCAAAAATTAATAAAAATCAACCTTTGTTGGAACTTACTGTAAGAGGACTCTGATAACCACTGATGCCAGTTAGGTACAGAGAGTTACATTTAAGTAATTGTTGGAAATTGTAACAATTGCTTAGTTTGTTAGTTGGACAGATTTGTGGTTCCTTAAGCATGTCATAGTGGTATTAAGCTTTTTTATATTTCTTCCAGGGGTTGGAAATACTCTGTGCTGCTGATAGTATTTTTCTTATTTGATATCAATAAAATTACACTTTTAATTAAATGCATAAATTATATGCCATTCTTACCTAAGGTGTGAATATGTATATTTCTATCATACATATTTCAACAGGAAATGTGAGAATACAGAATCAAAGACTATTATTAACAAATGCCATATGAAATAATAAGTTCTGCTTTTTGTAAACATTAATACTCCTCTACCTTGATACTGCAGCCAGATATTTTACTTTTATTCTTTTTTGAAAAATATAGAACATCTTTTAAGAGAAGTATCATTTCAGAGAAGTTACCTAACATACAACTAAGTACTGCACATTACATTGGTATTTAGTATTTTGCTATTATAAACTTTCATTTGATTACATATGAGCAATATTTTCCAATATTTTAAACAGAGGGATAAATAATTATCTTCAATACTGGGGATGATTTCCTCCCTACTATCTTTTTTTTTTTTTTCTAACTCTACCTAAGTTTTCATTTTGTAAATAGCATGATGCTTATAATTGGATATCCATCCACATCCCACATCGTAGTGAAAACGTAAAGCAGAGTTATCACTGTTTTATCGTCCTAATGGGATTTGCCTTTAGAAAGGCCTTCCTGCCTTACTTGCTGTGCTTACATGCATGTTGCTGTATCATTTGGAGGACACATCTCAGAATCAGACCGTTAGAAACAGTGCTGCAATTTCACATGCTCTAGAATTGCTGTGCTATAACACGTTTTTCTCAAAGCCAAATATAATCTTAAATTGAGGCAATTTTCCAGAGAAAAAAGAAAAAGCGAAAAACAACCTATTGAGATAATGTAGGCATTTTCCTTAAAATAACCTGAATAATTGTCTCTATTCACGGGCTTATTTGAGTCAAAATTTTATAAAATTTGGCTCCGAATTTCATCCATATTGGTTCTTTTAACTTTCTGTCAGTGAAGAAAATTCTTAGTAAGGAAACATCAATTTTCTGTTAGTTTCATATCATAAAATACAACTTTTAAATACAATACAAACTTTTAAAATTTTCTTCATTAATTGATTTTTCCTTAACCTTTTTAATAGCTTTAGCTAATTATTAAAGTTGAAACATAATTAAATAGCTACAAAATGCATTTATTTTGTTCATACATGAAAAATAGATTTGTAGTCACAAATTTATTTAGCCAAATTTAAAAGTGGAATATTTCCAGAAATGAAAATTTTGAGGAAATTTATTGAATTTTCATGGTGATATATTTAGAGTATTTTCCTTATAAAATAAAATTTAACTCTTCATAACTACTAATTATTTCATTTGGAATAACAAAAAATGAAAAAAACAAATGCCCACCTCTCATTTTAATTCAGTAAACTTTACATTGTATTCTAAGCAAAAAATCCATGGTTCTTTCATTTTTGCTTCATCTGTACTGTCTCCCTGTTTCTTACTCTCCATGTAGCCTTATCTAAAGATGCTATGATGTTTTATAAAATTATGTTTTATTATGTGGATCACAAAACTGGATGCCACACTAAAGTCTGATCAGTCTTTGTAGCACAACTATATCATGTCTATTTCCAAAACTGTTTACACGATCTATAAATATATGTGATGATGATAAATATTGAATTTAAAATCCAGGAGAATGGTAAGGAATTTTAGAAAATAAATAATTTATTATTTGTATTAAATCTGACATAATTATTTTTTACTGAATTAAAAAACTGCTTAAGATTCCTTAGGAAAAAATATATGTGTATGTATAAGTATAATGAATAAATGTTTAGCATAAGTTTGACTTTAAAAAATATTTTCTACAATTAAATTCTAAATGTTAATATACTACTGACTAATATATAATACACTACTTTTTAAAATTAATTTGTTTTTGAAAAATTAAATAAAATATTTATTTTTTTATACAGCAGATTCTTATTAGTTATCAATTTAATACACATCAGTGTATACATGTCAATCCTAATTGACCAATTCATCACAACCCCACCCCCACGCCCCTGTGGCTATCCCCCCTTGGTGTCCATACGTTTGTCCTCTACATCTTTGTCTCTATTTCTGCCCTGGAAGCTGGTTCATCTGTATCATTTTTCTAGGTTCCACATATATGCACTAATATACAGTTGTTTTCTTCTTTATGACTTACTTCACTCTGTATGACAGTCTCTAGATCCATCCAGTCTCAACAAATGACCCAATTTCGTTCCTTTTTATGGCTGAGTAATATTCCATTGTATATATGTGCCACATCTTCTTTATCTATTCGTCTGTCAGTGGGCATTTAGGTTGCTTTCATGACCTGGCTATTTTAAATATTGCTGCAATGAACATTGGGGCACATGAGTCTTTGAATTATGGTTTCCTCTGGGTATATGCCCAGGAGTGGAATAGCTGGATCATATGGTAATTCTATTTTTAGTTTTTTAAGGAACTTCCATACTGTTCTCCATATTGGCTGTATCAGTTTACATTACCAGCAACAGTGCAAGAGGGTTCCCTTTTCTCCACACCCTCTGCAGCATTTGTTGTTTGTAGATTTTCTGACGATGCCGATTCTAACCGGTGTGAGGTGATACCTCATTGTAGTTTTGATTTGCATTTCTCTAATAATTACTGATGTTGAGCAGCTTTTCATGTGCTTCTTGGCCATCTGTATATCTTCTTTTGAGAAATGTCTATTTAGGTGTTCTGCCCATTTTTGGATTGGGTTGTTAGTTTTTTTTTTAATATTGAGCTGCATGAGCTGTTTATATATGTTGGAGATTAATCTTTTGTTGATTCATTTGCAAATATTTTCCCCATTCTGAGGGTTGTCTTTTTGTCTTGTTTATGGTTTCCTTTGCTGTGCAAAAGCTTTGAAGTTTCATTAGGTCACATTTGTTTATTTTTGTTTTTATTTCCATTACTCTAGGAGGTGGTTCAAAAAAGATCTTGCTGTGATTTATGTCAGAGTGTTCTTCCTATGATTTCCTCTAAGAGTTTTATAGTGTCCGGTCTTAAATTTAGGTCTCGAATCCAGTGTGAGTTTATTTTTGTGTATGGTGTCAGGGAGTGTTCTAATTTCATTCTTTTACATTAAGCTGTCCAGTTTTCCCAGCACCACTTATTGAAGAGACTGTCTTTTCTCCATTGTATATCCTTGCCTCCTTTGTCATAGATTAGTTGACCATAGGTGCATGGGTTTATCTCTGGGCTTTCTATCTTGTTCCATTGACCTATGTTCCTGTTTTTGTTCCAGAACCATATTGTCTTGATTACTGTAGCTTTGTAGTATAGTCTGAAGTCAGGGAGTCTGATTCTTCCAGCTCCATTTTTTTCCACAAGACTGCTTTGGCTATTCGGGGTCTTTTGTGTCTCCATACAATGCCATTGGTAATTTGATAGGGATTGCATTGAATCAGTAGATTGCTTTGGGTAGTACAGTCATTTTCACAATATTAATTCTTCCAATTCAAGAACATGGTATATCTCTCCATCTGTTGGTATCATCTTTAATTTCTTTCATCAGTGTCTTATAGTTTTCTGCATACAGGGCTTTTGTCTCCCTAGGTAGGTTTATTCCTAGGTATATTATTCTTTTTGTTGCAGTGGTAAATGGGAGTGTTTCCTTAATTTCTCTTTCAGATTTTTTATCATTAGTGTATAGGAATGCAACAGATTTCTGTGCATTAATCTTGTATCCTGCAACTGTATCAAATTCATTGATTAGCTCTAGTAGTTTTCTAGTAGCATCTTTAGGATTCTCTATGTATAGTATCATGTCATCTACAAAGAGTGACAGTTTTACTTCTTCTTTTCCAACTTGTATTCCTTTTATTCTTTTTCTTCTCTGATTGCCATGGCTAGGACTTCCAAAACTATGTTGAATAATAGTGGTGAGAGTGAGCATCCTTGTCTTGTTCCTGATCTTAGAGGAAGTGCTTTCAGTTTTTCACCATTGAGAATGATGTTTGCTGTGGGTTTGCCGTATATGGCCTTTATTATTTTAAGGTAGGTTGCCTCTATACCCACTTTCTGGAGAGTGGCATGTTTATCATAAATGGATGTTGGATTTTTCAAAAGCTTTTTCTGCATCTATTGAGATGATCATATGGTTTTTATTCTTCAATTTGTTAATATGGTGTATCACATTGATTGATTTACATATACTGAATAATCCTTGCATCCCTGGTATAAATCTCACTTGATCATGGTGTATGATCCTTTTAATGTGTTGTTGGATTCTGTTTGCTAATATTTTGTTGAGGATGTTTGCACCCATATTCATGAGTGATATTAGTCTGTAATTTTCTTTTTTTTTTTGTAGTATATTTGTCTGGTTTTCATATTAGGGTGATGGTGGCCTCATAGAATGAATTTGGGAGTGTTCCTTCCTCCGGAAATTTTTTGAAGAATTTGAGAAGGGTGGGTGTTAGCTCTTCTATAAATGTTTGATAGAATTCCCCTGTGAAGCCATCTGGTCCTGGACTTTCGTTTGTTGGAAGATTTTTAATCAGCTTCAATTTCATTACTTGTGATTTGTCTGTTCATATTTTCAATTTCTTCCTGATTCAGTCTTGGAAGGTTATACCTTTCTAAGAATTTGTCCATTTCTTCCAGGTTGTCCGTTTTATTGGCATAGAGTTGCTTGTAGTAGTCTCTTAGGTTACTTTGTATTTCTGTGTTGTCTGTTGTAACTTCTCCTTTTTCATTTCTAATTTTATTGATTTGAGTCCTCTCCCTCTTTTTCTTGATGAATCTGGCTAATCGTGTGTCAATTTTGTTTATCTTCTCAAAGAACCAGCTTTTAGTTTTATTGATCTTTGCTATTGTTTTCTTTGTATCCATTTCATTTATTTCTGCTCTGATCTTTATGATTTATTTCCTTCTGCTAACTTTGGATTTTGTTTGTTCTTCTTTTTCTAGTTCCTTTATGTGTAATGTTAGATTGTTTATTTGAGATTTTTTCTTATTTCTTGAGCTAGGCTTTTATAGCTATAAACTTCCCTCTTAGAACTGCTTTTGCTGTATCCCATGTGTTTTGGGTCATCGTGTTTTCATTGTCATTTGCCTCTAAGCATTTTTTAAATTTCCTCTTTGATTTCTTCAGTGATCTCTTGATTATTTAGTAACATATTGTTTTGCATCCATGTATTTTTTATGATTTTTTCTTCCTGTAATTCATTTCTACTCTCATAGCATTGTGGTCTGAAAAGATGCTTGATATGATTTCGATTTTCTTAAATTTACTGAGGTTTGATTTGTGACTCAGGATGTGATCTATCCTGTAGAATGTTCCATGCACACTTGAGAAGAAAATGTAATCTGCTCTTTTGGATGGAATGTCCTATAAATATCAATTAAATCTATCTGGTTTATTGTGTCATTTAAAGCTTGTGTTTCCTTATTAATTTTCATTTTGGCTGATCTCTCCATTGGTGTAGGTGAGGTGTTAAAGTCCCCCACTATTACTGTGCTACTTTTGATTTCCTCTTTTATATTTGTTAGCAGTTGCCTTATGTATTGATGTCTCCTATGTTGGGCGCATATATATTTATAGTTATATCTTCTTCTTGGATTGATCCATTCATGATTATGTAGTGTCCTTCCTTGTCTCTTGTAATATTCTTTATTTTAAAGTCTATTTTATCTGATATGAGTATTGCTACTCTAGCTTTCTGTTGATTTTCATTTGCATGGAATATCCTTTTCCATCCTCTCACTTTCAGTCTGTATGTGTCCCTAGGTCTGTAATGGGTCTGTTTTAGACAGCATATATATGGGTCTTGTTTTTGTATCCATTCACCCAGCCTGTGTCTTTACGTTGTAGCATTTAATCCATTCACGTTTAAGGTAATTATCAATATGTATGTTCCTATGTCCATTTTCTTAATGGTTTTGGTTTGTTTTTGTAGGTCCTTTTCTTCTCTTGTGTTTCCCACTTAGAGAAGTTTCTTTGGCATTTGTTGTAGAGCTGGTTTGGTGGTGATGAATTCTCCTAGCTTTTGCTTGTCTGTAAAGTTTGTAGAGTTTCTGCTGAGAAATCTGCTGCTTACCTTATGAGAGTTCCCTTGTATGTTATTTGTCATTTTCCCTTGGCTGCATTCAATAATTTTTCTTTGTCTTTAATTTTTACCAATTTGATTACTATGTGTCTCAGCATGTTTCTCCTTGTGTTTATCCTGTATGAGACTTGCTGGGCCTCCTGGGCTTGGGTGGCTATTTCCTCTCCCATGTTAGGGAAGTTTTCGACTATAATCTCTTCAAATATTTCCTCTGGTCCTTTCTCTCTCTCTTCTCTTTCTGGTACCCCTATAATGCGAATGTAGTTGCATTTATTGTTGTCCCAGACATCTCTCAGGTTGTCTTCATTACTTTTCATTCTTTTTTCTTTATTCTGTTCCACAGCAATGAATTCCACCATTCTGTCTTCCAGGCCACTTATCTGTTCTTCTGCCTCAGTTATTCTGCTATTGATTCATTCTACTGTAGTTTTCATTTCAGTTATTGTATTGTTCACCTCTGTTTGTTTGTTCTTTAATTCTTCTAGGTCTTTGTTAAACATTTTTTGCATCTTCTCGATCTTTGCCTCCATTCTTTTTCTGAGGTCCTGGATCATCTTCACTATAATTATTCTGAATTCTTTTTCTGGAAGGTTGCCTATCTCCACTACATTTACTTGTTTTTCTGAGGCTTTAATTTGTTCCTTCATGTGGTACATAGCCCTCTGCCTTTTCAACTTGTCTATCTTTCTGTGAATGTGTTTATCTTTCCACAGGATTCAGGATTGTATTTTTTCATGCTTCTGCTGTCTGCCCTCTGTTGGATGAGGCTATCTAAGAGGCTTGTGCAAATTTCCTGATGGGAGGGACTGGTGGTGGGTAGAGCTGTGTGTTACTCTGGTGGGCAGAGCTCAGTAAAACTTTAGTCTGCTTGACTGCTGATGGGTGTGGCTGGGTTCCCTCCCTGTTGGTTGTTTGGCCTGAGGCAACCCAACACTGGAGAATACCTGGGGTCTTTGGTAGGGCTAATGGCTTACTCTGGGAGGGCTCACGCCAAGGGGTACTTCCCAAAACTTCTGCTGCCAGTGTCCTTGTCTCCTTGTCTCCATGGTGAGCCACAGCCACCCCACACCTCTGCAGGAAACCCTCCAACACTAGCAGGTAGGTCTCGTTCAGTATCCTATGAGGTCACTGCTACTTCCCCTTGGTCCTAATGTGCACACTACTTTGTGTGTGCCCTGAAGAGTGGAGTCTCTGTTTCCTCAACTCCTGTCGAATTCCTGCAATTGAATTGCACTAGGCTTCAAAGTCTGATTCTCTAGGAATTCCTCCTCCCATTTCCAGACCCCCAGGTTGGGAAGCCTGACGTGGTGTTCAGAACCTTCACTCCAGTGGGTGGACTTCTGTGGTATAAGTGTTCTCCAGTCTGTGAGTCACCTACCCAGCAGTTATGGGATTTGATTTTACTGTGATTGCACCCCTTCTACCATCTCACTGTGGCTTCTCCTTTGTCTTTGGATGTGGGGTATCTTTTTTGGTGAGTTCCAGTGTGTTCCTGTCAATGATTGTCCAGCAGCTAGTTGTGATTCTGGTGTTCTCACAAGAGGGAGTGAGAGCATATCCTTCTACTCCACCATCTTGTTTCAGAGCCCCTATAATACACTATTAACTATACTATTACATATTATATATAGTATATGTTGGTTGATATACTATTATAGTGTTGACTAATATAATTGAAGTTGAATGTGATAGGTATTTTGCAGAAGTTATAAAACTAGATATAGTCATAGATATAGAGTTTTCCATCATCCAAAATTTCTGAAATAATTATATCAAATAAAAATTTTCAGATATAATTCCAGTGGGGAATTTGGCTCTTGTCATAAGTCATGCTGCTTTTGACGTTTGAAGCCATATAAACATTGATCTTTCTTTATTTATTTGGCCATGTGGAATCCTACAATTAGTCCCTCTTTTTCATTGAGAATATAATATCTTTCCAGATTTTGATGCAACTACCGATGTGCTTGTTTTATTAATTTCCCCTTGATTTCAAATTTTGATCCTGCATTTTCCTTATAATATTTGCACCAAGACAAATTGGGATTTCTTCCTATTAAAAAAAATAAGTTAGATGAAGTGAGAAAATAATCATAAATCATGTCCTTGTCTAAGTTATTTATGATAGCCATCATGAATTTTAAGACTTAAATATTAGATAATAAATGAACAGAAAATTTTTGTTTATTGCTAACTTCTTAAATGTTTAATCATTCATCTCTTCTTTGAATTGTATACATTCTTCTGAAAGTGTTTCTTTGCAACTTTTAATTAGCATTGATAGTTTTCAAAATTATAAAGATAATAAAGTAATATATATATATATACATATATACATGTATACTTATACATATATATATATATATAATTCCAATTTTATAAGTTGCAACAAATACATTTACTTTCCTTATATTCCAATGAACTTTTTAGTACTTAAGTTTACTTATCACATATAAACTTGTATTTCCTTTGTCAGAAGTCTTTGTGAAGGTTATCAGAAGAAACAACTGTGAATGATGTGAAAAATAGACTCAATATAAGAGTTTTAATCAGGATAATTTTGTTTTTATTAAGACTTAGATTTGTCATCTGTTTAATTCAACAGTAGTGGAAACAGTTTACAATAATTAATTTTCACACAAGATTTGATACATGCCACTTCTGTACAGTGAGATTTATACATATGATTCAGATTTTCTTTTCTCCTTACTCAAGTATCCAGAATTTGTAGATAGCAAAATTGTCTCACCCAAAGTGAAACTCTGTCCAGGCTCACAGCAGCAAATTGGAGTGACAGGTAGTGGGCTTCTGGTGCCTAAGGCTGTCTGCCCTGAGACACCCCTTTCCAATTCCTAACACAACCAGGACTGACACAAATTATGATGTAGCTCTCAGCACTTCCAAAGGTACACGTGAGCAGGCAGAGTAGCTGATACACAAGCAAGCATCAATCCATGGGCCAAAATAACCAAATACCTGAGAAGAAAAATTCCCTGAAAGAAAATTAACTGAATAAAATATAACCTCTGACTCAGAATTATTAGAATGGTGATACCAACAGTATTAAAAAGGTGTGATATTAGTGATCTGCCACATGACAAGTTCTTAACAGGAAAAAATATGGACTATTACTCATAAGTACATAAAAGTTAAAATAGAAAATACAATAGGATAGATCAAGCTGAATAATAGTACCATCAATCCCCTGTATTTAGTTGAGAAAATAATATTATTCCAGCTTTGATATAGCTGCTGGCATGCTTGCTTTATAAAATTATTTACCATTTTCTCCTTGATTTCAAATTTTGATACTGCATTTCCCTTATAATTTACTATTCTGGATTTGTCCCTTTTTAAAAAAATAAGTGATGTAAAAATAAATGAGGTAGAATGTAGAAAGGTCAGATTGAAAAACTCTTCTAGAGACAGCAAAAAAAGTTAATACAATGTAAACTAAATATCTAAAAAAACAAAATCAAGCTTAATGGAAAGAATTGATAGAAAAGATGTGCTAATGCAAGTACACCAATGTTTTAATTTTAGAATCTAAATGGAGGCTCATGCAAACACACTGTATGATGCTTTCAAATCTTAATTAGATTGTTCATAATAAACTGTTGTGGTGGGGAAGAAGAGCTCAGAGGAGGGCTGGAGGAGGTGAGACAGTATCTTGCAATGAAATTCCCTGTTGGAGGATGTGTGTTCATGGTGAGGAGATATTCTGTTAATAAATAATGAAGACAATGCAGGTAAGATTTGTAGAATTTAATAAAAAATAAAAATCTTAGATTCAAAGTTAAAAATTAAGAACCTCATTGAAAAAAAAAGTCTAAAGTCTATACAGAAAAAGAGCAAAATAGCAATCAAAGAGCACGGTCAGACCAACACCAGTCTACTCAACAGATACTTTAGAAATAAGAAGACAACTAGGAAATGTTCTTTAGACACTAAAAAACTTAACCTTATAATGTGATATCCAGGTAAGTGTCATTCCAATTTGAGGAAATAATACCATTATCCTGAGACAGAAAAGGTCTCCGAAAATTTGCCATACCATGACATAGGACATTGTAGGACCTATATTCAGAGATACTAGAAACATCCTTGACAAATGTATTTCAAAAAGATAAATATATAGAGGAGATGGTACAAAAGGTCTGGTAAGGGTAATTGAATATCATAATGTGTATACTATGAAATTTTTTCTAAAAAGAAGAGAAACTTGTGTGTCTCATGTAAAAATGCCTTTCTAACCAGCTACTGCATTGAAGGCAAAGGGTATGGTATAGTATTTACTCACTCTCACTCTGCCTAACTCATGATGGTTCTACAGATATCTCTCATAAATAATTCAAAATACGTTTCTTAATAACGTATTCAAGTTTTTATACAAGTCATTTGCAAGGGCTACTGATGAAACAGTGCTTAGCAGATATATCTTGGTCAAAGGACTGTATGATTGACAGAACTACGGACCTACAGAATTAATGAATAAATACAGCAAATGATATTAAAATACAGCAGTGAATCATCTAGAATCAGGACATGATATGAACTCAAATGGAGCGGGGGGGGGTTAGTTGAGGGAAACAACAGATGTGAATTAATCATCTTGTATCATTATAGGCATACAAAGAGGAAGAAGACCTAACAGATATATATATAATTAATACAAATATCTGAACAGACTTGTGTATATTTTTTAAATTTAAAATATCCTCTAAACTCTGCAAAACATATTGTACAGAAAATTTGAAGTTTATTTTATTTACTCGTTCATTTTATCTGTACTTCTATAATTTTCATTGCCCAACGTATATTTTCATTGAAGGGTAATTGTGTGAACACAAATTCACACATGGATCAACATGGTCAAAATTACTGAGCAATAATAATACACTTTATAAGGAAAAAAAGTATTATGACGCCTCACCTTGAAAATCCAAAAATGTAAATAACAAATTAATCTGCTCACTAGATTCTAAAACTAATTGAAAACCTACACTGCTTTTGACCAGCCAAAAAATACTGCCTAAAACTTGTGACATATTAAAACAACACAGTAGTTTAACATGATTACAACATATCTTTAACATTTAAATTTAAATAGATTAACAGTGGCAGCCAGATACTAGCATTAAACTCCCAATCGATCTGTCGTTCAAATAAGCAAAGACTAAACAAGAAATATAAGGATACAGCAAAGAATATGAAACCCTGAGACTAAAATTATTTAACAATATTCATCTCTTTCTAAAATGCCCCCATAAGAGTGACAATCTAATTTATCCATGTCTTGAGCTCTTCTTGTACATAATTATGATTTTTAGACATAGTGAAATATTTCAAACTCACTTTTAGTAGCAAAATAATGTGAGTAGGCAACTAGATTTATTAGCTTTGAGAAAAAAATGTAAAAAATTGAAGATGCTGAGAGACCTGGGTAAAGCAGAAGGGCAACCCCAAGGACTCCACGGTATTCAAAAGAGTCCCCTTGCAGAGACTTACCTCAGACAAATCATGTAACCTTTCAAAACCACCATGATCCTGCAGGAAGGATTTGTGCAGCCCAGTTGTATTTTGTACCTCCCATGTCTGTTTTCTATAGTTTGTGAGTGAGACTAGTCACCACATCACCAGGAAAGGTTAAATGGCAAGTGTAAAATCATTGTCCACTTTGTCACTGCTTTTATTCTGAACTATCTAATGCTCTGAACAGATCCAGGGAAACAGATTATATTACACTCTCATGCCATTAGCCCTGCATCCAAAATCTAATTTCTGGAAATATCAAGCTTGGTTAAATCTTTGATATATATGGTGTGTATTTATAATATCCCTTTGTTAATCAGGTAAATGAAAACAAACTTGGCTTTTAACTTTCTCTGGCACACAGGCACTCATTTCAAGATGATGACTTATTTATAGACAAAGAATTGAATGCTAACATTAAGTAGAAACATTCACTTTGGTGGCTCTTTGCTCAGAAAAGTAAGAAACAAACTAAAATGTTATATAATCATGGCAGTATAATATAACTTTAAAAGAACCTCCTTTGAAGTTGATACAGAGAAAAAAATCTATCTCAGGGTCAATAGAAGTGGTGCTACAATAGAATAAATATACATCCCTATTATTCTCTATAATTTCATCATTTTCAAAGTTCAGACCAAAAAATATTGATTTATTGCTGATGGATATATCCTTAACTGTTTAGATAGATAGATAGATAGATAGATAGATAGATAGATAGATAGATGATAGATAGATAGATAACAGATAGATAGATAGGTAGATATATAGATAGATAGATAGATAGAGATAGAGATATATAGATATATATCCCAATTGCTTTCCCCTTCCACTGCATCTCTCTTACCATGGTCTAACCTACCCTCACTTTCTTGCAGCTTTTCTCTACCTGCTGCCTCTGCTTCTCCTTCTCCTACTGTTGATTCTGTTCTTGACTTGAATTCAGTGTTTTCTTTATTATGGAAGTCAGATCATATCATCCCTCTGCTCAACCCTCCCCAGTGACTTTCATTTCACTCAGTGTAAGTTTTAAAACTCCTAGAGTGACCTGCAAATAGGATGAATGTATGTCCCAGAATGTTTGAGACAACCAGGTTCACACTTGGTTTCCAGTCATAATTATTAATCCTATCATTCTTAAAAGTGATCCCTCCTTGATGCTCAGTTTTGTTTTATAGGTCTACCTCCCCTTCCTCCTATAAATTAAAAGAACACAGATTGAGACATTGAGTTTAGGAGAGAGGAGTAAATTACACTGCTCTCAGGTGTCACCTCAGTTTTGGAAAGCACTCTTTCAAATTAACTGATCCCAGATCATCTGCAGAGAAATGTGATGCTTAATGTTTGCTTTTGTCACCATTGGTGAGGCTGTGTGGTAGGGAGCACCAAATAGTCTCTCACAGCCTAGTTTTTTGGAATTAACTAAATCTAATAGATTTTTAGTTTATCTTTGGCTTAGGTCATTTAAATTTTACAAACAGTGTGGATTAAAAGAGATACTACAGTTCTGCCCCTATCTTTTTTATTATTATTGTTATTATTATTATATTGCTATGTAAAATAGCAAAACTTCAGAACCAAGAATATCTGGGCTCTAGGAATTGAATTTCATATTAGGTTTTGTTGTTGTTGTTGTTGTTAAACACTCCATCAAACAAGGGACATAGATTTCCTCATTAAAAAGAAGAATCAGGGGCTTCCCTGGTGGCGCAGTAGTTTAGAGTCTGCCTGCCGATGCAGGGGACATGGGTTCGCGCCCCAGTCCAGGAGGATCCCACGTGCCGTGGAGCGGCTGGGCCTGTGAGCCATGGACGCTGAGCCTACGCGCCTGGAGCCTGTGCTCCACAACGCGAAAGGCCACAATAGCGAGAGGCCCACGCACCACAAAAAAAATAAAAGAAAAAGAAGAATCAAAATTTAATTAAACTAAATTTTACTGAAATTGATATACATTGCTCCAGCACAATAATAATTAAAATTAATGAGTAATCAAAGTTACTGAGTAGAGAAACTTGAGATGTCACCTATATTAACAAATATATAGCAAGTCTATAAAGAGTAATGATTAAATACTAGTATTATATAAATATTTTATAGCACTTTGAAATAAATTTGAGTACCTGGGAAACTCTTAAATAGTTCAGATATTCAATTAAAGACTTACACAAATAGCTATTTTTTGTCTCATTTTGGATATAATTTAAAAGTAATCTTCAGTTAAATGTGCCCTTGTTATATAAAATTACAAATTACTAATTACTAATTACAAATTAGTGAATATTTAATGATATTTTTGTGTGTCTGTAAAATCTTCAAAAGATTTGCATTTTATTAGCAATCAATGTATGTCTTGTCAACAACACATACCACATGCATCATTTAAATTGAAAATAAAGAAATAATGTACTTATTAATTAATTTTATCTAAAATCATATCCAAAAGTGCAGATAGATTATGATATTTTGAACATGTAAAATATATATACTATGGATAATTTACATGTTAGCCTATATAATGAAAGAATATAAGTTAGCATTCTAAAACCTATTACTATAAATCATAAATTAGTTAACTTTTTATAGTCATTTGTTAAGATAATGCATATTTTAATTTGGATGATTATTAATAAAATAGCTATTAAAGAACAGGACAAGAAAACTATTTATAAAGTGTTTATGATTTTTATTTCTGTGTTATTATCTTATACCCACTATTTCACTTTAGGATGACCTGACTTGATAAATTATTGTGTTCATCTTAATAAAATTGTGGTATTTGCATTTATTAAAAAAATTAACACAAAATTTTAATCATTCACTCTCTATTTCACAGTAGGCTTATAAACTGGGCCAGCATCTAGTGATTTAATCCTCATTATCAAGTTAGATGGCCCTACTAGTTGTATAAATTTATTGTCTTTTCCCATCTCTATCTTATTAAGGTCATTCACTCATTTTTTTTTTATTGTCCCTACTGTTGACATTAACTTGTCTGTGGAGTAATCAGTAGTATATGTTATGGGGTGAGGAAAGTGCAGTGATCCACTGGAGCTTTCTCACAAAAAGAAATGTGACCTTTCAGGGATTAACGTATTGGTGATGTGTTGTTTGACTAAATCAGAACCCAGAGCACCCTTGTGATTCAGAATGTATGTGGTATTTAAATTTTTTAAAAGTCAATAATTGTTGGATAACATTAATAAATGTCAATATCTTCAGAAAACATTCCAGTCAACATCCTCACAACATGTAAGAGTTTCAGAATCCCGGTAAAATGTTAGGGATTGAGAAAAATGCTTTTTATCTAGAAGTTTACTTTGTTTGTAGGCACCATTGCAGGTTTTGCAAGAAACGCTTAAAGTTAGAGAAAGCAAAGATATGTGCAAAAAGTGAGTTTAATAATGCCTGGATATTTTCTACTATTGTATATTTATTAGATAAATGCTTTATATACACATCATCTGAAGATATTAAATGAAATACTACACTATGGTAGGCAAGGGTAAATGTTAAGATAAACACAATCACATTTTACATATACATGCACACACACTTATAGATATATATGTATGTTTGTGTATGTATAGATATAAATTTACTAATTGATTTTAACTGATATAACAATATGAGTCAGCAGGTTGATAACATGTGCTGGTGAACAAGTAAAACATATATTATGTACATATCTAAAATATAAAAAGAAATACATTGTTATTGAACTGAACATTAGAAATGCTACAAATATCTACTTTACTTTTGAATTTTTTATTATTATTTATAAATTTTGACACTGCATGATATTCATTTTTAAAATATTTGTATGATTATAAACAAAATCAATAATATGTGTGTGCTTGTGTGTTTTTTATTGTTTACTCTTTTATTTTTGTTATATACTAAAATAATCTAAGTATCAAAGCCTTCCCTCAGATTGTCTTGCTGTGAAATATAAATCCCTTTCGCATGGCCTGCTCATATTTGCAAACCCAGAGATTCATGGTAAGGAGGACGTGCTGGCTTCTGTGGGCTGATTTTATCAATCTCCACCAGAAAAACCCGTTAACCTCCCAAACACGGACCACTTGCAGAGTGTTAAAATATGGGTCTGTTTGCTGGGAATGTACCAAATGGAAGTAGGGAGTGGTTTTCCAAAGATATCTTTGTTAGATTTTAGTTACTGCTCACAGGCTCCTCTGAATAGCAAGCTAGATAGCAGTCCTGTCTGACAGTGGTTGGTGAAGTTGCTGAGGTTTAGTGGAAGCAGGATGAGTGAGATGGCCAGTAGAGCCAATATGGGCCACTTGTCGCACATTCACATGTTGCAGTCAGCTGGCTAAGTCTCCCAATTTGACTCCTAGGTGGAAGAACATGGTAACTGGGGGGAAGGCTTCAAAGATTTAATGAAACCAGATGTACCAGAGTTAGCCAAATGGGGAACTTAAGAGTACAGTGCTCCAGCGCTTCCCTGGTGGCACAGTGGTTGAGAATCCACCTGCCGATGCAGGAGACACAGGTTCATGCCCAGGTCTGGGAAGATCCCACATGCCGCGGAGCAGCTGTGCCCGTGAGCCATGGCTGCTAAGCCTGCACGTCTGGAGTCTGTGCTCTGCAACGCGAGAGGCCACAGCAGTGAGAGGCCCATGTACCACACAAAAGAAAACTAAAAAATAAAAAAAAAAATTAAAAAGTACAGTGCTCCAGACTAGGCAATTCTCCCCAAGACTTCTGACCCAAACGGCAGAGTTAGAATCCAATGGTAAAGTTCAAATGGCAAGACCATCTACAACCGATCCCTCTTCAGAAATCAACTGCAAGTTTGAGGGTTTCCCAAGCCAATCTCAGTTTCAATAATTCACTATCAAGATTCACAGGGCTCACTGAAAGTAGTTATAGCCACAGACAGAGTTTATTACAGGTCAAGGACCCAAATTATAACCATGAAAAGGAGGAGACTCATAGAGCCAAGTCTAGGTGGATTCCAGGTATTAGGCTTCCTTTGTCTTCAGGGAGCATTACCCTCTTGACCCTGATGTGTGGCAATATACATGGATTATTATTACTAATCTAGGAAGCTCACTGGAGCTTCAGAGATTTTGTGGGGGATTAATTACATAGCCATGCTTGACTGACACATCGCCTTGTCGTTGAACTCAATCTCCACCCCCATCCCTTAAAAGTCAGCCTGATGCCATAAATCACCATGTTAGAGTAAAACATCAGATGTGGTCCAAGGGCTCCACTATGAATAACAGACATACTGATTTAGCTTGAAAAGTGCCAAGGGTTTAGAAATTAAATTCCAGAAGTTGGAGATGAAGGCCAGACCTCTCTTTGGGCAAGGCCAAATTCTTTATTACACAAGCTATTTCTACAAATCAAGAAACTATTTAAAGATGGGGCAAGAATCCCTCACAGTTTCAGCAGGGAAGAGCAGAGAGCTGGTCCTTCACTCCACCCTACGTCCCAAGGAATCAAACTATAGTGTTCCAATTTTCCTGCCAGTGTCACCAAATTGGAAAGGAAGGTGCTTTTCCTTCTGAGCTTTGCTAAGGAGTGAATGTCTCAATATATTATCTGAATATCTATTATCCAGTAAAATGTCACTTACCATACCAAGAAACAGGGAAATTAAAAAATGAATAAGCAAAGCAAATAAAATATGTGAATACTTTATTAAAGAGATGAATCAGATGATAGAATTATCTGACAAGAGTTTTCAAAATCCATCATAAAAATGCTTCAAAGAGAAATGAAGAATATGATTAAAACAAATAAAAAATAACAAGAAAACAGCAATGAAATAGAAATGAAGAGGGAGTTATGAGAAAGAATCAAAAGGGTATTGTAGAACTTAAAATTATAACCAGAATAAAAAATTGCTTGATAGGTTGATCAGTAGTATGAAGAAGACGGATGAAAGTGTTAGTGAATTTGAGGATAAATACATTTAATCAAACTGAAAACAGACAAAATAGAACAAAAAAACAAACAAACAAATGAATAGAGTTCAGGGATTATGGGGCAATAAAAACATCTAATATTTGTAAATTGGAATCCCAGAAGACAACAGAGAGGCAGTGGAACGAAAAAAAGATATTCAAAGAAATAATAGTGAAAACGTACCAAATGTGATAAAAGACATAAACTTACAGAATCCAGAATGTGAGAAGACCCCAAAAACAATAAACCCCAATAAATCCATGCCAGGGTATATCATAAATAAATTTCTGAAGACAAACCAATAGCTTGAAAGAAGCTAGTGAGAAATGACACATTACTATATGAAGAAACAAGAATTCAAATGACACCAGATTTCTCACGTGAAAGCATGAAAGACCAAGGTATTAGCACAACATTTCTTCAAGTACTAGAAAAATAAAAAACAAAAGACAACAAAAAAGAAAACCATTGTTAACTGAAATTTTTATATCTTTCAGGAATAAGAGGAATAAAGATTTGCACAGACAAAGGAAAATTCAGAAAGTTTGTCAGCAACAAACCTACTTTTAAATAATAACTAATGGAAATGTTTTAAAACAAAATGGAAATAAAAATAGAAAGCTTAAAACTTCAGGAGGAAAAAAAAAGAACATCAGAAAGGACAAGAATAGGGACAAAATATTAAACTCTATTCTCATGAGTTTCTTAAAATGTAATTTATGGTTGAAACAAAGATTATAACATCTAATGTAGTGCTCAATGTGTGAATAAAAATAAATATTTAAAAATTAGGGTAAAAGGACTAAAATGGAAATAAGCTTCTACACATTACTTGAAAGGGTAAAACAGCGACACAATTACACTGTGAATGGATATATATGTATCATTTTGTCTCTTTGTCTTTCATATATCTACATCCCTCTATCTATCTATCTATCTATCTATCTATCTATCTCACCTATCTATCTAGTGGAAGAGAGCAACCACAAAGAAAATATTCAAACTGATATACTGAATAACACTAAGTAATACAAATAAATCAAGATGAAATATTTTTTAAAATGTTTAGGTAACCCACAGGAAGGCCAGAAAAGTTGTTCAATCAAGATACAGAGGAAGCAAACAAAAAATAAAATTAAATTAAAGACTTAAGAAAGACCTGACGTATCCATAATTACCTTAAATTACATAAATAGTTTAACATACCCCAATTAAAAGATAGAGACAGACAGCATTGAAAAAAATATATAGCATGACTCATCAATGTACTATCTTAAGGAAACACTTCAAGTTACAATAATATAAGTAAATTTAAGTAAGAAAAATACATAACACAACATTGTAAACCAACTATACTTCAATTAAAAGGTCATCATGGCAAGCATAATATTGGGAATTACTCTACTGTATACTTGTAACTTCTGTAACTTCTATGATAATGTACAGCAGCAATATTTTAAAATAGGAGGGAAAAGAAAAAATACATACCATTTAACTTTATTTTTTAAGATCTAGACATGTGATTAAATTGCATAAAGCTAAACAAACACCCATAAAAATGACTGCATTTATAATGGATGAGTTGAAAAAATGGATCAATTGCATCAATATCTATTTCCAACTCATGATATATCACAGTTATGCAAGTATCACTATTGTGGGAAACTAGGCATAGAATATATGGCATCTATCTGTGTCTTTTTTACAACTCCAAGTGAGTCTACAATTAAGTTGTAATTTAAAGGTTAAGAAACTGAGGCATTTGTATAATAAATTGGAAGACACTCCATAGCCATTGGATGAGACTTCAGTTATCATTCACAGTTTCAGAAACATCATGATGTCTGAATTTTTCTAATATGTGAACAGTGGAAACAAGTACAAATCAATAAGAAAAAAAAACAGTCATTTGAGAAATTTACGAATTATACCACACTCCCCAAAACAATAGATCAAAGAAGAAATAAAAATGAAAATCAGAAAATACCTTTAGATTATTGAAAAAGAAGATACAACATACCAAAACAGGGATGCAGATAAGGAAGTGCTTAGAGGGAAACTTATTGTTCTAAGTGTCTATATTAAGAAAAAAACTACATTTTTGCACTGTTAAGGGAATGAAAAGAGAAGCCACAGACTGTAAGATAATGACCTTTTTCATTAAGACACTGGGAAAATAAAAACAAACTAAACCTAAAACAAGCAGAAGGAAGAAAATAATAAATATTACAGCAGAAATTAATGAAATTAAATTATATATCTAATATAATATGGGATATCAGAGACAACAAAAGGTAGTTATCTTGAAATGAGCAAGAAAACTGACAAAACTTTATGCTAGATTGATCAGAGAGAGAGAGAACTCAAATTACCATAATCAACATTTAAAAGAGGAAAATTGCTTCTGATCTTACAGAAATAAAAATAATTATAAAGAAAACCTATGGACAATTGTATGCCAATAAATTAGATAACTGACATGAAAAGGTTAAATTCTAGAAAGACAAAAGCTACCAAAGCTGATTCAACAATGCAGACAATATGAAAAACCCTATACCAAGTAAAAAGATCAAATTATCAATTAAAAATCTTTCCACAAAGAAAATTCCAGGTCCAGGTCTTCATGACTTCAGATTTGTCAATAAATTCTTATGTATGACACCAAAAACATGAAAAACAAAATGAAAATTAGATATCTCAGATTTCTTAAAGACATCTGTACTTCAAAAGGAAACCATCAAGCAAATGAAAAGATGTCTCACAAAATGGGAGAAAAAAATATATTTTATATTTATTGTACACATTGTATATTTGTATATATATCCTAAATATAAAAAGGACTCATAACTCAATAACAAAAAGACAAATCCCAGTTAAAATTCAGCAAAGGATAGAAAAGATATTTGGCTCAGGTAGATATAACAGTATTCAACAGCCCATGAAGAGATACTCAACATTATTAGTTACCAGGGAACTGCAACTCAAAACCACAATACTCACTGGGATGGCTAAAATCAGAAACTGTGGAAAAGAGTTTAGTTGTTCTTTAATATGTTAAATATAGAATTGCTATATGATCCAGTAATCCACTTATAAGTATATGCCCAAAAGTATTGAAATCATGCATTCAAACAAAGAGTTGTACACAAATGTTCATAGCAGTAATATTCACAATAGCAAGTAGATGGATACAACCCTAATGCCAATCAAGGGATGAATGGATAAACAAATGTGTTATATACACACAATGGAATATTATTGAACCATAAAAGGAATGAAGTACTGATACCAGGTACAACCTTGAAATATTTGTTTGAATGAGAGCACATGGATTCATTCATTATGGATGAACCTTGAAAACATTAGGTTAACTGAAATAAACCACACACGAGATACCACATATTACATGATTTCATGTGTTTGGAAATGTCCAGAATAAGGAAATCTATAGAGCTAGAAAGTGGATTGTGATTGTGGGGTATGGGTGGAGGATGGGTACATAAATTGTTGATAGCCAATGTGTTGGTGTTTCTTGTAGAGGTAATGAAAATGTTCTGAAATTGACTAATGATGGTTGCACTTGTCTGTGACTATGCTAAAAACCATTGACTTGTTCACTTCAAATGTATGAACTGTGTGATATGTGTCTGTATCTCAGCGAAGCTGTTAAAATAGAAAGGAAATGCAGAGGAGAGTAAGAGCCGCTCGAGTGTTGAATAAGAGAGGCAGTTTGCAATGTTGAATAGGGTGTACAGAATAGGTCCCATTGGGAATGTGAGACTTGAGTACAGACTTGAGGAAGGTGAGGGAGCTGGTCAATAGGATGTCATTCCAGGGCGAGAAATTAGCTAGAACATAAGACCTAAGGGATTGATTGCATCCACATGGTCAAGAAGCTGCAAGGGGGTCAGAACCACCAGGAAGATCAAGGGTGGAGTTACGAAGGAAGAGATTATGGAGTTAACCTGGGGCTCAGATTATAGAGGGCGTATAGACCACAGTAGGAATTTTGGCTTCTACTCTAAATGAAATGGACACAAATTAATTGTCTCGTTATCAATATTTTAATAAATTTGAAGCATGGGTTAAATTCAGTGAAATTGAATTAATTGGTAATAATATTAAAATGGTCAATTAAATTACAAAAATCACTGCAAATTTTAGGACAAGAGAAGTGTGACTCTATCAGTAATGATGAGATAGTCTGGGTGTTAACTGGAATGAGTTAAGATTAATTGCAACATGTCATGCATTATGATATGACAGATAAAAGGAAAATAATATGTGATCATAGGCTACATCTGCTAATATTTACAACACTTAAGAATGTAGACCAGCTCTATTATTTTCAAAGCCAGTTTATAAGACAGCAACGTGTTATGCAAGTTTACTGTTTTCTGGCACACTGAACTTGCTCAGCATGGACAGGTTGTTTTCATGAGTTACTTGGTCCAAAAATGGATCACAATGGATCCTTTAGAAATAGCCTTTAGAAATATTATCAATGACTTCCAATGCAACATGAACATATTGTCAAAGGAAATGTATAGCCTGTAGAAATGCCAGTTAGCTTGGATCTACATTAAACAAAAATGTGCTTCTTATTACATTATGTAATTGCTTTACATGAGTTTTGGTACCTCACAACTTTGGACCAAGAGCAAAGAGATATGAAGAGATTAAGTCTTCACATATGAAGAAATGAAGGGAGAAGGAAGTAACCTTCATCTCTGAAGGTTATTGACTTAGCATTTATCATAGGTTGTCACATTTTCCATCATTCCATGTGTACCTATAGATAGCTTTCACTCAAGTTCATAGAGCATGTAATGACTAGCTATCAGTTAACCCTTATAGAGGGGACTTCATTCCTAGCAGGACTCACTCAGCTCATGCATTCAAAAGATGTGTTTTAGGAAGTGTTTATGTTATAGTGGGCCCTTCTTAAATATATGAGACACACATGTTTATTTGTTCGATATGGATTAAGATAGTCCATTAAGGAAAAATATTTAGTAAAAAGTTAAATAGTAGGTAACACAATGGGAAAATTATGTTCAATTCCTTTCCACTTGCTTTCTATATCTCATGCAATCCAACTCAATTCGCTTCAGTTTCCAGTTAACAAGGAAAGTGCCATTTTCATTATTTGAAGTTTCTAGAACAATGAAAGAATTTCCTTTTTTCCATGAAATGTGTCATAACTGAAAGGTAGGAAGAGTATCCTACATCATATTTATCGTTCAACAAAACACTATGTCTTAGTTTAAATTCAATTTAAAGACTTTATTGAACATATAACACATAAAAGGCAGAAAAGAAATGGAAAGAGATAGGCTTTTGAGTTATATAGACTTTAATGCTGAGTTCTCTGTCTTAATTTACTTTGCCTTGCAGAGGTTCAATTTCCTCCAATTTAAGACAGGGATGATAATGAGAGTATCGTATAGGTATATTATAAATAAAAAATTCTATATTTGAGATAACTCTATAAAGCTTAGTAAGAGCCAGGAAATACAGAGATGTAATGTTAATAAACAGCTTATTACATCTGCACACTACATACTGAGTAGAGAAAGCAAGACATACAGTCACTGTGTTTGATCAACATTATACTCTCATTTTGAATATAGATATAAAAATATAAAAGCTACAAGGCTATGCATAATTCATTAAAATGAATTTTCTATGAGTGCTTCTTTCATGGAAATTTCTTCTGAGCTTCTTTCATGGAAATTTCTCTTAGGGATTTTGATTTTGTAAGAAGTGTCATTTTTAACGTTCTATTTCTAAAGTGTGTTTTTCAGACAGAAAGAAACAATCCCAGATGGAATCTCAGAGGTGAAAGAAGGAATGAGAATTGGGAGCACAACGAGTGTAAAAATCTAAATAAATATTGACTGTAAAAGACCATAAGATTGATGATTTCTAACTCTATCTATCTATCCATCCATTTATCCATCCATCATCCGTAATAGAAATATGTTACATTTAGAGCACAGAAAGAAGAATAGGAGTGAATGCATTTAAAGTTTTAATATTCTCCAATAGTCCATCATTATTATATAAAAGGGAATTTGTTGGCCAATATAGAGATAGATAAACATAGATAAAATAATTCTACAGAAATTATTCAAGTATATAGACTTGTAGAATGAATAATATATCCCAATCAAGTTGGGTTTATTTTATTCCAGGCATGCAAAAATGCATGTTTAATTTAATAATAGAAATTAATACATGTGAAGATTATATATATATATATAATCTTGTATAAATATCATATAAATTCTATATATAATTTAGAAATGAATTTGTCCAGGCCAAATATTCGTCATGAAATTGAAAATAATATCATTAGATAATACTTTCCTAATAATTGTGTTAAATAAGAAATCAAAATTTCAGGTAAATTAATGAAATCTCTAAGAAATTTTAAAGGTTATTTAGTTCTGTATACTTAAGTTCAATCATATTATTTCTTATGTTTCCATTCTATTTCTTCAGGGTTTCTTTCCTGAAATACATACAAGTCTAATATTTGCACACCTTTATCTCATACTTTTAATTTAGTTATACTTCCTTTCTGTATTCTTATTGGAATTTTCAAGTTGGTACTCAACCACTTCTAAGGTTTCACATTATTAATTCATCCTTTTATGTCTTTATTATTGGAAGATTCTTTTCCTCATCACTATTTTTGCCCACTCGTTTTGTTTTGTTTTGTTTTGTTTAATTTTTATCTTGGGTAAGTGCATTTCATCTGGTTTCCTTTCATGTACCATATTTCTTCTCATCTTTAGCTATTTTCCTTTTACATTTGATACTGTTTTGAAAAGACTTTGCTTCCTTGCATTTTACAGAAACAATCAAGGAGTTTGCTGAAATTTTTTAACAATCCTTTGTTAAGTTATTTTCATAGATGCACTCTTAATTTAAGTACTGAGGTAACTATCTTCTTTTCTATGCTGTGCACTATTGTTGTTCATACCACCTAAGTCAGTTTTTATCTCTTTATATTAATATGTTATCAATAAGAATATATTTGTCTAGAACCTTGCTTTAGCGAAGTCACTTTGGTGATTTCCCATGGCCATGTTCAGATAACATCTATAGGGTGGTCAAATTTCCTAAATGATAGAGGTGGAGGTTAAGATATTAGCTTGGCTCTGGGTGCTGCCCCACCCCACCCCCGCCCCCAACCCCTCTATTTGACAGCCTGAACCTATGCAGTGGATGAGAGGGAGTGATCTCGTGTTGACACTGGGTCAAGATACATTCTCTCTGCTCACCAACCAGACCATGAAATGCAGTTGTTGGGATATCCCACTCAGCCAAAATGTATCCTACCAAGGATGTGGGTCTCCCTTAGTTTATGCTTTTTGATTTTCTTCAAATCATCTCCTCAAAATGACTGTGAAAAGAGAGCTTGGCAATCCAGTGCTATGAAATTCTTAAAATATAGCACCCATGCCATTGGGAGATTTACAGATTACGGGACTCAATTCCGGTGCCCAACTATATAAGAGGGGAATAAATGGTTGGGGGTCACTCAGCTCTCTTTTGAGTATATTTGCTTTTTTCATGACTTTGAAATAATTTTATAAATGTAAGCTTTTTTCCAGTGTGGTATAAGATGATAAGCACTAATTTTCATCTAAGATTTGTACAACATATTTTCTCTGACAGGCCTTGACCAGCAACTCTACTGCAATTTATAGCATTTCTACAGTAAGTTGAATTATTTTAAAGTAGATTGTCTTTGCCTTAATAAAAATGCAAAAAAGCAATAGCTTTTTGATAATTAGGTTCAAAAGTTGACATACTGTCTCCTGGAAGGCATAATAATATGAAACTTTCAGTAGCCTCGTATGCTTTTATAAACACACACACTCACACACATACTCACACACACACCATAATATCCAAAGTTCATTGTAATGTATGACTTCATTTGTCTTGCACAGAATAAAATGATCACAATATATATATTCAGTCCCCAATTTTCTGTATGGCTAATTATAGATACTTTATTTCTAAGACATTGGAGTGCTTTAGGAGCTCTTTCTATATTGCTCTTGAAATTAACTGAACATTGGAAAATAAGTAGGATTTTGCCCATAATAATATTATTACTATCAAAATAGAATGTTGGTGGTATATATAAAAATTAGGAGCTTGGAATCTGTAACCAAAGTTCTAGTTCTGGCATGTTGTACTTTGTGATCTCAGAAAATCATTTTACATATTATCAGCTCTATGTGCAATTCTGTCATTTTTCAATAAAAGTTTGTTTTGTGCCAGGGAAATACTAGTAACTATGTAATTATTTTGAGCTCCATTAAATCAAGAACATACAGACTCCATTTGTAAAACATAGAAAACCTAATTAGAGATTGGGGACATGAAAGTAATATTCAATGAATATGCAAAGAAGTGGGTAAGAAACATAGAATATTCATCTTTTTAGCAAAAGGGGCATAATTAAGAAAAGATAATATTTAATAAAAAATTTGAATGATGTCTGGTAGAGAAGTGTCATCCACAGATGCAGCAATAAAAATGGTGTTTGCATCTTTTAAAGAGAGAATTATTGAAAAGAACCACCAAGGAAACTTGTCAATCTAATGTGGAAGCAACATAGCAAGAAACAGTGCCACAAATCATGTGATCAAACTGTCCCACAGAAAACACTCCTAGAAGCACTGCCATGAGTGAGGTCAAGTCTTCCCCCACCTTGTATTCATCCCTCCATTCTGCCTCCATCATTGTTTTAATGGAAAAGTGATCTTCTCTCAACCACCTCCATCTATCAACAGGGAAGAGATTCTCTCTTCTGCTCCCAGCACCAATTCAAAGAAAGGTGAAGGCCTTTAACAGGCAATATTTGGTTCCCATATTCATGAAACAGATGCAAAGGAAGCATAGAGAGTGAGTACCTTCTTCTCAGTAGACTCATGTGGGGGATATTCTTTCCGAGTAGGAAGGAATTTCGGTGATAAATGTCCAAAGTACGAAAAAAAAATCCCTGTAGTTCACGCCTTGTCCACATGAAGAATAACAGTAAGTATTATCTAGCAAATAAACATGGAAACTCATCCAGGAGTGGATGATAAGAAGTTGGCTGGGACTGGGAATCTGCCTTCACTCCAGTATAAGAGGTTTTGCTTCTCAAAGGCTCTCTCTCCACACCAGTGCCCCCATCCCAGACTTTACCCTGAAGGTTTCCAGATGCCCAGATTTCCCAGATAACAATACACCAAATAACAGATGACCTTCAATCCCACTCTCTAATGCTGCAAGGCTATACTCTGCTCACCATGTAAAACAGGAGTGTAGGAATAAGTGCCACCCTGGCTCAAACTTGAATTTCCAGATGATGCCAAGACACTGGGTACTAGTGCGCCCACTACTTTCTGTTCCTGGGTTCTAGACTGAGGAAAAAGATGCCAATGTCATTTCCTCAGACCCTCTTTAACTCCAGTGCCATCTACATACCCACTTCTTGACATATTTATACTTGAAAACTTAATTCTGTCTATTATCTATCTATCTATCTATCTATCTATCTATCTATCTATCTATCTACATATCCATTAAAAAAGGACTACCTTCATACTCACAGATAAGTGTTTTGGGGCACATTTAGAACAATCTTTTCGATATTCTGTTTTGTGAAAAAAAATCAAAGAACTACTGTTATTCTAGATGTTACATTAATTGTATTTATCTTAATTGGCAATTCAAAGTTAATAGCAGAAGAGCTGTAATCTCTTGTGATATGATTACTCATTTCAAACATATATCAGTGACATGCAGAAGTATACAAAGCTATTGGAAATATTTTCAATAATCTATAGGGATGTATGTATGTATTTGAACTCTCAAAGGTAAGGTTACTTTCCTTACAACTAGACATCCACTCAGGCAATTCAAATATATTTCTAACATCAAGAATATTTCTTAATTAGCTAACAAAAAGGGATTTTTTTTTACTTATACTGAGTTGTTTGAAGTTTGATCCCATTATGTTCAGAGATCATATTCTGAGCCAAGTACTTGTGTAAATACCTATATTTATCTATATCTACACTGATAGATTTGTAAATTTTGTTAATCTAGTTATTCAATCATGATATTTAATCATGCTAATATTCCACATTCTTATTGATTTTGTTTCTGTTTGTTCTATTAGTCACTCAGAAAGTTATATTCAGATTTTCCTGTAGGATTATTGTCTATTTCTCCTTGCAGTTTTATTTATTTTTGCTTTGTATAATTAAAGATATGTTATTTACATATATCAAAACTATGGAAAAGTACACTGATCAAATATGTACAACTTAATTAATGAGTCCATTAATTTTCCCACAAACCACAGATCGAAATAGAACTATACTAAAACAATAATATTACTTCTCTGGACCTTACTGATCACTAATCTTCTTTCCCAATAGTAACTGACCTCTTTTCTCATAAGGTAAATTTTTTGTCTTCAAATTTTTATTATATGAATCAGAATATATTCTCTTTCAGGCCATGTCTTCTGTTCATTTATTTACATGGCTGTTATTTTTACATATGTTATTTATCTGTTCTACTGATAATGGTCATGATAAAGATGACTCCATTTATCTTTAATTAATAAACTCTTTGAGAAGTTTTAGATTTAGGAAAAATTAGAGCAGAAAGAACAGAGAATTCCCATACACCTGTTACCTTGTTCTCAGCTTATCTTATTATTAATAATTCTATTTAGTGTGATACATTTATTACAATTAATGAACCAATAATAATGCAGTATTATTAATTCAATTGCATGGTTTCCATTAGAGTTCACTCTTTGCGTTGGAAAGTCTATGGGTCTTGACAAAGGCATACACAATGTCATATATCCACCATTACAGAATCATATTGAATAAATGCACTGCCTTAAAATATCCCCACACTCCACATATTTATCCCTCTCTCCCCTTCCACAAATTCTAATCATTATTCTGTCTATATAGTTTTGCTTCTAGAGAATGTCATATAGTTGGAATAACAAAGTATGTATCCATTTTTAGATTGGCTTCTTACCTTTAGTAATATACATTTAAATTTCTCTATGTCTTCTCACTGTTTGATACTTTATTTCTTTTTATCACTGAACAGTATTCCATTTTTCCTATGTTTCAGTTTATTTATCCATTCACCAATTGAAGGATATCTTGGTTGTTTCTCAGTTTTGTCCAGTTTGAATGAACATTTGTGTGCAGGTTTCTTGTGGATATTAAGTTTTCAACTCATGTAAGTAAATACCTAGAGGCATGGTTGCTGAATGATCTGGTAAGTCTATTTCTATCTTTATAAGAAACTGCCAATCTGTTCTCAAAAGGGACTTGATCATTTTGCATTCTCCCCAGGAATGAGTGTGAAGTCCTGTGCTCCATATCCTCATCAGTAATTTAATAGACATATAGTGATATCCCATTGTTCTTTAATTTGCTCTTTCCTCATAACATAGGGGAAATCTCCATTAGTATATCTTCTTTGGTGAGCTCTCTGATAAGATCTTTTTACCAATTCTTTTTTTTTTTTTTTTTTTTTGCTGTACGCGGGTCTCTCACTGTTGTGGCCTCTCCTGTTGCAGAGCACAGGCTCCGGAAGTGCAGGATCAGCGGCCATGGCTCACGGGTCCAGCCACTCCATGGCATGTGGGATCCTCCCGGACCGGGACACGAACCCACGTCCCCCGCATTGGCAGGCGGACGCTCAACCACTGCACCACCAGGGAAGCCCTTTACCAATTCTTTAGTTGGGTTGTTTGTTTTCTTATTGTTGAGTTTTAAGAGTTCTCGTTATATTTTGGATACCAATCTTTTATCAGATATGTGTTTTGCAAATATTTAGTTCCTCCCAGTCTGTGGCTTGCTTGTCTTTTCATTCTCTTAATAGTGTCTTTTGTAGAACAAAAGTATGCATATTTTTGACACTCCTCTTAGGGAGAGGTAGAATCAGTTTTCCTTCTCTTTGAATCTTGTGGTCTCTGTGGCTTTTTGACTAATAGAATATAAGAGTGTAAACCTGGGCCAATTTTTGGTCTCAGATGTTAAGAGACATTGATTTCCTGTCCTTTGAGATGCTCTCTCTGAGTGCCTTGAGTACACTGTGATGTGACCACTATGACATAGAAGACATGTGCAGGCACACAGGTCAGCAGGGGGCTTGCAAATTTAATAAAAACGTACAACTAAATATATATACACCTATAGTATATTATACTATATATAGTATATATAGTATATACTATATATGCTAGTATATATAGTATTTTATCACATAATTTCTTAGGTCAGATGCATACTTACTGATATGCCAGATATTTGTTTTTAATATAACTTTTATATGGGTTAAAGTTTTTGGCTCAGTTTGGACAAGCTCAGGATTCCAAATCTAGCCAACCAGTATGGTAAGTAGTGGAAGAAGTGTAGTGTCTCCCTCTTAGGAAAACCTTTGTGAATATTCATTGAAGCTCCTAATTCATCATGAAAGCATCTAGACAGGACACAGTGAACATAAAAAATTCTGTAGTTTCTCTAGCTTTGGTTTCTGAGTGTTGGTTAGATTTTTGCCAAAGATACAGTGATCAGCAATATTCCTTGGAAGCAGCATAAAAGTGGGTTCCCTCTGTTTACTCCTTTGTGAGAAATAATATGTTTAAACATACAGCACATCATGGCAGCTGAGTAAACAGGAAAATAGGATTCATTTATTATTAATTAATTTACAGATTCAATATAATTAGTGAGTTTCTGTATGTTAGTCACTGGATGTAATGTGATGAGCTCCTCACTCTCTTAGAGTTTAGAATATTGTGGGAAAGAAAGATAAGTTAATAAGAAATACCTATACTTAAAAAAACAAACAAATATTTAAAGAAAAATCTAAAATGCAATGAGGAAAGTAAAAGGGAATTAACATAGAGAATAATATGATGTGATGGATTTAAAGAGTGGACAGAGAGTGTCATGCTGATGAGAAGTTGTTTTGGGACCTACTGAATGTGAACATTATATTATTTATATTTTGAGCATTTAAAAGTTACAGTCAGCAACTATTTATTGTGTATATACTATGTATCATCTCTGTTCTAGGTGGTGGAATTGCAGAGGTAGGGAAGACTCAAAGTCTCTCCTCTCAAGTGGCTTACATTTTAGTGAGGAGACAAAAGGATGAACATAAAAATGCAATGAAATCTATAAAGAAAGTAATATATTTTCTCAAAAGCCAGTGTTCTTAATCACACAGAACTAATCCTTATGCAGGAGGACTATATGGTTTCCTAATGAAATATCTTTGATAGCATCAAGGATAGTAGTTAAAATTCCATTAAAAAATCACTAAAATGAATCAGGTTCCCCATAGATAAAACCAAATATTACAACTGATCTTTAATGAGCATGCTCATAGTTAAAAAAAAGACCCTTGTCTCTGGGAGGTAGATTTAGTTAGGGGTATACAATTATAGCCAAAATAAAGCAGAATAACGGATAGAACAGGTGGGTAGCAGAAACACCAACACACTGTATTTTCAAATATAAACTTTGTAGGAGAATTATAAATTGCTTCAATTAACTTATTTCCATCATGTTGAAGACTTCGTGAGTTGCTTTTTTTTTTTTTTCTTAAAACATAAAAATGATCCAGATTATCTGTGATCTGAAAGGACAGACCCAGAAACACAGCATTCTCTGGGCAGAAAGCAGTGTAGATACAAAGTCTTCACATTTTCTGTGTCTCAAAGACACACTGGTTTACACTCTGAATCACGTGAGGTACAGAGAATAGCCCACGACCTGACTCTCTTATTTGGGATTCCAGAAAAAAAGACCAGTCAACCGACTAATCCACTGAATGTGTCAAACCTTTACCACTAACAGAGAGCTAGACAGATATTTATTTCACAACATCCATGAAGTTGGAGGATTTTTTCACTACTGCTCTCAGATTTAATCGTTAAGTCTTCTAAATCTGGTAAGATGGATATGAAAGAGCCTTTCCTCAGAAATGAAACTATTAACACACCTGCGAGGTATATAGAGGAAAAATTAAAAAAAGAATAATAAGCTTGAGTTCTTGCTCTTGACAAAGTAACTCACTAAAAAATATACAGAGAAAAGTACAAATTTAAAATAATTAAACGCAAGACAACTGTAGATATTTTAAAATGCTGAGAAGATTTTAATTTGCTTCAAGTTGAAAATAACTATATTTCTGGTGTTTGAAGGCACATAATGAGCAATTATATCACATACGATAGATTCAGCAGTGAAATATTATCAGTTAGCAGCTGGAACTCATAAAAGCATAGCACAGTGTGAACATGAAATTTGCTAGAAGAAACCATCTGCTGAAAAATACTATTCTGCAAAATTAAAAATGAAGTTAAACTATTATTTGCCTTGTTTAATAGATTTATGAAAAAAATGATGAGGTATTGAAAAAGTTAGGTACCACCTTAATTAATTCTCCATTTGTTTCAGTAAAGCACAGTAAGTTACTGTATATAAATGTTGCTAAACTAACTACACATAGCATAAATAGTCTGAAGATAAATTTTGTAGTTAAAGTATTCAACATATTTTCAAAGCTTTTGATACAAATTGCAAATATAGCTTTTTAAAAATTTCAACAATTTACATTCTAAACAATATATTAGTCATCCATATCGCCATCTTTTCATCATGTCTACAATACCTGCTACTGTGACATTTAATCTTCATTATTTTATAGAAGAAAAGACATGGGTTCAATTTTTATTTGCATGATTTCTAGTGTAGCTGAGTATATTCCCATGTTTATTTGACTGTGTTGCACTTTTGTCTCTATGTGTGTAAACTTGCTGCAGATGTTCTATACTTAATACCACATTTTCTCACTTAGTTACTAAAATAAGAATATTAACTACTGATATTGCAAAATAAACATTTTGCTCTATTCATCCATGTTATTATATGCTTTTAATTACTTTAATTATGCAACTATAATACATATATTTTAAATTTTATTTATTTATATCTCTCAGTCTCTTTATTTTGGTGCCTGTATTTGAACCCATGCTATAAATGTCTATAACTGCAAAAATTATATACACCTTCACATTTTTAGGTAGTTTTCTGAATTCATTTTTCATTGTTATTAAAACCAGTTTTAATTTGGGTTTATGTTATTATCTGAGTTAAGAATCTAAATTTTTACTCTCTTATAAGTTACCATATTATCCCAGCACCATATTGTGCTTTTTATATGATATGCATTATAAGAACTTAGGACTGATTAATTTACAAAGATGAAAATAGTAGAAGTGCATGTATAACCATAACATTTAATAAACTATTTAATAATCTAGAATTGAAAAAAATTCTTTGGGTTGAAAAATTCCTATAGTAAAACAAAACAAACAAACAAACTATATATATATTCAATACATAAGGATGATACAACTATCAGAGAAATGAATAAGTAAAATAAAAATATTGCAAGTGAAACAGGCAGAGTCACTTTATTAGACTACAATTTTGAATTACTAATAAAAATCTTACAGTAACTGAAATATAAGTATGAATAATGGAAGGTGGAAAAGTGTCAAGAAATTTTTTTTAAGAAATGCAAGAGAAAAGTCACAAAGGCAATAAATGCTAGGATAAAAAGTATCAGAATTTTGTAGCTAATCATATTGTCTAATTAGATAAATGCACATTTAAATTCCCTGAAATTTGAGAATACACTGTTATAAGCACATGTAAAATCTATAAAATTATCCATGTATTAGGTCCTAAGAAGATATTAATCAATTCTTGAAAAATCTACTGAAGCAGAAAATACCCTCTCTGAGCTTGTTGCAATAAACTTAGGAATGGAAGTACCAAATAAAAACTTAGATATTTAAAAAATAAAGAAAACATTTGTTTTGTGTATCATAAGAAAATCTACAATTGCCAAATATCAAGAACTGCGGTTTTCATCTGGTGGAGATTTTATCCCAGGGACAATGTACAATGTCTAGAGATATTTGGGGTTGTCAAGACTTGGGGGGGGGACTGAAATCCAGAGGGTAGAGGTCAGGCTAAGCACCCAACATTGCAATGGCAGTCTGCCACAACAAGAACTATCTGGCCTTAAATGTCAGTAGTGTTAAGGTTGAGAAACTGTAATCTAGAAAATAAAAGCAGTTTTAGTTATTTGAAAAATTCAGGAAAAATAAATCAGTGCCCAGAGGGGGAAGAAGTGTAAACATTATAATTTCCACATAAAGTTACACAAATCCATGCCACTACATGAGAAGGAATAGACATAAAGTAGTATTTTCTAGGATTAAGTAAGTGGAGTTAAAAAAAATCCAAGTTGAATAGAATTCATAGAAGAAAAATGCATGTCATAAAAATATACATTTTAAAAATATGGATTCAAATAATTTTATGAAAAAAATATTTTAAACTATCAAGAATCAAGTAAAATTTTTGTATGGTAACAGAAATTGGAGAAATAATGAATTTTTTATCAATTCCTCTACCAAGCTGACACCGCGCTAATTATGAAATGCAACATATACTGCAGAAAAAAATAAATATGTAGAGCACAACTCACTTATAATCGTTGATACAAAAATGTCAAATAAAATATTAGTAATCTCCAATTATATTTGAAACATTAATGGAAAAGAATACTATGATTAAACAAATTTCCACCATAGGAATAAAAGTGTGATTCCAACTCAGATAATCAAATGATATAAATAATCATGTTATTAGTCCAAATTAGAAATAAATATGAGATTATCAATGCATGCTGAAAACATACTTATTAAAAAGTTATATTCATGTCTTTAAAGACTCTAAAATCTATAAAGCACCTGATATTTTATACACACAAGTGTGTATATGAGAGAGTGAAAGAAACATCTAACTAGAGACAGAGAAGTAAATATAAGACATTAATTTGCAAATACAGAGAAAGAACATCAAATAGAATTTATTATCATATTTAATGGAAATTAAAATCAATTAAAATATTCAATGGTAAATAAAATAAAAGGTATTAGCACTGGTTTAAAAGTTGGTATACATTTTTGAGTTTATACTGTTATATTTTTATAAGAGGAAAATTCAAGCTTAACCTAAACATTTACAGAAAACAGAGAAATAATTTAACGGAATTTTTTAATAATAAATATATGCTATTCTCTCTCTATATATATACACACACATATATATATATATACATATGTATGTATATATATAAGTTGTATATATATACAGAGAGAGAGCTTTAACTTGTTATATTTATACCTGTATCTATCTATTTAACTATCTCTATATCTATTAATCAGGAGTATAAATGTAGGCCTGAATAAATAGAAAGGCACAAATGATCCTCAGGAAAGAAAGAAGGATCAAAGACAAATTCTTCCCAAATTATTCTACTAATTTATTGGAAGTTCAAAGAAAATTCCATCGGTATAATTTATCAAATTTTAAAAACTCTAAGGTTCATTTAAAATAATAAATATGTGTACTAGCAATAAAGAAAAATAAAAGTGTGCACTAAACACAATATCTGTTGAAATAAATTATTAAGCTCCAGTAACCATTTAGGGATAAGTATATCAGAACCCACAGTAGAATAAAAGCTAAAAATAGACTAATGGATGTTTATGAGTTTAGGATGTGTTTTAGATGACATTGTCAAAACAATGGACAAAAGTTATGTTATTCGTACAGTTTTACTGGCTTGAAGAACCTGAGAAAAGTGTCAGGACAACAATATGATAGCAATAGAATAAAGGGATAAGAGAGGGTATAAAGAAACATACATTACACATACAATTTTTTAAAAGTCATTTTAGCTAAACTGAAAATTTGAGCATATATATTATAATCTAAATAATATAATCTAAACAGCCACTAAATAAATAAACAAATAGAAAAGTATTGCTAAAATGACAATAGAAAATTAAAAGCAATTTCTAAAAACATTAATAGCACCTATGATTTCTTAAATGTATTTGGGAACAAAAAGCCCTTTTGTTTTAGATTCACTTGCATTTGTATGGTAAAAAAAATGATAATAATAGCAATGTATTCTATCTTTTGCTGTTATGCATCTTTTTTACGTTCCAGAAATTTTTATAAATATAAATGCTTGTTAAAATATATAATAAGCTGCTGTTTTAAAAATGTGTGATTGAATATCCTTCAGATCTTTTCACTTTTTACATAAGTACATAAGTACTACATGTCTCATATTTACCTGGAGAGCATAATAATTTGGATCTATCTTACCACTTGATTGATCCAGTACAGGTATTTACTTTTCTACACTGTGTATCTTCTCCAGTTGTTGATATATCTTTGATGAAACTCCATGTCTGGTTTTCTCTGTGGTCTGGTCTGTACCCCAAGGATGTAGTATGGCTCTCTCTGGGTTTTGTTCTGGGACTACTTACTGCCTGGCAGTTTGTGACCATGTCCTGACCCGTCTGTAGGGAAGCCCCTTGGGGGAAAACACTGCCCATTTTGGAGTGAAACCGTCAAGTCTAGATTTCCGAGAACAGCCTCACTGTAGAAGTGTTTTATTTAATTTTCAAATATTCTCCATCTTGTACAATAAATATTATGCTCATCTAAGTAAGAGATATGGTCAGGAAGAAGAATTACCACACACCGATTTTCAATTTGGTGATTCACATATATCTTCCTCACTTGCCATAGTCACCTCAAAATCCTTCCCTCCCAAAACAACAAACAGCGCTGAGAATGTATATTCATCACTGGATTTGTTTTTGCACCATTAACAATAATGCTTACTGAGGTTTCTGTTCGAATTTTCACTATTTAATTTCCCATAAAATTTTAGTTTTTCTTAGTATAGGATCATGGGTGATTTTCTTCAAACTGGTTCCATTTATACCATATCAGTTTAAAATTACATGATTTTAGAACTTGAAATGTACCTTTTCTAATTTCAGTAATGATGCATTTCCATCAATTTTTAGCACGTGACTTGTGAGAGTCATCACTCATATTTAATTAATGGGGGAAAGAGAGAATGCATACTTTGTATTATCTCATACTTTTATCTTTCCCAAAATGAAAAGAATAGCTTTAGTTAAAATATTTGAGCTTAACAGAAGCTTTAGGATATGATGTGATAGAGTATTGCAATACCACACTCTTCATTTCATCTCTAGTTTTGCACATGATTTTATCATTGGTCCATCCTTACTCCTACCAAAGTGATTTTTCCAAAATATGTATCTTGTCATCTATCTGTTGTTATCAGTAAGTGAGTAAGTGAAATGAAAAACCAGAGTATATATCTTTATCTGGAACAAAAAAATATGATCAAATTCAGTAATTAAACCAACCGGTCAATTACACAGCTAATCACTGTGTATTTTGAAGACAACATGAACTCACTGTCATAAAAATTATCATTTCTGTCTATATGAACATCACCTATGCAAATCTATGCAGAAGTCAGTGGGAATTGATTTTTCCAAATACTGAATTGTGTAGATGACAGTACCGAAATATTAGAAGGCACAAACCTTCATGGTAAAGGACATGGGAAATGCATGTGATGATAAAATTTGGGAGGAGAGAAAATTTAGCAAAAATCCATGAGTTAGAGCTATTGATTCATACTTGTTGATATTCCAATGCAAATTACATTTAACAAATGTTCTCTGGGCTGACACTATATAGGTTCCCATGATATCCCTGTTCCAGAGGTATAAGAGGGAACATTTTCACTGAGGAAACTATTCTAAGATTGAAATTAAACTGTACTTGGTTTGTAAAGGGAAAGCCCCAAAACTACTGAATATTTTCAATGTCAGATAGAAGAATGCCAGGTATTCTATGATAATCAGCAATGATGGTTAACACAATATATCAAATCAGTATTTGAATTAGCTTTTTTTTTTTTTTTTTTTTTTTGCGGTATGAGGGCCTCTCACTGTTGTGGCCTCTCTCGTTGCGGAGCACAGGCTCTGGACGTGCAGGCTCAGTGGCCATGGTTCAAGGGTCCAGCCACTCCACGGCATGTGGGGTCTTCCCAGAGCGGGGCACAAACCTGTGTCCCCTGCATCGACTGGCGGACTCTCAACCACTGCGCCACCAGGGAAGCCCTGAATTAGCTTTTGAATTACAAGGACAAATGGACCAAGTCTTAAGTCTTTAATAGATTCGTCTTATTATTCTGTCTTTTTCCCTGTTTTTCTACAAGGAGATTACAAATTTGCAAACCTCAGCTGCTCTCATTTTATGTTCCTGTTAAGCCAGAAGCTCTGCAGTTCATGTCCTAAGTGCTCACAAGTTATATAGTTTTGTAGCTTAAGCTGCCTTTCCAACTCCATAAATTATCACCTTCATTTATTCTTGTTCTTTTTCACGACAGCATCCTTATAGACCCTATAATGTAAATAAAAAAATGTAAGCTCTTATGCTCTTATTCTTCATTTCATTCTAATATCTCCAAAGTTAATCATCTTTTAATTGTATTTACTTTTAAAAGATTAAACTAAACCTAAGTATAAATGAACGTGTGTGTCCAATTTGCATTATTTTAGTGTGAATTTGCTACACTCTCCCCTACACACATGAATAGAGATCATATCTATGCCCATGATGTCAAATATCCAACCAAGAAGACAAGAGAGTTGAAGTTTTAGGACCAGTGATAAATTATAGTCACCTCTCTTGTGATAAGATTAGGGTATTAACTTCGTGTTGCCACTTTAACAAATTACCACAAACTTAATGGCTTAAAACAAAGCAGTTTTATTATCTTACAGTTCTGGAGGTCAGAGTCTGAAATAGGACTTGGGTTCTAAAACCATGTTTAGCAGCAGGACTGCATTCCTTCTTTACAGGAATGCAGCCTATTTATGAGGCTTTATGGGAGAATGTGTTCCTTAATTTTTCCAGCACAAGGAGGTTGCCACATTTCTTGGCTCATGGACTCATTCTTCCATGAAAAACTCATCAGTGTTGGGCCAAGTAATTATCGTCTGTCTCCCTCTCTCACTCCTAGGGAACCTGTGATTACATTGTGCCCACTCATACAGGATAATCTCTCCAAGTCAAAGTCCGTTGATTAGCAACTTTAACTCCATGGGCAATCATTTTGGGTTGCCATTATTATTATTATTATTATTATTATTATTATTATTATTATTATTGCAGTACACGGGCCTCTCACTGTTGTGGCCTCTCCCACTGTGGAGCACAGGCTCCAGACGCACAGGCTCAGCGGCCATGGCTCATGGGCCCAGCCACTCCGTGGCATGTGGGATCTTCTTGGGCCGGGGCACAAACCCGTGTCCCCTGCATCAGCAGGCGGACTCTCAATCACTGTGCCGGGAAGCCCGGGTTGCCGTTATTTTATCTATCAAAAATAGACACAAATCTATTTATCTAAAGTCTAAAACGATCTTTATTATTCTGTCTCCCATCACTCCCTAAAGAATCTTCAAAAATAACATAGATGGTGGTAAAAAAAAAATACTAATAAGGAAGTTAGGTATGAGGAAAGCAAATGTTAGAAACTCCAGAATTAATTTTTAAAGATATTTCTATGGTTTGTTGACTTCTTGCCTCTAATAAGCAAAATGCACGAAGATCATTTATCTTATCCTCACACAGAAACATACACAGGCACACACATGGTTAAAGAGGTAAGAGAAAGTCCTAAAGGTTTTCTCAGGTCTTCTCTACACCTCGTCCATGTCTTCCAAATAAATTATTCGCAAATCACTACATAAAATGCAAACAACATTCTGGTATATATATATATATTTTTTTGTAAAGTCTTTGAGATACTTTATGTTTCCAGTCAGGTTTTTATGTGAACAGATAATTTATTACTCCTTTTTACTTTTTTTTTTTTTTTTTTGCGTTACGCGGGCCTCTCTCTGTTGTGGCATCTCCCGTTGCGGAGCACAGGCTCCGGACACGCAGGCTCAACAGCCATGGCTCACGGGTCTAGCCACTTCGCGGCATGTGGGATCTTCCCGGATCAGGGCACAAACCCGTGTCCCCTGCATCGGCAGGCAGACTCTCTACCACTGCGCCATGAGGGAAGCCCTATTACTCCTTTTTGATCTGTAAGAGTTAGTTTTATTTTTTTGAAATTTACTTCTTAGTGCTTATCTGAATTTCTTTTGTTCTTGTTTTTCTAGCCTCTTAGGAACGATATATGAGCTACTAATTTGAGAAATTCCTTTGCTAATATAGCATTTAATGATGTAAATATGCCTCAAAGCATCACCTTAGCTGTGTCCTAAATTTGGACATGCTTTGTTTTTATTTTCATCTAGTTCAAAATATATATTTTTAAATTTTCCATAAGGGTATATCTTTAACTCATGTGTTAGTAGTGTTTTATATGATTTCCAAATATTTGGAGATATTTTTGATATCTTTCTGTTATTGATCTTTAATTCTCTTATGGTCTGAAAGCATACTTTGTATGATTACTATTCTTTTAAATTTGTTAAGATTTGTTTATGGCCCAGAATATGATCTTAGTGAATGTTCTATTTATACTTGAAAATAAAGTGCATTTGTTATTAATGTTTGGATATCTTGTTGGTTGATATTATTGTTCATGTGTTATGAATCCTTACTGAATTTGTGTCTATTTATGTCAATTATTGAGAGAAAAATGCTGAAGTCTCCAAATATTGTGGAATTTTCTATTTCACTTTTCATTTCTGTGATGTTTTGCTTCGTGTATTTTGAAGGTCTGTTCTTAGCTGAAGGCACAATTAGGATTTTTATGTGTTCTTGAAAACTGACCCTGTTATCATTTGTAATATTTCTTTTTATCTCTGATAGTATTCCTTCTTCCAAGTTCTACCCTACTTAACATTAATATTAATAAAGAAACATTCATAGTTTCTTATTCTTAGTGTTTGTATAATACCTCTTTCTCCATTTCTCGAATTCACTCTATCTATATATTTATATGCTGGCATTAAGATAATTTCATGGGTATAAAATACTAGGTTAATCATTTAAAATCATTTTAAAGATGAAATTCTTCATATTTGTCCTATTTGATATTCTCTGAGTTTCTTATATTTGGGGTTTGATGTCTAATTATAGGCTATTATTTTTTAAAATATTCATTCTATCCCATTCTCTTTCTCTCTTCCTTTTCTAGGATTTCAACCATAAGTATGTTAGAATGCTTATTATTGCCACATAGCTCTGGAATATTTGGTTCTGATAATGATAGGGTTGATGATGATGATGATAATTATAACTTTTTATCTTTTAGTTTGCATAATTTCTCCTACCTTATATTCAGATTGCTGGATCTTTCTTTACCTGTGTTTTGTCTACTGATGAACAACTTATCTAAATTACTCTTCTTTGTAACTATGATTTTATTTATTAACATTTTATTTTATACTTGTTATAGTTCCCACTTCTCTGCTGAAATTAATCCCTGATCTTATATGTTGTTCACCTTTTTCTTTGGAACTGTTAACATTTTGGTCATAGTTATGGTAAATTCTTTGCCAGGTAGTTTCAACATTAGTGTTGTATCTGAATCTATTTCTAAGGATTTTGTTTGTTTGTTTGTTTGTTTGTCTTATGGGTATATTAGAGTTCTCAGGGATATAGAACCAATAAGATGTCTATATATAAAGAGAGAGATTTATTTTAAGAATTGTCTCGCTTATGGAGACTAGCAAGTGTAAAATTCACAGTTTAAAGGCTCTTGGGCTGGAGAACTAGGGAGAGCCAAAGGCTGAAGTTCAAGTTTGAAGGCATCTGCAAGCAGAATTCTCTCTTGATCAGGGGATCTCAGTCTTTTTCTTCTAATTAGGCCTTCAGCTGATTCACTGAGGCCTACCCACATTATGGTGGGCAACCTGCTTTACTCACATTCCTTCAATTGAAATGTCAATACCATCAAAAACACCCTCAAAGAAACATGCAGAATGAGTTTAACCACATATCTGGGCATAGTGACTCAGCTAAATTGACACATAAATTAACCATCACAATGGGTGTGTGTTTTTTCTTGCTTACCTATATGCCTCATTCTGGTTATTGTTATTGTTGACATTTGGGCATCCTGTGTAGGACAATGAGGACTGAGATCAATAATTTTTATGTCTGAAACTGGGCACATATTTTCTTCTGCTAGGCTTTTATTATAGGGGTTTGAATTAATCTAGTTAGGACTTGGGTTGGCTTTGAGGATTATTGTTGCTATGGTTACCCTTGGTGTATCAAAATTTTCAAGTGCCATCAATACTGCTTTGTCTTTAGGGTGAGGGTTGGTTTCCAAATTGTTACTTCAACCGTGACCTGTAGGTCTTTTCTTTGCACTGTGCCTAAAGGAGGATCTCTTTGCTTATTATTGTCCCTCTACTGTCTTTTTCCCAAAAGTATTTTACTGTCACTTGTTATTCAAACTTGTTAGTATAGTGGAGGGGGCATGCATTCAGGTGGGTCTTTTCAGTTCTGATTTCACCTTATTTTTGTACAGGCATCTTATTCTTTGCTCTCGGGCTGTGGACTGCTGTTCTTCTTGTCCTCCTCTGGCTGTATCTGTGGGCTCAGTGCTATTCCTGCTTTACCCTCAAAAGTAGTTTTTCCCTGTTTCCATCCCTCTTAGCTTCAGGAGTTTTCAGGAGTTCCCTAAGGTGGGGATATTTGCTGCCTCCCTCTCAGATTAAGGCTTTCTTCCCCATGGTGGAGGTTTAAAGAATAGTCCTAGAGGAGATTTGTGTACCTCTCATCTGATTTCTGTTCCACTTTCCTATCACAATGAACATATTCTTAGAGTTCTTACCTGTCATTTGTGAGCACCCAGTGGGGTTTGTGGAGAAAAACATTTCAAGATGCTGGATATTTCCCAATTTCTGCAGTTTTCATTGGTTTCATACTGTCCAGGCAGTGCACACCCAGCCTTTGGGAATTTATCAATTATTCAGGTTAAATTCCTCATACAAATGTTCATTTGCACCTATCCTCTGTAAGTATGACCTTCTGTCTTATTTCTCCTTGCAGTTACAATCCTTAACTCTCCTTATATTTTGACCCAGTTTTCAGCTCTCTGGAAGGTATGAAGATACAGTCATGAATCTGAAGTTAGTCTGGCTTTTTTGTTGTATGATTAGGGATGAAACTCCTTCCCCATTCTCTACAACCCACAAAAAATAATGTTGTCAGCTTTTTGAATTTTAACCTTTCTGTTTGAACTGTAGGTTTATTTTATTTCAGTTACAACCCACATTTTCATAATGATTAGTAATATTGAGCCATCTTCATGATTTGATCGGACATTTGAATTTCTTCTTTCCCAAGTTGCTGTTCACATCATATTTTCTTTGGGACTTTGTAAATTGTATTGTATATATTGTGGCTTGTTTTAAAACTTAATGTTGTGCTTAACAGAGAGGAAAATATCTTTGATTTACCTATGTTATCCTTTTTCATTACTGATATTTTTTTTCTGCATAAGAAATATTTCATTATCTTAAAGTTTTAATCATATTCTTCTTGGTTGTTTTTTTAGATATTAATCATTTCGTTTTTCACATATAGATATGTAACATACCTTGAATTTACCTAGTGAGCTTGGGTTCATTGTTCTTTTCTTTTCATTTCTTTTTTCTTGAGATAAATTTCACAAACATGGAATACACTATTTTAACTGTTTAAAAGTGTATTATTCAGTGGCTTTTAGTGTAGTCACAATGTTTTTCAACCATCACTACTATCTAATTCCAGTACAATTTCATCACCCCTAACAGAAATCCCACACTCATTAAGCAGTCAACACCTATCCCCTTTCCCTGGCAGACACCGATCTGCTTTCTGTTTCTATTAATTTGCCTACTCTTGGCATTTCATATAAATATAATCAAGTAACAAGTGTCTTTCTGTACCTGATTTTTTTCACTTAGCTTAATATTTTTAAGATTCACTCATATTGTATCATGAATACGTACTTCATTTTTTTTTATGGCTGAACAGTATTCCACTGTGTAGTTATTACCCATATTTTGTTTATCCATTCAAGTTGATGGGCATTTGGGTCATTTCCACCCTTTGGCTATATGAATAATGCTACTAAAAATATTCAGGTGCAAGTTTTTGTTTGAACACCTGTACTCAATTTTTTGGGTTACATACCAAGATGTGGAATTGCTGGATCACATGGTATTCTTTCTTTAACTTTTTTAGGAAACAGAAACTGGTTTTCACAGCTGCTGTCCCCATTTTATATTTCCAACAGCAATAGGTAAGTTTCCAAATTCTCCATATCCTGGCCAACACTTGTTTATTTTCTGTTTGTTCGTTTGTTTTTAGAAACAACCTGGTGTATGTGAAGTGGTAACTCATGGTAGTTTTGATTTCCATTTTCCTAATAACTGGTAATGTTGATCATCTTTCATTCATGGATAGCTGTATACACTCTTTGAAGAATTATTTTTTGAAGTCCTGTGCTCATTTCTTATTTGGGTTGTCTTTGTGTTGTTGAGTTGTAAAAGCTCATTATAAATTGTGGAAACTAGATACTTATCACTATATGATTTGCAAGTATTTTCTCCCATCTATAGGTTGTATTTTTCACTTTCTTAGTAGTATGTACTAAAACATGGAAGATTTCTAATTATATATATATATATATATATATATATATATATATATATATATATATATATATATATATATATATATATATATATATATATATAGCTTTTTTGTGATTTTGTTGTCATATTTAAGAAACTATTACATGAGATTTATTTACAACCTGATAGCATGAAGAATTCTGCTGATCCACTCTCTAGATAATTTGGTAAGAAATATATTAAACACGAATACACACACACACACACACACACACACAACTTTTAAAGCCTTTAGAAATGACCTGAAGGACAAACAGCAAATTGAGAAACATATATTTAAGAACATCTATGAAAATACAGTAAAAAGGTAAGAATCTGTGGCATATGAGCCAAGATAACTCCCTCTTCATCCCTTTTTAGCTCAGTGAGCTGGAGACTCCACTCCAGACAGCTGCTTCCAGGAACACAGGGCTCTCTCCCTTCAGCACCTGGATAGAGCACTTCCTTTCCAGGAGGAGTAGGGCATCATTGTTTCTCATCTTGCCCCCAGCTACATCCTCCCCCTCTTTGTGATAGAGTTTGGTGTTCCCTTCTTCCACCTAGTGTGGGCCAGTGGGAAAGAGACCCTACCTTGGATATCATACACTGGACTCCTGGGGCCCTGATCACTTTGCCTTAGCTCTTCAGCCAATGGTTCCCCATTAGGAGAGGAAGTTAGAGAGGACCCTAGGCTGGGAAAACTGCACAAGCATTCAACTTCTAGAGTGAGGATGTTAATCAGAGAAAAGCTTACCATCATCCCCACCCTCAGTTCTAGAACCCTGGCTCAAAGAATTTTCCTGGGTGGAGAATCAGGTTAGAAAGGAGCTACCTTCCAATTCCTTCCAAAAGAACTTTCTCTACTTCTGAGACAGAGTTAGAACTTTGAATCCAAAGGCATTCATTCTCAAGAACAATGTAGTGAATGCAATTGGGAGGAGATTCAAGATACAGATTAAAGTATAGGCCAACTTCTTCGCAGTTTAGAACTGGCAAATGTGACAAATGGGGAGTGCCTTTTTGAGATGGGAACAAAAACAATCATTGAACTTAGCCAAAAGACCCCGTCATCATTTCCAAAAATTGTGTGTGAATCTAATTTCACTGATTAAATATGTCTATGCTTAAACTAGTCAAAACAGTTTCTGTATCTTGAACAGTGTATTTTAATTGCAACAATTATGCCAAAAGGGACTGCAGCTAACAGACCATAAAGAAGGAAAATCTAGACTTATCTGACCTAGTTAGTTTTGAAGACAGAGAGGATCTGGGTATAATTGAATAAGAAATAGGTCACCTGGAATAAAGTGCTTATAGAAAACACAGCTCTGACCAACCCAGTTTTCTACCAAGGCACCACACATTTGGCTTGAATGCAGGACCTGTGGGAACTTTGGCTGCTTCTAAATGCAGTGAAGATGAAGTAAAGAGAATAAAAGAATAAATGACCATCTCAGGTCTTTGTATCCTCTGCTCAAAGCAAGATCATAACTTGATTTTTCTCTTCCATTCTCAAAAGCATACCAACTGTCTTAATAACTGGGCAAAGTAAACTATGTAGCAGAGGGAGAATATGACCTTGAAGACAGCTAAATTACAACAGTAATTCCCAAACTCGCCATGTCTCTGAGTCAAAAATTAGGTCTTTGTCTGGGAATGAATGATACTCTAAAATTTTTAAATAGAAAGATTTGAGGGGACTCTTTAAATACTTTAGTCCCTAAGTACCATTGAGTTCTTTGCAAAAGCAGACATTTGAGAAAAAGCTAGTCTTTCTGCTTTGAGACTATATATCTGCCAGGCAAAGATACATATATTATCTTCATGCACCAATCTCTCCTAACCTTAAGTAGCTCCTAGATTTCTATGTAGTGCCAGACAGCAGCATATGCCACTGCATATTCAAAAGAGGCTGATTACTGGGTCAGCTTGGAATAAGAAATCTTACCAAGATAAGTACAGACATTATTTACCAGTTATATATATATATATATATATATATATATATATATATATATATATATATACACACACATATACATCTGGATGTGTCAGAGAATGTATTGTGAGGATGCTCAGCTTGGTAGGGAGAAACATAATTTTAAATCAAGGGCTGGAACATCCTTTCCTAACAAAGAAAGAAATAAAAAAATAGAAAATAAAGCATGATATCACATCACAGCAGGGAGTTCATAAATTAGTGTCAATATCAAAACCTTAAATATGAAGGATAATGTTTCCTAGCAGATATACATTTAACTCCTACTTATTTTGTCTAAAGAAGGTGTGGTTCTGGGAGAATGACAGTGAATTATCCCAAGTTGGTTTAGCTGTTGCTTTCAGTTACTACTTCAGATGTACTAATGTTGTGAAACAAATTAACAAGGTTCCTAACATGTGGCATGCAGTTATTGTTAAGGTTATTGATTTTGTTCTCCAAACTCGCATTGTTCAATATGGTAGATTCTAGCCAAATATGGTTATGTAAATTTAAATTAATTACAATTAAATCACATTAAATGCTCATTTTCTCAGTCACTGCTTGGCTCATTAAGAAAAATGCCTTCAGTGATAGCCTGCATAACCAGGGATTCCTCATCTCAATTCCAACAGAGATTGTTTAGCAGGCTGTCTCGCATATATTGAGGCTGTTAACTCCTGACATATCATCTTGCTCATAGAATACTTATGACCCTCTTCCTGAAATAGACACCCGAGGGATTATTTTATAACTTGGTTCGTGTTGAAAATCTATACTTTTTAACTTTTTGAAATATTAGCTTCCCAGGAGTGAAAATCAAAGTCATAAGATATCTTAGGACAATGGGACTGAATATGTTCGAAACTGAAATGATCTCTTCTACAAGGTGGGAAAACCACCCTCACAATCACGTATGTGATTAAAGTCCTTCCTTTCCCTCATCCCCGCAACTAATCAATGTTCAGGTATTTTTCATTTTACTTCCAAATGCTTTTCCCCTCGACCTGGTTTTGCACTCCTAGACTAGCTAACTTTCTAAGTTGTTACCTGTGTTTCCTGATTTACTTCTCTGCGAACACCTGCCAAGTGTGAGTTCAAGAACACTGCCACGTTTTACCTGGCATATAAGCTAAGCTTACCTGCATCATTTTCATCTTCTGCTAATCCCTTTTTATCACATTATACTCTAGGGATGCTGGGCTGTGTGGGGTTTCTGTTCTATTTTCACTATGTTGTCTGCTCAGGAATCAACCTTGAAACACCCCTTATGCTCCTACTCCCCTAGTTGACTCTTAACCATTGTTCATGATCCAACTGTAACATGTGGTTGAGATCTTATCTTCCCAAAGCCCTTTCTGCAGACTTACCCCTAATATTTCCAGTGTCCAAAGCAAGGCTACACAGAAAACCATATATCAGATTATTAAAATATTTAAAACTATCAACCAAACTAATAAAGCCTTAGTTAAAAAAGTATCCCACCTTACTAGAATAACCACAAATCCCCACATATAAAAAAAAGTTGAAAAATATGTGCAGATCTATACTTATGTCACCAAAAGTTGGAAAAAATCTAGGGCTGTTACACCTATTTATTTATTATTTGTTTACTTATTTATTTCATCTGTCTGGGTATTCTAGTTTTGAACAGGAGGTATTGGAATGAATAGTAAAATAAATACCTACATAATTCATAAGTGTATGTATGCTTATTTCATATAATTTATTCCTACTACCTCTACTGTAGCCAATTTACAAATTATGTTATTTTATCAAGATGTTCATGTAATGTGTATTCCATTAAAACTAATGGCAAAAATAATTAAAAATGCAGATATATTCCAAGTGTGGAAAATCTGGATATATCTTCAAAAATATAGCTGTTATAGACTTTAAATATTTTACATAGGTTTCCAAAGTCATTTTTTTCTAACCTTCTAAATTATCTATTGTATAGAAAGGCAAATACACGTCTTAACTAACAAATATTTAAAATTAGAATTGAATGTAAACAAAGGTAACACTTTTTTATACTTTAATTAGATCTTATTAAGTATTTTATAAAAATAAAAATATTCACATTCAATGTCAATTTGAAGTCTTGTAAACAATTGGTATGAACCTTCAAGCATGTTAAACATGGAACTACATTTATACAAATTTAATAGCATACATATTATCATATTAAATATATGTATTTATATTATTAAACAATAATCTTCAGGGGTATTTTTCACAAATACCATAAATGTACTAGGTTCTTAATAATGGATCATTTCAGAGGAAGGCACAGAACCCATTTTCATGCTTCTCTAAACTTTCCTATTTGTGAGCTTCTAGGAACTCAGGAGTTGGTGTGGTCATCACAACAGTTGCAGTGAAACAGGATTTAATAAGTTAAATAATTTGTCTTTCCTCTTAAACACCTGCCATTCAAAGCTTCTCAGTGTTCTCACACTGCCCGCTTTATGAGCCTGGCATATATAGGTTTATAAAATTAATTGTAGGTTGACTAGACCTTCATGTTATCATCTATCTGTATTGGTACAGGCACAATGCCCAAACTTTTACGGCATTCATTTTCTTTACGGGACGTAGGGCACAAAATGTGGAGAAGCAATTGCCTGGGGACTGAATGGTATTTCTCACTGAGCTAGCAGTTAGCATGAGATGCTGAGTAATGGTGCTGCCTGTGAGTTCTATGTTATCTTAATATTTATTTACTGACTTATCCAGTCTTTCATTTATTATTAATTTATTTATTTGCATGTGAAGTAATTGGTGGTGATTGGTGGATAAATTGCTATCAAACAGCATTGCATTCTACAGAGAAATTATTCATGAAAGGACGAGTCAACTGATGTTCCAAACTTCCTTGTTGTCTTATTTTAAGAAATTGCTACAGCCACCCCAGCCTTCAGCTGGGGTGAACACTGATCAGTTATCAGCCACCAGCATCAAGGCAAAACCCTCCACCTGTAAAAAGATTACAACTCACTGAAAGCTCAGATGAGGGTTAGCAGTTTTTAGAAATGGTTAGTAACTTTTAATTAAGGTATATGTATTAGTTTCTTAGACATAATGCTATTGCACCCTTAATAGACTACAGTAGAGTGTAATCATAAATTTCGTATGTACTGGGAAACCAAAAAAAATCATGTGACTCCCTTTATTACAATATTTGCCTTATTGTTATAGGCTGGAAATGAGCCTACAAAATCTTCAAGGTATGCCTATATTACCACAGTCCAAAAATAAATAAATAAATTTGTGTCCTGCTGATGCTAGATAAAATCTGAAAAATATTATAACACCAGGAAAAGTAATTTATATACATACAACACACTGTCTTTATCCCACTGTTATCTAGAAGCTCTCAGACTTTCAAAGAGCACATGCATTTTTAGGCTTTTGTTTATTGTTTGAGAAATGATATCAACCATGATATATAAGTTCCAAACGGTCAAACTTATAGATGTTTCCTGAGCACAATATATGGACTTTTCATTTCATTGTTTATTAACTTTTTGTCTCAAGTGGTCTCTTACTTTCTCCTACATGCCCTTCTGTGTCCTACTAATCTTTAGGGATTATTTCAATAAACTTTCACAAAATCATGAATTTTTGACTTTATGTTGAGCTATTTAATCTAGAAAACCTATATTAATCTGATTTAATTTTAAAATGTTATATGTTATGTGTATATATACATATATAGGACTATATATATATAAACACAATTATATTATGTATATGTGTATATTTGATATTATATATACACATTCAGGCAGCCAATAAGCAGATTTAACAAATGTTAAATTTATGTCAATTTTTTATTCAGATAAATTGATTTTACAGAAATAAAAAATTACAGACATTAATGTTTTTTTGTACCCCTTCCTCATTTTACTCCTAATCTCAGTTCCCTGTGCAAACTTTAGGTTTAGATAACTGATTAAAATAAATATTGTTATATTTTCTACATAATGTGTTACACAACCAAATACTTATGTCACTATGCTATTAGATCATTAAACTTTTGTAAATAAAGTCATAGTTGGCATGTCATTGGGAAATGATTGTTGAATGAGAATGATATTTTCAAGATTTAAAGTTGACACAGACATAGTTTGTTAGATTATACTACTCTATTGTAATACAATATTTTAATATTAACATTTAGAATTTTGCTAAATTTGCAATTGGTAGAATTGGAAGTTTGGGGTAATAGTTACTTTCATCTTAAAAACATTTATTAACTCTTGCCACATGGGTCTTCAAAATAGCCCTCCCAAATTATAGTCCTCTCCACAGAGTATATGAATTTCTACATGTCTGCATCTCTTCCAAACTTATGCATGTGGAATGGAACTGCTTTTTGCTATGTTTCCATTTTCTGACTACTATTAAGTTTAAGCATAACTTCATAGGTTTATTGGCCATATGGTTCTCCTTTCCTATAAATTATATGTGTAATAATAATTTCATTTTTCTAGAGATGGTATTTTTTCTTATTAGTGTAAAAATTTTCCTTATATATTCTGACTTCTTCATTATATAGATCATAATGATATTCTCATATTTTTTTCTAATATTTAAAAAGTTTACCAGATATTTATGTCATTAATTAGTCTATAACTAATTTTTTAAATTGTGTGAGGTAGGAATTATACTTCTTTTTTCCAAAGGATAAAATTTTCACAGAAAAAAATGCATTTAACTTTCTATCTTTACCAGCAGTGCATATTTCAATATCTGGTAACAAACAGCTTTCCATTATTTTACTTATTTCTATGACAATTCCATGCTATTTTAATAATTAAAGCTACAAAATAAGTTTTGTAATATTGTAGAACAATTTGTAATGATGGTACTTTTAAACTAAACAATATGTGTGTGTATAGATTTTAAATCTTTAATAGGTTTACTAATTATAAGTCTGCTTGATCTATAAATTATTAGGAAAGCAGATTTAAATTTCTGCTACATTTATTTATATATTTCTTGTCATTATTTTTAACATTATCTATTGCTTCTTTACATATGTGATTTGAGGAGGGTCTGGAAGCTTAGTCTGACCTGTTGCCTGATGTCTCACTCTTATCTTTTATACTAGATGTCTTGGCTCCAAATATGATATTATTGCTTTCCATATGTCTATAACTCTTTTCCCTAAATAAACATTTAATTTCTACAAACCTGGAGTCATATTATCACACTCATATTGCCCCAAAGTTTTTCATATACACATTATAATTATATACTTATTATATGGTTAGATTACTTGAAATGTAGAACACAGAAATAAAACATTGGTCCAATTTTTGTTCTGTAAATATAGTATTGAATCTTCATTATTTTGTTTGGTATTCTACACAGTTAAGTTCCATTAGGATATAATAGAGCTATATGCATATCTGAATGTAAGCTTCATTATTAATTGCAAAATGAAGTGAATTGGTTTTGTGTACATCACACACATACTGGATATAAACTGTGATAAAGAAAAAAGTAAGGTGGGAAAATATTTCATTTAAGACAAATTAACACTCAGCACAATACTAAAGAATCAAAAATTCAAAATAAAGAAGTTGTTTTCCCAGGAATTGGTAAAAAATGTTCTTATATATATCTATTCTATTTAACTTGTGAATTAGTAGGAATAGGGGAAAATTATATTTTGCTTCCTCAGAGATGAAACTCCTCTATACAAAATTACTTTTACAAAAAATTTCACTTTTCTTTTTTATCTTCTTTCATTCATCTAGCTGTGTTTCGCAAAGCTGATACAGTCATTGTGATTAAAACAAACAAAGAAACAAAAAGCTATTTCAAGCACATGCTTCAAATCTGTTAAGGACAGCGAGTTAGAGAACAAATCCCTTGGCCTGGTATTTTGGGATCTGCAAATTTCATCTTCTAACACCATTGCTGCAGATAATTTAGATTCCAACCCCACACTATCCTGACACATTACAGGACACACTCCTAGGTCAGGGTGCACTTGGTGGTGATGAGTTTTCCAGGGTGAATTTTGTTCACCCTGTCACCCCAGAATGAACTCTAATAAGTAGTAAGGTATAGATTAACATCAAAGATTCCCATGAAAGGGAACACATGCCCACTGGAATGGCCAAAGGTGTGTCAGATGAAGAGAAATTCATCCTTTGCCAATTTTAAGCTCCGTGTTCCTCCTCTGGAGCCTTTTAATTGCTGTTGTCAGCCATGGACATGCCCATCACAGGCCCAGAGTGCATGGGGTCCAGAAGGCTTGGCTGCCTCCACCTAGGTTTCAAGGGACAGGACAGCATGTGAGAGCAATGGGGTCCCAGCAATGAACATCGAGGTGGGCAGGGCCCAGGCAGAGAGCCTTCCCACTGAAATATAAGGGTGAGGTACCACCGTGGTAGGTCCAGGACATCCATGCAAAGAAGAATATTCTCAGGGCTTAATATTGTTTGCCCTGTTAGTTCTTGAACTTACGTGGGACCCGTTACCTCTTTCTTCCTTCTTATTTCCCACTTTTGGAATAGATAGGTCTATCTCATATCTATTGCACCATTGTAATTTGGAAGCACATAACCTGTTTGGTTCACAGTGTCACAGTTGAAGAGGAATTTGCCTCAGGATAAATCATACCTTCAGTCTCACTCATACCTGATTTAGATGAGACTTTTGACTTAGACTTTAGAGTTGATGCTGGTACAAGGTAAGAATTTTGGGATTTTGGGGATAGAATGAATGCATTTTTCATGTGAGAATAACATGAATTTGAGGGGCTGGGGTGAAATGTTATAGACTGCACCCACTCCCCTGAATTCATAATTCCTGGCATGGTGGTATTAAGAGGTAAGGACTTTGGAAGGAGTTCAGGTTCTGTTGTTAGAACCCTCATGAAGGGGATTAGTGCCCTTATAAAAGAGAACCCAGGAAGCTCTCTTGCCCTTTTTCTTCTGTGTGAGGATACAAGGGAAGGCCTTGCATAATTTATTTATCCATCTATTCTGCAAAAGGGCGGGCATACTCTTATTGGACCCTTGCAAATAATTATATTACCATGATGAGTAAGGAGACTTAGTAATAGTCTTTTAATTCTGGGACAGGAGTGAGAATCAGGTCTCATTTTTAAATCTGTTATTTTAGTTTACAAAAGTAGACCCTACTAAATTACTGTGGGTTACCACTAGGTTAAGAAGAAAAAGGGGTCTTTCTCTTATACCAGAAAATAGAATCTTAAAACAACATCAACTGTATTCTAAACAAATAAACATATTAAACTTATTTTACTCCTCAGTTCATTCAGACTTCCATAATTAATTCTTGTCCCAGTGGATCTTGGTTTAGTAGTCTTCTACAAAAGCCCTGGAAAATCTGACTCAAAACTCACTGTTACAATGTGAAAGCTGTGTAAGCATACTGACTCCAATCTACTCTTTGAAGGGCCAGTAGCTTGGAGTAGCTGGGACTGTCACGTTCCATGGGGCTGTGAGCTAGTACTTCGTTGAAGACAAAAAATCTAGCCTATACTTTATAGCAGAGTGTGCAGGAAGCATCAGAAAAAATTAAAAAAAATAATTAAGTCCCATTCTCCCAGCTTATTAATGGAGGTAGTTTATTTATTACCATAACTTCTAATAGCAAAACAAAGGAAAGTACAGTATCCTTTTGGGAATCAGAACATAACTATTCTTAAAAGCTTTGATCTATGTTTCACCTTGGGGCATAAACATGTTATAGATAGTGGATACTGAGAAATCTCTAGGGACTTCCCGTGAAGCATACAATCTCTGAAATATTCATGTTAGTAGAATTTTGCCTGTAGAAAATTAGGGAGGGCTGAATATCTCTTCAAATTTAAAACTTCTTATGCATCTCGTATACTAGTAACATATAAAACAAAAAAGCCTAATTTTTGTAGCATCTCTTTCTATGAGGTGAAATAACAAATCTTTGTTACATTTAGATGTCATAAGGAAAATCTCAAAGCTAACTTTAAAAAAGAAATCCAGAAAGTTATCATTGTTATTAATAATATTATTATTAGAATATGAAGATATTAACTGTCAAAGAACATGTGGGCAGTGGACTAAGAAAGGTTCACAGGTGCTAGAGAAAAAAATACTCTCACAAGTATTGAATCAATGTGACAATAAACAATTAAAATTAACATAGACTCAGGTAAGACAGATTATGTTTTGCATTCCATAGGACACAGAGGTTTTTTGTCTGGTTGTTGTTTGTTTCTATTTCAAAACTTTTCAAAATAAAAACAGAACTGAAGAATTTAGAGTAAAGGTAAAAAGAAACTATGTGTTGGAAAATAAAATTTCTCTCTATAATATAATCTATATATAATATATCGAATATATTAATGTTCAACAACATGAAATATCCATGTTAATAGTATTTCTTAAATATGTGTATTTCTTTTCTTATTAGCCCAGTAAATAATATAATAAAATATGACCAATGGAAATAAAATATGAGCCACATATGCAATTTAAAATTTTCTCATAAGAATGTTTTAACAAGTAAAAGGAAATGGAAAATTATTTTTATGATATCTTTTTAAAGTTTATCCCAGTGTATGCAAAAATATTACAATTTCAACAGTAGCTATAAAAATATAATAATAAAATATTTAACATATTTTGCACATCTCAATATTTGTTCTGTATAGAGATTTCATTGATTTTATAGTCGAAAAAAACAGATTAGCATACCCAATTTGTTCCAAACATACTTCAAAGTTCCAGTAACTGAACTATTTGTTTTTAAATTTAAATTAACTAAAATGAGAAATTCAGTTCTTCAGTCACAATAGTGCATTTCAAATGTCCAGTAGCCACATGTGCTAGTAGCTTCCTTTCTGGATGACCCTGAGCTGTGCTGACTTCCTTTCTCTATGTTTCCTTTATACCTCCCCAGCTGAGTGCAGGGGCCAGGTTTCATCAATCTAAGAAAAATATTGTGAATGAAGCAGAGAGCATGGGAGAGACAAAGGGGAAAAAAACAAATCTGTCTAATCCATTTTAAATAGAATAAAACCCAGCTTTTTGCAAAGTCAGAGGATGGTGAGGGAATTTCAAATGTGGGTGTGAGTGAGCAAATGCGTTGTCCATGCTTACACTCTAGGAACTGCTTCAACACAGGCAACAACTCTACACGTGAGTCCATGGATGTGGGTTTGAAGCCCAGCCTGCCCCACTCTAGCTCTCTGACCTTGGGGAAATTAATTGTGCTTGTCTGAGCCTTAGGGTTCCTGTCTGTAAACCGAGGACAATGATATCTACCTCTCTAGTTTGTTTTGACAATTAAATGTGATGATAATGACCTGGATTTGTAAACTGTAAATGCCTCTACAATTTTGTTAATGCCTTTATAATCTCCTACTCCTTAGTCACTCTTTTTTGTGAATATACAAAGCCCTTGGGACAAAGTGACACCTCAGGTCCCCCAAACTTCCCAATAATTTCTCATCTCTTTCAGCAGGACTTTTGATTCCAAAAAAATCCACATACCCCTTCAGTACAAATACATAATTTCAGGTTCTTCAAAGGGAAGGGAGACTGGGAAAATTACACCATTTGTTGATTTAACTGTTCTTTTAGTCACTAGCTAATAGCACTTCCTAAATACCTCTCAAGGCTTTAGGAGACACTTGAAAACCAGACTCTTGTGTCCCCTCATTGAGGCCACTCATGCAGTGGAAATAACTTGCACATGTAAGGCATTGGGAAATCCTGGTCTGCAGGCTCTTTGCTCATGATTGACTTTGTGATTTAGTTCAGATCACTTAACCTCCTTGTGAAAACATGCAGGACTCTGTGGGGCTCCTGGACATGGAAGTCTTTCAAACAGTTGCTAATCAAGGAAGGGAGAGGATGCAGAGAAAAAGGAGGAGCAGTCAAGAAGAAATAGTGCAGCCTTGGGGCAGGGTCCTGGTTCCCCCCAAAAGGATACACATAACCATATCTTTGAGCTATTCTGCAGAACTAAAACTCCCAGCAAGTGGAAAATGTTCCAGAGGGAAGGTCACAGTTTGCTAACCTTGACCACCAGCATCCAGGTTAAAGGAGTGCAGGCCCTGCACACACCCGGATTCTTATCAGCAACCCCACCCTTGAACCATTGCTATAAAACTCCTCACCAAATCCACCCCCCACAGGTTGGGACACACGATTTTCTAGGGCAGGAGCTCTCTGTGTCCCCCTTTGCCTGACAAAGCAATAAATCTATTCTTCTCTACTTCACCTAACACTCTGTCTCTGAGATTTGACTCAGCACTGGTGCACAGAGGCTGAGTTTTCAGCATCACCTGGGCTGCAGCATTTGTTGTTCATATGTGGTGGTGGTGGTGGTATTTGTATATTAAGAAAAGTAACAACTGTCCTCTTTAACTCTTAGAAATAACATGAAAATCTAATAAGACGTGGATAACAAAGTGTGTTGCCTGTTTGTAAAGCCCTCTTCAGGAGGACACTTTTTAAAAAAAAAATATTTTTGGTTGTATCAGAGGCTCCATGAGGGCACCCATTATGTCCCCAAACCAGACAGCCTCTTCTAGGACACAGTACAGACAATGAACAGAAGGTGAATTATAGTTCTACAGAATAAATCAACACAGAGCCTCTGTCCAAAGGAATTTCACAGCCTGCTCTAGGCTCTAGATCCGTATCCATATGCTTTCTTTGATGTAGCAATGAAATGAAAACTGCTGTCAAAAGCACTTCAATTACAAATGGACTTCTACTTGAATTGTAATGCTTGATTATAATTTTTTTCAGAACAAAAGTTTATCTATTCAAATGTGTCTTTTATAAAAGTTCATCAGTGAAGATCATTATAGTCTCCTTAATTGAACTTTTAATTAGTCTGCAGAGATTATTTTAAATGTTTCCTTTGATTATGTGTTGAGTACTGTGACTTGTTGCCCTATAGAAATAGCAGAATTGACATTTCCTTCCTTATCTCCTTTAGAGCATTCAGATAAGGATAATTTCATTAGTTCCTGTCTAAATGATTTTTGGATCTAGGCCCTAGAGCTAAGAAAATGATTTTTAATGAGCTGCACCATTTAATCTATTCATGTAGACAAATTAGATTAAGCATATTCTTTTTGAAAAGCCTCTAAAAATCCATAATTATGAACAATAAAAATATTTTTTAGGTTTTCTTTGCAAAAGACTATCACATTAAGAAAAACAATTACAACTGATATTCAGAAGAAAAGTTTGAGTTCTTATCAATCTATAAAGAATGCGCCAAGGGGAAATGTCAATTGCATGCTTTTTTTTTAGCTTTAGATAGTTGCTTCATTATTCACATAATCAATTATTTATTCTGTAGCTCAAACTAATTAGCCTTTTCATAAGAAAAGTATCTTGAAGTTGTAATATTCTTCTAATATTCATGTGATTATATCAAACATATCAATCCTGCATGTGATGATGAAACATGGGAGGTTTTGTGTTAAGTGATGAACAATTAAATGTCTGTGAAATACAGCTATCAAATTGCCTCCGACACATTAAAGCAAATGTGTTCATTGAATTTTAATTAGTTGTAAAGCAAAAAGTAGAAAAAGGTTTAATCTATTTTGCTTTATTTTGACTTAGGGGTGAATTGTTAATCATGAAATCAGGAGACACTCTGGGTTCAAGTTGCTATACAAAATATTTGAGTCAAGATATTTAACCACAAAACTTGTACTTAAAATTAGATGCCATGACTTAAAGACTTAAATATAAGTCATGACACCATAAAACGCTTAGACGAGAACATAGGCAAAATATTAGCTGACATAAATCATACCAATGATTTCTTAGGTCAGTCCCCCAAGGCAATAGAAATAAAAGCAAAAATGGAACCTAATTGAACTTATAAGTTTTTGTACAACAAAGGAAAACATAAACAAAGTAAAAAGAAAACATATGGACTGGGAGAAAATATTTGCAAATGATGCCACCAGCAAGGGCTTAATTTCCAAAATATACAAACAGTTCATACAACTCAATAACAAAAAAAACAACCAACCCAATCAAAAAATGGGCAGAAGACCTAAATACACATTTCTCCAAAGACATGCAGATGGCCAGCAGGCACATGAAAAGATGCTCAACATTGCTAATTATTAGAGAAATGCAAATCAAAACCATGATGAGGTACCACCTCACACCAGCCATAATGGCTATCATTAAAAAATCTACAGAAAACAAATGCTGGAGAGAGTGTAGAGAAAAGGAAGCCTTCTTACACTGTTAGTGGGAATGCGAATTGGTGCAGCCACTATGGAAAACAGAAAAGACGTTTCTCAAAAAAACTAAGAGTTGCCATAAAATCCTGCAATCCTATTCCTGGGCATATATCTGGAGAAAACTATAATTAGAAAACATACATGCACCTCAGTGTTCACTGCAACACTATTTGCAATAGCCTTGCCACAGATGAATGGATAAAGAAGAAGTGGTATACATACATATATATATACAGTAGAATATTACTCAGCCATAAAAAAATGAAATAATGCCATCTGTGGCAACATGGATTGATCTAGAGATTATTATACTAAGTGAAGTACCTCAGAAAGAGAAAGACAAATACCATATGATATCACTTACATGTGGAACCTAAAAAATGACACAAATGAACTTACCTATGAAATGGAAACAGACTCACAGACATAGAGAAAACAATTGTGGTTACCAAGGGGAGTGGTGGTGGAGGGATGGATTGGGAGTTTGGGATTAGCAGATGCAAACTATTATACAGAGAACGGATAAACAGCAATGTCCTACTGTATAGTACAGGGAACTATATTCAATATCCTGTGATAAACCATAAAGAAAAAGAATATGAAAAATAATATATATATATATATAAAATGAATCAATTTGCCATACATTAGAAGTTAAAACAACATTGTAAATCAGTTATAATTTAATAAAATAAAATTAAAAAATCAAATGCCATTGTATATATATATACATATATATGTGTATATATGTGTATTTATATATCATATAAACATATGTTATATATATTATACATAATATATATAATTTATATATATTAAATATATAGCATACAATACATATAAATAATATAATATATAATTATATATATTGTATAATAATAATTATGTGACCATATAATAATAATATAATTATTATGTATATAATTATTAAATAAAATATAGTATAATATAATACATTATTATTATATTAAAATATATCATAATATAATATATAATATAATAATTATATTTTATAATTATAATATAAATATATACAATTATTTTATGTTACAATATGTATACATTTTGAAATATGGGCATCTCTATAAGAAATAATTATAATAATATTTATACTAAAGTCATACAAGAGTAGGAAAGAAAGAGAACAATATAAAACATATCAATTTTCATAAGAAATATTGTTTCAAAATACTAAAAAAACAAAAGAGAGAGAGAGAGAGAGAGAAATAGAGAACAGAACCAGTTATGAATGAGTGAAGTTCTTCCAAAAGTGAATGGAAGTTTCAATATTAAGAAATCTGTTATTTTAATATAGTTAAAATCAAATATACCTAAAGATGCCCAAAGGTCTGTGACAAAATTAAACAAAGATCCCTGATTTAATTTAAAAAAATGTAAATACAATAAATATATTGTGTGCACATTGTTAAAGACAACTGGATATGCCCATAACATGAAAGAATATACCTGTTAACCCAAAGCTAGTAATCTGCTTAATGGGCACACATTAGGCACAGTCTCGTGAAAGTCAGAAAGAAGAATGAAACACTGATGCTTACCATGGCTATTGAATGTTCACTGGAAATTTTAGATAATCAAACTAGAAATGAAAGGTATTGGAGTATGAAAATTGCTGAAGATATGAGATTTTTTTGCTTAAAAATAACTTCAATAAAATGCTAAAAATTAGTGAAAAACAGGGTACAAAGTTAATGTATTTAAATCTATAGCTTTACCAATAGTAAGGTATCAAATAAATACAAATTATAATTCAAGAAAATATTTTAAAAAACTACTGAAGGATGAAAGTGAAATAAATTTAAATACATCGTTTTGCATAAAAATTTCCTCTTTATAAAGATTAATTTATAAATTCAATAAAATCCCAATGTAGATAACAAAGGTATCTTAAAATTGGAACTAGAAAATCTGATCCTAAAATTTATATGGAAATATAAGTAGAAAAGAACAGTCAGAGAATAGTAAAAAGGAAGATCAATAACTAGGACTAACCCTATCATCTATGAAGACATATTAGTAAACAAACTATCAAAAGAGTGTTGTACCCATTTACAAAAAGAGGCAAAGACCAATCAGATATAGCAAAACTCCAGAATTATACACAATTACTGATAGGAATTTATGGTATGATAATTGTGCATACAAAATCATAATTCAATACAAGATGTAAAGATAACCAGATAGTCATTTGGAAATTAAAACAAAGTTAGACTTCTATATCATACCATGTAACAAAATAAATTCTTGACTGCATGAGCAATTTAATTATATAATATGAAGCCATCATATTGAGGAGGAAAATTTGGGAAAACTTCTTTATGACATTGAAATGGGGAAAACTTTTCTACTATGACACACAAGTCCAGAAGCCATCAAAGAAAATGATGGTCCCATTAAAACAGAAAACATGAAAAAAATAACAAAACAACAAAACCCACAAACTTTCTATGTGTTAATAACACCATTGACAAGAGACCTTCAAGATGGCGGAAGAGTAAGATGTGGAGATCACCTTCCCCCCCACAAATACATCAGAAATACATCTACACGTGGAACAACTCCTACAGAACACCTACTGAACGCTGGCAGAAGACCTCAGACCTCCCAAAAGGCAAGAAACTCCCCACGTACCTTGGTAGGGCAAAAGAAAAAGGAATAAACAGAGACAAAAGGATAGGGACGGGACGTGCACCAGTGGGAGGGAGCCGTGAAGGAGGAAAGGTTTCCACACACTAGGAGCCCCTTCGCGGGCGGAGACTGCGGGTAGCGGAGGGGGGAAGCTTCGGAGCCACGGAGGAGAGCGCAGCAACAGGGGTGCGGAGGGCAAAGCGGAGAGATTCCCGCACAGAGGATCAGGGCCGACCAGCACTCACCAGCCCAAGAGGCTTGTCTGCTCGGCCGCCGGGGCGGGCGGGGCTGGGAGCTGAGGCTCGGGTTTCGGGTTTCAGTCAGAGCGCAGGGAGAGGACTGGGGCTGGCGGCAGGAAGACAGCCTGACGGGGTTAGTGCACCACGGCTAGCCGGGAGGGAGTCCGGGGAAAATGTCTGGAGCTGCCGAAGAGGCAAGAGACTTTTTCTTCCCTCTTTGTTTCCTGGTGCGCAAGGAGAGGGGATTAAGAGCGCTGCTTAAAGGAGCTCCAGAGACGGACGCGAGCCGCGGGTATCAGCGCGGACCCCAGAGACGGGCGTGGGACGCTGGGGCTGCTGCTGCCTCCGCCCAGAGGCCCGTGTGCGAGCACAGGTCACTCTCCACACCTCCCCTCCCGGTAGTCTGTGCAGCCCGCCACTGCCGGGGTCCCGGTATCCAGGGACAACTTCCCCGGGAGAGCGCACGGCGGCCTCAGGCTGGTGCAACGTCCCGCCGGCCTCTGTCGCGCAGGCTCTCCCCGCATCTGTGCCCCTTCCTCCCTGGGCCTGAGATCCAGCCGTGCGGGTCTGCCGCCCACCCAGCCGCAGGGACAGCGTCATCCCAGGGTGCAGATGCTCAGCTGGACTGCTGGGTGAAGATGCAGCCCTCCCGGGGCCTCGGGCACTCTTCCAGAGCAGGAGAGGAGCACGAGAGCGCACGCGCCCAAAACATCTAATTTAACCCGAGGGATGCCTAGCTGGCTGGCCCCTTTGGCTCCTAAGACTCAGGACCCTGCTATCCACCTTCTGAGACTCAAGTCTACATATCTGTTCTCGTCTTGTAGATCCCTTGTTCTACCCCAGCATGGGACTCTGACATTGCTGCAGCCCCCAGACCGGCCAAAACCCCAGAACCCCAGTCATTATTCTGCAGAGCCCAGGCTGAGGTCGTTGATATCAAAACCCTTGCCTCCCCCTGCCTGCCCACTCCTTCCTGCTTCTCTTTCCTTTTCAGGAAGGCATACTTCATTTCTATATACTGAAAACAAACAAGAGGAAAGGGAAATAAAAGATGCAATACCATTTACAATTGACCCAAAGAATACAAAGTGCTTAAGTACATATGTCATTGACATATATACACTACCATACGTAAAATAGATAGCTAGTGAGAAGCAGCCGCATAGCACAGGGAAATCAGCTGGGTGCTTTGTGACCACCTAGAGGGGTGGTATAGGGAGGGTGGGAGGAAGACGCAAGACGGAGGAGAAATGGGGATATATGTATACGTATAGCTGATTCACTTTGTTATACAGCAGCAACTAACACACCATTGCAAAGCAATTATACTCCAATAAAGATGTTTAAATAAAGAAAAAAACACCATTGACAATATTAAGATAAAATGGCAAACTAAGGGGAAAATATGTTCAAATATATCACCAAGAGATGATTCCTGTTTAAAATATTAAGAGTTCTAGGGAATCATCAGGAAAACAAATGCTCCAAAAGAAGATCAAGAAAAAATACATGAAAACAGCTCACAAAGAGGTAAATAGCCATGATATTTAAATATGATATATGCACATTATGCTCACTCAAGGATATAAAGTGAAGGGTAAAATTGAAATATGTTGTTATGTGGTCAACAAATATTCTCATGCTTTGCTGTGGATGCAAAGTTTGGCATAATACCTGTAGAGAATGAGGGGATCAAAATTATAGGTTAATTTAATCTTTAGCTTAATAATCTAACACTTAGGAATTGACTTGCCGGAAATACATTAACACAAGGAAAATGACATTTTGTTTAAGATCATTCCTTCAAAACCTATTCTAATGGCAAAAGTTGGAAACACAATACCTATCAAGAATTGATAGGTTAAAAATTTTTGGTTCAGCCTTACAGTAGAATAGTAGAATATGAAAGGTACAGTAAGGTTATGGAAACTCTCCTTGTAATGTGTGTTCTTGTTCATGTGTGTGTGTGTACCATGTTATAAATAAAAGGGCGTGAGTATGAGCATATGAAAGGAGACCAGAACAGCTTTATTCCTATAAATCAAGTCAGTGATGAACTATTGTTCTGTAGTGTGAAATAAAAAAATAAACAAATATGATTCCAAGGGCTTTTTTCCTGAGCAACGTGGGGTGGGGTGGGGGGGGAAGAGGTATTATTTGCAGAGCTAAAAAAAAATTGAGAGAGGAGAAATTGAGTTGAGATTTGAACGTATTAAAGCTGTATGTTCGAGAGTCATTATTGGGGAGATATGAAATAGACAGGTTATATGAAGTCCAGACTTGGTGAAATCTGGTTTGGAAATATGCTTTGGGGCATCTTTAGTGCATAGAGGGTATTTTAAACCTCTGAGACTGCATGAGTTCACTGAGGGAGTGAACTGCAGAGAAAAATACAGAGTTCTGAGTTGTGAGTCATGGATTTCTACAAACCTTGAGTTTGGGGTGATGGGTAGGAAACCAGCAAAAATGAGTATGGCATAGCTAGTGATAACAAGAAAAAAAGAGACCAGGCTATGTGGTACTGTGGGATCTTTGTGAAGAACACATTACAAGGAGGTGAGAGCAATCTGATTGAGACTCAGGATTGATTACTGGATTGAACAACACAGAAGTCATTTGGGAATATTATTACAAGAGGTTTCACTTGGTTATTCCAAAGCTTTAAGTGTAATGGCTTCAAGAGAAATGAGGGAGAGGAATTAACAGAAAACTGGTTAGACAGTCCTTGAGAGGAAACTGGTCAGAAAAAGAAGGAAAAAATGGGGCAGGGGCTGGAGAAGGAGGTATGGACAAGATAGAGATTTTTATTTCATAAAAGATGTTTACATGCTGAAAGAAATGAATCAGTGGACAGAAAAAAAGTGGTGATGCAAGAGAGAAAGCTGTCTATGTTTGGAGCAATGCCCTTGAGTTGGAGAGCTAGAATGTTATCACTAGATATCATTCCACTGAGTGGAGTGGAGTGGAGAGGTTGGTCTTAGATTGGAACATTAGTAGCTCTTCTGAAGAAGCAGGAGGGAAGGCCAAGTTGATGAGATCATATGAGTGTAGCGGCTGATGGTGTGGTGGAAACTGTGGATTCCTCTTGTAATTGCTTCTATTTTCTTAGTGTGATAAAAAGTACAGTTTTCATCAAGAGGAGGAAATGAAGCAGAGAGCTTATCACTATTATTTTTCTTCTTTCTGTACTGATTTATGGAAAATACACTTGAATTTTAATAAAAAGATTTTCAATGAGAGCAAATAAGTCTAAAGATTTTCAATGTGAGAATTACATTCTGAAAAAATCTGGCATGGTTAGGTAATTAATATTTATTTTTAAACAAATTATCAGTATTTATCCTCACAAACTCTTCCACTGGCCCTAATTGTTTACTTATTTTTAAATAAATGAAACCCACACATCAATATAATTCTATTTCAATTAGTAGCCCACCGTTCTTGTTAAGCTTTTACACTTAAAATAGTTAAAACATCTTTCAAGTTATCTTTACTGGGCCTATTAATAAAATAAACTCTCAGTGTGCTGTGTTCTATTCTTCTTTCCATGTGGCAGATTCTCAACAGTAGACAGAGTTGTATAATATTTGAGAAGTTCTCTCTCTCTCTCTCCATTTCTGCAATCCTTTCCCTTCTCTCCCTTGTGTCTATCTCCCCAGTTTAATATTTCTTAATCTTTCAGCAAACAAGCTCTTCTCTAGCCAAGGTAGACCCTTATTTAAGAACCATATCTCAAATAGCATATTACACAGAACACACACGTGAATCCTCTGAGTCTTACTGAATACAGTTCTCACAATGGTGTGAGAACATCTTAGCAAACATTGTTTTTCCTTCAAGAATGCGTGTTCATGTGGACTCCAGAAAGGCACACAGAAACATCACCAGTGTAAAACATCATTAATGTAAAACATGATGGAGGGGAAACTGGATTTTGGTTAAAGTTTAACCAACTTAGCTAAAGAACTTAGGGAAAAATTAAATCTCAAAGTGGAAAATAATTTTATCTGAGCACTACCCTTATTAATTGATTTTATTGCATTTAATTTTACTTGGTATTGAAATTAATGTAAGAATTTCCTAGAAGACAATCTCTGACTGAGAATATTAGCTATTGTTACAAGCCCTGTACTGTCAATTTGAGTTCAAAATTTAGAATATGTGATTTTGGTCTCTCTAAGTAATACAGGTAAGGCCCACTTTTTGAAAGTTTGCTTTACACCACCTCACTTTTATGAAAGACCTGCTTTTATTAAAGTACCTGTTTTTGCTAAGGAGAATAAATCCAAAGAGGATTTCACTTTTATGAGAAAAGGTGAAAAGTGAAAATAGCATTGCTCAGCGTTTGATTTGAAGCCCACACCTGGAGTAGCCAAGCTCCTTCCCTGGGAACTACACTCAGCATCACAACATGCAGTCACCATTGCTTTGAATTGTGTGAGCATCTCTGCTTTATCTTAACTAATTTTGTGCATCCATTAGCAAAATATGTCCTAAGGGAACTGCTTCTTTGCTTTACATCATTTGGGCTCATAAAAGTTCTCCCAGGAACACCCTACTTTTTGATCGCAGGGGAAACCTGTATGTTTAGTATTCTAGTTTTTAAAATACCAAATAATTTGAAACAGTATTTTAATTTAGAACTTAAAAACAATCTATGATTAAGATTTAAATAAATACAATCTGAATTTCATTTTTCTATTTTGTGTATTTCAATTTAGTTTCTATATGAATGAATGTATTTAAAATGTGTCCTTTTTTTTTCTCATTCTCAAATATCAGCGTGGTTCCTTTGAAAATATAAAATAGCTTCTGGTACTTTTAGTCTATTGAGATAATGCTCAGTCTGACTCTCCATATTGTTTTTGACTATGTCACATATTATTTGTGTCATTTAGTAATCAAGTTGTGAATATAAGGGCTGTCTCCACAAAGATAAGAATTGTTATGGGTTATTTTAGTTTTTTCTACATTTTCAGAGTGCCCAGAATCTTGCCTTACTTTCTTTGCAATCTTAACTACCTTTTACTTGCTTTATCATAGGCCCAATAACCATTTGGGATTGCTTCTTGTTTTACTCCACTAGTATACTAACAAATTTTTTCAACTGAAAAGTGTTTTATTTTTAATTGAAATATAGTTAGTTTCCAATGTTGTGTTAGTTTCAGGTGTATGGCAAAGTTATTCATATATATATATATATATATGTATATATATATATATATATATATATATATGTGTGTGTGTCTATATATATATATATATATATATATATATATATATATATATATATATATATAGTATAATTATCTCTAGGTCCATCCATGTTGCTGCAAAGGGCATTCTTTCACTCTTTTTTTATGGCTGAGTAATATTCCATTGTGTATATATACCACATTTTCTTTATCCATTCATCTGTAGATGGACATTTAGGTTGCTTCCATGTCATGACTATTGTAATTAGCACTGCATTGAAGTCAACTGAAACGTTTTAAATAATGTCCTGAGAACGTATTCTGGACTTGCCTGTCTGCTTATATGAAGAATATAATGCTTCATATAAAGAAAGGGGACCAGAACATAAGGCACAAGTAGAATATATTCTGCTCACATGGCCTAGCAGAAATCTCCTACATACGTCCTAGCTGATACGATGAAAAGCCTTTGACTTAAAAAGAAACTAAGAGTTCATTTAATCCACCCAGAAGTAGCAATAGTTTGTATTTACATAAAGATGCTCCCTGCTCCCGGCATCTTTTTCCAGGGACACATCCAACATTTCCTCTCCTCAAGAGACTTATTTTTACCAAGAGGGAAGCAGAGAGATAGGTATACGAGGGTGCCACCCCACTGAATTCATCCCAATGGTCCCTGAGCGTTCCCGAGTTTTGGCACCTTCTTACTCATCCAGTCAGTTTGTGTTTGCATTTGAGCAATTAGATACATCATCAAAAAGAACATAGGGTAATAAATAGATCTCTACAAAGCAATCACAGTGTATACAAGAGAGTAGAGAAAGAAAGACAAATACATTGTGAAATTGAACGACGATTGGGAGGCATAGTCATCCCTGGTGCAAAGAGCCAGATCTCAAATCTAGTACACTGAGTTTGAATTCCTACTAGTCACTTACCCTTTACTCTTGAGCAAGTTTCTTAACCTGTCTCAGAATCACTCCTTCTCTGTAAAGTGAAGAAGGTAATAAATACTGGTTTTGAGTGTTAAATAATTGTTTGTAAAAGTTTAGCACACTGTTAAAAAAAAAGCTACACAATAAAATACTGCTTTGCTTTTTAATTCAAGGCTATTCATTGTGTCTGAAGTAAAGCTGATTATGCAGTGCCCCTGATAATGATGAGCTTCCCATTACACACACAAAATATTGACAAAAACTATGTAGAAATACATGTGTCAACTGGAACACAAACTCTGTAAGAAGAGTAATTTGAGCTCATGCTGTATCCCCAGCACTCAGAGCCCTAACAAACACATAGTAGGGGTTCAATAAATATTTATGGTCTAAATGAAAGACTTTGCCTATATGAAGGACCCACCAATTTGTCTTTGGCATTGGTATAGATACAAATTGGTATCTGTGCTCGAGCAAAGAGCTTTCAGAGACAAATTAAGCAAGTACATAGATTTGTCATTAAGAAGTCTGCCAAGACAGGGACTAAAGGAATCCTTGGGTTGAACAGAGTGGAGGGTTGTAGGGATTATATGCTACAAAAATAACTTGCATTTACATCCCTAAAGTGACTAAGGCCAGCTGTCAGTCCTGGTTGCAACAAGAAATACCACTGCATTCTCTACATCACGGCTCTGCAACAACACATTTCTCCCTCTCTGTCTCTGTCTGTCTGTCTTTCTCTCCTCCTTCAACTTTCCTCCATCTCCTTCCCTTTCCCTTCCCTCACTCCCCCTTCCTTACTTTCTTTGTTTTTCCTTTCCTCCCTTCCTCTCTCCCTCCCTCCCTCCCTTCCTTCCTTCCTTCCTTCCTTCTTTCCTTCCTTCCTCCCTAATTATAGTTTCCAGAGCTATAAGTTTTTTGGGGAACCAAGAGAGTGTGGCTGCCATAGCTGCTTTGGTGTCAGTGAAACTAGGAAACAGAAGATCCAAAAAGACCCTAAAGCACACCTAGGGAAGAAGTTTTCTGCATGTAGCAATATAACTTGTGTCAGTTGTCCTAAGATGCTTAACTAGACAAAACAGACTCTACCCTACAGGATAAGGCTTCCCAACCACAAGGGGAAAAAATAAGTAAGCAAATAAATACATAAAAGAGCTAATCTGTATACTGGCTAAAATGTTAGAGAGGTTTCATTCTGAAGCATCAAGAGAACTCACGCTAACAGGCTTTATATTGTCATCTTCTGAGCTTCTATAAGGAAGGGTATTCTTATGTAGTGTTTTAATCAGGAAAAATCTACAAAATTATGTGCCTATAATATAGTTTCTCTTCTACTAAATTTTTGTAATAAATAAAAAATAGAAAATATAATAGATTTATTCTGATTTATATAATCATGTAAGCTCTCCCTTAAGTACATAAGTTATAAGTTTCTTCATTTAATATACATTCTTTATTTCTCATGTAGACGATTCCATGAAATATATACTTCCTTTAAGGACTTTAAAAAAATCATTATATATTTTTTATAATATATATATTGATTTTATATAAATAAATATATATATTTATATAAATATATATTATTTCATAATATATAATATATAAAACATAACATATTATATATAAAGTATATTAATATTTAAATTAATATGCATTATATACAATATATAAGATAATATATAATATATAACACATGATACATATTACATGTATATATATTATATATTATATATACATATTATATGTATAAATGTAATATATAATACATATTATATATATTATATATTTTAAATTATACATAATATGTATTATATAATGTATATCTAATACATAATATAGGCATAATATATGTTATATATGTATATAATCTACATATACATACATATACATATAATATATGTATATTATATACATATAATATACATATATATAGTATATACATACTTATATATATATATAAAATATAATCTATGTATATATATATTATATGCATTAATATACATATATTATGTGTATATCAATATATATTTGTATATTATGATATATAATGTTTATATATATTCTATATTATATTATGTATTAATTATATATAACTTATAATAATAATAATTACTATATAATGACATTATATTATATTAAAATAATTATTATCTGATTATATTATATTATATTATAATGATAATTAGAAAGTCAATCTTAATTAATGGAGATTAAGGATAAAAGGAAAATTAAAATCTGTCAAAATGGTCTGGTTTTTAATAATTTGTTTAAAATCCTCTTCTAAAACATTTGGTCCTGCTGCTCCTATTATGAAATAGATATTAGAATATAGGTTGATTTACAGGATGAATTTATATACATTCCTTTTTCTTAAGTAATTGCAGACTTACATGCATTTTTAAAATTAGTTTTCTATTGCTGATGTTACCAACTTTCACAAACTTCCTAGTTTAAAACACCACAAAACTTATCATTCTACAGGTATGGAAATTAAAAGGTCAAAATGTATCTTGCAGGGTTTAAATTAGTCTATTCTGTCTATGATTAGTATAGCTAGCCAAGTTCTCTTCTGGTTGCTACTTACATGAAATATCTTTTTCCAACCTTTCATTTTCAACCTATTTGTGCCTTTATATCTAAATTCAGTCTCTTGTAGACAGAATATATTTAGATCATTTATTTCAATTTATTCTGTTAATATCTGCTTTTTTATTGGAAAGTTTAATCCATTTACATTTGAAGTATTTACTGATAAAGAAGGGCTTACTTCTTTCATTATGCCATTTGTTTTCTGTATGTCTTATATTGTTTTTGTCCCTCATTTCCACCATTTCTGGCTACTTTTGTGGTTGATTTCTTTTGTAGTGACATATTTTGATTACCTTATTATTTCCTTTAGTGTGTATTCTGTAAAATTGTTTTGGTTACCATGGGGATTACATATAATATCCTGAAGTTATTACACTCTTATTTGAATTGGCAGCAATAACATGTTACAGTTAGAATAACTTTAAAACAGTAGTAGGGCTTCCCTGGTGGGGCAGTGGTTGAGAGTCCGCCTGCCGATGCAGGGTACACGCGTTCGTGCCCCGGTCTTGGAAGATCCCACATGCCGCGGAGCAGCTGGGCCCGTGAGCCATGGCCACTGAGCCTGTGCATCTGGAGCCTGTGCTCCGCAATGGGAGAGGCCACAACAGTGAGAGGCCTGCGTACCGAAAAAAAAGAAAATGACATGTAACATTCTTTCTTCATCGTTAGTCTCTTCTTTTTGTTTAGGTACATATTATGAGCAAGGCATTGTGTGGGAACCTGGAAGAAATACAAGGAGAAAGTCTTAACTATCTAAATTACTCTGTGTAATTTATAAGTTAGTGAACACTATAAGGTTTTATGGGTACAATGAGTTATAGAATAAATGCCATGGAGATTTAGAGATTGGTTAATTCCACTTGATTAGGAAATAATGGCTCCCTGTAAGAAAGAACACCAGATGAGACCTTCATTCACTGAGGTTGGATTAAATTTTGTGGAAGAGATAAAGTAGATGAAGAAGAATGCCGAGACTGAAATTTCAGGGCGGGTATGAGAATTGGATGTGTTCAATTGTGTCAAAGTTATATTTAGAGAGTGGGTTTAACTGTGATTTGTGACAATTGTCTAAAAGAACTTTAAATGCAATATTCAAGAATATAAAATTTATAGCTTAGAAAGTGCAGAAATGTCAGATATTTCTTAGCAGGAAGGTGAAAGATTCCATGTTGTGAGATTTCTCATGTGAGAAGAAGATTTCTCACGGGTGTGTAAGAGGGATTAGAAAATAGAAAGACTAGAGATCACAAGTGGAAAGGGACTGGTGGTGGCAGTAAGTGTGGGGGTATGAAAGGGAAAATAAACATATGTATTCAATTCTGAAGCAGAGTTGAGGCATGCTGTGACTGAAAGTGAAAAAACATGCAAATTTGGGAATTAAGATATACTCTTATGTTTATATCTTAAGTTTTAGAAAAGATGCATATGCCATTAATCTAGATAAGGGAGCATTAGGGGGATTTGGAGGCATGGTGACAAACACAATGGGGCATGCTGCCTTTTGACCTCATGCCTATTTGCATCTCTATCTGCAATGGGAGGATATTTTGCACTATTGCATCTCTATCATGTGTAACTGAGCATCATTTCATTATTCAAGACCCAAGCTGAATGATCCTCCCCTCTCTGGAACCTTTGTTATCCTTGCATATCTTGATTGAGAATCTGGATATCAGTGTACTCACAGAGTAGAAATAAACTTTATAATAAGCTCTATGGAAGAGGATACCATGTAATGAATGCTGAGGATTTGTATACCTCAAAATCATCACAGGAAATATTTTTCTCATCTTTGAAAAACTAAAGAAATGAGAACCATTAGGCATGGTTATTGTGTATATCTCTTATAAGTAGTTTCTCTATCCTAATTAGAAAAACACAAATTACATATGTATATGGTTATAAAAAACTTATTGTTAGTTTCCCATTTTCTGAAAAATAAGAAGATGGCTATGAAGATTTTTTTTTCATTTTTAAGTTTCTTATTTGCTGTGACTTTGATGTCAATATCCAGTAAAGCACCTTCTGGTGCATGTGATATGAAAATGTGATTGCTATTGAACATTAAACAAGGGATGCTGGTAATTTTATGACAATTATGTTTTAGCTTTCCATACAAAAACAATGGTAATCAAATCTCATGCTTGAGAACTTTAGGTGATTGTCACAGGGAGAAGCATTCTGCCACCAATGGTGTAATTATAAAGCAACATTAATGGGACATTTCACCTTCCTTTGAAGGGTAGGGTGAATCATTGTAACCGATATAATGCAGCTATGGGCTGATAGGCTGATGTAGCTTATCAAATCTTGTACTCAGATATACTGGCATTATATTACATTTAAATGCCATGTATTATAATTAAGTTACATTTCCATGTTTAAGAAAATGAGCTTGATACTCCTATCTGCTACAGAGTAGATAGGTCTTCTGAGAATATAAAATAAATAATTTTGTGTGCCATTCACATTTCCTTGGAGTGAGACTTGCTCTCATGTACATAGGATTCTAAGCAAAATGTCTGCTTGTATTGTTTTTTCTCACCTCTCATACCAATAGAATTCTTAAACTTATCTCACTGGAGAAGAGAGACCTTTTCTGTTGTCCAATAAATTCTTCAATTCCTGCCGAGACACTGAACATGTGTGAAAACAGTGTAGGAATCAACACCATTCTACCCAGAGGTTACCACAGAATCTATTTTTGTAATAGAACAAAAATAAATCATGCAAGAAACCGTTTGCAAAGGCTTGGCCTGCATTTTAAATGTCCCCATGAGCTCCATGTACACCCTTGTGACAGCAGGGCATGAAACTTGGCACCACACCTGAACAAAACAACAGGGGTTCTTGTGTCCAATTTTAAAGGTGATTTTGACCAGAGAAGATTTCAACTAGTGAGTAAAAGGAAGGTTGCACCATACATGCACACACGTGTCGGCTTTGAGCAAAAAATTTTAAACAATAGATATATATAGTACAAAAACATGTCTAATCTTACCACACTTGTCTTTAAAATGTTAGAGGTAAAATGAAGGGCAAACACATAGTGAAAACCTTATTTTGAATGATTCAATATCTAAACTAAAATACTGAGGCTCCTCTGCTGTTTCTTGCTTTTCTTCTATAGGTTAGTTTTTCATGAACACAGGTGATTCCAAGGTACACAGCAGAGAGGACCCATAAATTGGGATTAGTAGTCATTAAAAATGGCAGCTCTTGCCCTATGCACCTTAGAAGGAAAGGAAGACCATATTCAGTCAGTACACTTATATTCTTTGGCTAAACAGTGGAGAGTAATTATTAGGAAAAAGAAAGAAATTGGATACATCTGAGTGCTAACTTTAGCAAAGGAATTAAAAAACTCTCATAAGAAAAATAATCCTAATAGCTAAGATTTAAGAATTTGCAATGTATTTTACAATTGACATTATTGTATTGACATTACAATACATTATCTCATGAAATGACCCTATGAATCCTATGAGATAATTATTATTTTTACTCTTTCTATAGATATAGGAGCTGAGGCTCACAGAGGGATTAGTAATGTGATGAAGTTCATTCAGCTTCTATGTGGACAGGACTCAACCACAAGCCTGTCTCACTCACTGGTATAATGCAAAGTTAGTAACAGCTCTCTCAAAAAATATCTTTTTTTATATGTCTTTGCCAATTTCCATGGTGTAAACACTCTTACCATGACCAATGAAAATAAGGAAGAATTGCACAAAATCAGCTCTCCCAAACTTTGAGTCAGTCCTTACACCATTGAACTCGGACTCCAAAATCCCTAATTTCCACCATTAGGTTATGGCATGAGTCATAAAAGAAACAAAACGAAAGACAGAAACAGTGAAAGAAAAAAAAGAGTAAACTCTTAGGTGGGGTTCTGGCCATGTTTCTCCTCTCACTAACCATTTGGGTTACAATCCTTAAGAATTAATATATATTGTAGAAAAATATGTCCATTTATTAAAGATAAACACATATAGGAGAAAAAAAAAAGTGGGTCAGTGAAAAAGAAAGGGATAAAACTTGAGAAAGCCTTCCTAGAAAATTATCAATGATCGGGTTAAAAATGTTTGAGGGTCAGGGATGGAAAAGTGATATTTAACTGATGCCACTATTTATTGTAGGCCCTTTATATTGATTAGATAATATTTAAGGTATATATTATGATAATGATAACTTTATAGAGAAGCAAAATGAGGCTTAAGGTTATACAGTTAGGAAAGTAGCAGAAACTGTCTCAGATTTGCCTTAATCCTCATCAGTTTGCATTGTAAACCTAAAAAAAAAAACCCAAATAATCTTTCCAGTTTGTGTTGTGTTGCATCCACACTCTACATTCGCCCACATCTACTTCTTTCTGGTTACTGTTTACCTTTTTTTACCTCTTGATGCAACTTGGTCCAAGGTTTATGTAAGGTTATCTCCATTCCTTTTCAGAGAAACCCTGTGTTATAGCATTCTTCTATTTTCCAATTAATTAAATGAGTGAAAAATACATGGAAAATGTACAACTATATTCATTAAGTGGATGATTTTTCTCCACTCTGGTCTTCATTCCATCAGTCTTCAAAGTAATAGAATTTAATCTTTCCAATTACAAATTACTTTCTATTTGTACAGCATCGTAGTCTATTGTAACATCTGTAACAACACGTTCTCATTTATCTGATGAGATCTTGGTCTCCTGTGCTGTTAGCCTGACCCCATTACTGTTTCTTTCTCTCCATCCCCATCCCCCATCTTAGAGTCTGTAAATATATATACAGAATGTGCTAAACAAATGTCACCTGGTCAATATGAGACTAATGATTAAACATTGAAGAGAGGATGGAAAAACTATTAAAATGCAGTGTATTTTAATGGAATCATAGAACATGCTCTGTCAAGGCAAATGGAGAAAGCCTGTTTTAAACTTTTCATTGAATATTGAGGAAATGGAGAACAGGTAAGGTTTTCTTGCTACAAATTAATTTTAAGAATATATTGCAAAGGATTAAAGATTTCAAGAGGGAACTTTTAAAAGAGAACACGAATACATATAATTATGAAAACACATTTTTCTGAGATTATATGTATTTGGGGACAAAATGAGATCACAGTCTATATCTGAAATGTATTGAGACTTTATTATTTGCCAGACACAGGATGGGTCCTTTAAAGGCAGTGCTGCTATTTTAGAGTACGTCTGCTGTCAACACATTCTCTTAGTTTTCCTTCATTTGAGAATATCTTGATTTCCTTTTCACACCTGAAACACATGAAGTATTATTTTATCTTCACAACATGGTGGATACGGAAGAGTTATTATCCCTTCCTTTAAAATGCAGACACTGAAGCTTAGAGAGATTGACTAAACCCCCAGTGCTTAACCAGATCATATCTGGCAAAGCAAGTATATAAACCCTCATCTGACCTCCAATCCCTGATTTTGAGCACTTGTTAAAGATGCTACATTTTGTTTGTTTTAACTACATTAAATTTGAATTTAGTCTGAATTCCAGCATCAGTTAAGTTCTTTTTGGATGATTCTGCGTGGCCCCAGGAACATGCCTACTTGGAGGCTTTGGTCTTGACCCTGCTCGCTATCTCCAGATAACATCTCTTGTTAAAGTGAGTGCTAATGTCAGAAGTGTTAAGTGTGTCATCCGTGCCCACAGATGGGTCCTCACCAACACAGACTCTGTTAGAACCCTATGCAGGTAGTCAATACTCATTGTCTAGAGGCAGCCAATGCCCCGTACTCTTCTAAGGGTGATGAGAAGTTTGCCTCTAAGCTTCACCCAGCAGGCTTCCTGGGAAGAAGCTAATCTCCCTACTGCAACCTTGGGGTGCAGAGACAGTTTATTACAGTGTTCTTGTTGTCAAGGACTCAGGAGCCCCTGGACCTACTCTGCTGGTACACATACCTGCGTTCCAAACTCAGGCACCTCCCTTTGGAGGCCTCCTTACTGGGGGCTCAGCTGGGACACTTTGCTTCACCCGGACTTAGCACTTTTCCACCCCTTGGTCTTCTTCTCTCCTTCTTCTTGGACCCCACCCATTAAAAGGCCTTTTGTTGTGGTCTCCTTCTGCAGTGAGATAATCCCCAACTACATCATGTGTCACCCATCAGGTGCTGTCCACGGAGAGCAGTGGGACACCGGAGAGCAGCACTTCCCCTCTGGCCTCTCCCTGCACGGCACTGTCTGCAGTACAGGATGGGGGCTTGACTGATGCTCTCAGTTTAGCTTGTACTAATTGACACCTGAGGCTCTACAGGTGATACCACCATTGCCCACACCTGCTATCTATGCCTAGGGTTTGCCACCTGTGTCTTCAAAGCTTTTGACGTGAGTGCTTTTGAAACCTTTTTCTTCTCTATATCCTACGACAGTTCAGGGAAAATATCTTTCTATTTTACTGACTGTTTTATTATTCGTCACCTTCCTCACCCTGAGACTCTCAGGACCAGCGGCTGGAGCAGGGGTCAATCTGTTTGGCAGATCCAGTTTTGTGTTTGAACGACCCCTTTGCTCTGGACCTTTTTTCTTGAATTTATGTGTGCTTTTAACATTTTCCTCCCTTTGGAAGTGCTGTGGCCAAGTTTTCATAGGAAAGATGTACTCAGGATCGTCTGGTTTATTTGGATTCACCAGTTCTCCTGTTAGGTTCATCCTAGATCCAGGGGAAAATTAACTCTGTGCAAACCTGAATACCTACTACATTAATTAATCAAAATTAGTGTGTTCTTATATAGCATTGTCATTTGCTTATAAAGCTCTTTCTACCGTTTTCTCGTTCAGGTTTAAAACAACTCTGTAAGGGACGTAGGAAAATATCATTTTCTATACTATTGCAGAAGGTAGGACCAGGCTCAGTGCTGTTAGCACATTGCTTATAGCCTCACAGTTTGTGAATAGCAAGCCATAGGTTTGAATTTAGTTCTGTCGAATAAAAGCCCATTTTTATTCCAATTAAACCGTGCCATGCTGTTTTCAAAATGCATAGTTTCACAACCTGAAATAAGCAGCAGAGCTATTTTTTTTAAATGATAGGTTTGAGAAGTATGAGGGAGCAGGAAAGACTGTGTAAAATAGTATTTCTAGCTAATCGGTAGAGACCCTGTGCAGAACACTAGGGGAGACTTACACAGCAAGTGGAAGATATGATTTCATTTTCAAATGGAAAAAGAAATGCCAAAAGTAAACCCAGAGTGAACTCTAGCTATTGGAACATACAACTACACCCGTGTTAATGCTCATTGACTGACGGATGCTTTGAGGAATTGGATTGGAGGTAACAAGTGCAGCTCAATGTGTACATTGAGATCAAAAGGAATAATTTTGATTTTCCAACTCTTTCCTGTTCCCACAACTCATGTCTCAGGAAGAAGAGTAAATTAGTAGACATTGTGAGTGTCTGAGGACATCTCTTCCAAGCTAAGTTCTAACAACTCCCTCTGTCATTTCTTGATTAACCTAGAATACCAATACATTATTCTCAGTAATACACATTAAATCAAGTCACTGTTTTGTTCCTTATGAATATAGTAAAAATGCAAAAGGGACATTGTGAAGCAGAATCACACAAAATTAACCTTAGCTTTAAATTGTCTACACTTTACCTTGCAATCACATTTTAAAAATATGTCCAGTGAAACACATTATCAAAAATGGTGAACTACTTGGGGGTCCTTAAGGGTAGATGTTTTGTAATGTTTCCTTAATAAAGCACCTATTTTAAACATTAATTGTCCTTTCTGGCAGATTAAATGATGTAGTAGACCACTGAAGGCTATAAAAAATTGCCAGAGATATCAACTCATAAAACTAACTAGAATAAATGTTGCTAGCATCTGTTCATTTTTCTCCCTACTCTCACATACAAAGCTAGACATGAGAGCCATATAAACTCTTTATTGTATAAAAAAATACAAGTTTTGAGGAGGAAGAAACATCTGTTTTTATTATTCTGTGACTGTGTTAAACAGATTTAACTAAATAAACTATCTCTAGTTTTCAGGGAGCCAACTTATTAAATAGTTCTCAGTAACAACAGGCTGGATTATTTAAACACTGTATATACTGCTATTCCCATCATGCCAGACATCAGACATTTTTTTCCCCAACTTTTTAGTTTGGTATACTGTAGGCCTGAAAAACAAGATTTTAGCTTTAATATAAAATGATAGAATCTGAACAGGGAAACCAGATGATGAATACATAATTTGTTTTATCAATTCATGCTTTAAATGTCTTTTTTGTCCCCAAAATTTACTTGCCCAAGTTTATAATTTCTCTAAGTTTAAATACTCAGAAAAGTCAACAAAAATATTACAATGAGCTCATACTTACCCTTCAAACATACACCAATTATTTTTTTCTCTTTCTCTTAGATATTGAAAGACTTTATTTTCTGCATACTTTAGGCTTTATATTTTAAGAATAAGTATATCCTCCTACATAACCAAGTAAGATTCATAGGGAGTGGCAAAAACCTATCATCACATGAACCCTTTGCCCAACTTCTCCTCAATGGTAACATCTTGTATAACTGAAGTTGAATATTAAAGCCAGGAAATGGACAATACTGTTATGACACTGTTACAATACTATTAATGAGATTACAGACCTCATTAACTTTTCCCCAGATTTTACATGCAAACATTTCTGCGCATGTGTGTAGTTCTATGCATTTGCTTCTATGTATAGATTTATGTAAACACCACAAACATCAAGTCACATATCTGTCCCATCCCCACAGTAGAATTCCCTCATATTATGCTGGCTCTGTACCCTGGCAAGCAATAGTAGTTCTTCATCTCTATGGTTTTGTCACTTTTAAAAAATGTTATATGAATGGAATCACACTGCATGGAAATTTTTGAGATTGGCATTTTTTTAAACTAAGCATAATGCCCGTCCAAGTTATTGCATGGATTAGTAAATAGTTTGCTTCATTTTATTGCTAAGTATTATTTCATTCTATGTCTTTTTTAATATTTGGATTGTGTCCACTTTGAGGTGATTACAGCAAAATCTGCTATGAACATTCATGTACTGGTTTTGGTGTAAATATAAGTTTTCATTTCTTCAGGATAAATACCAAAGAATTTTATTGCTGTTTATACAGTAAGTACATGTTTTAGTTTTATTTTAAAGAAAAAGAAAGCCTCACAAACTATTTTCCAATGTCACTTTTACATTCCCACCAGCAGTGTATAAGAGATTTAGTTTCTCCACATACTTGCCAGCATTTATTATAATTAAAAAAAAACTGTTCTAATGTAGTGATATTTCATTGTGGTTTTAAGCTCGATTTCCCTAATAGCAATGTGCTTATTTGCTATCTGTGTACCCTCTCAAATGAGGCACCTGTTCATATCCTTTGTCCATTTTCTAAATGAGTCATTGCTTGTTTTTTAACTGTTGGTGCTGAGAGTACTCTGTGAATCTAAGATTTGCCCTTTGTCAGATAAATTATTTGAAAATGTTTCCTTCTAGTCTGTAGCTTGAATTTTTATCCTGTTAACAGTATTTTTTTCTTAGACCAAAACTATTAATTTTGTTCATTGTACTTTATCAATTTTTCTTTTAGTGATTATGCTGTTGGTGTTATGTCTAAGAAGTTTTCATCTCTTACTTTAGGTTCTAAAATTTTCTTCTCTGTTATTTCTAAAAGTTTTACAGTATGATCCATGTTGAATTACATTTTGTATAACAGTGATTTTTTTTTTTTTGCCTATAGATGTCCAATTGTTCCAGCACCATTTATTGAAAAGATTATACTTCCTCTGAGTTGCATTTGTATCTTTGTCAAAAATCAGTTGAGTATATTTATATGGTTCTATTTCTGGGTTTCTCTTTCATTGACCTATGTATCTATTCATTCATCAATACCATACAGTGTTGATTACTGTAACTATGATAAGTCTTAATACCAGTTGAATGATTTTTCCCTATTTATTATTTTTTTTCCAAATTTACTTAGCTATTTAATTCCTTTGTTTTCCCATACACCTTTAGAGAAGCATGTCTGTATCTGAAAAAAAAAATTTCAAGGATTTAAAAAAAAATTTATGTAAATTTTAGATTAATTTTGGGAGAATTAACTGTATTAGCATGTTGATTTTTCAAACAATGATTCTCTAACCCATTTATATAGTTATATAATCTCTTTCATGTGTGTTTTATAGCATAAAAGTCTTATACAATTTTAGTTCGATTTATACATAAGTTTTTTATTTGAGGAACTATTTTAAATGATACTGTGTTTTTAATTTCAGTTTCCACATGTTCATTATTAATATAGAGAAATAGAAATGATTTTGTGCACTGTTTCATGTGTTGGTTTGTTACCTTGTTGAATTCATTTATAAATTTTCTTTCATTTTTTGGAAGATTTCTTGAGACCGTATACATACACAAATATGTCATCTGTTCACAGGGACAGTTTGTTTCTTCCTTTTCAATCTGCGGGCAATTTATTTCTTTTTGCTGCCCTATTGCTTTGACTATTATTTGTAGTATTATGTTGAGTAGGAGTGGTAACAACATACATCCTTGCTTTGTCTTGACATCAGGGAATGGGGAGATGCATTTATTCTTTCATCATTCTGAATTATGTTAACTGTATATTTGTGCAGATCTTCTTTATTAAGTTGAGGGAATCATCCTCTATTTCCAGTTTGCTAACAGTTTTTTAACATGAATCAGTATTGAAATGATGGTTTTTATGATATGATCATGTGTTTTTCTGCTTTAGTCTATGAGTATGGAGGATCATATTGACTGACTTTCAAATACTTGAAAGGCTTGAATACCTGGGAGACAACTCCACTGACTGTGGTTTATAACTATTTTTTGAACTGATGAGTTTTATCTGTTAATTATTTGTTGAGAATATTTGTGTCTAGGTTTTTGAGAGTTATTGGTTTGTAATTTTCTTCTGTGTATGTATGCAGTCTTTGTCTGGTTATAGTAACTTCCTAAAATTATTGGGAAATTAATATTTCCTCATATTTTCTGGAAGAGACTGTGTGGAATGACATTAATTCTTTTTTAAGTTTTTGGTTGGATTGAATTTCTTTAATAGTTATAGAACTGTTTACATTACCTACTACATATTTAGTGAAATTTGATATATATCAGGCATTGGTCCATTTCATTCTATCTGCCACATATATGCATATAGAGCTGTTTATAGTATTCTAGTACTATCTTTTTAATAACTAAAGGACATGTTGTAATATTTCCTATTTCATTTCTGATATTGATAAATTGTGTCATTTCTCTTTTAATCCTTGTCAGTCTTAGTAGAACTTTATCAATTGTAACTGAGCATTTCAAAGCATCACTTTGTTGTTATTATCTTTTCTATTATTTTCTGTTTTCAGTTTAAATTATTTCTTCTCTTATTTTATTATTCCCTTTCTTCTGTTTGCTTTGAGTTTATTTTGCTCTTCTTTTTCTATTTCCTTCAGGTAGGCATTTACACAATTGATATGAGACTTTGCCCTTTATCTGGTATAAGCATTTAGTGTACGAACTTCTCTCTTTTTCCTTTTTTAATGGCATCCCACAAATTTTGTTTTTTTTATTTTTATTCATTTCTATGCATTTTTCCTAAATTTAAATTATTTTGTTTGGCTTATTGTTGAGTTTAAGATTCTTTATATATTCTCAATACAAATCTAGATGCAGAGATAAAAAAAAAACTCTATGTATACTGTAACACCTCCCACAACTGCAAATATTCTAATCCCTGTAATAAATCCTTAAATCTAAATCACTCATAGTGGCTCTTCTCTGATGAAACTGTTAATGATATGTCATATATTCTTCAGACACCACTAGTCAAGTTTTGCTAGTTTTCCAAATAGTATTCTTTAAAAAAAAAATACACTCCAGAATCACATATATGTTTTTTAATTATCTTGAAAATATATTCTCCACCAGGTTGGAATAGTTCTATGATGTTTCCACAAATTTCAAAGCTGTGTTAGTTTGGTATTGCTGTGTAACAAATTACCACAATGCTCAAATTACCATAATGCTCACTCATCATGACCTGACAGTTTCCATTGGTCTGGCATGGAGTAACTAGGTTCTCTGCTCAGGGTCTAGCAAGCTCGGTTCTCAGTGTTGTGTGGGCCATGCTCTCACAGGAGGCTGGAGGTTTCTCCTAGGCCTATTCTTGGTAGAATTTAGCTCCTTGTACTGCTTATAGGATGGAGGTCCCTGCTTTCATGCTTCCTGTTGACCCAGGGTTGCTCTCAGCTCCTAGAAATCATACAGCTTCTAGTCACATGGTATTCTGTGACCATGTGACACATGGCCACTTCTTTAAAGTTAGCAGGAGAATTTATTTTTTAAAGTCTTTCACCTATTTAGGCCAGACCCACTCAGGATTCTCCTTCTTTTGATGAACCCAAGTCCACCTAGTAGGGACCGAATTACATCTGTAAAATCTCTTTATGTTTGTCATATTCTCTTTGCTAAAGACCAATCACAGGTTCTGTCTGCACTCAAGAGCAGGGGATTATATTAATCTGTGGCTCACAGGGAGTCCCCTTAGGGTATGTCTGTCATGATAACCCTGAGTCTTCTTAAGATTTCAGGCCTGCTACCCTTCTATTTACCTCTTTCTTCTCACATTTTACTATAAGCAGTAAGAAGAAAGAAAGCCACTCCTTCACAATTTGCTTACAAACCTCCTAAACTAAATGTCTAGTTTCATCCCTCACAGGTTCTACCTTTCAAAAAAAACAAAAGGTTAGAACACAGTTCAGCCCAGTTTGTTGACACTTTATTACAAGAATCACCCTTTTCCCATTGTCTCCATTTCCTCATTTCTGAGGGCTAACAAAAAAACATCTTTAATATTCATATTTTATCAGTGTTCTACTTAAGATTATTTATTTCACCTCAAAAAGACAGAGCTTTCTCTCCAACTCTCCTTTTTTCTTTCTGAGCCTTCAACAGAATTGCCTTTGATGTCCACATTTCTACCAACAGCCCATTCTAGATAACTAGGCTCTTTCCAGCATGTACCTTGAAATGCCTTCATCCTCCACTGTTACACAGTTCCAAAGCTACTTCAACATTTCTGGGTACATGGTGCAGTCACATCGAGAGGAAGTAGAGACTGGAGCTTCAGCATGCGAATTTTGGGGGGACATGATTCAGCCCATTGCCATCATGTTTAAAACACTTAAACATTAAAAAAAATAAAATTGAGAAGATAAGTTTGCTAAAACACTGTTTGTAAGCAAATGGCAACATATTTTAACTTTAACCAGCTCATCTTAATGACTGAGGTGTGCTAATATTCCTGTAAACAAACAACTTTAGAGTGAATTGAAACAAATATCAAGTACTGAAGACATGAGCAGACTAGATAGAGACATGTTGATAGAAGGTTGATTAAGGGAATTACCAGGACATTCATTTTATGAAAAAGATTTGAAGAACTGACAGAAGGAAGACATGATACCTATTTTCAAATATCTGAATAACAAGCAAACAGAGAAGGTTATGGCTGTACTCTGTCTTGCTCCAGAAGACACATTTGGACCAGGTCCTAGAGGCCAGGTACAAGATCTATAATTTATTAAGTTTTAATATATATCAGTTGTGATGAGTACTTTACAGATCTCATTCCAGTTATGCCCCACAGAACACTTGTGCAGTGCTTAATTATTACTAACAAATTAAAGTCTAATCCAAGCTTTACTGCTAATTGCTTCTCTAGGTTTTCTTGGTTTTGGTATTTATCTCTTCACTCTAGTACACATTTATATTTGTTTATATCCAGTACCAATCGAAGTGATATAAATTAAAACAAGTTATACCTTGGTTTTTCAACTTAGTAAACATTTAAAAATTATCTGAGTGTATTTTTTTTCTGTGTCACATGTGTGAATGTGTGTGCATGGCCATGTATATACAGAAGCACACTAATAGCAAGGGACAAATGAAATAAGAATGTAAAATCAAAATGTGATTATTCATTGTGCAAATGTTTAGCCAACTGTTTTGACAATATAAATACAAATGTATCTTAAGAGATATCTAAAATATAAAAAAATAATTTATGCACTAATGCATTTTTATGAAACTATTTATAATAAAATGTTGGGAGCATGAAAATGTCTAAAACTATAGGTATGACCAAGTAAATTTTGATACCCATATAAAACAGCATAATATAAAACCAATGAAAATAATAAGTATATGAGTTTTTCAAGCAAATGAAAAAGAATTATACTAAAATTTAAATTAAAAATGCAGCTTATTAAATTAAATGTATATTATCCCTCAATGTAAAGTATGGAGGTTAAAATTTTGGGGACAAAGCATGATGAGATGTTAACAGTAACTGTATCTAGGTGTTGTGATTATATTGTTTTACTGCTTCTGTTGTATTTTTAGTGTTCAAAATTAGTTTCAAAAGAACATTTTAAATAATTAGGAAAAAGGAAAATAAATACCTATAAAGGAAAAGAAATAAATACCCTTGACAAATCCCACCTGGAGACCTAGACAGATCAATGCCTCAAATTTAGGCTCTTCTGAGCACAAAAATTGATTATCAAGATAATCAATATATATATGTATATCAAGATTATATATATATATATATATATATATCCACACACAAGTGAGATTGAGATTGATGTGAAATAAAATAATAAATGATTAAGCATAATTTATTTATAATATAGCATATTTTACAGTCTCTGAAATTATATTGGAGTTCAACAAGTGCTGACACCATACAGGTAGGTCCTCCCTTGGTCAAGAGTTGGGTTTGGCATGAATTCCACTACAGATTTAGGAACTGGTTTTATTGGAGAAAAGGGGACTCCTACCAGGCCAGGATCAACCAAAGAAGAGGAAGCACAGTTTCCCCATCCTCCCATAAGACCAGAGAAGTAAGGTGGTTGTCTGAAGAAACATAGGGTCTCTTAGAGCAGCATTCAGCATTGTCCCTTGGTAGGCACATAGGGTGGTGGTGAGAAAATGTCCTTCTCAGTGGAGGAGGACCAGACATCTTTAATGACGTGCAGCCCGAATTTGACTGACAGCTGTTCATTAGAGCATCATGTCCGCACCTGCAAATCATGAGGTTCATGGAGAGTGGTGTCACCCTCTTCAGGAGAGGAGGCCACAGCTGCTGAAGAGGTTGAGTTTGTGTGCACTGCTCCTAAGGAGTGAACAGAGCACAAATCTCAGCAAGCTTTTATTCTAGGAGTCACAGAGTGAGTTTCCAAATCATTTCACCATAGCTGATAAGGAAAGATGTTTCAGAGAAATGACAAGGTAGGAAAACAGACAAACAAATTCTGTTTGTGAGTGTGTAGTTATGTGTAAAGAAAAATAATTATCTTGAACTGTCCAGCCACATAGTATGTGAGTTGATGGGATGGGGCTCAGTACAATGAAGAAACAATGAAGAACAAAGATGGACTGAAAGAGTGCTTAGCTTCTTTATTGCAAATAGAATTATCCAGAAGGAAGACAGGCTGGAAAGCCAGGCACTGCATCAGGGCTTGCTAGAGGTCTTCAGCACCCCCTTACATTGTATTACATATTGTGTATTCAAACATGTATTACATACCAGAGTGCTATTTTGCAGCACCCAATTCCAGAGTTCTCCTACTGTGTAGAGCAAATACATCATCTGCCTAAGATAGTTAGGCTACTTCACATAAAGAAGGAACAAGAATAGGGAAGAGAAAAACAACAACAAACCTACCTTAACAGCAATGGGATATGTGGTGAAGATATAGGAGTAAGAGAAGGAGGAGACTGTGTGTTACCTGATCCAGATTAACAGATGAAAATTACTAACTGCACATTTCAGCTTTGTAGGTGCCAAAACCCACCAGTAACACACACATAGGCAAACAATGTTAATTTAGTTTAGTTTTGTTTCTTAGCTTGTTGCAACAAGTGAGAAGGTAGGGGAGACTCAGAAAGGGAGAGTTAAGAGGTGCTTTTTATATGGTTTAGGCTTGAGTCACATGATTTAAAGGAGGGGTCAGGGGACTTTCCTGGTGGCGCAGTGGTTGACAGTCCGCCTGCTGATGCAGGGGACAAGGGTTCATATCCCAGTCCGGGAAGATCCCACATGCCGCAGAGTGGCTAGGTCCGTGAGCCATGGCCGCTGAGCCTGTGGGTCTGGAGAGACCACAACAGTGAGACGCCTGCGTACCACCAAAAAAAAAAAAAAAAAAAAGGAGGAGTCAGGAAATCAAAGTACAGGATTTTTTACTATCAAGATGCAAGACGATGCTGTGACTGAGGATCTTAATAATTTTTATCTAGGAGATGGAAGGATTAAAGGAGGGACTAGAGGTGTCATTGGTAAAGCAACAACAATTACTCAGGGAGATAGAAGAAAGAAGAAAAGATAGAAGAGACTAGTTGGTCATGTTTGCTGTTTGCAGAGCACTATTTTCAGTGACTTGTTCTGAGCACTGTTTAGGTTGACATCAGGACTGTTTATTTATTTATATTTTCAGAAGCCAAACAGGACAGTCATTGACCAAATGGGCACCAGGAACGTGGTCATTTCCTTTATGATAAGGTCAAGAGAAACACACACCCTGTTTCACCCTGTAACCAGGTGCCATTTTAGGAGAGACATAGAGAAGCGTTATCAGCAAGAGAGACCAAGAATGTTGTTTGTTTGGTTTTTGTTTTGATTTTCTCTGAAGAGACCTAGCATTGCCTACAGAGAGTAGTTAAATTACAAGAGGGCAATCTAAACAAGCACACTAACCTGAAAGTGAAGGTTCAGGAAGAAGACGTGATTATCAATAAATGAAACAAATATATAATATATTCTAATTTAGGATAGTAAATTTTTTTTTTAATTTTATATTGGAGTATAGTTGATTAACAATGTTGTGTTAGTTTCAGGTGTACAGCAAAGTGATTCAGTTATACATATACATGTATCTATTCTGTTTCAAATTATTTTCCCATTTAGGTTAGATATTTAAAATAACCAACAGAACCTACTATACAGCACAAGGAACTCTGCTTAATATTCTATAGTAACCTAAATGGGAAAAGGATAGTAAATTCTGATGTGATTACTTAAAGAAGATAACCGTCTCTCTGGCATGCAGATAAAAGTATGTGCACTTACACATGCAGAATACAAACACACATGTACTACAGCTGATGATCAAGATCTGTGATCTAAGCAGCCTGGGTGCTTAGAATGGAGGATAGGAATGTGGATGGGAACATTTTACTTTTACTTACACATTGTTTTATTTTTTCATGTATGTATTATTTATATTATTAAAAACTGGTGTATGTTTTAAAATTTTAGATCATGTATCATCTTCAGAGTACATATATTTTTATTTCTAAATAAACAATATTTCTTATGAATAATTAATATTAAATGATTTATAAGCAGCTATTACCAACTATTTTATTTAGTTGTTTCAATATTTGTTTCCATTTTTTAGAAAGTATAATTACATGGCACAATCATGTGATTGTTCTTTCATTGGTTATTCATGGGGTAGTACTCAACAGTTACAAATAAAATTAAAAACTTATTTATAACTCACTTTATACAAGTGAGGAGACAGAAGTTCAGAGAGATAGAACAACACTTCCAAATTGAATAAGTGTCAACGACATGATTTTCCATCGTTTTACCTAAATTCCTATACCACAGTATTTACATACTTTCAGACAAGAGTGATTTACAATATTTTTCCATCTTCCAAGAGATTTTTTTCTAAAGCCCATTTTCTTTGTTCAATTGAGTTCAAGATTAGCATGGAGTATGCAAAATAACTGTATATTCAAACTTTATTCTCTGCAAAAATAATAGGTGAAATTCAGAATCAGGAAATTCAGAGAGAGATAAACACAACTTTGGAAAAGTCTGAAGATTTCCTGATAGTAGCTACCACGTAGTATGCCAGACAATATTCTAAAATTTTACACACGACTTATCAAAACTTTAAAAAGACCCTGTAAGTTGCCTTACTTCCATTTAATAGATGAGAAAACAGAATTGGAAATTGAACAAATTGCCCAAAGTCTCAGCGGGCAGGACCAGGAGCCCAGTTTGCATTTGAAGGACTGATGTCTCCTTTATGATTCATAATAGTATGCAGGCTGCTCCTTCATTTAGATCGGGGTCCTCCTGGCCTCACATACAGGTGTTCTTTCCCACCCACCCTTCATGTAAGTCACATGCATATGTCAGAGAAGTTCCTGAGATCATACAGGTCCGGAGCCCTTTACACCATGTTATAATCTGTTTCCTCTTTGTATATTAGGACAATTATTAGATTTAGCCATTGCTTTTACATAGGATAAACCAATGGTGTGATGGAGCTGGTTCATAGCAGCTCACAAGAGATAACTGATAAAATTTCAAGAATTTTGAAAGCCAGATTTTAAACATAGTCATTATCAAAAAGTAAATCAATATCAAATGAAATAAATTATACTAAAATCAAAGGTAATGAATGATTAAGTCTTATTACCTCCTAATTTTTGTACAGCATTTTACTACATATATGCTCCTGAGGGTAGAGAGTAGAGACTACTTACGTCTACCGTCTCTGTATTATGAAAACCCTATAGAATGGTGTGCTGCTAAGGAAAATTCCCACCTCCACATTAAGTAAGGCCATGTCAGTCACATGAAATCAGACGTCATGAGTGTGTTTTATCACAGAGACCTTCAAATGCTAAAAATCAAGTGTTAATTCATTGTTTTGTTGATTGTCTGGACTTAAAAGAATGAGAGAGAAAATATTAATAATACTGAGTAAACTTAGAATTGCATCATGTCAAGCAATTACATTGTGTCTATAGTTCAAAGAAGTGAGAAAATATTATACTAATATTTGAAAACTACTATCTTATTCAACAAAGAAGTCTCTCTTGTCATCAACAAGCAAATGAAGTTCCGACATACATCCACCTGCTTCACTTTCATCACACTTGTTAACATAAACAAAGGATTCATGTCAGGATTATACTCATTCGTTGATGACATAAGTAACTTCTTTGCTGAACCAGTTAGTAATCATTTATTTGTATTCTAATTTTATCAAATAATGGCTATATTGCACCATAGATGGTTACAAACACAGGAGTTCAGCCAAAATCAGTGAAATCCTTCAATGAGAATCAATTGGCTACAAGAATTTACAATAAAGGTTATTACATATATTTATGATTATTTGTAAATTGGGTGCTACACATTCTTAATATCTGTAAAATTTATAATAAACGTCTTTATAATAACACACACACTTTTTTTTTTTCTGGAGAGTCAGTTGTTAAGCACTTGTCACCACAAAGCTGGATATCTACCTCATATTGCCTGAAAAGGGAAAATTCTCATTTAATTAGATTCAGTGCATGTGTGTGTGTATGAATTTATCAATTTATCAATTTATACCACAGATAAGGCATAAATAAGTTGTAATTGAATTTCAGTAGCTCTGCCCTTCTAAGAATAACAGTGATCCAGAAGTCTCTGCACTGATATTGCCAGTAGATTGATGTAGATTGCCAGAAGACTCACTCTTCAACTCCACTCACATAGAGAACAATGACAGCTCCAGACTTGAGAAACGTACCAGCTAATGTATATCACCAGCTCAGGTATGGCTCAATATTGCTTAGTCATTGCATTTAATAGAGACCAAATTTTTAGAAGATTGAAAAACTCTGTCTCATTGTTTTCACAAAAATGAAGGAATCATTGTTATGTCAGGTCAAGAAAAGGGAGAAACGAATACATCAGCTATTCTCTACCATAGCCTGATCACATCAACATAACAATTGTGCCAGGAATTATGTGTTCCTTTTTTCCTTTTTTTAGAAAACAGAAATACTGTTGACATACAATTTTATGTTAGTTTCAGGTGTACCACATAGTGTTTTGATACTTGCATGCATTATGAAATATTCACCACAATAATTCTAGTCACCATCTGTCCCCATATAAAGTTTCTACAATGTTATTGACTATATTCCTTATGCTGTATATTACATCCCTGTGGCTTATTTATTTTATAACTGGAGGTTTGTACTTCTTAATACCCTTCAACTATTTCACTCAAACCCTCATCCTACACCCCTCTGGCAGCCAGATGTTTGTTCTCTCTATCTATGACATTGTTTTGCTTGTTTTGTTTTTTAGATTCCACACATAAGTGAGATCACACAGTATTTGTCTTTCTTTGTCTGACTTATTTCACTTAGCATGTTACATTCCAGATTCATCCATATTGTTTCAGATTACAAGATTTATTTTGTTTAATAGCTGAGTAATAGTACATTGTATATATACACCGCATCTTCTTTATCCATTTATATATCCATGGATGGACACAAATTAGAAAACTCTTTTGTTGAGAAGCCTCCAGCACTCTCCCTCATGGAGGTAGCAGCTCTTGCTATGAATGGGCTCCTACAATAGACTAAGTCTTTCATTTAGAGGCATATGACATTACTTTATCTTGTAAACTGCTTATTTAATTCCGTTTTCCCTCAAGACCACAAACAGCATTACAGTCTGTTTTATCAACTTCACTACCTACAATACTTAGCATAAAACCTTGAACATAAAATGGTTAATGAATACCTGCTGAATAAAAATGGCTTAACTTTTCAAAACTAAACTGGGATTATGCTATCTAGAGTGAGGAGCTAGAATCTTAGAGTTGAAGTGAGTTAGTGAAATTTTAAGACAAACGTTATATGTGGGTTCCTTAGTTGTAGCTTGCCGGCTCCTTAGTTGCAGCAGGCGGGCTCCTTAGTTGCCCACGTGCCTCAACTAAGAAGCTGGAGAGCCTCAACTAAGGAGCCCGCCTGCTGCAACTAAGAGATGGCACAACTAACTAAATAAATAAATGTTTAAAAAAGGGTATATGTGTATCTTGCTCCTTCCACAACTCAATATTTACGTTATTTTAAAATTATTCCTGTTCTATTTGTTTCACTACATCCGACTTACTCATTACATAATCCCAGTACTTGTGGTAAATATTACTTTCATATTGATTGAAAAGAGCAAAATTTGTACAAAGGACACCACAAAGTTTTCCCCAAATTCTTCCTTTATATTAAAAAAAATCATCTAAATTTTAATGTTTTGTATTTAGAAAACACTTATCCTTGTAACTTAGGAAGAATTCAGATGTGTTTTCTTAGCAAACACAAAAAAGCACAGATATATTTATTTCCCACTAATAAATTTTGAGGTAATTGTAAGCCATGGTCCAGTGGCTTTAGTCAGTAAATGTAAAATGAAGGATACGATGTTTACCTAAGCCAGATGTAAAATACAATATGTGGATAGAAATGACCTGTAATATTTCACAGATGGCTGTGTACATTGCATCTAAAATGCTTCCCAGCAGCCAGGATGCTCACCACTCTGGCTCTGCTGCCTGCCTAGGGATCTTTGGGAGCCAGGGGCAGATGCTGTGTTTGTCACCTTCACAGCTGTTTGCTTTCTCTCCATGACTCACTACATTAGCTCTCTAGGTAAAAGTCAGAATGGAAAAGCTTCCCAGTACATGAGATCTGGCACTTGTGAAGCCCCCAGCTGCCTCTGCACTTACAGCTGAAATTTTCCTAAAGAAGGGAATCCATCAAGAGGATAATAACCATGTTATTAATAGTGTTGCACAAAGCTATGAATTGGCAGGTTATGCTGACATTTCAAAAAAACCTCAATCTGCCATTTCCTGGGAGAATCAAATATATGACCTCTTCCCTCTGTGGCTGCACACAATTTTAAATAATGCTCAGATGAAATTCACAACTAAATGCATCTCTATCTTTATCAAGCATTCTTACCCTCTGGAAATGTTTACAAAATGTTTTGGTAATGAGCTGATTTTTCATTGTTGCTCTTGCATGCATGCTTTTCAAATATAGCAATCAATTTGTAGAAATTAGCTTATGTTACAAATAAAGTTCTTATCCTACTTGGCACTACCCCAAGAAATTTACATAATGTAAAAAATGTACTAAATTACTGGTATCATTATACCCCTCCCACTTCAAATGCTTGTTGACTTTCACAGCACCTTATAATTTTCTTTGGAATTTATTTTCCCAACTAAGAACATAAGTTTCATGAGACACATATCTATTTTGATTAATTTATTTGTAATATGCTATCTAGCATAATATATGTGCTGAATAACTATTTTTGGGTGATTGGATGCATGTTAGAACAAATGAATCTTCAAAGGAATATATATTTCCAATTTCTTTCAATCGATGTGTTCACAAGCAGAGAAACAGGAGTAATCTCCAAAATAGCCTTGTTTTTCGATTCAGAGACATGGAATACCGTGATCTTGTTTTAGAATGTGTCTAAATGTTGTCTCATCAGTTAGTATGAATGTAAAGGTCAAAGGAATCATGTTCTCAAACTTCAATTTAAAAAGGTGAGATTATTAAAAATAAACAAGCATTGAGTCAAGGATTTTTTTAAACACATTTACATAGTATGAACATAAAAGGTTTGAATAAACCTTGAGTTTTTACTTTATTTGAAAAGAGAGAGAGAGAGAGAGAGAGAGAAAATATGGCTTTCAGAGGGCAGCGTTATTTACCTTTATAGTAAAGATATGTTTCTCAGTAGTCCAAGAGACATAAAATTGCAGGCTTCAGCTCTGTTCCAGGTGGGAGGACTGTGGGGAATCTCTGTGTCTCTTTAGTGTTGGATGAGGTGACCCGTAGAGGATTGGCCTGAAAGGACTAAAGTTGGCATCTTTGTCTGTTCCTTTTATCCTTTATTTTGCCTTGAACTTCAGTCTAAAGCAACCAGACTCTGTCAAAAGATTCTGGGCCATCTCCCTCTGTAAATAATATTGACTAAATAAAAATTTCATCTTAAATGTTACTCTTTCCCAATCTAATTATATTTTCACTCAAGGATCTTTCCAATTTGTCTGTCCATACTTCTACAAATTTTCCTCTCTCCTCTCTGTTTTTTATGCTCCAGTCTTTCTCCTTCAATAATTTTGCCAATTTGATGCAACAGGCTGTATTTTTGTAGTTGTTTTAGTTTGTTTACATAATGAGGCAGCTCTTAGGTATGGGATTCAAAGCCCCACCATCCCCTTGACTAGTTTCTACATCACACACCCTTGAGAATGCATCTTTTCCTATTCACACATAACATGCTCTTTTCCATCTGGGTGACCCCAGGAATACCTGTCCCTCTTGAATAGAGGGCTTCCAAATGACTCCTACTCAATTAGATAGATCACTGTCTATATACGCTTCTCTGTAAGAGTATCTATACTATCCTCATCCATTATTTGGTTCCCCTTGCACATCTCAAAATTCTATTCATCCATTAGTTTGATTAACTTTGCAAATAACTGGCAATGGCTCTGGTAGGAGCCTAACTATAGAAAGATGTAGAAAATGGTGAACTTTTAGGCTATTATTTAGAGATCCATGAAGAAGAGTCTAATGAAATTAGTTTCAATCAGAAACAAGTATAGCTGAAAGGCACACTGCACGATACCAACAATGGGGGTGGGCAGTTCCCAAACACATCATCATTATGGGATCACTTGAAGCATTTCATAATGAGTCCTTTGCTTTTTCCTTAATGAAAAGAGGTCATGTAGATAATGTTGTTAATTATCTCTTTCCCCAAAAAACAAATTTAAATCTATTCCCAAAATACGACCATTCATAACTTAAAAATAAGATCAGAAAAGTAGGAATAATAAAATGGAAGGCTAACAGATACTATAAAAAAGTGATAAATTATGACTAATATATATTATGTATTATAAATAATATGCATAATATATAATATATAAAACACATGTTAAGAATTTTAACTCTACATTGAGGGAACCCGGAAAATTTTACAACAGATTCAAAGGAGAAGTAAAAGTGGGACAGAGAGAGAGAAGATGAACGAATAGGAACGTGACAGAGAGTAAAGGAAATGTATTTATATATAGACTCAAAATCGAATTTTTCAGGGAGGAGCAGAGGGTTTGGAAGAGACCCAAACCCTGGATGGGGAGTTAACAGAACTTCTAAAGAACAGAATTGATTTGTGCATCCATAGGCAAGAACTATTTTGCATTACTGTCAGTTACATAAAACTTACAAAATTATTAAATAGCTCAAAGGTAATGAAGAGCAACCTGAAAATGCATGCTTTAAATGATGCATAATTTTCCATTGGAGACACCTAGTAATGTTTTCGGTTTATTCCAAACTTCTTTGCAGAAATAAGAATATTATAATTTAATAAACACATTTGAGAGAGAAAAGACTTTTACAGCTCTAATTGAGCTACACTGAATGATGTCCCTGCTAATTGCTTAACAATGCAGATTATATTGGAACTAGCTTCAGCTTGCTCATTTTGAACAAAGGCTGTTCAGCAAACTGCTTGAAAACATCATCCACCCTCAACCCCACTTAAAGAGATCATAGCAAACAGTGCATGACAATATTTTAAATACAAATAGGTGAATACATTTGTAAATGTATAAAGTTATTATATCTCAGAAAGCAGGTGAAGGCATATAAAATACATTGTTTTCCTTATTTTTGTTTTAAGGAGTGGGAACACACGATCATAGCACAAAGTAAGGCACCTCAGAAGCTCATCTGCAGTTACGCGTCAGGCTGAGTTGGGATGTGGGACCTTCAGGGGACGCTCCCCAGACAGCTTTTCCAGACTCCCTGGGGCCCAGATAGAAAACACACTTCTCTTCTCACTTCTCCCCGCCTCCACATTGCAAATCTCTGTCACAAACCCCCATCATTAGCGTTGGAAAGTCATCGTCACCATGTTACCATAATTTTTAACAGAATGAGTGAAGCTTGAGAATCATGGTGCAAGAAAACATTCCATTAAAACCAGAAACAGACATTAAAAAATCCATTATCATCAATTATCATCTCACAACACTTTTAAGATGTTACAGCAATGCAAGCAACAAGCATAAAAAACTGTACAAACTCATTAATAAACCAAAGATTTAAATCAAAATATGATGTCATCATTTGTCTATCAAGTTAGCAGAGATTCTTGTTTGTTTATATGTATATATTTTAGATTATTTTAATGAAACTATATAGTATTTCTAAAATGGTAATTTTCAGACATAGTTAGGGAATTACGTTATTCTGATCCGCTTGTGTGAATTTTTTTCTTCTTAAAAATGTATCTTGCCTTTTATCTCTTCATTTCACTTTCAGAAATATTGAAGAAGGATATTTAATCAGTGATAAAATATTAATATATAAGAATATCCATTACAAAATAATTTATAACAGTTAAAAACCAGAAACTATCACAAGCCCCAGAATATTTCATTAGATGAAAAAGCCAATAAAATTGTGATTAAAAATATTAAAATTATGGGAAATGTTCATGATACTGTGTTAAAGAAAAAATAAATCAGCTTCACAATATGATTCCAAAAATGCATTACTGAGGAGAAGGTGAGGCTTACAGTTCCCTAAACCCACTCCCCAGGTGGACTAGAGTTGGACTCTCCACAAGGTGAGCTGTCCAGAGTTTCCTGAGAACCAGGTGGCTTGCAGGTCGGCTCTGGAGAGACACCTGCTTTGCTGATGCAGGAGGAGGAGGCTGATGCTGGCCTCCTGACCTGCAGTTCTGTAGCCCTTCCCACAGTTACACACGTCTTTTGAGTCCCTTTATTAAAACCTTGGTTCCTGGTACACATAAGGAGGCCTCTATCGTACTGTTCAAACTCTGACTCATATCAGGATTGCAAAGGTAATGATACTTAAGTTTGGGCATTCAAGAAAAAATGCTTCTCCTGCATTCTCAAGACACCCAGTCATGTATTACAAATAACCCTGAGGAATTTCAGGGCACATTTAGACTTTTCTAGGCATAGTTCTTCAGCATTGACTGAATTTAATTCAGAATTTCTCCTAATTCAAACATTCTGTCCATTCTAATTTCAACAACCTCCTAAACTGGATGTTTTGGATGATCTTGTCCATTTACAGCAATTCTCCATCCTTTATATTTTATTCCCTTTCTTTTCCTCATGTTAGATAAATATGTGCAGGACAGAGACACACTTTGTCCTCATGGAAAAGCAGGAACAAAGGGATCTCCGCTGTCTTTGTTACTAGCATTGATTGGCCATTTTAGTGAGATGCTCTGTTGGTGAGTGTATGGGGGAAAAACCACTTTCCTACAGTGTTGGAGACAGTTTGTTGAAAACTTTTTGTAGGTAATATCTTTAAATTATAAATGCACATGTCCTTTGTCTCATCAATTCCAATTCCAGAATTTTATCCTACAATTATACAGTATTGGCAAATGGCATATGAACAAAAATATCCCATTCATCATTTTTTTAATAAAAGAAATATTTTAGAAACTATATAAAAGCATATATAAAAAAAGAAAAATACATGCTTAAAGTAACTCTGGGAGAGATAATAAGTAACATACAATGCTGGTTGCATCTGGGGACGGGCATTGCAAGATGGGGTACAGAGTCACGAGTGGGAGTTTTAGTGTAAGACCTTTCTATCTTTTGAATTTTGAACTATAGAAATTTATTTCCCTGCCGAAATAAATTAATTAAAATTTATAAAGTTAAAAATAAAATTTCTCCCCAGTGTTTCCCCCCATAGAAGGGTCTTGTGGTCACAAGAAAACAAAAGGAAGATGATTCCTGACCCCCTTCTGTCATGTTTCTTTAAACAATCTTTCAGGATAAAAGACACTGGAATTTCCATATTGGCCAGCAGCTGTCTTTTAGGAAGCTGGTTGATCTAGTTCAGGCTTTGGAAAGCTTTTTCTGTAAAGGGCCAGAAAGCAAATATTTTAGGCTTTAAGGGCTATGAGTTTCCTTTCACAACGACTCAAGCTGGGCCATTGCAGCATTAAAGCTGCAAGGGGCGAGGGGTAAGGTTGTAGCTGTGTCCCAGGGACTGTTTTACTTATTTTTTTCCTTACAAAAGTCAGCAGGCCAGATTTCACCCACAGGATTGCACTTGTTGACTGAAAAAAGTGCACAACCTAAAAGTTGAGAATTATGTTTTATTTGGTGAACAAAACTGAGGACTTGAACAAAACTCTCAGATTGCTCTGAGGGACTGCTCCGAAGAGGTAAGGGAGAACCAGGATATTTAAAGAGTTTTTGCAGCAAAGACCAGGTAGTTGGAGCTTCAAAAGATTACTATTAATTAAAAAAAGAAAAAAAAGATATCTCTAGTTAATGAATTTAGCACCTTTCTACATATAGGAAGATGCAGGAGTCTGGGCTCATTGAAATAATTCCTTTGATCTGCATCTTAATTCTCTAGGTCCAGTATCCTATGTTTCTCCATCCTGAATGCCCTCAGGGTGTAATCTGGAGGGTGACTGCAGGGGCTGAGGGCTTGATGGATGCAACATCATTTGTTTAATGATATGGCAGGTGATGTTTTTCCTTCACACACTCCAGTTACTACTCTTGGCTGTTAATCTGTGAAATGGGAAAAGAAAGGAATTTAGGAAGGTCTCTATATCAACAGTCTAGTTTTTAGCATTATTATATTATGTAAATTTATAATTTGAATGTTAGAAGCTAAATATTAACTCTTTCTATTTGAATTCATACATCAATAATTTTAAACTTTCCTGAAGGAAATGGATGCTTCTAGCCAAACAAGGGGAAATAAATGAGGAAAAGCAAAAGAGAACAGCTCTTTTATCAATTTTGAACTGTAATCTCTCTGTTTTTACTTAAGAGCTTTATTGATATAATTTGCACACCATAAATTCACTCATTTTAAGTGTACAACTCACTTAAGTTTAGTACATTTATGTAAAATCAATTTTAGAACATTTTCATCACCTCAAAAGAACCCTGGTATACATTGGCAGCTACTTCCTATAGCCAACCCTATCCCAGGCAACCACTAATCTACTTTTGTCTCTGTAGTTTTTTTGTTTTGTTTTGTTTATTGGAGTAAAATTGCTTTACAATGGTGTGTTAGTTTCTGCTTTATAACAAAGTGAATCAGTTATACATATACATATATTCCCATATCTCCTCCCTCTTGTGTCTCCCTCCCACCCTCCCTATCCCACCCCTCTAGGTGGTCACAAAGCACAGAGCTGATCTCCCTATGCTATGTAGCTGCTTCCCACCAGCTCTCTGTTTTATATTTGGTAGTGTATATATGCCCATGCCACTTTCTCACTTCGTCCCAGCTTACCCTTCCCTCTCCCCATGTCCTCAAGTCCATTCTCTACATCTGTGTCTTTATTCCTGTCCTGCCCCTAGGTTCTTCAGAACCTTTTTTTTTTCTTTTAGATTCCACATATATGTGTTAGCATACAGTATTTGTTTCTCTCTTTCTGACTTTCTTCACTCTATATGACAGACTCTATATTCATCCACCTCATTACAAATAACTCAATTTTGTTTCTTTTTATGGCTGAGTAATATTCCATTGTATATATGTGCCACATCTTCTTTATCCATTCATCTGTCAATGGATATTTAGGTTGCTTCCATGTCCTGGCTATTGTAAATAGTGCTGCAATGAACATTTTGGCACATGACTCTTTTTGAATTATGGTTTTCTCAGCGTATATGCCCAGTAGTGGGATTGCTGGGTCATATGGTAGTTCTCTTTTTAGTTTTTTAAGGAACCTCCATACTCTGTCATTTTAAATTCTTCCTCACTTGATGACATAATATCACTTTCAAATAAAGATATTCTTGTGGGAGTTGCCCTTCTTCTTCTACCCCAGGAACACAAGAGTAGGAATGAGAGCCACATGTGTTTTGTGATAACTGTATAAATATGGACAAATTTCTGTAACTACGTATATTTCTAACTATATGGCCATTGACTGATTACTGGGTGTAAGCACTTATTTGCCATCTCATTTCATCTTTAGGACTCCGTGAATTGAATAATATTAGTCCTGCTTTATGGATAAGGGACAGGAGACATAATTCACTAAGTCCAAATCTGTTTGCTTAATCATTATATAAGGCTGAATGTTCTCTGGGATTCACCCATCCTTTGATTCTCTCTCTCTCTCTCTCTCCACACACACCTCCCACACACAAGGCATGGATCTCTCTGCATTTGTATATAGAGAATTATTCATGACCATCTCTGCATGAATGTCTCATAAGAGCCTCAAGCTCAACCACCCAGAATAAAAGGATCAAGGCTCTTTTATTCTCCCCACTTCTAGTTGTGCTCACCTAATCAACTCCACATCCCTTTAGTACAGAGCATGTAACTTGTGCTCTTAAGAGTGAGCATATAATTTTTCACTCAAACCAGGACACTTTTGATTGAAAGAGCCACAAACTGGTCAGGCATAAGGGCAGGTCAACTGAGACTGTCACCTACAAACAGGTCCGAGTCAATCTTCAGACTAGGTATTTGTAATACCAACACTGCTCGCCCTCACCTATCAGCTATTTAAACTTTACAAGGCCCAGTATTTTCTTTGTTTCTGTTTCCCTCCTTTTCTCTCTGAGTCATTTTTCCAATTAATTTCTACTTATCCTAAAAGTTGTTCTTTAATTTTTCTATATTATCTACAGAAAAACTTTCTCATGTCTTTTTTTTAATATAATTTTATTTAGTTAGTTAGTTAGTTAGTTTTGGCTATGTTGTATCTTCATTTCTGTGTGAGGGCTTTCTCTAGTTGTGGCAAGCGGGGGCCACTCTTCATGGTAGTGTGCGGGCCTCTCACTGTCGCGGCTTCTCTTGTTACAGAGCACAGGCTCCAGACGTGCAGGCTCAGTAGTTGTGGTTCATGGGCCCAGTTGCTCCGCGGCATGTGGGATCTCCCCGGACTGGAGCTCGAACCCGTATCCCCTGCATTGGCAGGCAGACTCTCAACCACTGCACCACCAGGGAAGCCCCTTTCTCATGCCTTTGATGTATTCACATAGAAATGTGTATTTGCCATTATAATAACATTTGTCACTCTGTATTGGATCTTTTTTGTTCTATCTTCACACTGACCTTTAGTTTTCTCAGTGTCTCAGGGACCACATTGTCCATGGTGTCTAACAAAATACTTGGATCAGTAGAGACTCTCAAGAAATCCTTTAGGAATGCTAAATGTATGTGATACAGTAATCAGGGTGATACAATTGCCCAGATACTTAAACTCCCTTTTTACCTAAATTTAAATTCCTTTACCGGGCTTCATACAATGCCATCCTTGTCTGGCTTTGGTGCATCCCATCCATGGTGATGGCTTATTCTCTTGCTCTTTCCACTTTCCTTCACATTTAACAACATCACTCCCTCATCAAGTGGGGTTGCATTCACACTGAAACCAAAGATGTATTTAATGTGCATAACTAAAACACTTATACAATTGTGATCCTAATTTTTAAAACTATACCTTAACCCCAAATTTTAAACTGTGAAAAGCCCTTTATAATATCTTTCTCCTCTAAGACATTTTTAACTCACTGTAACTTTAAAAAATGCTATCTTCCCTAACGGAACATTTTGCAAAACTGCTTAGGTCATGAGAAATAAGGAAAGACTAAGAGATTGTCCCAGGTAGGGGGTTTCTAAGGAGAGATGATGATTTAATGCAACAAGGTATATTGGACTGGATCCTGAAAGAGAAAAGACATTGATGGAAATGCTGATGAAATCCAAATAAAGTCTGAGCTAAGTTTTCAATATTATACCAATGTTACTTTCTTAATTTTGATCAATATACCTTGGTTCTGGAAGATGTTAACATTAAGGGTACATGCTGAGTAAAGGTAAGTGGAAACTCTTCTATAAATCTAAAATTATTTCAAAATAAAAAGTTAAAGAATTTGTGGTTACCATTTTTGCTTCAAAGTTATGGGCCTCCACCACAGGACAGTTTTTAGGGCTGGAAACTGAGCAAGGCACACAGGACTAAGAAAGACACAGTGGGCAAGCACACAGAGGCCTGGGTCAGGAAAGTGAAATGAGCACCAGAGTCTAATCGGGAAGCAGAATTATTGTTATGAGAGGTCACCAACCAGGAAGCAAAACTAGGGACCTCTAGCAGGAGTACATTTGGGAGAATCTGGACTCAAAGCCTCAAGAACAACTATCAGACCTGACATAAGAAATAGGATGTAAAGCAGACTATTTGGAGCAATTTCCCTGGATAAGGTTTGTTTACATCAGTGTCCCTGGAGGAGGAGTGAAGTTCTGATTCTTGAGGACACATGGACCCACCTTAAAGGCACAGCTACCTGCATTTCCCCACTGTGCATTCTTTCCTTATTCCTTTACTGCACCGTGTCCCTACATATAAACCTTCAAGTTGAGAACCTTCAAAGATGCAAACGTGCATTCACATGTCCAATCACGTAAGTTATTTCAAGTGTCTGCCGTACATTGTCACGTGCGTGCATCCTCTACAAGTGGTTGTGCTTTTGTGTACTTTACTGTACAGTACTGTGTAGAGTACAGTAACACAGTATCTTTATTTCAAGCCCAGGACATCTGGAAGCAAGCATGAAATCAGCAGTGATGTAGCTGGTACTGTTAAGAAGTGCCAAGCGATAACTATGGAAATAAAAATGAAACTAATTGAGAGAGTGGAGCGAGGTGAAAGGATGACAGACCTCACTCAATTCTTATAACCTTGGACTCCTTGCTGTGAAACACGAGGAGGCTACTAATGAAGACCTGATGGAACTGGAGGCCCAGAGGAAGGATGAAGAGAGACAAGAGGAAGAAGTAACTGAAGAACCGAAGAGATTCACGATGAAGGAAATGGTAAGGGGATTTTCTTTATCTGAGGAGGCACTGTTAGTTTTTGAGGCACAGGACCTGAATGTGGAATGGTACACGTAGGTTGCAGTAGCCATTCAGAAGGCAATCCATTGCTACCGTGTCATCTATGATGCGAAAAAAAGATATACTACCCAGACATCACTGGATCATTTTTTCAAGGCGGTAGATAGAATTGAATCCAGCAAGGAACCAGAACCTGTGCCATCAACGTCAGGCGTGAGTGAAATTGCAGCTTGCCCTCCGTCTCCTATTGCTGCCGATCCTGCAGCTCTACCGTGTCCCACATCCTCTCCCTCCTCCAGTCAGTAACTCTTCTTGCCTGTTCACTCAATGCTAACCCCTGGATGCCAGCTGTTGTACTGTACTACTCTACTTTCCAAGGTACTGTACTGTAAGACTAAAAATGTTTTATATTTGTGTGTTTGTTTTTTATGTATTATTTGTGTGAAAAGTATTATAAACCTATTACAGTATAGTACTATATAGCCAATTGTGTTAGTTTGGTACCTAGGCTAACTTTGTTGGACTTACTAATACATTGGACTTACAAACACACTCTTGGAGCAGGACTCGTTTGTTTATAGGGAAATTACTGTATATTTTATAATTAGACCATCTGATGCATATCTCTGTTTCAAGGACACTTAAGGTTGATCCTGCTTGAATTTAGAGCAGACAAAATGCAAAGAGCAATGAACTTTACTGTTGAGCTGTCTGGGGCTGATCCTGTTAGGCTGAACCCCTCTCCATGTTCACTCATATTTATCAACTAATGTTAGTACAGTGTTACTGCTGAGAACACGTGGATAAGGAGAAACAGAAATTCAAGGGAAGCACAGCAATATTCTATAAAAAAGATTACTGAATTAAATTAAATTGCACCTTCCAAAATAATGCATTCCAAACATTTTACTATATTGCTCTACATATTGTTTTTGAAAGTTTAATAAAAATGTTTAATTTATTATAGCATAAGCTAGTGAGCCAGTGATGTGAGCTATTATCATAATTATTATTTTCCAAAATCAAGAAATGTTGAGGGTTATAATTGCTTAAGTGATTTTTATTACTTTTGCTATTCATATAATAATTTTGCAATCTCTTAGATAAAGGTCATGTATTTAGCTAGGAACATCACATTTTAAGTTCATGCGAAAGAAGCCATTTTTCATATGAAAAATTATTTCAGTTTTCTAAAGTATAATAATTCTATTTTTTAGAACTTCTATTTTTCTAGAAAGTTGAAAAGGAGGGATATAAATGTTTACCTCCGAAAATATTTTTCTCCTTTCTGAAAAAAGTACAGCCACAAAACTGAACCTTTTTATGACATAAGTAATATTAAGATTTGCTGTATAGTCTCTGGTGGAATGACAGAGTTTGCTAATAAAAACATACAAGACATCATTAGCCTATCACTTGAGTTACAAAACTAAAAAAAAAATAACCAAGTAAACCAATTTTGAGTTAATACCATAATCAAAAAATAAGGTGAGATTTTTGTGCTGTTTTTGCTTATTTCAATGCAATTATTTCCAAACATTAAATATTTGAGCAATATTTGGTCCTAGCAAACATGTAAAATCCAATAAAAATTCAAAATAAAATTTTAGATTTGAATGTTAAATTTTCTTTAAGAAATATTGTTATTCATTCTTTGTTCATAGCTATAAATAATCCCTGGAGCCTTACTCTGACTATATTGACTTTTTAAAGTATTTATTTCCTAATCACAAGATATATTATTTCTTTTTATATTCTTCCTCAGTGAGCTAATTTAATTCTATGTCTTGGACGATCCATTTGTCCCCTGATGATTCTGAAATTTCTTATTACTCTGGCGTGTTACCTGACTTTCAGTCTATTTTCATATCTAGAGTATGTGTATATGTATGTACATATTGCTATGTATAAAGTGCATACATATATCAGTAATACACTATATTTGCATATATTTGCATATACATTTAGCTCAAAAGCATGCTATACATGCTATACACATTTATATGCATATAATTATCAAAATCTATTGACACATGTACATATAAGAATATAGGTACGTAACTAGTACTCAATTCTCCTTTGCTACAGGCTATCTTTGGTATTCCAGTACACTTACACTTCTATTAATTTAACTGCAGTTTTGTCATAATTTCAGTTGAATATGTTACCAATCAATCTATGACAAACTTTACAATTATGTAATTCATCTAATCATTTCATAGGAGAATAAAATATAAGGGAGGAAAGAGAGCTAATAATTTGGAAAAACTTAAGTAGAGAATTGCCCAAAATAATTCGTCCACATTAGCAGTAAGCAAATTATCTATAAAACACTAGGAAACATCTACAAGTAATGTACACTCATATTGTCACTCATATTGTTTTGCAAATACCTAAATACTGGCTACACTTTAAAGAAATAAAGACAGGAAATAAAAGATGTTGTACTGTGGGTATGGATTAGTCAGAACTCCAATTACCAGGCTCTCATGCAAAGAAAAACCTGGATCTCTTGTTAAAAATTTGGCAAATAAATGTACATATACATTAAAAGTTTAAACAATATGTTACTTTTGTGCTGCCTCTTTTTAAGCAGTTCTCTGCTTAACCAACCAAAACACTTAGAACAACAGACAGGAGAATTGTGTATACATATGTGTTTATGTGTGTATGTATGTACACATATACACACACAAATATACAATCATATTTATACAAACACATAAACACACAGGCACACATACATATATGTATGTGTATGTTATGACATGTATACACATACCTACACACATATGAACACATGTGGATATATATTACATATAATCCATATGTATACACACATACACACCCACATTCCACACTGCATTGTTTTGAGTAATGTTTTCTTACATTTTAGATGGAGTAAAGTAAAATAGTACTGTACATTTTCTCATTGAAAGGAAGTCCCTTATTTCTTTGAAATCAGAGCACACAGGAATGGAGGAGTGGCATCCAGGTGAAGAAATAGGTGTCTAGCTCAAGCCAGGACTCCTAACATCTCCTTTTGTTTTTGTTTCTTTCTTTGCCCCTTGCTCTGCTTGCACCATCTCTGATGGTGCAATCAGAGATTACTGCCAAAGTTAACATGTGGTCTTGGGGGGAAAAGACCAAGGGATCTGGGAATTAATAATGGGGAGAAAACAAGTCCTGTGGTTCATGGGTAGGTTACTGAATCAGTTTTCTTTACATTACCTTCTCATCAGATAGAATCATTTCTGTTCCACGTTACACATTTTTCAATGCCTAAGTTATAAAAATGCCTGCTCTTACTGCTTTTCTTATTTTTCTCTCTTTTTCTTTTCTTATGTATTTGTTTTGTGAATGTATTTCAAAGCTATGTTATTTGATACATTTCATGGTTTAATCTTTACTGCATTTTTTTTTTTTTTTCGGTACGCAGGCCTCTCACTGTTGTGGCCTCTCCCTTTGTGGAGCACAGGCTCCGGATGCACAGGCTCAGCAGCCATGGCTCACGGGCCCAGCTGCTCCGTGGCATGTGGGATCTTCCCAGACTGGGGCATGAACCCGTGTCTCCTTCATCAGCCGGTGGACTCTCAACCACTGCGCCACCAGGGAAGCCATTTACTGCATATTTTATCCTTTATTAAAATTAAATGATGACAATGCCAAAATAAGAGAATAATTACAAATTTATACAAATTTGTCTTCTAAAAGCTTAAATTTGTCATCTAGTATCTCTAATGAGAATTCCAGGTGTTACAAGTTATAAAATAAAATTGTAATTTAGTTAGGTGCACCACTTGAGGTTTTTGAAAACTCTGTGGTTTAGCATGATGACTTTTATTACTAGCTGACATTTTATGTTGGTATAAGTTTTAATGATTTTTAAATCTTTAACAATTTAAAGAAACCATAGGAGTCATTTTTACCATTTAAAAAATCCTCTAAAAAATGTGTGTGAGTTTTGTCTTTAGAATCTCATTAACAATGTATTCAGTTAAAGAAAACCTAGCAAGCTCTGTTCTTAAAGGTTTATTATAGCTCTTTCTTTTCTTTTTTTTTTTCCTTTAGGTTCCACAGCCTTTAGTTTCTGATAAGTTTATCTGTTACTTTATTAATATCATTTAAAATATTTCTTAAACTATTGTAGAATATACAAAACTATCAAAATTTGACCCTACGTCATGCATTCTTTCCTCTGTATCTTCCTGTGACTCAGTGTTCATGGCTTTAATTGCTGTGTGTTTATTATGCAGAGTACAGGAACTTGGCCTGATGATTGTGTTTGTGCACATGGACATGTTTTGGGATGTGTGTTAAGTTTGTGGTGAAGATGGAAGAAAGAGTGGGGAGGGGTATCAAGATGGTATCAGTATGAACTTGATATTAATAAAAGTGCTTGGGTTTTATTTTTAAGAAATTAAATGACAATGCCAAAATAAAAGAATATAATTACAATTTTACACACAATGAGAATTTACAATTACTCAATTAACATACTATTATTTCTCCTACAATCTTGCTAAGGATGGATATTAGCATACCTTGTTTTTGGCAAAGACGGGTATAACTACCATGTGTGGATGTAGATATATTGAAGAGATAGAGACAAATTTCTTTAAGTAACTAGAATATATTTGAATTCTTTGTATATGTTTATTAATAATTTGTATTCTTTCTTATATGAATTATGTAGTTACAGTTTTAGTAATTCCCATTTCTCTCTCTCTCTCTTTTTTCATTGCTATTTAGTGGTTCCTTACACTTGTGGAATAGTAATTTGTCATCTGCTCTGTGGGTTATAAATGCAATGTCCTACCCTGTCACTTGCCCTGAAAGTTTTTGTTCTATTTTATTTTAGGGTAGGTTTTTAAAACATTAGCTATCACAAACATTTCCTTTATGGCTTCTAGGTGCTTAGTCTCCTTAAGGATACCAAAGGAGGAGATTTGTGGAGGGCTTTTAACATTATCTGTAAAGCTTAAATTATCGAATTTATTTATTATGTGTGTAATTAAACTAATTAATTTACTCTCAGGAAACAAAACATTTTCTTCTAGTTTTCAGCTACCTTCATAATTTTGATCTTTACATTTGTGTTCTTGCATGAGACAGAAAGCTGTCTTCTATTTCCTAATTGGATATGAGAGTGTCAAGTTTTTAGTAGCTCACTATTATAACACAGATTTTAAATGTTAACATTATCATATATTAAATTCTTATGTATCTGCTTCAGAAATCTCTATTCTACCCCAGGGAGTCATCTGTCTCTTCCTGTCCCATATTGCCAGGCATCTGTACTGCACAAGCAGAAGACTCCCTCTGCTCTGTTGGCAGTGCAATCTGTCAGTAAAAGCTCTCCATCTATCCCAGATAAATATTCTGTCCTAGAACTTGATGGAGAGACCACAGTGTTCTGAGGCACTGCTGTGAACGAGCCCATCAGGCTCACAGTTCAGGGCTCATCCCCCATCCTGTCTTCCATGCCTCCCACTTGGAAGGTACTTTTATAAACTCATGGTGAGTCCTTAGAAAATCCCCACAGAGCTGAACTCCTGCAGCATCCTCTGCGACTTCCTCCCTTCGGTCATCATGGATGCACTGCTCCTCAGCTGGGAGCAGAGCTCACTTTCTTGAATCTCCCAGACCACCATGGATGGACGAGGAGGAGTTGCCCTGCCTAAGTCATGCTCACTCTTTCCAATCTCTTATTTCCTTTTGGTCCTTCAAAAGCCCCCATTGCTTTGAGACTCCTGATCTTAGGAACCACATGCCCGCCCTTCTTCTTCTTCTTCTCACTCCTATTTTCCTACTACCTCCCCTTCATTCACTAAAAATCTGAATTCCTACCTCATGATCTTCATTCTTGGCCCATTCTGGTCACTATTCATATTTCCTTTAAAAGCCATCTGCCCAATTCCCAGTCTTCCTCTAGGACATGGATAGGTTTCTGGTTCCCTCACCCCATTTTCCCAAACCCTGACCCTCATCATGAATCTTCTCCAATTGCAAATTCAAAAAAATCCTCTTTCTACTCTGTCCTTCCAGCTTGTTTTTGTTACTTTTACAGGACAAATGTTCAACTTCATCAAGACCCCTCATAGATTGTTCTTGCCAGAGTTTTCATTACCTGTCTCCCTCATCAATTTCTTCTTAACCAGCTGTGATTCCATGATCCAAAGGAAAATTACTATTTTAAAAACACCCATTGACAGTTAATTTTATGTGTCAACTTGACTGGGCCATGAGGAGTCCAGATATCCTGTTAAACTTTATTTCTGGGTGTGTCTGTGAGGATGGTTCTAGATGAGATTAACAGCTGAATCCATTTACTAGTAAAGCAGAAGGCCCTCTCCAGTGTGGACAGGCGTCATCCAGCCCATGGCAGACCCAAACAGAATAGAAGGCTGAGTAAGAAAATCCTCACTCTACCTGCCTGTCTCTGAGCTGGGACTTTGGTCTCCTGCCTTAAGACTTGGACTGGAACTCACAGCATCGTCTCCCCCCTGCCATTCACCAGCTTGCTGACTACACATCTTGGGACTCAATCTCCACAATCAAGTCAGAAAGTTCTGTCCATTTTTTATAATAAATCTTGTGCTCTCTATCTCTCTCTCCATTATACATACATACACACACACACACACACACACACACACACACACTGGTTCAGTTTCTCAGGAGCATCCTAACTAATGCATACTCTAACTCCCTTGCTACTTCCCCCTTTATTAAATGCTTTTGGAATATGATAGTAAAAACCATACTGTTTAAAATATTGTAGTGGTTAAAACCAATTGTGTACTCAGTCTTCTATAATGGTTAAAACTAACTGTGCACTCAATCTTCCTTTGTACCAGTTCAGGTAAAATAAAATCTAGAGAAATTCATTTAGCATATTTCCTACTTTCCCTTTAAAAACCCAAATCTGAAAGGGTCCCTTTATATTTTCTCATAATCCTACCACTTTGTCTCAGCCTGTGAATTATATTTCACTTTTTTTTTTCTCAAGCATCAAAGACTTCCCTCCTCTTCTGTCTTTGCTGACAGTCTTGCATTTTACCTCACTGACCGAGCAGAAGACAGGGGACTGACCTCCCCAGGTCCCAGCTGCTATCATGGATCACGTGTCTAAGTGCTGCCCACCCTCCACCAGCACACGAGTCCCTCCCTCGGATCTCCCTGAAGAACACTTTACTGCTGAAACATTTTCCCTACCTTTTCTGAAAACAAAACTTAATGCCAGAGCGAAACCCTTTCCAGCATCCCACTTGCCTGCTTCATTTCACAACTTACGATCTACCCAGCGGATTTTCCAGTCCTCGCCTCCACAGCCACATCTCCTAGCGTCTTCTAAGTCAGTTCAGGCCTTTACTTCCAACACTCAATCTCTTCTCTCCAACTCAGTTATGGGACGTCTCTGTCCCTAACTTCCCAGCAGCAGCAGACACGGTGGATGAATCCCACCCTCCAGAATTCTCCCTTCAGTGTCCCTGCTGCTTCTGAATCTTCTCCCACCTCAAGAGCTATTCCTTCTCAGGCTTCTTATCCTCCCCTCTCCCTGCCTTCACCCTCTAAGCATTGACGCCCTGCGGGCTTCATCCTTAGCCTACTTCTCCATATTTTCAGCATAGGTGATCTCATGCAGCCCTTGGCTTTAAGCACCATGTACATGGTACTTGTGAGCTTCTATGTTCATGACTTTTCTTTCCCTAGCTTCAAACTCTCCCCTGAGTTCCAGGCTCATGTTTTCAAACTGCACAGGCAATACCCCCACTGGGATAACAAAGGTATGTATTTGAGGAAACACGACCAAAACAAACTCTTGATTTCTCCAAATATTTTCTCTATTGGTGTCCCCATCCCAATACATGGCACTAGCATCCTGCAGTCTCTAAGCCAATAAACTAAGACCCTAGGAGTCTTCCACTGTTCTAATGCTGTCATCTGGTACACTAACAAGATACCCACCTGCCAAACATGCCCTAAACTCGGGTGTGTCTTCATATCCAGTACTACCCTCTCAGACCCAAACATCCTCATCTCTTGCCTGAAGTATAGAGCACAGAGCTCCTCTTGTTTTGGTTTTAATCGCTGCCTGTGGATAATCCCCTCCTCATTACAACAGACAGAAAGATATGTCTGTTAATATAAAAATATCAGTCTTTCCTCTGCTTAAAACCTATGGGTCTTTAATAAAAGCACACTTTTTACCTTCCCTCAATGCCTTACATTGCTTCATCAAAGTCTATGTCTGTAATCAAATATTATCTTTTCTCTCAGTACTCTAGCTACTGAACTTACATGTAGACCTCAGGCAAATACAAATTGTTCCCAATTCCGAGTCTTTGCCTTTGCTCTTGCCAGTCTGGAGCACACTTTCCCTTTATTTTTACATGAAAATCTCTTTTTAAAATGTTAATACTGTTTACAATAAGATCAAATATTTAACTAAGCAAACCGGGCAAACAGGGGAGATAGGGAAGAAGTATGCCTTCCTGAAAAGCAAAGAGTGGCAGGAAGGAGTGGGCAGGCAGGGGGAGGCAAGGGTTTTGATATCAACGACCTCAGCCTGGGCTCTGCAGAATAAGGACTGGGGTTCTGGGGATTTGGCCTGTCTGGGGGCTGCAGCAATGTCAGAGTCCCATGCTGGGGTAGAACAAGGGATCTGCAAGACGAGAACAGATATGTAGACTTGAGTCTCAGAAGGTGGATAGCAGGGTCCTGAGTCTTAGGAGCCAAAGGGGCCAGCCAGCTAGGCATCCCTCGGGTTAAATTAGATGTTTTGGGCGCGTGCGCTCTCGTGCTCCTCTCCTGCTCTGGAGGAGTGCCCGAGGCCCCGGGAGGGCTGCATCTTCACCCAGCAGACCAGATGAGCATCTGCACCCTGGGATGACGCTGTCCCTGCGGCTGGGTGGGCGGCAGACCTGCAAGGCTGGATCTCAGGCCCAGGGACAGCCTCCTCCTTGAAGACATTGTAGCTGCAGGCCCAGAGCCTTCTGCCCAGAGGCCCCGGCCTGGGCACAAAGGAAGGGACTACTCCATTTTTGATCAGTGGCTTGAAGGCGGATGGCCTGGGCTCTGCGGTCTGAAACCAGAGCGGTTCCTCAAACTTCCTTTTTCCTTTCTTGAAGCGGTTCAGGGCCTGCAGCACCGTCTCCTTGGCACAGGGATCTGGGCGCTTCTCGACGGGGGCGCGCGGCCAGGATGCGCTGGGGCTCAGCCTGCGCTCAGGGGGAGCGATTTTGACCGTCACCGGGCTCCAGGTCCCTGGGGGGTGCCTGGGACTCGGGTGCCACCACTTCATGTAACTCTCCCTGGGGCCGGAAACATTCAGCCCCACGACTGCCTCCAGGGACGGCTGGGCGGGAAGGCGCCTCCACGCGTCCGCGACCACCCTCCGAGGTGGGAAACCAGTCCCTCGTCCGGGCGGGACGCACCCAGCGCCCTGGGCCGGGCGGGCGGGGGCCGCGGGCTCTGGTGCGCTCCGGTACCTGTCCATGGGAGACAGCGGAGGAGAGCTGGCCCCGGGAAGGGATTTGGCTGCCAGAAGTTACCCTGGTCGCAGGACTGGCCACAAACGGAGCGCCCAGATCTCAGATGACCGTTGGCATCTGGACGTTAGGAAAGCGCGCGGCCAAGGGCACGCGAACGCCCACATCCCGGCCCGGCGGCGCGTGTGAACAGCGGTCGGGGGTGGGATGATGTCAGCCCGCGCAGCGTCAGCCTTGGTGCGCTTGGTTGTCTGGCGGTCCTGGCCTTCAGCCCCTGTTTTTCCCGCTGCTGTTAGCAGGACTTTGGCTCTGGACAGAGGGGCGTAGGATCTCTCTCTCTCCCTCCCTCTCTCTCTCTTTCTCTCTCTTCCTTCCCCCTCCCTCTCTCTGTCCCTCCCTCCCCCCCTTCTCTCTCTCTCTCTGTCTCTTCATCTTTATTGTGGTATCATTCATCACATCCCACAAAATTCACCCATTTACAGTGCAGGGTTCCGTGGCTTTCAGTACATTCACAGATGTGAATGTGCAGCCCTCACTAGAGTCAATCTGAAAACATTTTCATTGCTTCAAAAAGAAATCCTGTTCCCTATAACTATCACCCTCCCATCTACCTGTCCCTCCCCTCAGCCCTAAACAAGCACACATTTGCTTTCCCTCTCTCTATAGATTTCCCTATTGTGGATTTTCTTATGAATGGGAATATATAATATGTGGTCTTTTGTGACTGGTTCCTTTCACTTAGCTTATTGTTTTCATGCTCCACCCATGTTGTAGCACGTGTCAGAACTTCATTCTTTTCTATGGTCCAACATTATTCCATGGTGTTGATATATCACATTTTGTTTATCCGTTGCCAGTTGGTAAATATTTGGGCTGTGTCTACCTTTATAAATAATGCTGCTATAAACATTAGTGTATAAAATATTGTGTGAACCAATGCTTTCATTTCTCTTTGGTGTCTACCTAGGGTAGAATGGCTGGGCCATATGGTAACTCTGTTTAACTTTCTGAGGAAACACCAAACTGTTCTCCACAGTGTCTATACCATTTTACATCCCCACCAGCAGTCTTGTCTCTATTTTTGTACTTGACATGTAGAGGGAAAAAGCATAATAATTTCCACAGTTAAGAAAAATTGCAGATAGGGTATTGACGGGAGGCCACTCGCTTGCATTACTGTAAAAAAAATGAACATAATTCAATTGAATGCTCTTTTAAGGAAAAAATAAATAACTAGTTTTTGTTTCAGTAAATGGGATGATATTTTGTTCTTCTACAATGGTTGTTAATGTTACTTCCTGCAATTTGCCTCTAAAGGAAATGGTGAGAGTAGGCCATGGATTATATTTTGGCCCTGACAACACTGATTTTATGAAGACTCTCCTATAATTTTAAGCTTCATACATTCATGTACAGACATTCTTCCCTTTGGACATTAATGCAATTTCTCTTATTTCCATTTTTCGTGGTAATCTATGTATCTACTCACAGTTTCAACTAACAATTAAAAAGCACCTGAAAACAAAAAAGAGTGTTTAAAGGCCACTGGGTAATTGGTTACAGTGATTGAGTTTGGAAGTGTGAAAATGTTCTCCAGAGAAAAAAAAAGCAGGTGCAGGAGGTACCTGTTGGGCTGGCAAGTAGAGGTGCAGAAAGTAGAGGCTGGCAAAGTAAGTAGCAAATCTAAGAGAAGCAATGGTTTCTGGATCTGAAAGGCAAACAGGTGAATGTTGAGGCTATTAAAAGAAGCTTAATGGGGCTCCCCTGGTGGCGCAGTGGTTGAGAGTCCGGCTGCCGATGCAGGGGACATAGGTTCGTGCCCCGGTCCAGGAAGATCCCACATGCCACAGAGCGGCTGGGTCTGTGAGCCATGGCTGCTGAGCCTGCACGTCCGGAGCCTGTGCTCCACAACGGGAGAGGCCACAACAGTGAGAGGCCCGCGTACCGAAAAAAAAAAAAAAAAGAAGCTTAATGAACACATGAAAGAATGCTCAACATCACTAATCATTAGAGAAATGCAAATCAAAACCACAATGAGGTATCACCTCACACCTGTCAGAATTGCCATCATCAAAAAAATCTACAAACAATAAATGCTGGAGAGGGTGTGAAGAAAAGGGAACCCTCTTGCACTGTTAGTGGGAATGTAAATTGTTACAGCCACTATGGAGAACAGTATGGAAGTTCCTTAAAAAACTAAAATTAGAACTACCATATGACCCAGCAATCCCACTACTGGGCATATACACTGAGAAAACCATAATTCAAAAAGAGACATGTACCACAATGATCATTGCAGCACTATTTACAATAGCCAGGACATGGAAGCAACCTAAGTGTCCATCATTAGATGAATGGATAAAGAAGATGTGGCACATATATACAATGGAATATTACCCAGCCATAAAAGGAAACAAAATTGAGTTATTTGTAGTGAGGTGGATGGACCTAGAGTCTGTCATACAGAGTGAAGTATGAGAAAGAGAAAAGCAAATACCATATGCTAACACATATACATGGAATCTAAAAAAAAAAAAAAAAAAGGTTCTGATGAACCTGGGGCAGGACAGGAATAAAGACACAGATGTAGAGAATGGACTTGAGGACATGGGGAAGGGGTGGGAGGTGGACTGCAGGGAAGGGGAAGCTGGAATGAAGTGAGATAGTGGCATGGAGTTATATTTACTGCCAAATGTAAAGTATATAGCTAGAGGGAAGCAGCCGCATAACACAGGGAGATCAGCTTTGTGCTTTGTGACAACCTAGAGGGGTGGGATAAGGAGGGTGGGAGGGAGATGCAAGAGGGAGGAGATATGGGGATATATGTATACGTATGGCTGATTCACTTTGTTATACAGCAGAAACTAACACACCATTGTAAAGCAATCATACTCCAATAAAGATGTTTAAAAAAAAAGTTAAAAAGAAAAAAGGAAAGGAGCTTAATGAAAAAGATGAGAAAGCTTCCACTGGTCAGAGAGGGACCAGTTGTTGGGGAGGAAAGGTGCTATCAGCCACGGGGTGCTGGAGAGTGAGATCTATGACACTTCCCTCTCACTGATCCATTTTCATTCCCTCCAGATTCCTTAGTTAAGTAATGCTTCCTTAGTATATAATTTTGAAAACAGAAAGTTCTGTGTTATCATTTTCTTCTTAATAAGACGTTCCTTAATAATGATAGCAATGCCTTTTATAGCTAAGAGCCTCTTAAGATGGTATCATAATCATGAGAGTGGACATTATGTAATTGAGTATACATTTCTTAAAATGTACTTTTTCTTCCCAGTATCTACTGAGCTTCCCACACCCTATTTGCAGTGTAGTCCAATGGGTGTCATTTTGGTTTGCAGTTAAACACCCTTGGAAAAATGAGTCTTTCTGCTGGGGAGCTTCAGGCAGCCATGAGCTAATGGCCTCTAACTATATATACCTTCACTGGTAAATCAATATGTTGATTAATGAAGAGTGATTTTCGTAAACATTAAATATGCTGTTTCCTCTCCTCACACTCCAAGAGATAATGGGTTTCATTTGGTTAGTTGACACTGGAGATTAATGTAGATGGGTCGTCCCCAACTTGAGGCAACTTTGCTGCTCCCACCCCCGCCCCCAGGGACATCACAGAAAATCTCTAACTGGGTTGAGGGACTGAGCTGAGGATGTTACTTACATCTAATGGGTGGAAGCCAGGAATGCTGCAAAACATCCTATAGGCCCTTCCCTCAGCCTTTCCTAACATTATAAGTTACCTAACTATGGTATGTTTCTCAAAGCTGAGACACTGACATCGGTTCAGTGCTATTAAGCAAACCCCAGACTCTGCTTGGATTTCTCCTTTTTCCATTTATACCCCTTTCTTTACCAGGAGTTCATCCTTTTTTATCCACTCTAATCAATGAAACTTTTGTCTTTTCTTATTTTCCATGACTTGGACACTTTTGAAGAATACTGGGCAGGTATTTTCTAGAACTCCTTAATTATTTTTTCTTGGAATTTTTTGGTGTTGTTTTATGTTTACCTTTAAATCAAATTATACATGCAATTAGCTTGAAGCGCTAAATTGTTCTAGAATTCTTATTAAAAACATAGCACATATACACACTGCATCCCATTTTTCCCCACAGAAATCTGGTCTTATAATTTTCCATTTCTTTTTCATTATTTTTCCCTGTGCACCACTACTGATGTGTAAACAACTCCTGTTGTCCTGCCCTGTTAACCTGAGTTCTGTGAGCTTTATATTTGTCTCATGTTTGTAGAGCTCACTGTCTCATGTTTGTAGAGCTCACTGCTTTGTTATGCTCCATATCTTGGTGACAAATTTATATCACAGTTTTTATTCCTTTGGATGTACTTTTTACTTCTGCATATTCCTAAGTAAACTTTTTTTTCTTTTTTTTTTCTTTTTTTTTTTTTTTTTGCGGTACGCCAGCCTCTCACTGCTGTGGCCTCTCCCGTTGCGGAGCACAGGCTCCAGACGCACAGGCTTAGTGGCCATGGCTCACGGGCCCAGCCGCTCCACAGCATGCGGGATCTTCCCGGACAGGGGCACGAACCCGTGTCCCCTGCATTGGTAGGCGGACTCTCAACAAGTGAGCCACCAGGGAAGCCCCTAAATAAACTTTTTAAAACAACTTTATTGAGATATAATTCTAATACCATATGATTCACCTCATGTACAATTCATTGGCTTTTTGCACATTCATAAATATGTAAATTTTAATATTTCATAGATGTGGGAATTTTAAAATATTTTATTTAAATACACATTTTAGTATTTTCATTATTGCAAAGAGAAACCCCTACCTTTTGGCTCTCACTCTTCTATATATCCCCAACTCTCAGCCCTAAGCAACTACTAGTCTACTTTCTCACTCTATCAATTTCCCTCTCGTGGGATTTCAGATAAATGGTATTGTATAGTATACGGCCTTTGGTGACTGACTTCTTTGACTTAGCATGATGTTTCAAAGGTTACCCATGTTTAGCATGTGTCAGTCCTTCATTCCTTTTTATGGCCCAACATGATTTCATGGTAGGGATAGACTAAATTTGTTTATATTTTTTGTTAGTTGATGGACATTTAGGTACTTTCCACCTTTAGCCTATTATGAATAATGCTGCTCTAAACATTCATGTATAACATTTTGAATGGACAAGTATTTTCATTTCTCTTGGGTGTATATCTAGCAGTAGAATTCCTGGGTCATTTGACAGTTCTATCTTTAATCATTTGAGAAACCACCATACACTTTACCAAAGTGGCTGCACCATCTTACACCCCCCAGCAGGGTGTGCAGGTTCCAGTGTGGCCATGTCCTCCCTGACACTGATTACTATCTGATTTTGTTGTGCTACCCATTCTAGTCTGTGTCAGTGACATTGCATGGTGCTTTCGATCTGCACTTCCCTACTGACTAATGGTGTGGAGCATCTTTCCATGTGCTTATGGGCCTTTCATATTTCTTTCTTGGAGAAATATCTATTGAAGTTCTTTGACTATGTTTTTAGTTTTTATTATTATTATTATTGAGTTGTAAGAGTTCATTATATATTCTCGATACAAGTTTATTATCAAATATATAATTTGAAAATATTTTCTCCCATTCTGTGAGTTGTCTGTTCACCTTCTTTGAAACACAAGGTTTTTTTTTTTTTTTTCATTTTAATGAAATCCAGTTTGAAATTTTTGCCAAATCTAAGGTCATGAATGTAGATAGATAGATGGATGGATACAGATAGATATATGGAGATATATAGATACACCAAGTCACTAACAAAACATAATGATATTATGGTTTTATAGAGGAAGGGGCCCACAAGAGCCATGATCACAATGCACTCCTATTTCTTGGGTAGACTTGGTTACTTTGTTGTTGTTTTTTCCTTTACTTTTTTGTTTTGTTTCATCTAGTTTAATTAATTAATTAATTTTTTGAGAGCTGTAGGGATGATGAAGTTCAGAATTAACTCAATACCTGTTCTGCTTCTTATTTAGATCACTAACTTCCTAACCTTACCAACCTTCACCATTAGGCCATTAGCCATTTAGATGGGAAACTTCAGAATTTTGTGTCTATCCAAACTTCACTATTTTAAGGAGCATAGGAGGAATGTGCCCACTAGTTCTGCAGTTAGGAATAAATATCTTTAATTATTCAAAAGATTGCCATAGAAGTCCCTGCAACCCTTTTCATTGGTTCACTCTGGGATTTCTCTGGGTTTCATTTTGATCTCAACTCCATCATGTGTGTGTGTGTGTGTGTGTGTGTGTGTGTGTTTCAGGATTCATTCCCATACATTTCCTATTTTCTAGGAGTTCCTTAAAATATCTGATCCACTGATGATGTCCCATTTCATTTTCCAATACTGTGATCAATATGCTATTTTTTCTTGAATTTCTTTGATCTCATTTTAAGAGAATTCAGGTCAATGTATGAGTTTACTTCTGTGGCTTTTAAAATATATTTTTAACTTCTACATTTCAATTTGTTACAACATTACAATATTTTGATGGACTAATAGTTCTCAAACTTGAGTGTGCAGCACCAGAATCACCAGCAGAACATGCTAAACAAAGATTGCTGGGCCCAGCCCCTGCTAGGTCTGGGTAGGTCTCTACCATTTACATTTCTAACACCTTCCCTGGTGGTGGAGTGGTGCCAGCCCTGGGACCACACTTTGAGAACTACTGCTGCCTACTTCATCATGATTGTATGTGATTTTAGGACCTAGAACTTGTTGGGGTTAAACAAGTTTGAATTAGATATTGAAAGGAAAGGAAACTGGCAAGACAATCATTTGATCTAGGATATACTGAGTATCGATTTTCTCATTTGGGAAAAATGTATATTTTTAGGGGTATTTTTCAATATTCAATGTTCATTTGAATTAAAAGAGATATTGCTAAAATTCTCAACTCCAACTGCACATTAGAATAACCTGCAAACCCCAAATACTGCTGTTCAGTTTTAAATGCTCTGGAGAGGACTCTGTGAGTGTTTAATGTGTATTTTTAAAGTCTTCCCAGTGGATCTGATTGTAGCTATGCTTGAAAATGACTGGGCCAGCTGGTCTCTGGCTTGTGAGCATGGCCTTCTACAGACCCTGCCATCCCATTTCCCGACCAGCACTGATTTATTTGATATGCCTGATGATGCAACTGCTTCCTTCCTGCTCCATTTTCACCTGTCCAGGGCTTGCTTTGTTAGATAATTACAATTAATTTATATAAAGATCTAACCTTTGTTGAAGAAAGTAACATTTGTGTGATCCTTTACTATCTGATGTGACTGAATATCAGATATATAAGATAATTCGTGTAATAAATCTGTATCATCAGACTACAAAGCCAGCACTGAGCATAGTAGGTGGCATATATATTGGTACTTAATATAATAAATGCTTAGTGAAAGAATACTTCCTGTGGTTTGGGAAGGTTCACCTTTTACCTTCATTCATGTACTGAACTTTTATAAGAAAATGTTATTTTATACTTGTTCTTCTGGAAAGTGTTCTAGAGTATAATTCCATGCCATTGTGTTCTTTTTTGATTGAGCTCCTATTATGTATCAGCTGGTTTGTTAAATACGTATGGGACAAAATTTCTGCTTGCCAAAGTCCAGTCCAAATATAATTCTATAATCAAAACTTGCAGACCATAAAATGAAAACAGATGACATTTCATGCTGAACTATTTCTTCCTAAAAATTAAGGTTTTAAGGGCAAAGAGTATGTCTCTTGGGTGCTGCTGTGTACAATATCTTACCTGCCAGGGATGCTCAACACTTGTTAAATGAGAAATTTACCATAAGGTCCTGTAAGTTAGAATTTTGATCAGCTCACTGAAAGTGAGTACAGATGACAGAGTGTGTATCGAGGACTGACATACACAGCCCAGTGTACTGAAGCCAGTTATGTTGCTGTAACTCTCCCAGATCCATAATTCAGAGTCTCACAGCTTGCATAAGACTCAGCAGACAGAAAACAGTAATTACAAAGACATAATGAAGGGGTGATTTTCGGAGAAGGCTCTTTGGTGTAGTGGATGTCACAGTAGGAAACATATTTTTGTACCTTTCAAGAAAGATGAGCACCACAGGTATTGGCATTGTAGTGCATGCTCTCCGGCAGTCTGAACTTCTTTTATTAGTATCATTTCAGATAGCCTTAGTTTCATCTGAAACTGGAAAGTCATACTAAAATGTATTAAAAATAAGTCAAGAATTATTAATCATCATAAAACATGCATGTTTCCTGTTGACTTAGCTACTAATAGGCATCCTCATGAATGACTAATTTGATATGAAATAAGCAAAATAAAATGAAGAAATGGAACAGTCCCACTGGGGAGCCAGCAAGGATTTGTCTGGATCACATTTAACTATTATATCAACAGAGTTATATCTGCTGAAAAGATGGTGAAATTTAATAGGTTAAATGATGTCAAAAATGTAAAGGTTCAGTAATCCGTGGCAGATGGTGTTTGGTCATCTTCAGGGTAATGATGACAAAGACAAATAACAGAACTAATATATGCCAAGGTTCATGGGTTTATGGTTGTAAACCATATACAACATATTAACTAAATACCCGATTAAATGTTCAGACATGACTATATTGATTTACCTTACTACAAGTTATCCTGAATGTCAAAATACCGAATACTGTATTCTTTGCTGCAAATAATCATTCAGTAATCTAATGCAATGTCATTTGCTAGGAAGCTGATTGATCAAGGTTTGTTGACTAAGAAAATTCATTTGGAAAAGGAATTACATTTCACATGCAAATTCATGTGATTAGTTTTTCTTTCAAACTCATTTTTGTACTCATTAACGTAGTTTCATCTGCAGATCAATTACTTGAATCATCTTTGTAAGTTAACTTTTATTTTACTGTCTCAACAGAAAGAGCAATATGTTTATCTGGCATTCATTTTTAAAACACTGAGAAACACATTTTTATAAAGTTTTGAAGATATGTAGTGAGGGTGTCTGATTCCTGATCCAAAATAAAACTAATGAAATTATAGTTATAACTTAAAATTATAATTTTTGTGAAACCTATTTGTCTCTGAATTATTACTTAAAATTTCATGAGTTTTTTTTAAAATTAAAATGAGTTTTAACCAAACACTTATAATGTGTTTTGAATAAATTAAACCTTATTCACATTTTACGAAAATCTACCAAGAAGTGTAAATTAATATATTCTAGCACCAATACATTATTTATTACATTTTAAAGTCAAACTTTAAAAAAATTATTTCTTTTCTCCTAAAAATATTATTTCACAAATTAGATTGTTGAACACGTTGAATGAGATTTCAGGAATTCTGCAAAACTGTGGATGGATGATGTAATCTAAGAAAATATAGATTCAATTTTCAAGATGTGAAAAAGGTCAATGCTATAAAAGATAGACTGGTCAATTTATTTTTGTTAGTTGTATGAATGAAGAAATAAAAGAAAATATTATCAGAAAACAATTTCAGTCTGCTGAAAGAAAGCATGTCAATATAAATTCAACATGGGTAATAGTAGCTAAGAAAAAAGTAGTAGATATATTCTACCTGGAATTCAGAGGGACATCTGACAAAATACTTCTGAGACAAGTTTGTCTTATTTCAAAGGCAAGATAACTTCAAAAATACTGGTCTTTTAATAAAATTTAGTCTATACATTAGATACAAATCCAAATATAGTGAAAGCAAACAAACACACAAACCCAAAACAAAATAAAACAACATAGGCTATGCAATTACCAATTGTTCTCAAGTGGCTAAGGTGGTATAACCAGGAATCAGGAATCCTAGTATACGGCAGAAAATTTAAGATCCTTATTGATGCTGATAAGTCAGATTGCTTGTCATTCATGAGAACAAAAGGCAATAGTACAGGACAGTTGGAAACAGGAAGCCCTGACACAGAAGGTTTGCAGAAGACTAATGGAAATTTGCACCATTTGCATACACGACAAAAATCATCATAGGTGAATGATGAGTTAAAGCCAGCTACATGGAAATAAGTTAGACTGGTTGTTTAGAGATGGAGAATCAGATAGTCAGAAAAAAAAATCTGCAGGATAAGTCATGGGTATTGGTTGAAATTATCTAATAAATATCCATGTTTCATGCTTTTTTAAACCACCACACCTGTGCAGTCCAGTCTTCTTACTTTACCTCAAAAAAAATTCCAGTTTTAGTAGATAGGATGCATGCATGTTACTGTCTTTAGTAGAATTTAAGCATAGTGCTATAATAGAGTCCATAGTAGGCATTGTAGTTTGCAGTGCAGGGGACAGTATTCCAATGTCTACAAAGACCAGAAGGAGAAATTAAGAGTGAAAAGAAGTGTAAGAAAGTAAGCCACGTGTATGACAATGTTTCACTTTATCCTTTACTATATAAAACATGACACTGCAACTGGGGAGGAAAATTACACCTGACACTTCAGCATCATCAAGGCAAAGGGCACTCTGGATTCTAAACCCCACATAAAATGCTAGTCCTCATCTGTTCCCATCTGTTGTTGATGTGTAAAATGGGGCCAAAGTGATACCTGGCATCTGAATTGTGAGGGAAGCTGAATATGAAGGGTTATATTAAATCTACCACTATTTAAATGATGACAGTATTTTATTGCAGACCCTTCATTTTTTATTTTATGGTGTTTTTCACATTTTAAATAGATGATCTTTCCCTGTAATGAAGTTGATCTACACTTCCTTTGTATGTTGTTCCTTTTCTGTCATTTTCTACCCAAGTCAAAAAGATACTTTCCTACATTGTAGGGTTTTATCCACCTGAAATTTTGGTTAGAATAGGTTGTGTTACAGGACTCTAAATTCATACTCGTTTATCCATGTGAAAAGCCAATTGCAGCCTCATTTATTTAATAATCCATCTTTCTTTTCACTGGTTTTAATGCCACCATATTTTTTTAAATACATTTGTCTCTGTGTGGGCTTCTAGGCAAGCTATTAAAATTGCCTTATACTACTTGGCTCTGAGGGTCTCTTACTCTTTCAATTACCATCACTTTAGAGCTGTTTGCTCTTCTTTAATGGGAATTCACCATCATTATTCTTCCTCAACTTTGACTTGCATATTCTTGACCAGTTAGTCACCAGGAATTACTGTAACATCATTTTGTCAAAATAATGATAAAAGAGCTATTGGGATAATGGCTAAGATTGCAGTCAACTTGCAGATGAACTGAGGAAGTACAGCCCTTCCTTGTGATAGATCCTTTCTACATGTGCTGTCATAGTCATCTATCTAATGTAATTCCTCTTCAAAGCCTTCTGACGTTTTATAATTCCTTTCTGAAGGACTTTCATACCTTGTGTTAGGTTTCTTTACATGCTTTGTAATTTGGTTCTATTGTGAATAGTATTATTTAAAAATATGTATATTTTTTATAGGTTTCCTTGTTTATAGGAATACTATTGATTTCAGTATTAGGACTTTGTATTCAGCAACGTTGAAAACTACTGAGTTCTAAAAATTAACCTGTAGGGCTTCCCTGGTGGTGCAGTGGTTAAGAGTCCACCTGCCGTTACAGGGTACATGGGTTCGTGCCCCGGTCCAGGAAGATCCCACATGCCACAGATCAGCTGGGCCCGTGAGCCATGGCCACTGAGCCTGTGTGTCCGGAGCCTGTGCTCCGCAACGGGAGAGGCCACAACAGTGAGAGGCCCGCGTATCGCAAAAAAAAAAAAAAAAAAAAAATAGCCTGTAGAGTCTGTTGGACTTGTTGTGCATATCATCAAACCATCCCCAAATAATGAAAATTATTTTTATTTCTACTCAATCTATCTGCCACATATTTCCATGTTGGTAAAGTATTTTCTATCCAGTACTTCTAGGAAAATGTTTAGTTATTGCAGTGAAACCAGGCATCGTTTTATTGTTTCAAACAAAGAATAAATTTTCTTAAAGTTTTATCATTAAATAATATGTTTGTTGTACATTGGGAAACATATATCACATTAATGATGTCCCAAGCTTTCTAGGAGTTTTTGGTGAATGTGTGCTGAATTTTATAAATATTGTTTGTGTATCAATATATTTACATATATTTTCAGCATTAAGCAGTAATTATGTTGCTCTGCTAATATTAAATTATCTTTATATTCTTGTGAAAAACACTATGTTATCACTGAATTTTTTATTTATTAATTCATTGTCATATCGCCATTTTATCTGAAATATTTGTAGTTTGTAAGTAAAAATTGACTTTTAGTTTTTCTTTCTTTTATTATCCCTGAAATTTTTGTGTCAAATTTATAGTAGTATAATAAAATGATTCAGAGAGTTCTCATTCTTTTTCCATTGCCTGAAACATCTTATATTAAAAATTGAATATCTCAAAATCTGAATCAAATTAAAAAATAAATATAAACACATTCATGCTTTCTATTTCTGCACATATATATATATACATATATATATATATATATATATAACATGTTTATTGGAAAATAATTGCTTTACAATAGTGTGCTAATTTCTGCTGTATAACAAAGTGAATGAGCTATATGTATATATATATATATATATACATATATATATATATATCTCCATATTGCCTCCCTCTTGTGTCTCCCTCCCACCCTCCTTATCCCACCCCTCTGGGTGACCAAAAGCACTGAACTGATCTCACTGTGCTATACAGCTGCTTCCCACTAGCTATCTATTTTACGTTTGGTAGTGTATATATGTCTATGCCACTCTCTCACTTTGTAACAGGTTACACTTCCCCCTCCACATATCCTCAAGTCCATTCTCTAGTAGGTGTGTGTCTTTATTCCCATCTTGCCCCTAGGTTCTTCATGATTTTTTTTTTCTTAGATTCCATATATATGTGTTAGCATACGGTATTTGTTTTTCTCTTTCTGACTTACTTCACTCTGTATGACATCCATGCATCCATGCATCTCACTACAAATAACTCAATTTCGTTTCTTGTTATGGCTGAGTAATATTCCATTGTATATATGTGCCACATCTTCTTTATCAATTCATTTGTCAATGGACACTTAGGTTGTTTCCATGTCCTGGCTATTGTAAATAGAGCTGCAATGAACATTGTGGTACATGACGGTTTTTGAATTTTGGTTTTCTCAGGGTATATGCCTAGTAGTGGGATTGCTGGGTCGTATGGTAGTTCTATTTTTAGTTTTTTAGGAACTTCCACACTGTTCTCCATAGTGGTTGTATCAATTGATATTCCCACCAACAGTGCAAAAGGATTCCCTTTTTTGCACACTCTCTCCAGCATTTACTGTTTGTAGATTTTATGATAATGCCCATTCTGACAGTTGTGAGGTGATACCTCATTATAGTTTTGATTTGCATTTCTCTAATGATTAGTGATGTTGAGCATTTTTTCATGTGTTTGTTGGCAATCTGCATATCTTCTTTGGAGAAATGTCTATTTAGTTCTTCTGCCCATTTTTGGATTGGGTTTTTTGTTTTGTTGCTATTGAACTGCATGAGCTGCTTGTAAATTTTGGAGATTAATCTTTTGTCAGTTGCTTCATCTGCAAATATTTTCTGCCATTCTGAGGATCGTCTTTTTGTCTTGTTTATAGTTTCCTTTGCTGTGCAAAAGCTTTTAGGTTTCATTAGGTCCCATTTGTTTATTTTTGTTTTTATTTCCATTTCTCTAGGAGGTAGGTCAAAAAGGATCTTGCAGTGATTTATGTCATCGAGTGTTCTGCCTGTTTTCCTTTAACAGTTTTATAGTGTCTGGCCTTACATTTAGGTCTTTAACCCATTTTGAGTTTATTTTTGTGTATGGTGTTAAGGAGTGTTCTAATTTCATTCTTTTGCATGTAGCTGTCCAGTTTTCCCAGCACCACTTATTGAAGAGGCTGTCTTTAGTACAGTGTATACTCTTGCCTCCTTTATCAAAGATAAGGTAACCATATGTGCATAGGTTTATCTCTGGGCTTTCTATCCTGTTCCATTGATGTTTATTTTTGTTTTTGTGCCAGTACCGTACTGTCTTGATTACTGTAGCTTTGTAGTATAGTCTGAAGTCAGGGAGCTTGGGTCCTCCAGCTCCGTTTCTCTTTCTCAAGATTGCTTTGGGTGTTCAGGGTCTTTTGTGTTTCCATACAAATTGTGATATATTTTGTTCTAGTTCTGTGAAAAATGCCATTGGTAGTTTGATAGGGATTGCACTGTATCTGTAGATTGCTTTGGGTAGTATAGTCATTTTCACAATGTTGATTCTTCTAGTCCAAGAACTTGGTATAGCACTCCATCTGTCTGTATCAACTTTAATTTCTTTCATCAGTGTCATACTTTTCTGCATAGAGGTCTTTTGTCTCCTTATGTAGGTTTATTCCTAGGTATTTTATTCATTTTTTGCAATGGTAAATGGGAGTATTTACTTAATTTCTCTTTCAGATTTTTCATCTTTTGTGTATAGGAATGCAAGAGATTTTTGTGCATTAATTTTGTGTCCTGCTACTTTACCATATTCATTGATTAGCTCTACTAGTTTTCTGGTAGCATCTTTAGGATTCTCTATGTATAGTATCATGTCATCTGCAAATAGTGACAATTTTACTTCTTCTTTTTGAATTGGGTTCATTTATTTCTTTTTCTTCTCTGATTGTTGTGGCTAAAACTTTCAAAACTATGTTGCATAAAAGTGGTGAGAGTGGGCAACCTTGTCTCATTCCTGATTTTAGTGGAAATGATTTCAGTTTTTCACCATTGAGAACAATGTTGGCTGTGGGTTTGTCATACATGGCCTTTATTATGTTGAGGTAAGTTCCCTCTATGCCTACTTTCTGGAGGTTTTTAATCATCAATGGGTGTTTAATTTTGTCAAAATTTTTGTCTGCATCTTTTGAGATGATCATATGGTTTTTATCCTTCAATTTGTTAATATGGTGTATCACATTGGTTGATTTGAGTATATTGAAGGATGCTTGCATTCCTGGGATAAAATGCACTCGATCATGGTGTATGATCCTTTTAATGTGCTGTTGGATTCTGTTTGCTAGTATTTTGTTGAGAATTTTTACATCTATGTTTATCAGTGTTATTGGCCTGTAGTTTTCTTTCTTTGTGACATTTTTGTTTGGTTTTGGTATCAGCGTGATGGTGGTCTTGTAGACTGAGTTTGGGAGTGTACCTCTCTCTGTGCATAAATATATTTTAGTTATTTATACCTTTATAGAAAGCTGTCTATAATTTCTAATTTAATGGTATTATGTGGTTTATAGAATTTTAGTGTGACTTTAAACATTTTAGTTTCTTTATAATTGTAAGAAGTTGTTCATTCTCTATATTTATTTCTATGGTTTGTTTAGTTTTCTTCTAACAGTTCTGACCATAATTAAATTATTTTTAAAAGTTTTTAATTGAAATATAGTTGATTTACAGTATTGAGTTAGTTTCAGTTGTATAGCAAAGTGACTCAGTTATATATATATATATATATTTCTTTTTTCAGATTATTTTCCATTGTAAATTATTACAAGGTATTGAATATAGTTCGCTGTGTTATACAGTAAATCCTTGTTGTTTATCCATTTTATGTATAGTAATTTGTAAACTTAAATTATTTTTTATTTTTAAAATTTTTAATCTTTTAATTTATTTTTTTTTCAATTCTTTTTTTTTTTTTTTTTTTTTCAGTATGTGGGCCTCTCACTGTTGTGGCCTCTCCCGTTGCGGAGCCCAGGCTCCGGACACGCAGGCTCAGCAGCCATGGCTCACAGGCCCAGCCACTCCGCGGCATGTGGGATCTTCCCGGACCGGGGCACGAACCCGTGTCCCCTGCATCGGCAGGTGGACTCTCAACCACTGCGCCACCAGGGAAGCCCACCACGTTTTTTTATTTGTTTCTTGGTGAACATATGCACATATTTTTGTTTTACCTATAGCTACCAGTGGTAGCTCTGCATCAACAGACTATATATACTTTGCTTTACTGGATAATTTCAAACAATATTCTAGAGTTTCTCCAACTTGCAATCCCTCTGATAGCTTTTGAGTATTACAGACCAAAATTTGTCATCATCTGCCTCTTTCAATTTAATCATTCTACTCTGTGAATAACAATATATCATTGTGTTCTACTTTTTATTTCCTTGATGACTAATGGTCTTAAGGATCTTCCTATACTTATTTTGGCAATTTGGATAAATATATGAATAAAAACATGAATATGCCTTAAAATACAGGTTTGCTGTTATTCTGGCAGGGTAAGACCAATAGATCAGAAGGTGATTGTCATTGAAAAGATAGTTTTCACAGATCCCAAAAGCAAGGAGCATGCCACACCACTCAGGGCAACATGGAGACACACATGGGTTTGTCACAAGACAGAGGAAATGGGGGACAACGTAGGCAGGAGATTTTGCTGTGGCTTTAACAGGAAAGGAAAGGCAGGGCAAGTTAACTGGCCTGAGGATTGGCTAGTTTGAATAATGTTAGTGGGCTCTGGGGCACAGCACCTACCTCTAGGTATCTGGTACCTGGCCCCAGAGTGATTAGGGCAGGGGGATAGTGCCCCTGAGTGTGAGAGCCCCATAGAGGAAGTGTGGACTCAGGATTTGTTGTTTTGTATATGAAAAGCTTGCTCAAAGGTAAATCATTTCCTATCTCTTATAATTCACCAGCCTTGGTAGGTAGTCTTCCCCAGGGTCAGCAATGCACCAGATGTTAAAGCCTCAAAAATATAGAAAATAAAAAAGAAACACAATACAAGAAACCGTTTAAGGCTTTCATTCACATTTCTATTGCATGGTTTTAGTTAGGTTGTTTTAATTCAAGAAATCAGCCTTTTGTTGTCACCCTATGGCTGGTTTTGTCACTTTCTTAATGGTTTGTTTTTCCTTTTTTTTAATTTTATTTTTATTGAAGTATAGGTGATTTACAACATTGTGTTAGTTTCAAGTGTACAGCAAGATGATTCAGATATGTGTGTGTGTGTGTGTATAGATATATGCACACACACATATATATAACTGAATCTATATCCTTTTTCTGATTCTTTTCCCTTATAGATTATTACAAACTATTTAGTATAGTCCCTTATGTTATACAGTAGGTCCTTGTTGATTATCTATTTTAGATGTAGTAGTATGTATATGTTAATCCCCAAATCTTAATTTATCCTTCTCCTAGTTCCTCTTTGGTAACAATAAATTTGTTTTCTATGTCTGTGTGTCTATTTCTGTTTTGCATGTAAGTTCATTTATATCATCTTTTTAGATTCCACATATAAGTGATATATGGTATTCATCTTTCTCTGTCTGGCTTACTTCACTTAGTATGATAAAATCTAGGTCCCTCCATGTTGCTACAAATGACATTATTTCATTCTTTTTATGGCTGAGTAATATTCCATTTTTGTTATTAAGGTATAATTTACATACAAAAATGTTGTACTCCCTGTAGTGTAAAACTGTGAGTTTTGGCAAAACATACACCGTCATACTGTGACAATCACAATAGAGAATAATCCCCTCAGCCAAAAAAATCTCCCATGTCTCTGTGGTAAAAAAGAAAAAAATGCTTTAACAAGAATATCATGTAAATGGAATCATAGATCACGCTGCCTTCTGAGTCTGACTTACTTCACTTACAATGAGGCTAACCATGATGTTACGTGCACCAGAATTGTTCCTTCCTGCTGTTAAGTGGTGCCTCATAGTATGGACACAAGCCAGTTTGTTCATCTGTTCTCCAGCTAAGGAAGAGTTGGGTTGTTGCCAGTTTGTGATGATTACTAATAAAACCCTGATGCACATCTACATACAGATTTTGTATGAACCCAGTTTCTCTATTCATTTAGGAAATACCTAGAAAAGGGATTACTGAGTCATTTAGTAAAGTATGTTTAACTTTACAGAACCTGAAAGCATCTATTTCAAAAAGCCTATACCACTTTGCATTTCCACAGCAATTCATATACCCCCAGCTCCTGTCTCCCATTTTTGTGATACTGGTGTCAAACATGTCAGTTTTACAGATGCTGAAACACAACACATAGCTTCTGGGTTTGCTTTAGACTCTCAGCTGGTTTTCTCATTTTCTCTCATTTTGATGAGGATATTTTCAGTATATGATTATTTGTGTAATTATGCATGAACAAATTCATAAATTCTGTGTCTGAAAATTTCCTTTACCATCTATATCATTTTTTATATGTTTATATTCTCCTAATAGAACTAACTGGGGCATGTTTTCTAATGCCCTATACTCTGGAATGGTTTGTGTGATATCAGTGCTGCTTCTTTCATATGTATATAGAGGATTTCACTGGAAAGACATTTATGTCTGAATCTGAGTTTATGGGACTGTTTGGAAGATATCATTCCATTGTTTTTCTGTCTTACAATATTTCTTTTGATATTATCTATCAGTCTTTCTACCACTTCTTTGAAAGGAAATTTATGTCCTTCACTTCTGTTTGTTTTTTTATATTTTATATTTTTATAGTTTACTAACATTTTTGTGTTTTATCAAAGGTATTCACAGTTGTGTGTGTGTGTGTGTGTGTGTGTTTGTGTGTGTGTATTTCAATTATTTTGTTTGGGTTCTGTAGAGTTCTTTATTTTCTTGGTTTGTGTACTTCAATTTTGTAAAATTCTTTTTTTTTTCTTTTTCGGTACGCGGGCCTTTCATTGATGTGGCCTCTCCCATTGTGGAGCACAGGCTCTGGACGCACAGGCTCAGCAGCCATGGCTCACAGGCCCAGTCGCTCCACAGCATGTGGGATCTTCCCGGACCGGGGCACGAACCCGTGTCCCCTGCATTGGCAGGCGGACTCTCAACCACTGCGCTACAAGGGAAGCCCAATTTTGTAAAATTCTTAACTGTTACAGCTTTAATCTTGTATCTTCCTAATTCTCTCTCATGTCTCCTTCTTCACATCTCATAATATGTCCCATTAATTTTAATATTCTTACCAGCCCATACAAACTTTTTCTTTTCTACATATATCAATCTGGATATTCTCTACCTACCTGTTTTTTCATTCACTACTACACACTCTAGTGTTATTAATTCTTAATTTTAATTCATTCTTATCTATAATCTCTGCCTTTTACTTTCCTAAATCTATTATTCAGAGTTACTTTAACTTCTGTCTGTTGACTCATGTATAGATCACAAAATAATTACTTACTATCATCTGCTTTACCTCTTAGTTTTAAGCCTTTTGGTCTAATCTTTGTTTGCTTGCTTACTTTGTTTGTTTGTTTGTTTGTTTTTTTAGATAGAAAACCAGACATCATGTTTCTTGTGTAAAATTTGTGCGGAGCCAGAATTCATCTACAAGTGGAAGAGGCTATTGATAAATTATTTCACCAGAGATACTTTACCTGTCCTCTCCCTGGTAGAAATAGTAGGTTAGATACAACTTACTGAAGGTTGTTGTGCTGTGCACTTTAGGCAATATATATATATATATATACATATATATTTGTTTATTTATTTATTTTTTCATCTGTGTGTCTGCTGCTCTATTATTTAGCTTTCTAAAATTTCCAACTGAAAATATAAGGGGTTCCCTGCCCCACTCCCACTGCTCTGTGTCCTGAACACTAACACCTGTTCCTTGGTACCATGAGACTGTTAAAATCCCACAGTGCTCTTCATGTAGTTCCTGCTTTGCTTTTTAGCATCCTGTGCCATTCTGTTTTAAATTTAGTGACTGAGGATTGGGCTAGTTTCTTTGTCTTTCCTTTCTGAAATCACTAAACTTGTCTTCCCAGCCCTACAATCCTGCCAAACTTTTAGTTGGTTTTTCTGCCTCTTACCTGTACATGTTTGCTTGGATGTTGTATACCCAGAATTGAAAAATATACTGAGGGAAAATGGTTACAAAATATTTGTTCACTTCTTCTCAGGTCTCTTTAGGGATCCCTGGTCCTCAAGACTTTGTAACCTCAGCCTCTCTATGCTGCCTCTAAACATATCCCTTACTTTATGTTTTCATTCTTGGTGGAGCATTTGTCTATCACTAGATCATCTGTTACAGCCATGAGTGGACATACTCATGCATTTTCCCCAATAACTCTTGTGTCTTTGCTCTAACAGCTCTAATGCTTGGACAATGCTACACTGAAGCCCTTGTCCCATTGAGCTTTTATAGAATGCAAAGCACTATTTTCAATACTGAAAATAGATCAGTAAACAAAAATTCCCTGTCCTCTGGGAGATGAATCTGATGAAAAATGCAGGCAGTAAAAATAAGTATATAATATAATAATGTAAAGAGAAGGTAAACTGTTTTGGAAAATAAAAGTACAAAATGGCAAAACTGGTGATATTTTTGCACAAGCCTGAGTGTGGTGGTTAAAATGGGCTCACAAATATACAGAGACGTTTCGACTGGGAGAAGAAGGGATAAAATCAAAGGCGCCAAAACAGAGGGCTTTATAGAGAATAGGCCTTTGGTCTTTAGAGGGAAAAGAAACCAGGAAGTCTGCTAGAGGACAAGAGATAGGAAGACAGCTCTGAGGTTTAACCAGGGGTTGGCCTTGTATGTCTTTGTGGGTCATGTAAATACTTCCTAATTATTGGTGTGAAATGGAAAGCCATTAGGGGTATTTGAACAGGCATACATATGCCTTATGGATTAAAAACTAAGTGAAGAATGCAAGATAGGAGGATGTCAAAAGAATAAACAGAAAGGCTAGTCAGGTTCAATGCATTATCTAAATGGAAGGTTGCAACAAATTAAGGACTTCTTGTTGCCATGTTTTGTTTTCTTTTGTTTTCTTTTGTTTTTGGCTGTGTTGGGTCTTTGTTGCTGAGTGCGGGCTTTCTCTAGTTGCAGCGAGTGGGGGCTACTCTTCGTTGTGGTGTGCGGGCTTCTCATTGCGGTGGCTTCTCTTGTCACGGAGCACAGGCTATAGCCATGCAGGCTTCAGTAGTTGCAGCACGCATCTCAGTAGTTGTGGTGTGCTGGCTTAGTTGCTCTGCGGCATGTGGGATCTTAGTTCCTCGACCAGGGATCAAACCCATGTCCCCTGAATTGGCAAGGGGATTCTTAACCACTGTGCCACCAGGGAAGTCCCATTGTAGTTATGTTAATCTCACAGTTTTATGAGCTTACTGACACCAGTGATCACTTTGGGATGGATGAAATACTGACTATATTGACCACTTTCCGCAATACGATGACTTCTCTCATTCACAAATACTCTATGATTCCATCTCAACTTTACATGTGATGCAAATTTTAAGACTTCACTAAATTCTACACTTTATTCAAATTTCCTCAGTTTTCCCCTAAAGTCCTTCTTCTGTTCCGGGATCCCATCCAGATACTACTTTACATTTAGTTATCATGACTCATTGGGTTCCTCTTGTATATGACAGCTTCTCAGACTTAAAAAAAAATTTTGATTACCTTGACAATCTTGAGAAGCACTGATCAGGTATTTTGTATTGTAGAATGTTCCTTTCTGGGATGTGTCTGATATTTTGCTCATGATTAGACAGTGGTAATATCTTTTGAGGAGGAAGCCACAGAAGTAAGGTGTCATTCTCATCACTTCATATCAAGGATACAAGTTATCAGTATAACTCATCATTGTTGATATTGACCATTGTAACCCAGCCTGAGGGTGTTTGTCAGGTTTCTCCACTGTTAAGTGACTCTTTTCCCAGATGCTGTTTGCTGTGCTCTTTGGACGGAGTTACTTTATGAGGCTCAGACTTAAAAAGTGGGGAGTTATGCTTCACCTTGTTTTGTGCCACACAAGTTACTCTTCTGCATGGGGGATTTGTCTCTTTTACTTATGTATTCACTTATTCAATCATTCACTTATGTCAGTATGGACTCATGGATATTTATTTTGTCTTTTGGTTTATAATCCAAGGCTACTTTATTTTATTGCTCCAATTCTTCCAGCTTTGGCCTTTGGGAGATCTTTCGGTTGATGCGTGTGCTTCTTTGACATACCCCTACCACTGAGAGTATTTCATGAATTTGTTTACTTATTCTGAGCACTTCCTTACTTTCTAACACCATAATACATACCAGACATATCTTGTATATTTCCTGCCCTAGTCCTAAAATCAGTCACTTCTCCAAGGAGCCCTTGTTTCTCTTATTGATGAATGGAATTAGAAACCATGGTTTCAGGACTAGGTGTGCTCATGGTTACTGGGGCATTATTGTTCCTAGGTCCTCTCAGTTGACTGAGCAAGGCAGGTATATGTGTATACTAAACCATCATATGTATGAATACATATGTCTATAAACATTTTTACATGTAACCATGAGTTCACACTGAAGTCTCCAAGTTTAAGCCATTATCACAAGTATTATTATACATTCCTCCTTTGATTATGTTTAAGTTCCCACTCAAAGAGGGAGGAACCTGGTTCCCATCACTAGCCATCTATTTATTTAAACGTTTAATTTCAGTATACATGCAGAGCAGTGTAAGAATTGTTAATCTGGACCCCACAGAATCAACTTCTACACTGCTTTTGTGCAGTTCATTTAGTCTTACAGACTCTACTTTCTTCCAGCATTAATCAGGCCAGCATTTTTTCTTCCACTTCCTTCAGTAAGGCTTTTCACACACTAGTAATTGTTTTATCATACTGTATAGTATATCCTAGTATTCACCTAGTTTAGGAACTATATTTCCTATATATATACTGTATATAACTATATATACATTTTAATTATATGCATTAAAATACACACTTTGTGCTATGGCTTTTGACAAGTTCCTGGTGCCATGTGTCCAGCATTATGGTATCATAGAGTATAGTATTACCACTAGAAAGTATATCCTGTGAGTCACTCCTTCATTCTTCCTTTCCTCTCCCTTAGTCTCTGACAACTATTGATCTTTTTATTGTCTCCATAGTTTGGTCTTTTAAAGAATGTCATATAATTTGTATCATATAGTGCTTAGACTGTTCAGATTTTTTTTCTCTTTAGCAATATATGTTTAAGATTGATCCACCAGTTTTCATGATCTGATAGCTGTTTTATTGCTGAATAATAGTCCATTGTATAAATGTAACAGTTGTTTATCCATTCATTTCTTGAAGTATATCTTGATTGTCTCCAGGTTTGGGCAGTTATGAATAAAGCTATCTTAAATGTCCATGTGCAGGCTTTTATGTGGAAATCTGTTCTGAAATCAATTGGATAATCATCTAGGAATCCATTTGCTAGCTTATATAGTGAGATCATGTTAATTTTGTTGGAAACTGCCAAACTGTTTTCCAAAGTGGCTGTAACATTTTGGATTCCCACCAGGAAAAAACAATGAGAATTCTTATTGCCCACAGCCTCCCCAGCCACTGGTATTGTCAATTTTCCAGACTTTAGACATTTTAATAAGTATGTGGTGGTTTCCCATTGTATTTAATTTCCAACTCTCTAACAAATCATTTTGCTTCATTTATATGCTGATTCATCATCTGCATATCTTATTCAGTAGTGTCTCTCTCTCTCTCTCTTTGTTGTTTTGGTTATTTTGTAATTTAGCTGTTTGCTTTTTAATGTTTTTGAGACTTCTGTACGTACTTTGATACAAATCTTTTCTCGTATATATGTTTTACAAATATTTTCTCCTAGTCTATGTTTGTCTTTTGGTTTTCTAAACAGTGTTTAATATTAATACAGTGCAACACATTAATATTTTACCTTTATGGATTGTGTTTTTAGCATTTATATATATATGTATGTATATATATATGTATATATATATATATTTCTCACACCCAATCCAACTAGATCACATAGATTTTTCCTATATTTTCTTCTAGACATTTTCTGGTTTTATATTTTATATTATATTTTTATATTATATTATATACTTAGGTACATTTTGATCCATTTTGAGTTAATTTTTATGAAAGTTTGTGTGACATTTGTTTCCTAGTACATTATTTTTTGTATATGGGTGTCCAATTGTTTCAACACTATTTATTGAAGAAAATGATCATTTCTGTATTAAATTGCCTTTATTGAATTTTCAAAGATCAGTTGACTGTACCTGTGTGGGTTACCTAACTGTTATTGAGTTCTAGTTTAATTCTACTGTTGTCTGAGAGTATACCTTGTATGCATTTCTGTTCTTTTAAATTTGTTGTGGTGTTTTATCACTGAGGATGTCCTGTATTCAGAGGAATGATCCATGTGACCTTGAGAAGAATGTGTATTCTACTGTTGCTGCATGAAGTATTCCATAACTGCCCATTACATCCAGCTGATTGATGGTGATACTCATCTAACCTATATCTTTCCCGAGCTTCCACCTGCTATGTCTGTCATTATTGACAGAGGGCTGTTGAAATCTCCAACTACAGTAGTGGATTTGAATATTTCTCCTTGCAGGTCTATCAGTTTTGCCCCATGTATTTTGATACTCTGTTGCTAGATCACTATATTTTTAGGATTTTAATTCTTCTTGGAGAATAAAACTATTTATATTTATTTAATCATTTTATTGCTCTGAAGTTTGCTTTGTCTGAAATACAACTACTACAGCTTTTTTAAAAATGGTGTTTGTGTGGTGTATCATTTCATATCTCTTTACTTTTAATCTATCTGTATCTTGTAGAGGACATATAGTTAGATTTTGTTTTATAATCACTCTCACAGTCTCTGTATTTTTATTTATTTATTTATTTATTTATTTTGTGGTACGTGGGCCTCTCACTGTTGTGGCCTCTCCCATTGTGATGCACAGGCTCCGGACACGCAGGCTCAGCCGCCATGGCTCACAGCCCCAGCTGCTCTGCGGCATGTTGGATCTTCACGGACTGGGGCACGAACCTGTGTCCCCTGCATCAGCAGGCAGACTCTCAACCACTGCACCACCAGGGAAGCCCCAGTCTCTGTATTTTAATTGGAGTACTTAGACCATTTACATTTAAAGAGTTGATATAGATTCTGTTTTCCATTTGTTGCACCTATTATTATTATATTTCCCTCTCTTGCATTGACTTTTCTGGTTTTAACTGAGAATTTTATATGAATCCATGTTTTGTCCTCTTTTAGCATATGATTTATACTCCTAGAGTGTGTGATATACATTTACAACTAATCTAAATCCACTTTTAAGTAACGCTATACCATGTCATGGGTAGTGCAGGCACATACTAGTATAATTTTCCAATTCCTCCCTCCTGTCCCTTATAATATTGCTGTCATTAATTTCACTTAGCTATATGGTATAATCACCTAATACATTGTTACTATTATTACTCTTATAAGGTTTTTATCAGATACTTTAATAATAAGAAATAAAATTTAAAAGATTTTATTTTTATCTCTGCTTATTCCCTTTCCTGTGTTCTTCCTTTCTTTATAAAGGTCCAAGTTTCTGACCTGTATAATTTTCTTCTCTCAGAAGAACTTGTCCTAACATTTCTGGCACAGCACATCCACCAGCAACAAATTTGAAGGAATGTGTTTGGTACAGAATTCTAGGTTGCTGGTCTTTCTTCCTTCTTTCTTTTCCTTCCTTCCTTCCTTCCTCTCTCCCGCCCTCCCTCTCTCTCTCTTTCCTTCCTTCTTTCTTTCTTTCTTTCTTTCTTTCTTTCTTTCTTTCTTTCTTTCTTTCTTTCTTTCTTTCTTTCTTTCTTTCTTTCCTTCTCACTCTCCATATTTCACTTCACTTCCTTCTGGCTTCCATGGTTTCTGAGGGGAAGTCAGATGTAATCTTTATTCTTTTTCTTCTATAGGAGAACTCTCTCCTCTTCACTATATGGCTTATTTCAAGATTTTCTTTCTGTCGTGTTTTTTTTGTTTGTTTGTTTTGTTTGTTTGTTTTCCTTGAAGTTTGTATATGATATACCTAGATGTAGACTTTTTGGTATTTAGCCTGTTTGGTTTTCTTTGAGCCACCTGAATCTGTGGTTTGGTGTTTGTCATTTATTTTAGAAAATTCTCAGTCAGTATTAACAATGATATTTCTTCTGTTACTTCTTTTTCTCTTTCTTCTGTTATTCCTATTACATGTGTGTTACACCTTTTGTACTTATTCCACAGTTCTTGAGTATTCTGTTTCATAATTTAAATTATCATTTGCTTTTATATTTTAATTTGGGAAGTTTCTATTGCATTTGTTCAAGCTCATTGATTCTTTCCTTGGCTGTGTCTGATCTAATAAAATGAGTCCATTAGAGGCATTCTTCATCTGTTACAATGTTTTTGATTTCTAGCATTTCTCTTTGTTTACTTCTTAAATGTTTCATCTGTATGCAAACATTACTAATATGTTAGTGAATATTATGTAATTTTTCTATTGGATCTCTTAATATATTAATCACAGTTATTTTAAATTTCTATTAATTACCCCAAATCTGCCATATCTCATTCTATTTCTGATTCTTGTTTTATCTCTTCAGATTGCATTTTTTTATTTTGTTTTTTGTTTTCTTTTGTTTTTGTCTTTTAGCTTACCTCACAATTTTGTGTTGAAAACCAGACATGATACATCAGGTAGTAGCAATGGAGGTGATTTGGATTTTAATGTGAAATTTTATGTTACTCTACCTAGGAGCTAGCTTATATTTTAGGTTTTCTGTAGCTGTAAGTGCCAAAGACTTCAAAGTTTCTTTTATTATTATCTCCCCTTATATTAGACACATTAGTAGAGAATACTGGAGTTGTTTAATTGATTTTCTCCCAGGTCAGATAAAACTCTGATAAAGAGTTTCTCTTACAGACTAGTTCATTGTTATTGAGAATTCTCCAACAGTGTTTCAAAATGGAACTTTTCTTCTTCTGCTGACCAAAATATGTGTATAGATTTTTCTCCAGTGTTTATCATGATAACCTGGTGAGGATCCTATAAATAAAACCCATGAAAGTTGGGAGGCCCCTAAGACCAGACCTTCGGGAGTTTTTAATTGCTCTAGCTAATCCACACTCAACTTTCAGTAACTCAACAAAACTGCCATATCAGTGTTCTTACTCTTGTTTGCTTTAGTGGTTATATTACCATTATTATTATTGTTATCATTTTTATTCTCCACTGAAATTCTCTGTACTTTCCTCCCTCTCCAGATTTTGGGGTAGCAGTTTGTCTTACGACCTCAATTTCTGATGCATTACAGAAAGTCACTGACTTTTTTCAGTTTGTTCAGCTCTTGTTTAAGGTCTTGAGTGATGACTTTATATGATGGAGCTGATCAAAAGTTTCTTCTTCATTTTTGAAGGATGATTTCACTGGTATATAATTCCACTTTGGTGGTTCTAATATTTCCTTTCAATGCTTTAAATATTTTACTCCACTCACTTTTTGCTCACATTATATCTTATGAGAAGTTCACCATCATTCTAATCTTTTTCTCTCTATAGTTGAGGCATTTGTTTTCCCTTTGGCTTCTGTTAAGATTTTGTCTTTGTCTTTTATTTTCTGTAGTTTGAACATAATATGTATAGGTGTAGTTTTGGGGGATCTTATCCTGCTTGGTATACTCTGAGCTTCATGGATCTATGATTGGATGTGTGTATTAATTTTTGAAATTTCTCAAGATCTATCACTTAAAATATTTTTTCTGCTGTGTTCTCTGTTTCTTCTCTTGGTATTTCTATGGAATGAATGATACACAATGTAAAAATTTTCCACAGTTCTTGGATGCTAGGTTTCATCATTATTATTATTATTATTAATTTTCTCTTGCATTTTAGTTTGTGACGTTTCTCTTGACCTATGTTTAAGCTCATTGATTTTTTTTTCATGGCAATGCCCAGCCTACTGAGGCATCAAAGGCACTCTTCAACTCTGTTTCATTGTCTTTGATTTCTAGCATTTTCTTCTGTTTAATTTTTAGAGTTTCTTCTCTCTATCCATTAATTTTTGCATGCTTTCTACTTCATTCCTTAGAGCCCTTAACATATTACTAATAGATACTCTAAATTCCCTGTCTGATAATTCAAAAATGTGTGTTGTATTTGAGCTTTTTTTTTTTTTTTTTTTTTTTTTTTTTTAGGGCTCCAGCTCCCTGGCTTTTGTACTATTTTTTAAAAACAACTTTATTGAGGTATAATTTACATACCATAACATATGCCCATCTTAAGTATAAAATTCAATGATTTTTGGTAAATTTACCGAGTTGTGCAAAGTTCACCACAATTCAGTTTTAGAACATTTTCATCATCCCAGTAATGCTCCCAGCCCCTGGCCACCAGTGATCTGTTTTCTCTCTCTGTGTATTTGTCTGTTCTGGACATTTCATATAAAGGGAATCAAATGATATGTGTTTTGTGTCTGCCACCATTTTGAGTAGTTTTAGAGGTCTTTGTACTATTTTAGTGGGACAATTGGTGAAACTTCCATTAGATCTGTAAAATGGCTGCTGAGCATGGTTTTGATGATTGCTTTACCTCTTCAGATTATATTCTTGCCTTTCTTGCATACCTCATAATTTTGAAATAGGTATGATGTTTTGGGTAATAGAAACTGAGTTATATAATCTTTAATGTCAATTTTGTATATGCATCTTACCTGAAGATATACTGAGTTTAATATTTGCTGTAACTGTAGGTTCTAGGGGTTCAAATTCCTCTAGTATTCTTTTTGTTGCTGTTGTTGTTTGTGTGCTTCCCTATTGATTTTGGATTTTCCTACATAGTCCTCTGCAGAAAGCTTCTATGTGTCACACCTCTTTCAGTTGCAATCCCTCGTTATTGTGTAGGAGTCCTATTTGTGTTGTTGCAAGGTGTATGTGAGGGCTATCTTTCTATAATTATGATTAAGTCTCTATTTTAGTGGACCTGTGTCTCTAGACTCTGACCTTCATAAGTAGTTGTGCAGTGGTATAGCTCACCTCCAACTAGGTTTGGAGCATAAGGCTAATGCACTGCAGTTAGAGAAATGTCCTTCCTGCAGGTGGGATAAAGGTCTTGTAAAGGCCTTTCCCCTGAACAGGAGGACTTTATTAAGAAATACTCAGAAACTTTCACAATGATTCCTCCCTCCTCTGTCCTGCCAGAGCCAGGCAGAATCCTTTTCAGAGGTTTCCTTGGAAAATCTGTTGCAATGTCTGGTGTTTAAACCCACAACAGTGTGAAGACCACCCTATGACTTCTGAGCCTAGCTACTTATCGTTCTCACACAAGTCCTTATTCAGCCCCCAGCAATTCTTCAAAATTATCATCTGAGTGTTTCTGCAAGTCTATGGTTCCAGCAGCTCCAAGAAAACCGATTCCAATTGTGATATTCCGGCTTCACTTCTAGGATTTTGGGGTGATATTTTGTCCTATAATATCAGTTCCTGGTAGATCCAAAAAGAGTGGTTGATTTTTTGTTGTTATTTTGAGGATTGGTGAGACACCTTCTAATCTCTTTAAGTGTCAAAGCTGGAACTAGATATTTATCATCTTAGTGTAAAAAATATATCAAAGATTTACTTGTATAATTGTAATGCCATAAAAGAACATTGCTTTTTTATTAAAGAATAATTCCCTTTGTTTTTGTCCTTACTTCACTAGTTTATAAAAATAACTAATAATAACGATTCACTTATATCACAAGAACAAACTTACACCTTTAATGGCAGTCCTTTTGAATTGTATTTTTCACAGGTGTTACACTTTCAGCATAATCCTATCTTCAGTAAGCCATCAAATTTTCTCTGGGATACAGGTAGCTTTATTTCATCAAAAATCAGTTTTCAGTTTTAATGTGGACACATTTTCCCCACAGCAATTACTTGCTGTTGTGAATCAGAACTAAAAAGAATAATTTGTCTATGTGCAATTAAAGTCTCACATTCTGAATCTAATTGTTTGTGTGCAAAAATCCTGCTTTATGAACTGTTACTCCTATCTTTATAGTGTGCTTTGGAGGAGGGAGGCTTGATGAGCTGTTTCTTAATTTAATGGACTTAAATATACCACCACCAGCTGCCAAATAATTTGTGGAAATGCATTATCATTTGTGCATGTTGTCCTATGAGAAACAAAAGTAAAATCACTGTTAAGTGTGTTGCAAAGAAAAGTAAATATAATCCCCTAAATGCAGTTATATAAGATCGGCTTTCTTGTGTATGGATTAATTAGCACAGAAATAAAATAAGTATTTTTATTAAATGGAAAAAATAATCAATTAATGTAGAATTTAACCATAATTGTTTAACAATAACTTGTTGCTTCTTCCAAATTTAAAAATGGCAAAAATGACTATATAATAACTCTGCAAACTTTCCATTCTTAAAGTGGCCTTGACATAGTATATTATAACCAAGATATTTCTAAGTTCATATATTTGCATGTGTGTGTGGAAGTTAAAGTTACTCCACATTAAAAACCAAAATGACTTAAGGGCATTTCTGCTTTTTTGTTTTATGTTTTTGGTTTTTTCTTGCATTGTAATTCTCAAAATTGGGAGTTTAAAGTTTGTTTAAATGGATAGATATGTGTGTCTACATTCTTATTTGTCATCTAGGTTTTGGCTATGCCTATTTGTTGGGACATATAGATAGCATAATGTTAGGAGTTTAGAAAGGTTAACCTGGAGAAAACCTCACAGAAGTGACACAAGTACGAACCAGTTCAAGACAGTGGAGGTGTGGGATACTAATTGAAATGGAAGCACTGTATTCGTAGGGCAGAAGGAATGTCATTTACATCCTAGCCTGCATTTGTGTGCTTTACTCCAGGTCACTTCGTTACCTGGAGAATCTGTTAACAATTATAACAAGGCATTTCAGCTATTCACATATCTTTGAGTGCCACACTTAGACTGTCCATACATCTGGTCTTGGAAACAGTTAATATATTATACTTTGCACACAATTGCTTTCCTTCTATTTCTCTGGTCTAAAGAGCACTCTTGGCAAAAACTATCATGGATTCTTCATTTCCATCTTTTTTTGTGTGTGTGTGGTACGCGGGCCTCTCACTGTTGTGGCCTCTCCCATTGTGGAGCACAGGCTCCAGATGTGCAGGCTCAGTGACCATGGCTCACGGGCCCAGCCACTCCATGGCATGTGGGATTTTCCCGGACCGGGGCACGAACCCATGTCCCCTGCATCGGCAGGTGGAGTCTCAACCACTGAGCCACGAGGGAAGCCCTCCATCATGTTTTAATGTACATTATAGCTTAGATGCTCAACACTGGATTATATCCATGATATCATTACTCCTTTAAATAGGAAACACCTCAAATGAATGAAGACACAGCTGAGGTTCAGCCTCTAGCATGTCCCTGAGGTTCTACTCCTTCTACCCTCACCATACACAAGAGTCAACATAGCAGGCCTAATTGTTATCCTTAAAAAAGGCCCTGCTTATAAGACTGGTCCTTTGCTGTTGTCTAGAAACTTAGATCTCAGGAGGGTTCCCACCATTCCCAAAACTGTTAAAAGTGGTTCATTATGCCTAAACTGTTTGTACAAACAATATGGCTTGTGCATATAAAGAAGAAAATATTCAATGAGATTTGTTGAAACATGGTAAGAAAGACTTTATTCAACAGGAGGACTATTGCCATAGGCATAGGGACCACTGTGATGGAATTCTGCAGTGGAGGAGTGAGATTGGGCTTAATCAGTTAATACAGCATGGACAGGTGAGAATTTGTACCCAAGTCATAGGGTGGTAGTGATTGGGCCAAAAATTACTAAGAGGAATCATCAGGTCTAAGGGGGTTTCCTGCTAATTTGACTCAGTAAAAACTCTCAGTGCTGAGTATCTAACAAGCACCTATCCCAGACTCTACATTCCCCCGGGACAGGACTCAGAAAGCATGGGCCTGGTTTCTCCAACCTCACCTGAAGCACCTCTTCCCTCTGCTGATTCTGCTTTATATTTTTTTGTTGTAATAAATCCCAGTTTTGGCTATGGTGATATACTGTGTGCTATGAGTCATCTTAGAGAATCACTGAAACTGAAGATGGTTTGGGTGGCTCCCAATACATCTATATCCTAAATGTTTATTAATTTAGTCTAGAGCTACCCAGATTCCAAACTCTATCAAATTGCTGGCTCATATGAAGCTTTCCTTTAGGTTTTAGGTTAGCAGTGGTGAATTGAATCTAATTGGTTCTGAGATAGATATTTTTGCTTTACTATTAGCTACTCTGAGGTCTTAAATAAGTAAGGAAATCTCCTGAAGTCATGGATTCTCAACCTGAATATGAAAGAATGAGTCTATAAGGCCCACTTTTCAACAGGCTGTGGATACAGAGACTATTTTGTGTTCTTGTGGCCCTATAGTCTTATCTTCTTTCCTTGCATAACTTTGAAAACATAAAAAATCAGTTTACATTAATCATTTTCTTCCCATCTCTTCTTACATTATTGACATAGTAAATTTTGACTGTTTGCTGTTGTGGTTGTTGATGTTGTTGTATCAGTTGGAGTACTTTTGGCTGCAAGTAATAGATTATTCAAAGGGGGAATCAACATCTTACATAATGAAGAGTTTAATATCACAGGTAACCAGAAGTTCTTGGAAATATAAATCCAAGATTCAAAAACTGAGCAACACACCCAAATCAACAAGGGCCCAGATATCATTGATATTTCTGTTTTTAAATGTGGCTCATCCTTTCATGACCGAACTTATGGTTTCCACAAGTCCAGACATCAGATTCTTACAATCCCAATCAAAATGTAAAAAGAGTAAGATCTCCAACCACATCTTCTTTTATCAGGGACAAAAAAAAAAAAATCTTACACAATACCTAGAAGAGGTTTTCAACTATTTTGTTGGCCAGGTTGCTAATCACACTGATAAAGCTTGTCAAAACCATTCTATGTCAAGAGGAAGAGCGTGATCATAATTTGGATTAGATTAAGAAAAAATTACACATTGGAGCTAGGGAGGGGCCACACTCCATGAGAAGCTGAACATCAAAAGAAAAGTCCAAGCCTCTGTCAGAGGAAGGATTAGGAAGCTGGCTGCAAGATCAGAAAAAAAAAAAAAAAGTATCCCAAGCAACCAACCAACCAAACCAAACCAAACAAAAACTATTAACTTATTTTGTTACTTTAAATAATATTAGCATTTTTAATCCTTGTAGCATAGCATGTTTTTTTCATATCCTATGTACTATTACTCTCAAATAATGTTGTATTTCCCAGAATTTGCAAACTTTTAGAAAATTAAGTGGTAATGAAGTATTTGCTTTATTTTTACTTTAATGAACATGATGGCAACATTTTTCTCTATTTTAAAATCATTAAAAGCAGTTTAAAAGCATTAGCTCTTAATATAACATATAACATTCATAAAATGCTTAAGAACTATACATTAATTACTATTTAAAATGTAATATTTTCTGATGAACAAAATGCAAAAAAGAACTAAATAATGGAATGATATTTAATGTTCATGGACAGGAAGACTCAATATTGTCAAAACATTAGTTCTTCCCAATTTAATCTGTAGATAAATGCAATACCAATCAAAATCCCAGAAAGTTATCTTGTGGATATCAAAAACTGATTCTAAAATTTATAGGAAAGGCAAAAGACCTAGGATAACCAGCACAATATTGAAAGAGAAGAACCAAGTAAGAGGACTGATACTACTCAACTTTAAGATTTACTATAAAGCTGCAGTAATTAAGATTGTGTGGTGTTAATGAAAGAATAGATAACTTGACCAATGGAACAGTAACAGATGAGAGAGCCCAGAAATAAAACTACATAAATGTAATCACCTGATTTTTGAGAAAGGAGCAAAGGCAATACAATGGAGCAAAGGTGTTCTTTTCAACAAAAGATACTGGAACAACTGGACATCCAAATGCAAATAAATGACTCTAGACACAGACCTTACACCCTTCACAAAAATTAACTCAAAATGGATCACAGACTTAAATGTAAAATGCAAAACTATAAAATTTCTAGTAGATAACATAGGAGAACATTTAGAGTTCCTTGGGTATGGTGATGCCTTTTTAAATACAACACCAAAAACATAATCCATGAGTGAAATAATTGATAATTAGACTTCATTGAAATTAACAACTTCTGCTCTGAAAAAGACAATATCAAGAGAATTAGAAGACAAGCCACAGACTGGGAGAAAATATTTGCAAAGGACACATCTGACAAAGAACTTTATCTAAAATATATAAAGAACAACAATGCCCAGATTATAATAGGCCTCTACCTTCTACCTGGTAAATGAGGTGAGAAAATATCAATAGTGTTTACAATTTTTATGTTTTTCCCCCCAATGATAATAAAAAAGAGATGTCTTCCCCTTTAAGTGCCTGGTACTGGGAAGCATTAAAGGGGATTATTTAAATCTCTAGCCAAGGATGTCATTCAAAACATTCCTTCACCCATCCCATACCTGCCACTCTCCATCAATGCCTCAAATGCATTCTCTTTTATTGCCTTCATAAAGACTCTCTAATCCTCAACAACTTTCAGTCAATGAATTTCAGTTAATATTTATAGACTGCCATTATGCCAGTATCCAGAAATCTCCAACCATATTCTTGACTTAACGAATGTGGTTCTCTCTTATAACACTTTTCCATGAATTATATACTATTAGACATCTGCCTTTTACTTCTTTTTATTTTAACATCTTTATGGGAGTATAATTGCTTTGCAATGTTGTGTTAGTTTCTGCTGTATAACAAAGTGAATCAGCTATACATATACATATATCCCCATATCCCCTCCCTCTTGCATCTTCATCCCACCCTCCCTATCCCACCCCTCTATGTTGTCACAAAGCACTGAACTGGTCTCCCTGTGCTATGCAGCTGCTTCCCACTAGCTATCTATTTTACATTTGGTAGTATATATAAGTCCATGCCACTCTCTCATTTCATCTCAGCTTACCCTTCCCCCTCCCCATGTCCTCAAGTCCATTCTCTACATCTGTGTCTTTATTCCTGCCCTGCCCCTAGGTTTTTCATATTTTTCTTAATTTTATATTTCATATATATGTGTTAGCCTATGGTATTTCTTTTCTCTTTCTGATTTACCTCACTCTGTATGACAGAATCTAGGTCCATCCACCTCACTACAAATAACTCAATTTTGTTTATTTTTATGGCTGAGTAATATTCCATTGTATATATGTACCACATCTTCTTTATCCATTCATCTGTCAATGGACACTTAGGTTGCTTCCATGTTCTGGCTATTGTAAATAGAGCTGCAGTGAACATTGTGGTACATGACTATTTTTGAATTATGGTTTTCTCAGGGTATATGCCCGGGAGTGGGATTGCTGGGTTGAATGGTAGTTCTATTTGTAGTTTTTTTTTAAGGAACCTCTATACTGTTCTCCATAGTGGTTGTATCAATTTACATTCCTACCAACAGTGCAAGAGGGATCCCTTTTCTCTTCACCCCCTCCAGCATTTATTGTCTGTAGGTTTTTTGATAATGCCCATTCTCACAGGTGTGAGGTGATACCTCATTATAGATTTGATTTGCATTTTCTCTAATGATTAGTGGTGTTGAGTATCCTTTCATGTGTTTGTTGGCAATCTGTATATCTTCTTTGGAGAAATGTCTGTTTAGGTCTTCTGCCCATTTTTGGATTGGGTTGGTTTTTTTTGTTTTGTTTTGTTTTTATATTGAGCTGCATGTGCTGCTTGTATATTGTGAAGTTTAATCCTTTGTCAGTTGTTTCATTTGCAAATTTTTTCTCCCATTCTCAGTGTTTTCTTTTCATCTCGTTTATGGTTTCCTTTGCTGTGTAAAGGATTTGAAGTTTCATTAGGTCCCATTTGTTTATGTTTTATTTTATTTCCATTTCTCTAGGAGGTGGTTTCAAAAGGATCTTGCTGTGACTTATGTCATAGAGTGTTCTGCCTATGTTTTCCTCTAACAGTTTTATAATGTCAGACCTTACATTTAGGTCTTTAATCCATTTTGAGTTTATTTTTGTGTATGGTGTTAGGGAGTGTTCTAATTTCATTCTTTTACATGTAGCTGTCCAGTTTTCCCAGCACCACTTATTGAAGAGGCTGTCTTTTCGCCATTGTATATTCTTGCCTCCTTTATCAAAAATAAGGTGACCATATGTGTGTGGGTTTATCTCTGGGCTTTCTATCCTGTTCCATTGATCTATATTTCTGTTTTTGTGCCAGTACAATACTGTCTTGATTGCTGTAGCTTTGTAGTATAGTCTGAAGTCTGGGATCCTGATTCCTCCAGCTCTCTTTCTCTTTCTCAAGATTGCTTTGGCTCTTTGGGGTCTTTTGTGTTTCCATACAAATTGTGAAATATTTTGTTCTAGTTCTGTGAAAAATGCCATTGGTAGTTTGATAGGGATTGAATTGAATCTGTAGATTGCTTTGGGTAGTATAGTCATCTTCACAATGTTGATTCTTCCAATCTAAGAACATGGTATATCTCTCCATCTGTTTGTATCATCTTTAATTTCTTTCATCAGTGTCTTATAAAGGCATCAAAACTATAAGACGCTGATGCCTTTTAGTTCTAATTGCTACTTTTATATTATTATTTTTCTTTCACTCAAATAACCTCATCCATTTGTAGACAGCTATGTAATCTTTTAATTTTGCTGCCAATATCTCTGGACATGAATTTGGAAATTTAACTTTTGCTTTCTTAATAATTTATTACCTCTTTAACATTTGTAAAATGTTAGTTGAATTCTCTAACAGATATATATATACAGAGAGTAGCAGCACTGGCAAGGAAATCGTTTTTTGTGTGTTTGTTTGTTTTTAAATATGGCTATAAAACTTTGCCAGGGGCTTCCCTAGTGGTGCAGTGTTTGAGAATCTGCTTGCCAATGTGGGGGACATGGATTCGAGCCCTGGTCTGTGAAGATCCCACATGCTGCAGAGCAACTAGACCCATGAGCCACAACTACTGAGTCTGCACGTCTGGAGCATGTGCTCCTAAAAAAGAGAGGCCATGATAGTGAGAGGCTTGCACACCATGATGAAGATTTGTCCCCACCTGCTGCAAGTAAAGAAAGCCCTTGCACATAAACGAAGACCCAACACAGCCCCACCCCCCAAAAATTATATATATATATATAACTGTGCCAGGAATATATCTAATCCAAAAATGTATGACACAAGGCCCAAATACTTGATGCAAAATAACTAGCATTTTAGTTATAAGCTTTCTAGAACAAATATTAGCATCTTTAACTCAAAGAATATTTTTAGTTTACAGTTTAGTGAATTCTACACATTAAGGGTAAGGTTAAATGGAAAAAAATACAGTTACTTAGATATCAGTTGAAGAGTTACAAAATCAACTGTCAACAACCCCCAAAATTTAAATTATTTGATATGGTTTAAAAATATGTAAAAAGTGCTACTTTTCCACTATCAATTATTTAAAAGAATACATACAAGAGGGAGGAGATATGGGGATATATATATATAGATAGATAGATAGATAGATAGATAGATAGATATAGCTTATTTACTTTGTTATAAAGCAGAAACTAACACACCATTGTAAAGCAATTATACTCCAATAAAGATGTTAAAAATAAATAAATAAATAAATAAAAACAAAATAATGCATAATTTTCTAAAGAAATAGCTAATGATTTTAACATTATAAAACTGGGATGTTTGTATTTGCACACTATTCTTATGGGTAGAAGAAAAGGGAAGTATGTTATGTTAGAAGAATTCTGCAGAAATACAAAATAATATGATTTTGTTATGAACCAAAAGCCAAGATCATTAATCATGCAAAATGAAATAGTCATACCAACTAGTACAGTATTTTTTGTCGCCAAATATATTTTGTTATTCTAAGCTATAGAAATTATAATTATTAATGAATCTAATGTTAATGGGAACTATCCATCTACATATGAAAAAATATCACATTATACTAAAAATAAAATGTATAATTAGTACATTAAAACCTGATTATAACAAGTTAATTACTCTGGTTTCTTATTTAATGAATAAAATGACACTTCTCTTTACATTCCATTACTAAGACAGTTAAAAATAACGTTAGGCAGAATACTCTATAATGGTCAATATTGCAATACCTTTTGTAACTTTCATAAAACAAGCAAGTCTCATTATTTTCATTTGTAGTACTCAACTTTTCAAATGACTTATTGAAAAAGTGATACACAACTTAGAAATACAATAGCTTTCTTTTATTTCTTATAAATATTAGGAAATTATTTTTGAAATTAAAATTAAACAGAAGTAGTGAACACAGAAACAGTACAAAGTGCCCCAATAGTTAACATTTTCTTTTTTAATGCAACCAATTAGAGCTCTCACTGGAGCACTGTCTATGCTGGCATTTCATGCTGCCCTGCTTATTCCTTCCCCGAGAGCCGCAAAGAATAATGAACTCAGCCAGCAACAAATAAACTTTGACTTTTGCTGTTGGCCCCGCTAGATCATATTTATATTTCCAAAATGTGAGACAAGAAGTCATATGGCATAAGAGCACATAGAACACAACTTTGGGAGAAAAAATAAAGCATTGTTCAGCCAGTGTTATGGTATCATTACAACTTTGGTCAATACCTGAACGACCATAAAAACGTGGGGAAAAATAATGCTTTCTAGGCAACCCCCCTTGCTTTTATCTGGGGAGAATTAACAACTTCACAGTTAATGCTTGGCACCTTGTAATGCTCTGTAGGATCTTTCCCCAGCTCTGGGATGCATCTGAGATACATGAACCCTTACGGCAGACTGCTTGTCACATAGATGTAAAGGGCTATGCATTTAAAACATTACAATATTTTAAAATTAATCAAATGCTTTTTCTCAACAGATTATGCAAACCTTGCTTTGACTTCTCCAAGTATTTCCCATTATCTGTGTCTTGATTTCATAACCAAAAATAGTGACTATATTAAGCTTTGGAAAAATATGTTATTTTGCACAGGAACCCTGTCCTGGCTCAAACATCTTGCTTATCAAATAAGGGAAGAAAACACCAAATACTGAGTATTATAGAGCAAAGCCAGAGAGAATTCACACTGTCTACAGACTTCAGTTATCTGACCTTGCTTACTTCTCTCCCTGCCTCCCTTATACTCCAGGCCCCCAAATTGCTGAATCTATTGTAGTCCTCTGCTGCACCCCATAAAACTGGGTTTTAATAATGGTCTTGTTTTGCTAATTTCAATGCACCTTTTAACCTGGCTGAGGCTTTCAGTCCTACTGGAATCAACCTAGGTAGGCACCAGCTTCACTGTGCCTTCCCACACCCGGCTCAACTCCAGCCACTTTAGAGTTCTCTATCTGGGTTCAAATTCAGGCAACCCAGAAATATGAACCTATCCCTGGACCCCAGATGTGTCAGGCATGGAGCCTTCCAGACCTGTGCTAAGAGAGAGGGCTTTTCTGAGCATAGCTACGTCTAGGTCTGTACCCACAGCTAAATGAACAGGATGTCAGGATGCAGACACCACAATGTAGACCAGGATCTGCTGGGGTAGCACAGGATCTGGCAGGGATTCCCAATCAAAATAACAGGGGTGACATAATAATCACTATGATATCCACCATTTAGAGGGAATGCATTCACAGTATTCCAGTTTTGGTAAAGAAGCAACACGGGTTGTCCTTACCTGATAGAGGTTTTTATTGAGCATGAAGGACGTAAAGAGCATATATGGTGACAGAGAGAAAAGTCCTGTCATTTCAAAGCCTAAGCACTGCACTTGCTTCCTCCTATTCTACATGGTTCTTCTCAAAGATCACCACCATCAGAAACGCGGGAGTATATCTGATTAAATCCATTCAGTGAGAAATGTCCATCATCTCTTTTCCCTCAGGAAGGACAGACTCTAAAGAACCCTTCTTTTTATTTGGTTGATTGGTTGTTACTTTTCATTACCTTATGGAGCTGACTTTTTTTTCTTGTTTGTTGGCTTCACTTGCTCATCTGAAGTTCACACTACAATTGGAGAACAAGTAGAAGGTTGGATTTATTTTTCCCAAAATCTTGCTTCTATTAATAATAGTAGAAGGATATTAGAAGTCAATAGTTTTAGCCTATTTCGCCTTCTTATTCTTTATTCTATGTAAAATCAGACAGTGTAGTCATTAAGACAGGTTATAGTTAGATAACTTATTTTCAATAACCTGTCAAAATGCCCAGTGTCAGATGGAAACCTAAGCTTGTGTTTTATTCAGAACCATGTTTCTTCCCTTGAGGTTAAGAGAAAGTGTAAAGTCTGCTTGTACTTTCACCTGAAGACTGCATTCCCTCTCCTTCTCTCTCTTTTCCTTGGTTTCTTAATCAAATTTCAGTTGGATGACACAGACTAACACCCAGGAGTGACTTTAAGCAAACGAAGGAAATATTTTAAAGTACTGGGTACACTTGAAGCTACCCAGAAAAAGCATAGATCTGGGATCTGGAGAGTGGCTGGGAAGTAATACAGCTGCTCCTTCAGCTGGGTTCTCTATGTTTATGTGAACCATTCTCAATTATACTCATCAACATATATGGTCTCAAAAGCCTCCAAATCACAAGAGCCTCAACCCACGAATTCAAACTTACCTACTTAGCCAGTATTTACAGCTGCATACCTATCTTCTGTGTCTCAGTGGAAATTTTTGACAGAAAAATTTTGGTTTATAAAGGAATTGACCCTCTCCAAGTCATGTGTCCAATTCTGAATTCATCATTTTTATCTGGTCAGGAGCTTGGGGTGCTGAACAACTATGGTTCAGGGAATCATTATTTGACTACGTTGTGTCCATCACCAAATTCATAGTTTGAACCCCCAACCCCTATGGGGTTAAATTTGGAGATATTAAGCTTAAATGGAATCATACGAGTGGACCCTAATACAGTAGGACTGGCGTCCTTATAAGAAGAGGAAGAGACATCAGGGATGCACTTACAGAGGAAAGGCCATATGAGGACATGGTAAGAGTGTGATCATCCATTAGCCAAGGAAAGAGGCTTCAGGAGAAACCTACCCCATTGACACATTGATCTTGGAATTCCAACCTCCAAAACTGTGAGACTCTGAAAGAATATTTCTGTTGTTTAAGCCACCAAATCTGTAACATTTTGTTATGGTGGCCCAGCAGACTAACTATACAGATACTATTATTATTATTACTTATTTATTTATTTTTGTAGAAGGCATCCTCAGAGAAGGTAGTATGGCAAGCAGCAGAATCATTTTATAAGTGGCTAGTTAAAAGAACATCTAAATTTGTTTTTCAACAAGATGTTATCATTTCTTCATTTGTTACTGCTTTCTGCACTCTTTCTTCCCCCTTTGCCTATTCCTTTCTTTTATGGAAAATTATGTCTACTAGTATCTTTAATCCTAAAATCGACACATTTACAGCAAGACTTTTAACATTCATGCCAGGTATATCCCCCAAACTCAAATACATTTTATCTAAAAGTAAATCATTTCACATTCTAAACCAACCTTTCCCCTCCTTCAACCCTGCCTCTATGACTGCAGAGCATGGGAATACGGGTAGAGACATTTTTGAGCCTTTGTTCTCTCCTTGCTTGCTGCTTTCTATGCCCCATCTCCTTGGCCTGAACAATCAAACACTAAGCAGTCTTGCTTATTCTTTCTTCTAAATTAGCCTTCCCTTTCAAATTCTTACATGATAGCTATCCTTATTGAATAACAAAGAACCAAGTATTAGTAAATAACACCACTTAATAATAGGTGAGTGGACTTTTTATACACATTTGCAGGGACTAACGAAAATAGCTTTGCAGTTACTGCTTCATATATTTATTACAGAAATATTAAAGAGTTCCTAGGTAACATTGACAAGCACCTCCCAGCTCAATTCTACTGAGTAGCTAGGAGTTCTAAGGAAGACTTTATGGTCACTAAGAAGAATCAAATAAAAATAAACAAAAAATGTTTAAAAATCAACAAGAATATAGCCACTACATATAAATTGCTTCTGTTTGTCTCCACTTTGTTTCTTGGGCTCTCCTGTAAGATGGAAATTAAAATATCATTAAACATTTGACATAAACTCATAGGGTGGAAAGTGACTGTAAAAGAATATGGCTGTAAGTTGAGGACTTGGGGAAATACATGATGTGAGCCATGGATTCCCTATATATTAAATCCACCCTCTGTACTGTTTCCAAAGTGTCTTTATAAACCTGATTAAGTAATTCTCCACTTTTAAACACTTCACTAGTTGCCTGTAGCTTCCAGAGTAAAATTCCAAATCCATAGTTTGACTCATGAACCTTTTCATGAACTGGCACCTACCCTCTTGGATGGCTTCAATCCCACACTACTCTTGCACAATGCTTTCTTCTACTGTCCTGAGCTGTTTATAAATTGGTGAGCATGTTATGATATTTAGACATCTGTGCCTTTGCACATGGGTCCCCAGCCAAGATGTCTATGGCCATCCTTTTGCCCTAAGTTGTTTTTGTGTTTATGTAACTCCTACACAGGCTTTACAGCTCAGCTCAAACACTCCCCACTACTGAAGTCTTCTGATTTAGAGATTTCTTAAGTGCTTTTATGGGCTTTTTTTGCAAATGTCTCTCACAGGGTTTTGAATTCTATCAGTGCATTTTTGATCAACCTCCTGTCATTTTTGGAGGAGAAAGTACATAAACTCTCTGGCTTTGTATTCACAGTGGTTTTCACAATAGCTGACACATTTTAGGTGCAGAAATACCTGTGGATGGATACACAAATACTACATTTAGAGGTGGATTTTTATATCTTCAAATTTAAAAAGCATCTCTACTTCTGAAAGCAGCTATTTTGCCCCTTTACTGTTTGCCCATTTCTGTTCCCCTCTAACCTTAAAAGACACTAATTATATGAATGAGATAACTAGGCAACTTTTAACCTAACTCCTGACTTATGCTCTACTGAATGCACACCGTGCCTTGCCTAACCTGTTGATTCTTTTCCTAGATTAAAAGAAGTAAGAATGAAGAATTAAGTAGTTAAAGAATGACTAGCTCTCCATCCCCAGCAGTCCCCTTAGCAACCCTTCAGGAAGACTTGTCATATGAGATCACATCTGAAGAGAGATTGAGGAGTCAGCCAGCCTGCATGGAATGGAAAAAGGCGCAGAGCTTAACATCCTGTGTTGATGATTCACTGATGTTCTTTCCCCTTTTCCCTTTAAAAATTCCCATGGCTGAGCAGAATCTTTAGAGTTGGTTTTTGGGGACATGAGTCCACCATCTCCCTACATTACCTGTTTCCTGATTAAAACAACTTTCCTTTCTACTAACATTTGCCTCTCAAGTATTGGCCTTTGAGCAGCAAGCAGCCAAACCTTAGTTCAGTAACACTTCTTCCATTCTCCATACCTCAGATACTTGAAAATATTGAATTTGCTTCTAAGGCTGTTGTGTTATGATGTTGAAAATAATAATGCCAGTGAAAGCATTTCATGAACAATGAATTTGTAAAGCGTCTTATGAAGAACATTTTATGACTATTTTGTAACATTTCCTAGTCACATATTAAATAGAAATTGACAATTATTCTCTAACTTGTGTTATCCTGTTGTTGCAGTGTTCATTCTTAAACTTGAATCAAGTTTCCACTTAAAGTACTTTTTATACAGATCAGATCTTCACCAGTTTGTTGGAGGAAGGAAAGATAAATGGAGCAAAGGATTTGTCAAGACCCTAACAATCTTGTGATTATATTTGCTATTAGCATTAAAATAAGGCAGAACACAAATAAACACTTCCTTTTACATTTTCTCTGATCATTTAGATCTGAAAGTCTTTCTGGCCTAATCTCTCTACACTCACTGAACATCATCCATGCTCTGCCTGGAAATTACATATTCAGAACACTTGTAGGTCTTATCACTGATCAGTACAATGAAATGAAGCTTTAGTCCCCATAAAAAATACAATAAAACAATGTTCCTGCAGTGCAGGATGAGAGCTGATTTAAATTACAATAAGGCACAAATAAAAGGAAGAAAACGAAAACATTTCATTTTATGAGTTTTGTTGACTCCAGAAGCTTAAATAAAAGACGACTTCATCATCAATCATAACATCAACCCAGCAGCATCAAAGGGCAGCTTTCAGTCACAGTAAATACCAGAGCTGAGTGCATTTCACACTCAGTTAAAGGGAATTGAATCACACAATGTTAGAACTGAAAGGAATATTTCAAGTTCCTAAAACAATCACCTTAATTTGTGTATAAGAAACTGGACTCACAAACTACCTGCCTCTTGAATCCTTCAGCCCCGTGGGCCCATAATAAACACGCTACCCTGCCATTTGTACTTGTCTCTAGTGCTACATAGCACATCATCACATCTTAATGACTTAAGAAAACAAGACTCATTTGTTACCTCATAGAGGTTCTGTGAGCACAGCTTACCTGGGTGTACTCACCAGATTGCAATTGGAATGTTGGCTGGGGCTGCAGTCACTGGGCTTGACAAGGGTCGCTTGTTCATGGGGCTGGCGTTGTCTTTGGAAGGAGGCATCAGTCTTCCCTACATGGACCTTTCCCAGGGCTCATGATATAGCAGCTGCCTTCTTTGAGACTAAGTGATCCTCAGAAGGAGCAAGGCAGAAGCCACAATTTTTAAGCCATGCCTCAGATCCCACACATATTAGTTTTCCTAATATTTTATTGGCAATACTGGTAAGCCCTGTTCATTCTGGAGGGGGATGACCCAAAGGCATGAATATCCACAAGCAAGAATCATGGGGGCCATTTTGAATCTGGTAACTGCAATTCTAATCCTCTTTTCCAAGGGTTTCTTTTACCTCTCTATCTTATCTCATTTCTCCACTGTCATCACTTCCACTGGGACGTTCTCAAGTGATGGCAGGTCATCCACCTCCATTTTTAATTCCTACTCCAAAACTTCTACCAATTACAAAGCTGATTAATGGGTTGAAGTCCTTTGTGTTCTCCATTTCTGCTTTCAAACAATTCCTCCTCCATGCCCTAGTAAAAAGAATAAAGCTATTCTTGTTCTTATTATCAACCAACACATCATCAACCAACATGTCAGTCACCCCCCACCTTTCCTAAGATTTCTGTCATCTGCAATGCAATGTTTCACTCCACCAGATGAATCTTTTGGCTTCTCAGTTATTTAACCCTCTTGTCACCAAATAAACTAGATCATTTCCCTGAAGCAATACATTCACATGACCTCAACAGAGAACTCCAAAATCAGGTCCTATCACCCAGACAATGGTCTGCTACCCTATACTCACTTTAAAAAAATATTATTTTTTCATTTATGGGATAATTTTAGATTTATGAAAATATGGTAAGATATTACAGGAAGTTCCCATATATACTTCACTCCATTTCAGTTTTACCTAACGTCATCATCTTAGGTTCTTGTGGTAACTTGTCAAAACTGAGAGAGCCATCATGACATATTATTTTTAATAAGACTGCAGAGTTTATGTATATCTCACCCACTTTTTCATCAATGTTGTAGGATCCAATCCAGTAACCACACTGCATTTAGTCATCATGTCTACTTAATTTCCCTGGGTCTGTGGCAGTTTCTCAGTCTTTCCCTGTTTTTCATGACTTTAGAAGTTTTGAAGAGTACTGGCCAGGTATTTTGTAGAATGTCCCAGAATTTGGATTTGATTAATATTTTTCTCATAATTAGACATTATTTATGGAATTACAGAAAGACTATTGCACACATGAAGTGTTCTCATCACATGATACCAGGTGATATATAATGCCACATGGCAACAGTGGTGAAGTTAACTGTCATCATGGATACAGTAGCAGTTGCCAGGTTTCTGTACTGTAAGTTATTTTTATTCCTTTTCCATATTGTATTCTCTGGAAGCAAGTAATTCAGCTCCACTAAGGGGCTAAAGATTAAGCTCCATCTCTGGTAGGGTGAAGTGTCTCTGAATATTATCTAAATTTTTCTGTAAGGAAGAGTTGTCTATTCTCTACCACGTATGTATGTATGTATTCATTTATATATTTATTGCATTATGGACTCGTGATTTTTTTGTACTTAGGGTTATAATATTGTTAGCTCATTGTTTCAACTATTCCAAATATTACCATTCTTTAATATGAAGGCCCTTTCCAGTGCATTGAATTTTTTTTACCTTTTTTACTTTTCCGTCCACTATCCTTTTTCTGGCTTAGATACTGTGGTCCATTATTTCACTACGCTATTACAAACATCTCAAAATTCTTCTTCCTGTATTTCCTTTCTGGGGCATTCATCTGTTGAATCCACAGGCCTGAATGATTTCTACCTGCTTTCATTGTGCTGAACATCAGAACAAACCTTGTGTATTAAGAAACACACAAGGGACTGGCTGAAAATATGACAAACTAATTCTTACCAAACAAAAATGGACTTCAAAATTTCTGAAAAATCCTGCTAAGTCTCTCTAATTCATTTTTCCATTTATCCTAGCAATGACTTCTAAAACAACTTTATTTTTAAGGCAATCTTACCAAAAAATTTTATAGAAAGTATAGGGATTTTCTCCATATTCCATCTCCACGTCCTCCCACAGTTTTTCCTAATATTAACATCTTCCACTGGTGTTGCATATTTGTTACAATTGATGAACCAACACTAATTCATTATTATTAATTAAAGTCTATAGTTTACATTGTGTTGTACAGTTCTATGGGCCTTGGCAAATACATAATATTATGTATTCACCAAGATAGTATAATGTGAAACAGTTTCACTGTCCTAAAACTTTCCTGTGCTTTACCTCTTCATCCCTTTCCTCCTCACAACAACAAACAACAAACCTGAAACTAAGAAAGTAATTACAGCATGGTCACAGAATGCAATGTTAACTTACAAAATTAGTATTTTTTTAATAGCAGTTAGCCAACAGTAACTCACACAGTCTTGTTTTGTTTTGTTTTGTTTTTAATTCCTGTTCACATATTCTGGATGCTAGACATTTTTTAGCTTACATGTGAGAAATATTCTCTCTCCATGTTAAACAGTCTTTCCCATTCCTTTCAAAATTTTGTTCTAGTTCTGTGAAAAATGCCATTGGTAATTTCATAAGGATTGCATTGAATGTGTAGATTGAGATTATCATACTGAGTAAACAAGAAAGAGAAAAATTAACATCATATAATATTGCTTATACGTGGAATCTAATATATATATATATATATATATATATATATATATATATATATATATATATATATATATATATATATATATATATATATACAAATGAACTTATATACAAAACAGAAACAGACCCACACACTTAGAAAATAAACTTATGGTTACCAAAGACAAAAGTTGGGGGAGGCAAAAATTAGGAGTTTGGGATTAACATACACACACTACTATACATAAAAATAAATAACCAACAAGGACCTACTGTATAGCACAGGGAACTATACTCAATATTTTGTAATAACCCATAAGGGAAAGTAATCTGAAAAAATATATATATACGTATATATATACACACATATATATATATATATATAATTAAATCACTTTGCTGTACCCCTGAAACTAACAACATTGTAAATCAAGTGTACTTCAATAAAAATAAATTTAGAAGAAATAAGGGAGTTCATGTTTGACAGTCTTCTTCTTCTTAGTTTGACCTATTTGCACCTTGTTTAGAAATCTATAACCACCCTCAGATCAAGAAACATATTCTTATTTTCTTCTAAATATTGTAAAGTTTTGCCTTTCATGTTTAAATCTTTAATCCCCCTGGAATTGAATTTTGTGTTTTAAGTGAAAAAGGATCTAAATTTATTAATTTTTCCAAATGGTTAATAAAAAATCTGAGTACCATTAATTCAGCAGTACATTTTTCAGCATCGATCTCAATGATTCATCTATAAAATATCAAATTTCCTATATATGAGACTTTTTCTGAAGTCTCTTTTCTGTTATATTAATTTCCTACATACTTATAAAACTTATTTATTTACTATAACTATATATCAATTGAATATTTGTTATAGAAAATATCTTTTTAGAATTTTTCTTTATGAATGTAACTTAACTACTCCTCATGTCTTGTCTTTCCATATAAGTTCCTAATTAGGATAATAATTACATTTTGGAGTTTATAATGATTTGAAGAAAACTAATAACACTAAGATCTTGAAATTTTATCATTGAACTCACAAAAACATTTCATTGTTAGAGTGTTTTTTTTAAGATGTGCAGCAAAGTTTTAAAATTTTCTCCACAGCTTGTGCTTAGCTACCCTTAAGTATCTTATAGTTCGATATTATCAATGCTCTTTTCTTCTCAGTACTTAAAAAAAAAAGACAATTGCATTGTCTTTGTTGTTAGTATATAGAAATGCAATGCTTTAATTTTTTTTTACTATTTATCTCATTTCCAGAAAACTTATAAAACTCTATTTGTGGATTGTTTTGGGTTTCCTTGTGGAAAACAATAAAATCAGCTTGAAATGAAAATTTGTAGCCGATTTTACTAGGTCCTCCAGGACAACACTGAAGAAGAGAAAAATTGGTAGGTTTACTAACTTGCTCTTGTTTAATATAGAATGCTTGTTTTGGATTTGGGTAGATGCTCTTTATCTGTAAAGGAAGCTTCTTTCTGTATCATGCACTGGTACTGAACTGTATCAATATGTTCTCCACCTATAGATATGAAGATATTATATGTGTATGTGTGTGTATATATATATATATATGTTATATATAATTATATATATGAATGTATTATACAATATATAAACTTTTAACCTATTAATAAGGTGAATTATATTAGTAGAGTTTCTAATGATATACCAACATTAATCATAAAAAATATACTTCTTATATATTGCAATATTTGGTTTATCAAAATTCATTAATATTTATACCCATATTTATGGGAGAGACAGACCTATAACTAATCTGTTTCATTCATAATATTTTCAATAGATACTTCTTCTCTTTTCTGTTATTATTAGCAGACGTTTACTTACTTTTAGTCTTTTAAAACTCCAATTTAAAAAATTTTCCTATTATTTTTTTTTTCTATTTCTTTACAGTTTTAGTTCTTTATCATATCCTACTGTATGTCAACTTATTCTTTTGTTAGTTTTCTGACTTTTATGTCTGAGGCTTAGCTCATTGATTTTTACTATTTTTATTTTTCAATAAAGTTATAAGGTATAATTATCCATCTAACACTAGCGGAATGTAGTTTTGAAATGCTTTATTTTCATCTTTGAGTTCTAGGGTTTTTTTTTTTAGATTTTTATTATGATTTATGTTTTCATCTTAAAAGTACTTAGAAATGTGTATTTCCCTTTTTAATACATAAAGATTTGTTTTTATTGTTGCCATCAATCCTAATTTCATTGAGATTAGTGAATGTGGTTTGTTTTATACCAATGTTTGACATATGTTGAAATTTACTTTATGGGAAAAACATAATTTTTTTTTTTAATGTTTCATAGTTGCTTGAGAAGAATCTAAAGTAAGTATTGGGTATAAGAATAATGTCAATTATATTAAGCTTGTAAATTTTATTATTCACATATTCTTTATCTTTTACATTATCACTTATAGAAAATCTTGACAATCAAACTGACTCAATGTCCACACTAAAGTATATGTTTTTTAACAAATTTATAAATTTATTTATTTATTTATTTTTGGCTGCACTGGGTCTTCGTTGCTGCACCCGGGCTTTCTCTAGTTGAGGTGAGCGGGGGCTACTCTTCATTGTGGTGAATGCGGTTTTCCCCGCAGTGGCCTCTCCTGTTGCAGAGCATGGGCTCCAGGCATGTGGACTTAAGCAGTTGTGGTTCACAAGCTGTAGAGAACAGGCTCAGCAGTTGTGGTCCACGGGCTTAGTTGCTCCACTGCATGTGGGATCCTCCCAGACCAGGGCTCAAACCCGTGTCCCCTGCATTAGTAGGCGGATTCTTAACCACTGAGCCACCAGGGAAGCCTGGTATATGTTTAAAGTATGACCAAAATATTTTTTATCCAAAAATATCACTGATTTAATTTAGTCATGCCTTCAAATTTACTATCATGTGAAATGTAACATCATATGAAGGTGTTACCGAGAGATGACCCTGGCTAAAGAAATGATTGAGAAACATGGTTCTCTAGAAACACTCCAGGCACACCTCACTCTCCACACTCCTGACAGAGAGCTTCCAGTGTCTCCTGACTCCACAGCAGCACCTACCTCAAGATCCTACCCCCTCTTCTTTGAGAGCTTTATTGTGACCACGGTTTTTCAAGCTAATGCCTCTCTGTAATTCTAAAGAACTTAATTTTGATTTTCTCAATATTCTGAAATCTTTGTCAAGTTAACCCTTTTGTGCTTAAGTTTTTTAAATCAGGATTAATAATAGCATCCCGCTTCATTGGATTATTGTGAAGGTTAAAGAGGATAATATATGCAAAGCACTAGGAAGAATATATGGAATATAGCGAAGGTAATAATTCTTAGTTATTATAAGTGATCAACCCTTAATATTGTCATCCCTGAATAGTTTCTGTTTTCATAGTTTCCCATAGGCATTGTGATTTCTCAATAAGATAAAACACTGGAAGACAGAAATTATGGCACATTTTATTTTTAAATGAGGTAAGCATTGTAGGACATTGTAAGTTCTGTCCCATCTAGTTTAGGGACTAGAAATAGTCTACTGCTTTTGACCTACTTGTGAATATGCACAAGTATTGAGCTGAAGATTTCCTTCTTATTGACACCAAGTATGCAACTATTATACTTAAAGTCACATGGATTCATCATTTATTTCCCTATTGGAGTTTTACAGCTCTTTTGAAAAGGACTAACAACCTTGACTAGTTTCTTCCAGCAACTGTGTCTTACTCCTTGGAGAGTAGACTCTGTGTCTTACAAGATGAATAACTATGGTTTCTTAATTTTATTTGCATGTTTTTGTAATGATCCTGCAGTTCTCTTCTGTCAGGACGGAGTGATTTAGAATTTCATGATGCTCCTGGACTTCTGTTTCCCATTCTAACACTGGTTCTCTCTACACAGAAGCTAACACACAGGATGGCACTACGGAGATAAGAGCATTACACTGGGGCAGAGTTTAAAGGAAACTGGAATTGCTTTTCTAGGAGGAAAAGAAACTGAGGCAGAAGAAACACCCTGAGGAGCCCGAGCATGAAGGAACTGTGGTGACTGCCAGTGTTTTACCTGGGCACCCCCCATAACGACCTAATTCCTCTCCACCAGCCGACTTCACTCACAGCACATACCCAACAGTGTGGAATCATTAGCCATCTCTGCCTCCCTCTGGGCATTCTTTGTCAGAGTGGCCAGTACCAGGTTCTCCAAACCCTGGACACTTTTTTTCAGGAAGAGAACAGAGATCAATTTATTTCATTGGCAATTGTCAAGCCCAAGGATATATGTGGAGATATCTCTTTGGCTGGGACAGCATTCCAGATCTGTGGTGTAACATTTCTCATCAGGAACCTTCTGAGTCCAGTCACCAGGGTCACAATACAATCATTTGCCTTCATCTGTTTAACTGGTATGATTTATAACCTTTTTTTGAAGTGGGAGGAAGAATTATATTTTCTATTTAAAGATGGCGAGATGGATTTTTCAAAGGTCTTTACATGTGAATGAATTAGTTACTGTATTTTTAAAGACAAAGTAAAACATCTGAGAAGCAAGTTTTATCGCTTAAACATGTGGCGTTTCCTTAATTGGGGAAAACTATTTTCCAATGAAACAACAGAAAACATCCAACGTATTTAAGATTAGAAAAAAATAGAAATCCATTATTTTGAAATCGAGTGAAACAAGAGACTTCCGCTATTTAAAACAATGAAACACAGTTCCATCTTTACATGCTAAGAAGTACATATTGGCAGAGAATAAAAATATAGAATTGTTGCTGAAAAGAGTTGCTCTGTCACTTTGAGACACACTACTATGCTTCGACCATCTCTAGTGAGTATTAACAGGAAACAGTCATCCCTTTGGCTTAGTCATTGGCATTCACTGGTGACAGAGACTTTGAACAGAAGATGCTGACTGAGGAAAACATCACCTTGATCATGAAGTAATTATATAATAATAAACTAGAGGGTTGCTTCATAGGGAAGTCAAGAACAAAATGAATTGAGAATAAAACCAAATGAACCACATCAAAAACAGGCAAATGCAGGCCAGTTCTAGTCAGGCACACAGGCATTGGGGTGACAGCATGAGCTGGGGGTGTGCCCAGGGTACCAGGAGAGAACCCAGCTAGCAAGAGAAACAGCAATTTCCATTCTGTGCTGCTCCCAGGGCACAGCCAGCCCTGGTGAATGGAAGCTGCAATGTCATTCCTTTAGTTGTGCCCAGTTCAAGACAGAAGGTCACCATCTTTCTCTTAAAGATGAGTAACCATTTCTCCTACTGCTATGAACTGTCCACTGCACACTCACTTCTCAAATGATTGATCACAGGCCAGGGGACCATTTCTGAGAATCTCATCTCACCTACCTCCAGTGAATGCATCAGCTGTCTGAGTGTCTTGTGCTTGCTTTGTTATAGGAGCCTTCAGATTTACAGACCAAGATGATTAGTATTCATCCTCTGATTGTAAAGAATGGGAAAGCATCCATTTTTCCCAGAGTTCAGCCAAGAACCTGCCCAGACTCAACTAAATCAAGACAATGAGAGGAATCTTGGATAAAGAAAACAGGAGCAGAAGAATGAGGGAGATAGAAAAGACGTATTGAAAACCTGTTGAAGGTGAACCTGGGAAAGAGAAATCTCTGACCATCCAACAGCCTTCTCAGAACTTGGACAACTGTCATGCAGAGGAGGGATTATCTTTGCTTTGGAGCCCAAGCTCAAGTTATAACCAGTGGGTAAATGTCATTCATGGATAGTTGCCACTCATGGTAGGAAACAATTTTATGTAATTAGAACTACTTAAAAAACTGGAATGGGGCTTCCCTGGTGGCGCAGTGGTTGTGAGCCCGCCTGCCGATGCAGGGGACATGGGTTCGTGCCCCGGTCCAGGAAGATCCCACATGCCACAGAGCGGCTGGGCTGGTGAGCCATGGCCACTGAGCCTGCACGTCTGGAGCCTGTGCTCTGCAACAGGAGAGGCCACAACAGTGAGAGGCCTGCATACTGCAAAAACAAAAACAAAAACAAAAAAGACAAAAATAAAACAAACAAACAAAAAACTGGAATGGATTTTTGGATAAGATTAGGGTACTCCTTAGTACTAGCAGTATTCAAAAATAAACTAGAAACTACTCTGGAATTTTTGAGAATTTTGTGAGTTCCAGAATTTTTCTACTGACTGAGAAAATAAATGTTTCCAGAGGTCTTCACCAGTGGTGTTGTTAGTGCTGTTCAATGGGTACTTGGCCCCAGGAACAAGGCACCCAACTGCATGAGGTCTTCTAGGGGAATTTCTGCACAAGAAACAATGCATAAAGAACAAATGCCCCTTAAAGTTTCACTGAGGCATCGGCCCCAACTTATAAAATGAGAAGACTGGAATTCAGAGAGCACAGAAGATTCCCCAAATGGTTGAGACTGAAGACCTTCCCCCACTGCAGGCTTTGGAGGCACGTCCTGCCTGTGTCCTAATCCTCTGATTTCTGACACAAACTTTGGAAGTGGGGTGGGTAGTAGTCTTTGTCCTTTTAGTTGCAAGGAATGAAGAACCAGTAAAAAGTGAGAGTGATGGCTAGAACAATAGGAAAGGGAAAGTGCTGATGGCTCAGCTGCAAGAAGGAAGTGAGAGAAAAGAATCAGCTCTGAGGGCTGATCTTTTCCTGTTTTTGTCATCTTAGCTTTGAACTAGCTATACGCTCAGGAAAAAAAATCTAACAGTAAAGACACATTAGACAAAAATTTCAATCCACCTGCTTCCCAGGTACTAGCATTCCACGGATAACTGCTTCTACATCATTTTTGTGTTTTTGTTTTTGATTTTGTTTTTGTCTGCAGATGTGTATTTGTTTGTGTATAGGGTTGAGGCTCTGCTCTTTTTCCTTTTAGTGGGACCAAAGTGTATGTATTTCCATGCATTTAAAAAAAAATACCACTATTGGGCCTCCCTGGTGGCGCAGTGGTTGAGAGTCCGCCTGCCGATGCAGGGGATACGGGTTCGTGCCCCGGTCTGGGAGGATCCCATATGCCGCGGAGCGGCTGGGCCCGTGAGCCATGGCCGCTGGGCCTGCGCATCCGGAGCCTGTGCTCCGCAACGGGAGAGGCCACAAGAGTGAGAGGCCCGCGTACCGCAAAAAGAAAAAAAAAAAAAAATACCACTATGTTTTAGAGGGCTTTCCATGAGTGAATCCATATAGGTGCACTAAGTTCTTAATAATAGACATGTCTTTTCTTCTGAACATTTTCTTTCAAATAATTTAAAGAATTATCTTTCAGAATCAACAATTTAATCCACTTGGAATTGATTTTTGAGTTTCCTGTGAAATGGAGATCCAACTTAATTTTTTTCTACTCAAAAATCATTTCTCCCATCACCATTTATTGAGCAGAATATCAGTCAGCATTGATCTGTGATGTCTCCTCTGGCACATATCATGTTTCTACGTGCATGGATCTATTTGTGGACTCTATTTTCTATTCCATTTTCAAAACCAATTATTTATTACAAAATTATAGTAAGATAATACCTAGTACAGCTACTAAACTATATTCTTGTTATTCTTTTTTATAAATGACTTTGGCCTGTATGGGAACATTGTTCTTCTTTATTGAGGGTCAGCAAACATTATCTGTAAAGGGCCAGATAGCAAATATTTAGACTTTGCAAACCATATAGACTCTATTACAACTACTCAGCTTTTCCATTGTAGTGCAAAAGTAGCTGTGGGCACTCTCTAAACAGATAGACATGGTTGTGTTCCAGTACAAGTCCACTTACAAAACAAGGCAGTGGATTGTATTTGGCTCAAGAGCTGTAGTTTCCTGACCTATGTGCTATAGAAATGCCTTGCTGGGATTTTGAATGAAATTTTATTGAATTCACATATCAACTTGTAGAAAGCTGTTAACACTGAAGTATTGTCTTTCATTTATGAACATGATATAACATTCCATAGTCTTTTTAAAAAGGATATACACTAAAATTTTAAATGCACTCCATAGAGAACTTTGGCCACATTTATTCCTAGATATCCTGTAGTTTTCTGTGACTTCTTTCAGGTCTATAGGTAGATAATCTTATTAACTAAACTTATTATACCTTATTTCTCCCCTCACCCCCCAGATTTACAGTCTGACATTTGAATTTACCTTATTACACTGAATAGAATGGCCTCTTCAGTGCCCCATGGCTGTGCTGACATTTAACATGCTGTTTTGCTGGTTTCCTGTACTGTTTCAACATTAAGTATAATATTTGCTTTAAGTTCTGGCAGGATTGTTTTAACATTTTAAAACTTCTTTCTAGTTTGATTATATGTATACTCAAATCTGGAATGGTTACTGAATTTCATCAAATGCTTTTCAATATTTATGATAAAGATAATATCTTCATTTTATTGTTTTTCTTTTTTAGTCTGTTAATGAAGCAATTCAACTTGAAAGCTTTAAATAAGTCCTGGTTTACCATAAACCACCATTCTTTTCCAAGCACCTATTAAATATTATTTTAGTTTTATGCATCTAGATTGGTAGGTGTCATTATTCTATAAATTTCCTTGTTTCTCCTTGTCTGATTTTGATATGAGGTTAATGCATGGCTCATTTGGAAGTTTAAGAATAATTCCATTTTCTGTTGTGCCCGGGGAAAAGTTAAACTAATATTATCAATAACAATAATGTATATTATTAAAGTAACTTCTATTTGTTGTAAACCAGGCTTAACTATGCCACAAAATGGCCATCTCATAACAATTGCTCTCTTATAGCAGAAACGAAGAATGGATTTAAGATCAAATCTATTATTCATTCATTCATTCATTCAATTTTTTTTGGTGGAGGAAATAGATTCTGAATAAGATAGGTAAGTAAAGTATGTAATATGTTAGATGGCTACTAAATGATAAGGAAGCAATAAAGCAGGGAATGAAAATAAGAAGGGGAGGACATTTTTGATATGGTGGCCAGAGAGTATCTCAAAGAGAAGTAACATGTGTGCAGAAGTTTGAAGGGGTTCAAAGATGAAGCCATGTAAATACCTAATAAGAAACAGTGGGCAAGAAGACACTGGGTTTAGAGAAAATATGGCAAAGGAGACCGGGAGAAAAGCAGAGGATGAACCCAGGGAAGAAGGGGGAGAGAGAATCCTAAAGAGAGTCTATATTCCTGCTGCCATGTTATCCCACTTACCCCTGTGGCCACATAGTTTTACTTTCGTGACCAGGAATGGATCCCTTATGTTCCTTTCAAGTCCTCTACTTGAGTGCTCCTTCTCATCCTCTTTCTCTTATTCAAGGACATTACACTAGAAATTCTCTCCTCTCTCTCCTATATTATCCTTCTATGTGAGTTAATTTCCACCAGCAAACATGTTACAATTTCTTCTATCTTGAAAAATATTTAGATTTTTCCACCTACCTCCAACTATTCTATCTCTACAAATTTTAGAGTAAATGTCTATGAAATTATTGTCTATCTTCAGGGTCTCAAATGATTCACCTCCACTTAGAGTTAATCCATTACACTTAGGCTCTACCCCACCATTGCAAAAAGTTCATGTATGTCAGATCCACCAGTTGTTTCCACACTGATAAATCCAAGGGTCACTTTTCATTTCTCACCTTGTTGACCTATCAAGGATATTTCCCATGGCTCATGATGTAGAAGACATTTTTCACCCAATCCTGCTCTTCCTGTGTGTCCTTACTTTATTCTCCACTCCTCTCAGCTGCATCTTGCTTGTCTTTTACCACATCATTGAACTTTAAGACCAAAAAGTCTCAAACCCAGTTCTTAGACTTCTATTCTTTATCTACAGTCACCCCCTTTGAGATTCCCTCCACGGTGTGAAACAACACACATATTTGCTGAAGACCACTAGAATTTTAGTCCAGCTCAGACTTCATCTGAGTTTGAAATCATGTCAACAACAGCATCCTTATCATCTCCATCACAATGACTCTTATAGTCATCTGAAACTTTACAAGTCCTTGTCAAAGTCCTGCTCTTTCCACCAAGAAATGGAAGCTCTCTCTGGTTGCCCAAGCCAAAGAAACCTTGTCTTTATTCTTGATGACTCTCTCCATACTCCATACCCAACCCATCACCAAATCCTATCAGTTACAATTTCCAAATCTGCCCAGAATCTGGCTAACTCTTCCCATCCCCTCCCTCAACACCACTGTGTCCATGTAAGCCACGACAGTCACTGCCAGACTGCACGACTGTCCTATCCTCCTTCTGGCCCTCTTGTTCCCAACTCACCTCCACCACCTTACTTACATCAGCGTAACTGAAGTAAAGCTTGAGAAACACAGCATTCCTTTGCCTAAATTTGTTCAGCTATGTTAGTCTCACTCACAACTGCCTTCCTCACATCCTTTGGGTCTCTGTATAAATTACACTTTCTCATAAGGTCTTTCTAGACGTTATTTAAAGTTAGCAACTTGCACACCACTCACACCCACCTTCTACCTTGACACTTTATATCTTTCTAGTTATGCGACTTTTTCCTTCATTGTCCTTATCACTAACTGGCAGCATATATTTTATTTATTTGATTGCATATTGCTTGTCAACCTCAACTCAATGGTAAGCTCCATGGACAGAGACTTTTCTTTATTTTATTTACAATGTAACCAAACCCAATAGTTACCTCTTTCCTCCTACTCAAAGACACTGTTATCCTACCTGCTATGTCATAAACTATGTGTACTCATCTTTCAACCTTACAAAAATAAAGACTCATGTAAAATATGTATACTTTGAAGTCTGACTTCTTTCACTCAAAATTATTTTGAGAAATTTGGTCTTGTTGTAGATAATTGTAGTTGTTTATTTTCAATTCTGCATGTTGTTCCATTGTAAATAAACACCATTTTATTTATCCCTTTTTCTATTCGTGGCATTTGGTTGTCTCAAACTTTTGGTTACATCAAATAATGCTTCTAGAAGAGTGATACAGGTAATGGCCTGATTTAATAAAGAGACACAGATAGTTGACCTCTGCAACTGGTACTGAAAGAAAAGACAACAGGACTCAAAGGAAAAGAGGGTTTCCTCCTAACTGGTGTGAATATCCATATACTTGTTTGCATCCATTTCCACACTGATAGGGAAACTAGAATTTATTTTTTTCAAAATATATTGAGCTTGGTCAGTGCTGCTGGTGTGGCATAGTGCTTGAGAACAGGAGGTGGAGAGAAGGGATAGATAAACAAGTCAGGCCCTAATATCTTTGGAGTTAGAGAACAGAATGTCAGACTTAAAGGGGAAAAGGCTGTTGCCAATTCTGATCAATTCTCTCAAACCCTTTTCCCCAGTGCTTTTTGGATGTTGAGATAAGATAATAATGCAAATTATGAAATGGATGTCACTTTGAGGCTCTGTACCTGGTTATGGAGAGTTTGTTAAGACAACCTGGGTCTGCCTTTGGGAGGGGATGAAGAAGAGAAGGAAGTTACCATGAAGTTAACTGAAGAAAGTTATGGGGGGAGTTAATATGGAAAGAATTATATAGGTGGATTTTCATGAAAAGGGGTAAACTATAGAAGATACATTTTATTTTATCAGAACCCCTTAACAATCCAAAATTCTATTCAACTCAGTAGATGGGAAGGTATTCTTTGCATTCCAGAAGCCCCCCCCCCCAAAAAAAAACACAAAAATATTTGTTTTCCTTGAAACCTGTCGCTGAGAGCAGCAGAGGCACATAACTGAAGGTGGCCCAAATGAAACCTCTAGGCAGAACTTCCTGTCAGAGACATAAATGCACAGAAGCTGGGAGTTTTTTGGAATTCCTCATGGTGTTGAAGGTGGTGAGTATACATCGGAGGTGCAATAGGTTACAATAGAGGAGCCAGGTGTACAGCAGTTGCTTCCTGCCCAGGTCGTTTCTTTCACTGGAGTTGGAACACCTTCATTCCTGACCATTTCTCAAGCCCGGTTCTCGATCCATCCCATTAATAATTTTAGCTTAACTACAATTTCTAATAATTCCTGTTTTTGTTTGTTACCAAAGATTACTGTTTTCAGACAAATTTCACTGCTCAAATACTGAGACTATGAAAATATTTGCTCTTGGGAGGACAAAAATCAAAGGCAGGTCTTAGAAGTTGTCTGTGGGATGATTCTAAGACATTTCCAATGTGGTTCCACCAAGTTGGGCTGGCATGGAGATCACAGGCTCTCAGAGTTCTGATCTCCATGTCATGGGGGGTATGGTCCTAGAGTTGTTAATATATATTAACTTTTTGATCCATCACATTGAATATTGTTAATTACCTTGCTTTATTGAAAATTCTACCTCCTAAAAATATTTACCTAAGAATCAGACATCAGATTGGTCAAGCCCAAAAACATTAAACAGAAATCTTGCCAAAGAATATCTCATTTTGTGAGTTTAGAGTTTGGGGTTATTTTTTTTTTTTCTAATACACATGGCCTATGTTTTCACTTCAGACAGTTTTTATAATACAGCAGCATAGGACAAAAATAGACAAGTCACAAAGCATCATCACAGTGTGTGTCCCAAGATAAATTTATTCCATTACAAAATAATGGAAGGATTTGTGATGGGACATCCAATTATGATTTTAGAAATAACACTGTGTGATAAATGAAAAGGACAAGACATAAAGCAGGGAGATTGTTTTGAAAATAATTTCAATAATTCAAGAAACTGATTGTACTTGCCAAACTAAAGTTGTGGTTATAGAAATAAAGATAAATGAAATAAAAAAAGAGAACATATAGGGCCTCCCTGGTGGCGCAGTGGTTGAGAGTCCGCCTGCTGATGCAGGGGATACGGGTTCGTGCCCCGGTCCGGGAGGATCCCATATGCCGCGGAGCGGCTGGGCCCGTGAGCCATGGCCGCTGAGCCTGCGCGTCCGGAGCCTGTGCTCCACAAAGGGAGAGGCCACAAGAGTGAGAGGCCCGCGTACCGCAAAAAAAAAAAAAAAAAAAAAAAAAAAAAAAAGTATAAAAAAAAAAAAAAAAAAAAAAAGAGAACATATAAAGTAAAACAAATATTGATAGTGGAGTTTCCATGAAAGATTAATTCCTAATGTTTTGAAGCACACATGGTATATAATTAATTGATTTATGTCCTATGCACCTAGAATGGCATAGTTATGTTTTATCCTTGAGACAAAGGAGAAAATATTTTCCTACATTCTGTAATCAGATGAGGACCCTGGTTGAGAAAAACTAGACTTATTTGAAGGTCTGATACTGGGTGACTTGTTGGATGATAGATGATTTATTAAGCTTGAGACTGTAGGAATAGAGCAAGTTTGGATAAACAAAGATGATAAATTTTGTTCTGAAGTTGAAATTGCTAATTCATGAGGCAATATTCAATAGCCAAACTCTATGGATTTGGAAGGCAATAAGAAGTGTGAACTGCAGATCTAGATTTGGAGATTATCACTGAGTATGATTATCAAAGTCAGGGGTCAGGAATGAGATCTCAGAGGGAGAGTGAGAAGAAATAATGACCTACAGCCCAAAGTTGAGGGGTAGATGGAACAAAACAGTCGTATTAAGGCACTAGGAGAGATCTGAGATGCTGACACATCCAATGCAAAGAAAGTTTTTCACAATGGCAAATGTTTACAGTCTATAACATATGAGGAATGATTGGAGGAGCTTAAGAGAAAAAGACCATGGCGTGACTGCTACAATTGTTAGAAGGGCCGACAATTTGAAGAGACTAACTCTACATAAGGTGCTTAATTCATCCGGCCAGAATCAAATGAAGACATTCACAGAACTGAAGGGCAGAGTTTTACTCAAGATAAAAGCTCAAGATACTTTAGTTGCAAAGATAGAACCCCAAATAGAACCAGTTTAAATAAAAAGGAAGTATACAGAGCCCCCATCGTGTAGCCTGGGAAAGCCAAAGTAACCCACAGGAAGCTATTTTTGAGACTCTGAATACACACCACATTGTCTCTAGGTCCAGGGTAACCCAGGGAAGGGGAACGTGGTAACCTTCCCTATCATGCATCATGTGGTAGTACTAGGTCCCGTGCACACACTCTGAACTCATGACTCAAGCTCTGAGAGGCGAGGATCAGCATTTTCTGCCTCCATTAGAAATAAATGATTGAAATTTTTAAAAAAGACCAATTCCTCAGAGGAAAGAGAAGCAAACAGAGCTGGACAGAAAAACAAGTACTGTCAACTAAGCACGGTCTCAGCTCCCCACCATCCCATGGGCTTCTGTGTGTGTGGTTCACTGCCCATCTCTAGATGCACCATGCAGAAAGTATGTGCATGGTTCACTGGTTAACTTTCAAAATAACAAAGGTCAGAAGTAAAATAAATGAAGGATGAAAGAAAGGGAACATGGACTGGTTAGTTAGCCTTTGCCAGTCACTTTGCTTTGAAGTTTCACAGATACCATCCTCATTACTGTATTATTAACATGTTTAGTCACATGTTTATGTGTATTCCAGCCTTCAGAACACATTGCTATCCCATATCATTCCCAGGATTTTTATTTCTCCCTCTACTGGATCTGTTTGACTCTAATACACTTTTGTGTCTCCTCAGTTTTTTTTTTTTAATTTCCGGATTTCCTCTCAACAGCTTTGACCATTTCTGGCTCCAAGCCAAGCCAGACATAGAACTTAGTCCCTTTTTGAACCTCGCACACCCAGATCCACACATATGTCACAGATATTAAACCAAAAAATTCACTAACGTAAAGCATTGGTGGGCTCACATCCCAGAAAGCCAAAAAGTTAAAGTGGAATGTATACATAAAATATCACTCCTCCAACAATAATGCTTTAACTAGAATAAAATGATCAAAGGCTACCTGTCTTCCTCCTCTCCCGAGCCTCTGTTATTTTTATTCCTCAAACTCCCAGCTATTTATTTCGAATGTAGAGTCATTATATATATATATATATATATATATATATATATATATATATATATATATATATATTTCCCCCTTATCTTTCTCTATAGATTGCTTCCTAGTCTTCTGCAAAGGTTTATTAAAATGTTTTGCCTATTCATAGAGACAGAAAGTAGATTAGAGTGACTGGGGGTTGAGGGGGAGGGGGTGGGGAGATGCAGCTGGTCCTCCGTATCCACATGTTCTGCGTCTGCCTGGGAGATAAAGATGTGAGGGCTGACTGTCCTACTTATACAAGAGACTTATATAACCATCAGCAAAATTTGGTATCTGTAAGCGTTCCTGGAACCAACCTGGCCCCTGCCCCATAACTGTATCAATTATTGGGTACAGAGTTTCTGTCGGGGATGATGAAAAAGTTTTTAAAATAGACGGAGGGATGGTTGCACAGAAATGGGAATGTAATTAATAACATTGAAAAGAAACATTGAATTATATAACTTTACTGTTAATTAATTAATTATTTATATATCTATTTATTTATTTATTTTGGCCGGCACCCCCACAGCTTGTGCAGATCTTAGTTCCCAGACCAGGGGTTGAATCCATGCCCTCCTGCCATGAAAGGGCAGAGCCCTAACCACTAGACTGCCAGGGATTCCCTAATTAGTGGCACTGACTTGTACCCATTAGAAGTGTTAACAGAGCAAAAGTTCTCTTGTATGTATTTTACCACAATGCACAAATTAATTTTTAAAAAATAAGAAAAGGAAGCTGTGTATGGGGCAGGAAGGGACTGAGTGAGGCTCATGGGGACATTTCCTTGGGACTGGTCTCCTGGAACCACCAGCTGCAGCCAGGCCGTGTCCCCTGCCCCCAGCGTGTATCATCCTCCCTCCCACCTCCCAGCCTGGGTCAGACCCGCCTGACCACAGAGGCCCCTTGCCACTCATCCCTGAAGAGCCAGGGCCCTCCTGGCAGCATCCTCCAGGGAGCCATACCCCCAACACACGCAAGAGGGGAAGAAAGATGTTCTGCTTTACCGAGTTAGTTTACCCATCACCCAAGAAGAAACTGGATAGCACAAATTTAAATAACACTTTATCTATAAATGCTATATATGGGTTAAAAAAAATAAGGAGCAGAAAATTAGTGTGTTCGCCTTCACTCACCCACAGTCCCGGGGTGAGAATTACATCTACTCCAGAGTTTATAGGTAGATTTTCAACACTTCGAAAAGATTTTCTCTATTCACACCCAGTAATAACTGCTGGTGTGTTTTAAAATAATAAAATGCAAACTTACTTCAAGCATTTCGTTGGTACATTTCTTCATACTAAATTGTAATTTTGATAAGGAATATTTTTAAATAGGAAAAATCTTGAGAATGGAATAACACAAATTTAGTATTTCATATGGAACTATTCTGATGCACAACTTAAAAAAATATCCGTTGAAAATAGATTTTTAAATGGGTTCATCGTTATTGTCTTCTTTAAAGGGTTTTCACTCAAGAATTTACATTTTTATTCACTGTGGTAAAATCTGTGAGGGCAGATCCCGTCAAAACCAAAACCAAACAAAGAAAAACCAGAAAACTACAACAAAAAAGATGATTTTAAAAAGACATATTTAACATTTAACCTTAAAAGACATTTGGCATTTTCAAGAAGGTCTTAGGAACAATGTATTAAATACTTTTAGGTCACATAATGATATTTAAATGGAAGTCACTCTCAGTAATATTAAAGTTTGTCATTTAGGAAAAATAAAGTTAAGGTAATAGAATCACAAATAATAGCTCTTTCTAGAATCAGATGAAGATCTACAAACTCATTCCATATCCTAATCAGTAAATGAGGAGCTTGACTAGCAAGTGAGTCCATTTAATCGATTTAAAGTTACCAAGAAGGAGGTTCACCTCCAATGCTTTCCTGGAGGCACGGATCAAAGTCCAAAAGTGTAGAAGAAATCACTAAGTTGGAAATTTGACATACACAGCCTTCACAAAGAAATGATTTAGACAAGGTAAGACTGAGAACCAAGAATTTTCCCTTGAACTCCTCAACACCAATTATTGATCACCATGATTTCTAACCTTTACAGCATTCTTTTAACATAGGTATTATATGCCAATGTTATTATAATACATAAAGGAAAAATAAAACCTTCCAAGATATTAGGTGAAATGAACTTGCCCAAAGCCACACAAATTATAAAGGACACACACATGTACACACAAGGAATCAGAACTGAGCATGCACTAACCCAAAGTGCGTCAGACAAATGTTGTAAATCAACTATGCCAGGAGAACTTCCTAATTCTGTATCCTGTTGCCAGAATGGAAGTTTCCGAACTTTAATCCCTTCTTTTGATTTCAGACACAAATACTGCATAGCTGTCAAGGTTGTTGTTAGTCCTATGCCCCCTGTGCCCAGGTGCAGAATGAATCTTCATAAAAGCTACTGCCCCTCATTTCATTTAATCTGGGTCCTCTTTTTGGTCCCCAAGTCTCATTATGAGTAGAAGCCTGTCACTCCAACACTTTCTCCCCAGAGGTAAAATGTGAACCTTCACGGGGATTCACATCCTAGTGATTTCCTTGTTACCAATACATTCATGTCTACCTGGTGGTTATTTATACCAATTCCCTTAAATAATTTTCTTATACCCATGTCACTGTGCCCCTCAGCAAGGTCCCTCATCACCTGTTCAGTTCCTGCTCAAGTTTCTTTTCATTACCTAACTCAAAAAAACCCACTTGAATTTCCTTCCATCTCCATAGATAATTAAAATTCATTTCCTCTTCACTTCACTCTGATATTAGTCAACTTTTTACCATCACTCACCTCCATTAAATATAAAATGGATGAATTAATGCCACTCCTGAATCATCAATCGTTTTCTTAATGTTTCTGTCACTCAAAATGAAATCCATGCTTCCCTCCATTAAAGCTGCCTTCATGCTCCACCCGAGGAACAGTTGTTTAATCATTTTATGGGCTCAGTATAAATATCTGAAAATGACAAGGAACTCATAAAAGCATATGAAGCCATAAAAACAAACATGGTTATGTTTGAACATATAACAATCACACACATTCTTATAACAAACATTTTAAAAGTGTGTAAAATTTCTTGTAGTGCTTGACAATCTGAAACTTACTTCCCTTATAATAAATGAGTTCTTTGACATCAGGAAGAGACAAAAGCATTCCCGCAACCCCAGACATAGCGTTCACTGTGACCTTCCTCTCCATCTCTTCTCTGTCTGTGGGAATCCTCCGCTGGTCTGTCCTCTTCCCATGAAGGGCACTGGACTGCCTGGTTCCCTCTGTACATTTAAATCCTGAGATCGGTGCTGGATTTCTGCTGTGTCAAACAGAGGCGGATATTTTCCATCCATGGATACCTGGGTCAGAATATGGGTAGATATCAGTAACCCTTTAGGTAGACTCCATCCGGGCGCTCTAGTCAACATCAGAAGTAACCACAGACTGCGTGATTCCCCACTTCCTTCATGGTGTTCCTCACAGCCATGGCACACTCTGCATCCACACTTCAACAAGGGATCGATTTGGGCATTTGGTACCTTTAAGGAAGTTTCTTGGAACTCACATTAGGTACACCTTGTTATGTGTTTCCTTATTAACCTGTATATCTCTATTCACGTTATTTATCACACAGTGTTTCTCCCTCCATTCTCTGTGTTTTCTCTGGTCCCTGTGAGGCTGCTCCAGGCCACCTGCTTCTTAGTGCTTGTCTTCCTTGTTCTCCTCCTCTCCTAAGTCCATAAAATTCCCAAAGGCAATACTTTCTAAAGAAAGAACACCTTTTGGGCTTCCCTGGTGGCGCAGTGGTTGAGAGTCCGCCTGCCGATGCAGGGGACACGGGTTCGTGCCCCGGTCTGGGAAGATCCCACATGCCGCGGAGCGGCTGGGCCCGTGAGCCATGGCTGTTGAGCCTGTGCGTCCGGAGCCTGTGCTCCGCAACGGGAGAGGCCACAACAGTGAGAGGCTCATGTAACGCAAAAAAAAAAAAAAAAAAAAGAAGAAAAAAAAAAAAAGAAAGAACACCTTTTGCATTTTAAAAATTCGTAAATAAATAACTTAAGGCTGTCAACCAGAAAGTCACTGCTGATTATTTCAGGGTAAAATACAGCTGCTGGAAAACACACTGCTGGTTCAAGCAACCCTAATAAACAAGCAGCCCTAATAAAAATAACATTCCTCACAGTTGAACACACAGACCAGGAGACGCTGGAGCCTCAGACACCAATGACAGAGGCATTGGATCATGGGATATGGCTTTGTTTAAAAGTGCTGGTCCAGAAAAATACTGGTTCTGACACATTACCATGGGTTCCAGTTAGCTTAGATTTTGCCTTTTTAAAATTAATAACCTTTATTTGGGGAGCAGTTTTATATGTACAGAAAAAACTGAGTGGAAATTGTAGAGAGTTCCCATGTACCTTTTCTCCCCTCCCCAACTATAGGTTCCCCTATTTTTTTATTTTATTTTTTTGTGGTACACGGGCCTCTCACTGCTGTGGCCTCTCCCATTGTGGAGCACAGGCTGTGGATGCGCAGGCTCAGTGGTCATGGCTCATGGGCCCAGCTGCTCTGCGGCATGTGTGATCTTCCTGGACCGGTGCACGAACCTGTGTCCCCTGCATCGGCAGGCGGACTCTCAACCACTGTGCCACCAGGGAAGCCCCTGACATATATTTTTCTTCTCCCCTTTGGGGAAACCTTAATGTCTAAATGATTTGAGGCCCTTTATGGTCTTCACGGACTTTTTTCCCACTGGTGCACTGCTCAATCTGATCCAGTTACTATGTCCTGCTAGATCTATGCTTTCTCACCTTGAGATTGCAATTATGATAATCTTTCTCTCTGGATCTCTACTCCTTCTAATCCCATAAATTATACTTCCAAAATGTCCCTCTCCATAAAAAAAACATTTCCAATGTTTCTAGTTCAATACAGTATAATTATTTTCTTTTCTTATGCTTTATATTTTTATCACTCAATATAGCAAAATCCATGTCTTCTTGGTAAACTGTTTCTTGAGGTCAGCTTGCCTCTTAAAATTTCCCCAGCACAGCATGCACATAATTGGTGTCTAATAAATGTTTATTGAAAAAAATTATGCCTGTGCTTGTTGGTTTACACTCCTCTATATTTTAGCATAATTTCTAAGATTCTAAGATGAGCATTTATTAATGTAAAATTAGAATGAAACAATAAATTTCTTGCAAACTCAATTTTATACAGTATAATGCACATGTCTTTACTTTAGGACTGGTTTCTATGATGGTGGTTGTGTTGCAGGGAAGAAAGGTGGGGTACGAGAGGATGGTCACATCCCAGGTCTCAGGCGAGTCACTGGGATGGACACCAAGTGTTGATTCTTGGCTTCACACAGAAAAGAATTCAAGGGTGCCCCATAGTAAATGAAAGTTTTATTCAGGGAGATATACACTCCATAGACAGAGTGTGGGCCATCTCAGAAGGCAAGAGGCCCCAAAATATGAGGTGGTTAGTTTTTATAGGCTGGGTAACTGTATAGGCTAATGAGTGGGAGGATTAGTCCAACTATTTTGGGAAAGAAGCAGAGATTTCCAAGAATTGGGTCACCGCCCGCTTTTTGGCCTTTTATGGTCAGCCTCAGAACTTTCATGGAGCCTGTGGGTGTATCATTTAGATGCTGATGTATTACAATGAATGTATAATGAGGCTTAACGTCTACTGGAAGTCGAATCATCTGCCATCTTGAACTTAGTTGGTTCTAACCAGTTTATGTTGTGTCCTTAACAGTTATGTCACTCTTATAAAGTTGGTGCCCTGCCCCCTTCCTGTCTCAGTTGAAGGGAAGTGAACATGGGAAGGAAATTCAGAGTGAAGTGTGGTCGGAAACTGGGTGAAAGAACCATAAAAGTGCCTCAAAATGTTACCAGTGCATTGATACCTGAGATTCCTTCAATATTAGTCTTACCGAGTTACATTTATATGAACTTTCCTGAAGATGACAGATTGGGCAGAATACACTAGAACCCAACTCTTGTCCATCTCTATCAATACTTTTCATATTACTATGAAATTATAACTTATAGTATCTGATTCAAATTCTTTCTATAAATAACCATTTATTAAACTCTTTGGAAAATTGGGGTTTAAGGACATAGTCAATCTCAACATGTAGAATTGTATCCTGTGAGACTGAAAATGACTTTTTTGTTTAAGACAACATTGTATTGTGTGTTTTTCCAACTCAAGCAACAATTTCAAATGGATGGAAATGTTTTGTAGTCAGTTCGCTTGCTGGCAGAATTCTCAGAAAATGTCAATGCTGATGAATTATTATGAACAATAATAATTATGGTACTTTTGCATTAATAGATTTTAGGAATAATATAATTCAACTGGAAATCCTTTGTTCATGAAAACAGAAATTTCTCTTGATGGGCCAGCATTTGGCCTGCAAATCTCTGTTGGCCCCAGCAAGAGATGTGATGTGTTGAAAGTTCCCTGATGTTTGTAGTGTCAAGAAACAAGTTATTTTGCTTCTTTGATTTCAGAATACAAGGACAATTACTTATCTGATCTCCTGGGAATTACTGCACATAACATTTTTGCATTGTACTGTCTTTGGGAGTTTCTGTTAATATGGATGTCAAAAAGCTGTCACAGTCAAGGAAGCCCCACTGGAGAAGCTCTGCTGCCCAGAAGAAAGGGGAAAATAAAAGAGGCTTGATTTCCTTCAAAGTAAAAAGCCAGGTGCATGACAACAAATGAATTGCATCCTTTTGTCTTTCTTCCAAGGAAACATATGTGAAAATCCTGCTGATTTCCAATAATCTTAGCACACAAAGCTTCCTCAAAACTTCCAGAGAGCACAGGAAAGTTCTGAAGGCAGGTGAGGCAATAATCATGATTCTCTTTCAGGGAACTGCTTCTTCCTCTGTGCTACTTACACCTCACCAAAATCTTATTTGGAAATTACAGTTGAGTTCACGCTGAGTTTCTGACATTAAGTGAACCTTACATCACAAAAAAACCTCCTTTTTTTTTTTTTTTTTAAGAATCACATCCACTACCAAAAGAGAAATTGGGAAATTTTGAGGGTAGGGGACTGGATACCTAATAAAAGTATATGGATCCTGCTGCTGTAAGAAAATTGCTATGATTTCTTTTCTTACCCAGATGCTCAGGGAGAGAGAGCCCTATTTGCTTCCCTTTTATATAATCTGAAGGCAGAGATGGATTACTTTACTTTGATGTGTGCCCTATGATCAAAAGTGGAAGTTAATGATGAAGAGTCTCAGAATCTCAATCTCAGAAGAATTGCAGGAAAAGCATAACTGTGGGGCAGACAGGTGTAAACTTGCCCATCCTGGACACATGGCAGGAACAGAGGACGGTGTGCATAGGCACTAGATGCAAGGTTGATGTGCAAATACTTAAGGTCCCTTCTCCCTCCCAAGGTGGTGGCTTGATTTTAAATCATGTAAGGACTTTTTAATCCTAGTGTCTAGCACAATATCTCTCAATATCTTCTTGAAAGATCAGCTCTTCTTCCCTTCTCTCTCTCTCTCCCTTTAACAGCTATCTCATGGATATTTTACTAGAAAATCTCCCGCCACCTAATTTACAATATTGATACTATCTGGTGAATGAAAACACCATTAGTACTTCTGTTTTTCAAGGCAAAATGTTATTTAGATACACATTAGCCTTATTTTTTTTAACTTTTTACTTCATATTGGAGTATAGTTGATTAACAATGTTGTGTTAGTTTCAGGTGTACAGCAAAGTGATTCAGTTATACATATACATGTACCTATTCTTTTTCAAATTATTTTCCCATTTAGGCTGTTATGTAATATTGAGCAGAGTTCCCTGTGCTATACTGTAGGTCCTTGTTGGTTATCCATACTTCTCTTTACATCTTTGAGCAGGAATCAGGTTCACTGTATTAAAAGTCCAGGGGTCGTAGCCTCTCAGGCAAGCTTTATGCTACTGCAGAGGACACTTTTGAATATGGTCACAGAAGTCTCTGGTGGGGAGATAGAGCCACAGAAGTGGGGTTCCCAGGGCTGCTCGTCAGCTTCCCAGAGCCTGGAGTGTGAGGAGGAAGAGCACAGAGGCAGAGGAGGTGGCCAAGGCAGAAGATGGCCCAGAAAAGGTGTCTTAAATACGTTTTGCAGTACAGTGTAGAAGAAAGAAGGAAACAAATGAGAGAGAAATGACACTGGCAAATGTAAGTCTTTCCTACCTGTGCCATGCCAAAGTATCACTAACACTTGTAAACTGCTGAAGAAAAACCAGGACAACAACAGAATGTTGGTTTTAGTCGTGGAAAATGAAAAATACAAAGTGAGAGAAGCACAAGATATCCAGTTACAGATGAGAAAATAATGTCACCACCTCACATGTTATCTATGTGCGTTAAAAGTAAAACTTACTTCACAACAGAGAGAGTAAACAGCTCAGACCTGGGACATAGTGAATCCCTCTGGAAAGGACTCAAGCATGGATAACATGTCCAGGGATGTATTGTGAAGGATTTGTTAGTTCCTCTTCAGGAAGCTGGCCTTCCAGAACAAGAAGAATTATTCCAAATGGAAAAGCAAGTATCTGTTATTTATCAAGAAATATTTGAATTTGATTTTGTATCTTCTAGTTAAGGTGAAGGTAAGTCTACTAATAATGTCCTCCCTAGAACTGGATTGGTCCACCTGACTTTATTTATTTTTATTTTTTATTTTTTTAATTAGTTTCTGCTTTATAACAAAGTGAATCAGTCATACATATACATCAGTTCCCATATCCCTTCCCTCTTGCATCTCCCTCCCTCCCACCCTCCCTATCCCATCCCTCCAGGCAGTCACAAAGCACCGAGCTGATCTCCCTGCACTATGTGGCTGCTTCCCACTATCTATCTACCTTAAATTTGGTACTGTATACATGTCCATGCCTCTCTCTCACTTAGTCACAGCTTACTCTTCCCCCTCCCCATATCCTCAAGTCCATTCTCAAGTAGGTCTGTGTCTTTATTCCTGTTTTACCCTTAGGTTCTTCATGACATTGTTTTTTTCTTAAATTCCATATATATGTGTTAGCATACAGTATTGGTCTTTCTCTTTTTGACTTACTTCACTCTGTATGACAGACTCTAGGACAATCCACCTCATTACAAATAGCTCAATTTCGTTTCTTTTTATGGCTGAGTAATATTCCACTGTATATATGTGCCACATCTTCTTTATCCATTCATCTGATGATGGACACTTAGGTTGTTTCCATCTCTGGGCTATTGTGAAAAGAGCTGCAATGAATATTTTGGTACATGTCTATTTTTGAATTATGGTTTTCTCAGGGTATATGCCTAGTAGTGGGATTGCTGGGTCATATGGTAGTTCTATTTGTAGTTTTTTTAAGGAACCTCCATACTGTTCTCCATAGAGGCTGTACAAATTTACATTCCCACCAGCAGTGCAAGAGTGTTCCCTTTTCTCCACACCCCCTCCAGCATTTGTTGTTTCTAGATTTTTTGATGATGACCATTCTGACTGGTGTGAGATGATATCTCATTGTAGTTTTGATTTGCATTTCTGTAATGATTTATGATGTTGAGCATTCCTTCATGTGTTTGTTGGCAGTCTGTATATCTTCTTTGGAGAAATGTCTATTTAGGTCTTCTGCTCATTTTTGGATTGCGTTGTTTGTTTTTTTGCTATTGAGCGGCATGAGCTGCTTATAAATTTTGGAGATTAATCCTTTGTCAGTTGCTTCATTTGCAAATATTTTCTCCCATTCTGAGGGTTGTCTTTTGGTCTTGTTTATGGTTTCCTTTGCTGTGCAAAAGCTTTGAAGTTTCATTAGGTCTCATTTGTTTATCTTTGTTTTTATTTCCTTTTCTCTAGGAGGTGGGTCAAAAAGGATCTTGCTGTGGTTTATGTCATAGAGTGTTCTGCCTATGTTTTCCTCTAAGAGTTTGATAGTTTCCGGCCTTACATTTAGGTCTTTAATCCATTTTGAGCTTATTTTTGTGTATTGTGTTAGGGAGTGATCTAATCTCATACTTTTACATGTCCCTGTCCAGTTTTCCCAGCACCACTTATTGAAGAGGCTGTCCTTTCTCCACTGTACATTCCTGCCTCCTTTATCAAAGATAAGTTGACCATATGTGCATGGGTTTATCTCTGGGCTTTCTATCCTGTTCCCTTGATCTATCTTTATGTTTTTGTGCCAGTACCACACTGTCTTAATTACAGTAGCTTTGTAGTATAGTCTGAAGTCAGGGAGCCTGATTCCTCCAGCGCCATTTTTCATTCTCAAGATTGCTTTGGCTATTCAGGGTCTTTTGTATTTCCAACAAATTTTGAAATTTTTTGTTCTAGTTCTGTGAAAAATGCCAGTGGTAGTTTGATAGGGATTGCATTGAATCTGTAGATTGCTTTGGGTAGTAGAGTCATTTTCACACTGTTTATTCTTCCAATCCAGGAGCATGGTATATCTCTCCATCTATTTGTATCATCTTTAATTTCTTTCCTCAGTGTCTTATAATTTTCTGCATACAGGTCTTTTGTCTCCTTAGGTAGGTTTATTACTAGACATTTTATTCTTTTTGTTGCAGTGGTAAATGGGAGTGTTTTCTTGATTTCACTTTCAGATTTTTCATCATTAGTGTACAGGAATGCCAGAGATTTATGTGCATTAATTTTGTATCATGCTACTTTACCAAATTCATTGATTAGCTCTAGTAGATTTCTGGTAGCATCTTTAGGATTCTCTATATATAGTATCATGTCATCTTCAAACAGTGACAGCTTTACTTCTTCTTTTCCAATTTGGATTCCTTTTATTTCCTTTTCTTCTCTGATTGCTGTGGCTAAAACTTCCAAAACTAGGTTGAATAAGAGTGGTGAGAGTGGGCAGCCTTGTCTTGTTCCTGATCCTAGTGGAAATGGTTTCAGTTTTTCACCATTGAGGACGATGTTGGCTGTGGGTTTGTCATATATGGCCTTTATTATGTTGAGGAAAGTTCACTCTATGCCTACTTTCTGCAGTGTTTTTTATCATAAATCAGTGTTGAATTTTGTCAAATGCTTTTTCTGCATGTATTGAGATGATCATAGTGGTTTTCTCCTCAATTAGTTAATACGATGTATCACATTGATTGATATGCATATATTGAAGAATCCTTGCATTCCTGGAATAAACCCCAGTTCTTCATAGTGTATGATCCTTTTAATGTGCTGTTGGATTGTGTTTGCTAGTATTTTGTTGAGGATATTTGAATCAATGTTCATCAGTGATATTGGCCTGTACTTTTATTTCTTTGTGACATCCTTTTCTGGTTTTGGTGTTATCAATGAGATGGTGGCCTCATAGAATGAGTTTGGGAGTGTTCCTCCCTCTGCTATATTTTGGAAGTGTTTGAGAAGGATAGGTGTTAGCTCTTCTCTAAATGTTTGATACAATTCGCCTGCAAAGCCATCCGGTCCTGGGGTTTTGTTTGTTGGAAGATTTTTAATCACAGCTTCAATTTCAGTGCTTGTGACTGTTCTATTCATATTTTCTATTTCTTCCTGATTCAGTCTTGGCAGGTTGTGCATTTCTAAGAATTTGTCCATTTCTTCCAGGTTGTCCATTTTATTGGCATAGAGTTGCTTGTAGCAATCTCTCATGATCTTTTGTATTTCTGCAGTGTCAGTTTTTACTTCTCCTTTTTCATTTCTAATTCTATTGATTTGAGTCTTCTCCCTTTATTTCTTGATGAGTCTGGCTAATGGTTTATCAATTTTGTTTATCTTCTCAAAGAACCAGCTTTTAGTTTTATTGATCTTTGCTATGATTTCATTTCCTTTATTTATTTTTCATGTATTTCTGATCTGATCTTTATGATTTCTTTCCTTCTGCTAACTTTGGGGGATTTTTGTTCTTCTTTCTCTAATTGCCCTAGGTGCAGGGTCAGGTTGTTTACTGGAGATGTTTCCAGTTTCTTAAGGTGGGATTGTATTGCTATAAACTTCCCCCTTAGAACTGCTTTTGTTGCATCCCATGTTTTGGGTCGCCCTGTCTCCATTGTCATTTGTTTCTAGGTATTTTCTTATTTCCTCTTTGATTTCTTCAGTGATCACTTCGTTATTCAGTAGTGTATTGTTTAGCCTCCATGTGTTTGTATTTTTTACAGATCTTTTCCTGTAATTGATGTCTAGTCTCATAGCATTGTGGTCAGAAAAGATATTTGATACAATTTCAATTTTCTTAAGTTTACCAAGGCTTGATTTGTGACCCAAGATATGATCTATCCTGGAGAATGTTCCATGAGCACTTGAGAAAAATGTGTATTCTGTTGTTTCTGTATGGAATGTCCTATAAATATCAATTATGTCCATCTTGTTTAATGTATCATTTAAAGCTTGTGTTTCCTTATTTATTTTCATTTTGGATGATCTGTCCATTGGTGAAAGTGGGGTGTTTAAGTCCCCTACTATGAGTGTGTTACTGTCAAATTCCCCTTTTATGGCTGTTAGTATTTGCCTTATGTATTGAGGTGCTCCTATGTTGGGTGCATAAATATTTACAAGTGTTTTATCTTCTTGGATCTATCCCTTGATTCTTATATAGTGTCCTTCTTGGTCTCTTCTAATAGTCTTTATTTTAACGTCTATTTTTTCTGATATAAGAATTGCTATTCCATCTTTCTTTTGATTTCCATTTGCATGGAATATCTTTTTTCCATCCCCTTACTTTCAGTCTGTATGTGTCTCTAGGTCTGAAGTGGGTCTCTTGTAGAGAGCATATATATGGGTCTTGTTTTTGTATCCATTCAGCCAATCTGTGTCTTTTTGTGGGAGCGTTTAGTCCATTTACATTTAAGGTAATTATTGATATGTATGTTCCTATTCCCATTTCCTTAATTGTTTTGGGTTCGTTATTGTAGGTATTTTCCTTCTGTTGTGTTTCTTGCCTAGAGAAGTTCCTTTAGTATTTGTTACAAAGCTGGTTTGATGGTGCTGAACTCTCTCAGCTTTTGCTTGTCTGTAAACATTTTAATTTCTCCATCAAATCTGAATGAGATCCTTGCTGTGTAGAGTAATCTTGGTTGCAGGTTTTTCTCTTTCATCACTTTAAATATGTCCTGCCACTCCCTTCTGGCTTGTAGAGTTTCTGCTGAGAGATCAGCTGTTAACCTGATGGGGAATCCCTTCTGTGTTATTTGTTGTTTATCCCTTGCTGCTTTTAATATGTTTTCTTTGTGTTTAATTTTTGACAGTTTGATTTATATGTGTTTTGGCATATTTCTCCTTTTATTTATTCTGTATGGGACTCTCTGTTCCTCCTGGACTTGATTAACTATTTCTTTTCCCATATTAGGGACGTGTTCAACTATAATCTCTTCAAATATTTTCTCAGTCCCTTTCTTTTTCTCTTCTTCTTCTGGAACCCCTATAATTCGAATGTTGGTGCATTTAATGTTGTCCCAGAGGTCTCTGAGACTGTCCTCAGTTCTTTTCATTCTTTTTTTCTTTATTCTCTGCAGCAGTTATTTCCATTATTTTATCTTCCACCTCACTTATCCATTCTTCTGCCTCTGTTATTCTGTTATTGATCCCATCTAGAGTATTTTTCATTTCATTTATTGTGTTTTTAATCATTGCTTGATTCATCTTTAGTTCTTCTAGGTCCTTGTTAACTGTTTCTTACATTTTGTCTATTCTATTTCCAAGATTTTGGATCATTTTTACTATCATTATTCTGAATTCTTTTTCAGGTAGACTGCCTATTTCCTCTTCATTTGTTAGTTCTGGTGGGTTTTTATCTTGCTCCTTCACCTGCTGTTTTTCTGTCTTCTCATTTTTGTTATCTTATTGTGTTTGGGGTCTCCTTTTTGCAGGCTGCAGGTTCATAGTTCCCATTGTTTTTGGTGTCTGTCCCCAGTGGCTAAGGTTGTTTCAGTGGATTGTTTAGGCTTTCTGGTGGAGGGGACTAGTGCCTGTGTTGTGGTGGATGAGGCTCGATCTTGTCTTTCTGGTGGACAGGTCCACGTCTGGTGGTGTGTTTTGGGGTGTCTGTGGACTTATTATGTTTGTAGGCAGCCTCTCTGCTAGTGGGTGGGGTTGTATTCCTGTCTTGCTAGTTGCTTAGCATGGGGTGGCCAGCACTGTAGCTTGCTGGTCGTTGAGTGAAACTGGGTGTTGGTGTTGAGATGGGGATCTCTGGGAGGTTTTTGCCATTTGATATTATGTGTAGCTCGGAGGTCTCTTGTGGACCAGTGTCCTGAAGTTGGCTCTCCCACCTCAGAGGCACAGCACTGACTCCTGGCTGCAGCACCATGAGACTCTCATCCACCCGTCTCAGAAAAATGGGAGATAAAGTAGAAAGAAATAATTAGTAGAAGAAAGAAAGAAAGAAAGAAAGAAAGAAAGAAAGAAAGAAAGAAAGAAAGAAATGAGGGAGGGAGTAGGGAGGAAGGAAAGAAAGAAAAACAGAAAGAAAGAAAGAAAGGAGGGAGGGAGGAAGGAAAGAAACAAAGAAAGAAAGAAAGAAAGGAGGGAGGGGGAGTGAGGGAGGGAGGAAGGAGGGAAGGTAGGAAAAAGAGAAAGAGAGAAGATAAGGTAAAATAGAATAAAGTATGATAAATATAATAGCATTATTAAAATAAAAAGTTATTATTTAAAAAGTAAAAAATTAAAAACAAAACAAAACAAAACAAAACAAAAACCGGATAGATAGAACCCTGGGACAAATTGTGGAAGCAAAGATATATAGACAAAATCTCACACAGAAGCATACACATACACTTTCACAAAAAGAGAACAAGGGGAAAAAAATTGTAAATCTTGCTCTCAAAGTCCACCTCCTCAATTTGGGATAATTTGTTGTAAAAAGAGGAAAAGAGGAAAAAATCATAGATCTTGTTCTCAAAGTCCACCTCTTCAATTTGGGATGATTCGTTGTCTATTCATGTATTCCACAGATGCAGGGTACATCAAGTTTTTTGTGGTGCTTTAATCCGCTGCTCCTGAGGCTGCTGGGGGAGATTTTCCTTTCTCTTCTTTATTCTCACAGCTCCAGGGTCTCAGCTTTGGAGTTGGCCCTGCCTCTGCATGTACGTCGCCGGAGGGCGTCTGTTCTTCGCTCAGACAGGACGGGGTTAAAGGAGCAGCTGCTTGGGGGCTCTGGCTCACTCAGGCCGGGTGGAGGGAGGGATACGGAGTGCGGGGTGGGTCTGCGGCAGCAGAGGCCGGCGTGACGTTGCACCAGCCTGAGGCGCGCCGTGCGCTCTCCCGGGGAAGTCGTCCCTGGATACCGGGACTCCGGCAGTGGTGGGCTGCACAGGCTCCCTGGAAAGAGGGCGTGGACAGTGACCTGCACTCGCACACAGGTGTCTTGGCGGCAGCAGCAGCAGCCCCAGCGTCCCACGCCCTTGTCTGGGATCCGCGCTTTTAGCCGCGGCTTGCGCCTGTCTCTGGAGCTCCTTTAAGCAGCGCTCTTAATCCCCTCTCCTTGCGTACCAGGAAACAAAGAGGGAAGAAAAAGTCTCTTGCCTCTTCGGCAGCTCCAGACTTTTTCCCGAACTCCCTCCCCGCTAGCCGTGGTGCACTAACCCCTTCAGGCTCTCTTCCTGCCGCCAACCCCAGTCGTCTCCCCGAGCTCCGGCTGAAACCCGAAACCCGAGCCTGAGCTCCCAGCCCCGCCCACTCTGGCGGCCGAGCAGACAAGCCTCTCCGGCTGGTGAGTGCCAGTCGGCACCGATCCTCTGTGTGGGAATCTCTCTGCTTTGCCCTCCGCATCCCTGTTGCTGCGCTCTCCTCTGCTACTCCGAAGCTTCCCCCCTCTGCCACCCAGAAGCTTTCCCCCTCCGCCACCCGGAAGCTTTCCCCCTACGCCACCCGGAAGCTTTCCCCCTCTGCCACCCGGAAGCTTTCCCCCTCCGCCCCCTGCAGTCTCCGCTCGCAAAGGGGCTTCCTAGTGTGTGGAAACCTTTCCTCCGCCACGGCTCCCTCCCACTGGTGCAGTTCCCATCCCTATCTTTTGTCTCTGTTTATTTTGTTTCTTTTGCCCTACCCAGGTATGTGGGGAGTTTCTTGCCTTTTGTGAGGTCTGAGGTCTTCTGCCAGCATTCAGTATGTATTCTGTAGGAGTTGTTCCACGTGTAGATGAATTTCTGATGTATCTGTGGGGAGGAAGGTTATCTCCGCATCTTACTCTTCTGCCATCTTCCCCCAACTCGCCCACCTGACTTTAAAGAAAGGTTTTATCAACCTCTGTAAGTGTGCTTCATTTGGTGTCTTCAAAACCAATCTTTTGGCTGGAGAAACTTTTGAATTGGAAAACAAATTATATTTTCAGGTCTGCTAGTAAATATACATGCCTGAATATGTAGGACAAAATATTTGTCAGTGGAACAAGGACCAAAGCTAATGCTTCCAGGAAGCATTGCTGAAACAGGTCAATTTAGAGTCTAAGTCTGAACAAACTAAAATTAGCATAGAGATGCACAAGGAAGAAAAAGTAGAGAGGAAAGCTAACAGAACAAGGAAATTGAAGTCTACTTCAAGGCATTAAGTGAGCAAAAGTGAAACTTAAAAAAAAAAAGAAAACATTATTTCCAAAAAAATTGGATGGAAGTGTCAGTACAAGCAATGCTCACAATTTCAATTTGACAGTGAAGGTTCATCCTACACTTTTAAGGCAAAGTAAAATGAACAAGGGTCCTAAAAGAGGAGAAAGCAAATGAGTCTGAAATGAGCATCTGTGAATCAAGTAGCCAATGAGTCTGGGAAGTGATTCTGATGGCCTCTATTTGCCTTCTAAAATGCCTACTTGCATCGCCTGTGTTCAAGCTCACCCTCAAATCAGATAGGAGCCCAAACACCAGGCCTTGGTCTAAACTAGTACTAAGATGTACCCATGAAAAGAGATGCAAGATTCAAAGCCAATATAACTCTTGCAAGCACACCACCCAACACTCAACTCAGCTTAGCCTGAAGGCTCTCACCAATGTCTCCTTATCTCCCATAGTGAAAATCAGAAAAAAAAACAGAAAACTGTTTTTTCTCCAAAAAAAAAAAAAAAAGAATAAAGAAAGCTGAGCGGTGTCTTGATCTAAGAATAAGTGCACAGTGTGAACTATAAGGAAGACACTCTAGCATCAAAACAAGGAAGGGTCTAGTCTACAGATCTGTGTTTCTTGAAGTCTATTTGCAAGCAGAAAAAAAAAAGACTGTAAACACAGTTCTAAAAAAAAAAGAAAAGTGAATACAGTGACGCTTTTGTTGTGTCTCATTGAAATACATCCTACATACTCCTCATTTCTCAAAGAGAGGTTCTGTAACAAAGCACAAGTGGGTCATACCATTGACACAGAGCTGTCTGGGCAGGATGCTTCAGAGCATAAACATTTCTTCAAAACTATACTTCATATATATATTTTAAACCTTTAATAAATGTAGGCTTATTTTTCTTTTGAATGTATATAACTATTCAATCATTGTAATAGTTTAGATTTCTTATAATACCTTGAACCCTTAATTTGAGTTGAAGTGTGTCATATATTATTGTTTTGGAAAGCAACAATGGTTATTAAAGTGAAGATGTTTTAATTATAAAGTTTTGGCATACTTATATTTCCCTTACATAGGAGACATTAGAGTGAATGATCTTTGAAGACAAGTTGAGTATCACTTAAAATTCTTTACCGTAACCGCTGAGTAAAGTAAGTCCTTGACATTCACATCCTCCTAGTTGTGTGTGGACCCCTCAAACCACTGCTACATTTCATTTCTCAGACGAAACGTGTATGAGATTGTATTAGCTGTCTCAGACTGCCGTAACAAAATATCACAGACTGGGGACCTTAAACAACAGAAATTCATTCATTTTTCACAGTTCTTGAGGCTGGAACCAAAAATCAACTTTCCGGCTGATTTGGTGGGTGACAGTGGCTATCTCCTTGTTTATTCTGTCCTCACAGGCCTTTCCTCGGTGTGTGGGCTAACAGAGGGGGAGGGGGGAACTATCTGGTGTCTCTTCCTAATAGCACACTAATTCCATTGGATCAGGGGTCCACCTTCCTTATACCAAGGCACACTTTCTTATACCAAATACAGACACACTTGGATTCAGGGCTTCAACATATGAATGGGGCAGGGGCAAACATCCAGTCCATAACAGAGATCATGCTGTGAATGAAAAATGTTGCTGCCATATCAGTCCAAAATGATGTTGCAGCCATCAAGCCATCACTTTACAGCCTCCCCAAATGTGAACCCTGGGGGAACTCAGGATGGAAAAAGGATGCCCCCCATCAACCATCAGCCACTGCAGCCACCCCCTGACTTGTACCCTGAGGGGACTCAGGAGGAGAAAGCACAGGACTCTGGCTCCAGATAGCTGAGGTGCACGTCAATGTGGTGATTTCAGTGAGCCCAGATTCTTACATCTTCCCATACATATAAAATCACTAAATTATTTAACTTGAGATGTCTGGTTTTCTTTAATTAACAGTAATCTTTTGATGTTCCAAATACCTGGCCTTTGTTGCAAAAACTCCTCTGTATCCTGGCTCCCCCCTTACCACTTCGGAGGAGTCCCTCAGAATTATCTGAGATGCTGTGTCCCAGGCTTAAGTCCTCAGTTTTGTCCCCTGAATAAAACATAACTCTCAACTTTTAGGCTGTGCATTTTTTTTTCAGTCGACAGTAATCAGCGAATGAGCTCAGGTTCAGGAATTAGTAAAAGACTAGCTCTGAACTCCAGGATCTAAGTGTCCATTGTTCAAAGTGACCCCTTAGCAAAAACCACAAATTACTGTATCACAGACTTTCAGGATAGGTCCCTTATTTAGTCAAGAATTGCAAATGTTACATGTATGAATGCCAAGGGCTTTTGGATTTGCTTTATATCAAGTTTTTGACCAACCAGTGAGAGGGAATTCATTTAACTTAGAAAATTTAAAGCCTTCATTTGTATACATCTTTTAAACTTTAGAGCAACTGTGCTTTATCAATTTTTAAAGTGCAGTACAAATTTGCAGGAGATAAATAAGAACCCAGAGGTCATGATACACTGTGTGAACAAGCCTCCCCCTCCTGCCTGGAGCCCCCATTCTGAGCTCTGGTCCTAGCCCCACTGCCTCACATCTGATTCTGCCTCTTCTTCTGGCTAACCTGGACTTAAACCCCCTCCCTTCGACCTCCTGGTAAGCTTTTGCTGTTGTTCTTAAGTTATGTGATAAATAAATACAGGCTCATCGAAAGAATTAAATAATGTGTTATGTTGGTATAAAAAGCAGAACTTGGGGAGCCCTCTCTGGCTCCATTAGAAATGCAGGAGATGCTTCAGCTGATGCTATGGAGAATTTATACACACACTTCATCTTGTTTCTTGGGGCTCATTTTATATGTATGTGTGTGTGTGGTGTGTAGGTGTGTGTGTATGTGTGAGTGTGTGTGGTGTGTAGGTGTATGTGTGTGTGTGTGAGTGTGTTTGTGTACACAGAGTGGAAGAGAGAGGGGACAACAGGAGAAAGGTAGAGAGTTGCAGTTCCATTTTTTGTTGTTATTGCTGTTCAACATCACATCTTGGCAATGTACCCTAGACAGTACCTAAAAGTCTGTGTCATCTCATCACAGCTGCATAATATCCCCTGGTGTGTACTCTCTCTATTTTCCTGATCCACCTTGGTGAATAGTTTGTTGATTATTTATTTCTATTATAAGTAATCTTAGGATATACTTACTTGTAAATAAACAGCTGTGCCGTCATTTGAATTTCTCTAAAACCGATTCCTTAATTTTTAATAGATATTTATTGGAGTATAATTGTTTTACAAAATTGTGTTAGTTTCTGCTGTATAACAAAGTGAATCAGCTATATGCATACATATATCCCCATGTCCCCTTCCCCTTGAGCCTCCCTCCCACCCTCCCTATCCCAAACCTCTAGATGGTCACAAAGCACCAAGCTGATCTCCCCGTGCAATGCAGCTGCTTCCCACTAGCTATCTATTTTACATTTGGTAGTGTATATATGTCCGTGCCACTCTCTCACTTGGTCCCAGCTTCCCCTTCCCCCTCCCTGTGTCCTCAAGTCCATTCTCTATGTCTAAATCTTTATTCCTGCCCTGTCGCTAGATTAATCAGTACCTTTTTTTTTTTTTTTTTTTAGATTCCATATATGTGCGTTAGCATGTGGTATTTGTTTTTCTCTTTCTGACTTACTTCACTCTAACACTGCTTTCTGATTAAACACACCCAGGAAACACTCCTCGCCACAGTGGGAGGACACAGTCCATCCAGGTCTCCCAGCACCTCATGTTACCACCCTCCCCAACCTTGCTGACGTGCCTATGAAGCAGGGTCCCCTCTGCACCAATCCTAACTACCATTCCCCTCTGAGGTGGTACCTTGCATTATTTGGTGGATATGAAGATTCTAGTTATCATCTTGGCTCACTTACTGTTATGTTGCTTTTCTCTTCCCTTGGTTTCTAGAAGGACTTCTCATATCTGGCTTGCTTTCCATTTAGTTATGACCCTCTGCTCTACCATTCCATTCACTTATCAAGAGACAAAAACTGGGTCTTGGTTGCTGTCCATCTAAGCCCTTTCACAGTTGTATAACTAGGGGATGTGCACACACACACACACGTATACAAAGGTGCACACATGTATTTATGATCTCTTAGTATGAAATGAGTCCTAAGAAACAAACAAACATGTACATAAATGCCTAATAGGTCCCGCCAAGGGTCCACACCTCTGGAAATCAATGAGAGGGAGCTTCTTAAGTTTGGCTTGATGGAATTTCTACCTGAGCATTTGAGTCCAGACATCATGGGCTTGGTTTCTATTCATAAGAATTTACAAAGTGATTATTCTATTAATAATGGAAAATAATACAGAACAACATAAAATGATCTGCTAAAGTGTGGGTTTGAGAATCAATGACCAGTCTCATAGTAAGATTTAATAATATTTAATTCATGAAATGTGACAATGAATAAAATCATTTATGGAATATTTTGAAGCCAATGAGAGCTAATGAATCTTATAAATAACAGGCAAAATTATTTTATCAGTGGATATTACAGATTTAATATAATAGAGTTCTCCAAAGCCAAGGAAGTAAATGCCTGAATAACAGCCATACTTAGTCACAGGAGAGGTAAAATGATCTTAGGTGATACTCAAAAATCAAAGATGGATTTGATTAAAAATATTTTATAATTTCTGAAAACTAATAAATTATACATAAATCACCAGACAGAAAAAAATAATAATTTCTTTCTTTTGCTACTAGAACTGCATTTAATCAGAACCTAAAAGTCCTATCGTTTCTATTTTAAATAATTTCTGAAGAAGACCAGGAAGCAGAGTTGAATGTGACTCTCTCTTCCTCACAGAGATATCAAGCAGCAGCTGAAAGGAAGCATACTGAAAAACTCTCTCACTCCCGTGCATAAAAATCTCACACTGGAGCTCTGCGGGTGGGTAGTACTGTGTCTCTGATACAGAGCTCAGGGAGAAAGGAAAACAAGATAAAGAAGAAAAAGTTCCTGAAAGAACAGATCCTAAACATGAAGGGAATCATTACATTTGAGGAAACAAAAGAATGGTAAAATATTTTAAAACATCCAGGAAATTGGAAGAATTAAAAGAAAATAAGACAGAAATAATGCAAGTTGAAAGAGTTAACACAAAAAAATAATGATGAGTCTCTGGACAGTGTAGTAATATCACAGGCATTCAACATTCTTTTATTTAAAAAAAGCTACTTTTAAAAATCTTAAATTTTTCTGTGAAACAGTTACATAAATGCTTCTGTGAATGGCTTTTATTAAAAAATGTGGTTGAAAGATATTTTCTCCTGTATGATCAACATTATTTCTCTGCATGCTTTTCCCTCTTTAGATGTGACTGTCATCTACCTTATGCAAATAGTAAATATTTCTGCCATCTTTGGTTTACACACACACACACACACACACACTTTGTGATGGAATGATTAGTTCTTCTTTAGTCAACCTATCACTAGAATAGGTTTTTAACATTTATGATCAAAACATTGCATGGGATCACCTTTACAAGATATGTGAGGGTGACTCTAGTGGAAAGCTTCTAACCAATAATTTTATACATGGAATGCATTCTTACTGTTAACTGAGCTAGAGTCTCGTTAAACTCAGTATTATCAGTGAAATTAGACAAACATAAAAATAAAATCAGTTGTCTGTTCACACCTGCTTTCCTTTTATTGTTCCTCACAAAAGATAATACTGCATTGTACAATGCAGCTGCAAGTGCCAGAATATCCCCTCTGCCCCCCACCAGTCGTGAGCAGGTAGTAGCAAGAGTTCCCCAGATCCAGAAGTGGGGAGCTCCAGAGCTGACAAATTCGGAAGCCAGCTGCTTCCCATCCTCCACATCCTAATTTGGGGGTGTCTTCCTCATAGCCACAGAGAGGTATGGCAGATCCTGGCACAAAAAGGGTACCTGGAAAGGACAGGCAACTCTGTTATTAAGGAAGAAAATCGTTCCCAGGGACTTCCCTGTCAGTCCAGTCGTTGGGACTTTGCCTTCCAATGCAGGGGGTGCAGGTTCAATCCGTGGTTGGGGAGCTAAGATCTCACATGCCTCGCTGAAAAAAAAAAAAAAAGCCAAAACATAAAACAGAAGCAATATTGTAACAAATTCAATAAAGACTTTAAAAATGGTCCACACCAAAAAAAACAAAAAAGAAAAAGAAAATTATTCCTAGAACCTCCTCAGCAGACCTCTCAAGGCTGTGAACCAGGGAGAGTTACCTGCGGGACTTAAGACCTGCAAGGGGAATGTTTATGTCAATCCTGGCCATCTCCACATGCCTTTATTATAAGGTAAAGGTGATGGAGTGAGATCAGTGGAGGATGGCATTGTTTAGGCAGCTAGCCCTGTCTGTGACATCCAATACACTTTAAAGTTCTTTTACAAAAGATGATTTATGCTAATATTTTTGAATCCCAGTCTTCTGTTTCTTTCCACTCTGGAATGCAGAACTATGGCTTTCTCATTTGATGAAAGGATATATACCACAAGACCTAGAGATACAAATTGAAATGGGGAGGGAAGAGACAGGGAAAGCACGTTCTGAAGAAATTCTCAAAAATTCCCAAATCAAAGATCATCCTATGCCTAGAGTTGCCACCTGTTACTATCTAGCTGACCCTGAAGACTAATTATTACTCAGCACAAACACAGAAGCTGGTCACCTACCTCCTGTTCAGTGACCATCCTTCATGGATTCAGTGCTTCTCTCTACTCTTAAAAGCAGATATATCCCCTCTTCCTGGCCCACCCTCCAAGTCCTGGAGAACCATGTCTCTGGTCTCACAGATGAAGCCAGGGTTCAAGCAGAAGCTCCCATGTCTCCTGACCTCAAATGCATCCACATTGATGCTGCAGGATCTCTTGGGGCCTCTGGGCTGCAGTCAGCACAGGGTGGGTCATTCCCTTTGTCTTCTTCTGTCTTTCCAGCACATCACTGAGGTTCAGAAAGGATCCAGGCTTGTAGTGGCTGTGTCTACCAGTTAGCAGTGCCTATGGTTTGCCACCTGCAGCTGTGCCCACTTATTCTCCTCAACTGGCATTAAAGGCACCAGGTTAATTATGGGTTTATAGCCATGGTATAGCCCATCACAGTCTCCCTTTCACTGAAGAAATGCCCCTCTTCCCGGACATTGGGTTAAGGGGAAACCACTGCCTACTCTTGACCTATCTTCCCCTCAGGAAGGGCGTCATCTGGAGAAACACCCCTCTCACCCCCTACCTCGCAGATTCACTGGGGAAGCCTGTCCTGGTTTGCTCTGTGCTCTGTGGTCAGTTTGTGGTCATATTTTCCTCTTTATTTATTGGAGATGGGGTGGAAGTGGAGGTAAAGTAAATGCATTGATAAAACATCTAATTCTGGTGAAGGGTAAGCCCAAGTCCACAACCATGCTTATTTGCATATACAGATGATTCTTGTTATTCATGATAAGTATGTTCTCTAAATTCACTGCAAACACTGAATTAGTAGATTCTAGCCATTGCTCCTGGTGGAAATACAGGGTTGGGTTCCTGCAAGCCTCGGGTCACAAGTGGTCAACTGATAACCTCATAACCCTGTTTTATGTGGTTTCTGCATAAAGACAGCTAATTTGATAGGTATGGTTGATTCATTGACCTTGACCTGATGGGCAGCAGCATAAAGGAAACCTTAATCTGAAAATTGGTGAGAAATCTAGTATGTGGAAGAATAGTATAAATACAAGGATATGGTAGTAGGTAACGGTGGGGACTTAGGAAATGGATGTCCTCCAAAATCTGTATTAATCAGGTCAGGCTGTCATAACAAGTTACCACAGGTTGGACTATTTAAACAAAATAATTTAATTTTCTCACAGTTCTGGAAGCTAGGAGTCCAAGGTCAGTCCCGAAGACCTTAACTAATCCCAGCACCAACACTAAATCCCAATGTCTCATCTAAATAATACCTAAATCAGATTTCAGTGAGACTTCATGTCTCAGAGTACAACAGTAACCCTCCAATGACAGCTTGGATTGAGTTTTTGACAATGGAAATGGAGAAAAAAGAGTAGACAAATGTTTGAGGTCCGAAGGAAATGGAGTTAACAAGATTTACAGAGTAGCTGGATTTGAGTAATTAGAAGAAATGGAAGTCCACTAGATCACCCAGGTCTCCAGCGTAGATGAATTAGTACCTGGTATTAGCATTAATCAAACACAATGGGAGGAGGATAATTGTGGGAAGATAATGGATTTGGCGAGAAAGCACACACAAATGTTGCCTTCACTTTTTCCTATAAGTCTCCAAACCTAATGCATAGATAAGAGAGTACATCAATTTACTTCTTGCCTTTTATCAGCGCTTTCTGACCTCAGTCTTTCTAACTGCAAGAACCTTCATTTATATGGTTCTTGACAAACTATAATCTGAGTCACTGAGAAAATAAATGGTGCTATATAGTAAGATCTTGACTAGAAGATGAAATTTTGGAATTATTCTATTGCCCAAGGCCAGAAATATGCAAGGTGATCTCATAAATCTCTTTTCATAAACTAGGCTCTGTCTCCATGTTGCTGGGACAGGAGGAGCTTCATCTCTGGCTCCTGATTGAAGTCTCAATTCAGCTTGACATGAGAAAGGACTTCCCCATGGCTGAGGAGCAGGGTTAGCAGGGTGACCTGCCCTCTTTCTTTTGAGGAGTTGACACTTGTCCTTCTCCATCTGGCTACAGGCTGGATTTCTATTTCAACACAGGTGGTCATCCCCATCAACCCCCACATACACACACAGACGGGCAGACACAGACACACAAGGCATACACACACACACACACACACACGTTCTTTCACCAAGATACCGCTGACCTCAGAACAACCACCACTCCATTCTCCTCCTATAAATCTTCTCCTCTTGGCTAAGGACATCAACACATATGAACACAGGTTTCCTTTTCCCAGTTTTACATAATTATTTAAACTGCTTTGGAGCTTTACTGGGGGACATCTTTGTGGTTCAATCATTACCTATAGTTGAAGGTCCTCTAACTTTCTAAGTCCAAATTAGTCAAGGCCAAGTTTTTATTGACAAATTTTATGGAAATTTACTTACATATTCACTTTAAAGCAATCTTTGTTTCTAAACTGTGAGGGTTCTAAGTTTTAACCTATTGGTGTATTCCTATTTTGCTGTTTTCCGAGTCACAAGAAAACTTTAAGTTTAGTAAAAAATATGTCAAGTTAATAGACTGTATATGAAAGGAAATTACCATAAGGATAATTCCAAACATTATATGAATAATAAATGGTTAAATATTTGTTTTTCTCATGTTCTTTTACAACATGTAGAGAGAATATTGTTTAATTTATTCTTATTTGAGCTTAAATTATCATGAATAAACAACTACCAATTGATAGTCTAGTACAAATCACCAGCAAAATAAATATATTTGGTTAAATATTTCAACAAAAATCCTAGTAAATGTACCATTTTGGTTGGTATGCTGCACAGCACTTGCATTTGTATTCTGATTCCTCTGCCTCCCTGACAAAGTTGGAGAAGGCACTGAAAGGTAGAACATTGCTAGGAGTGGTATTATCTCATTTCAATGATTGCTTTAAAGTAATTAAAATTTTAATCATTTTTTTCCACTCTTAGATTCAGAGATGTATCAAATAGGAATATTAATGAATAATGATTTACCCTCTAGAAAAAATTTTCCTTTAGGGTCCAAAAATAATAACTGCATTATCAATGATAGGTATTTTCAATACAGGTTTTAGAATATGGGTATAATGGATATAACTTTTATTACCCATTTTTGTGATCTGGTCAAATATTTTGCCTCACAATTTTTATGTGCACAATTATATTGCCTAATAAGAATAAATGTGTTTAATTATTGTCATAAAATGTTAGTGTAAAACAAATACTAAGTCCATTAGTGAAAAGGAAGGCGAACAAAAAAATCTAAATACAAAGGCTGAACTAACCATAAAATACTGATAAATACTTTGTGAACTATAGAAATGTGAATTTTATGTTAATCACTTTTGAAGAAATTTATACTAGTAGCAAGTATCATTAAGGACATATTAGTTTTTGAAATATTTTGTTCATAAAAACTTATAGGGCCATCCTGACCAAACATGTCTTTCCAGTTAAAGCAAGCCCAAGAGGAAAATTTCTGAGAACATAAGTGTTACAAAGAAATACTTTTAAGTTTAACACACTGATCTTTTGTTTGATTGGTGATATGTATTACACTCAGGAATAAAAGACAGAGGGTTAGGGAGGCAGTGTGCATCCCCTTCTGGTAACAGCATCCAGATCTTCCTGTGAGAAGCCACTTCTTTGCTCTTTTACACAATCCTGTTTTGATTCTTAATCCAGGGCTGGCTCTCTCCTGTCTGGTGGCAGCCAGGACAGTGGGAATCTCTTCTGTTTACATTTAAAACTTGAGAAAAGTGAAATATCGTACTCAAAATAGTTGGAACATTTGATTCTAACAATGGTACCCTTAAAAGACTGCACTTTAGGTCTCTCTGGCTTCTGTTACTTCTGGACCTGGGTTGGATTTATCAAGTACCCATTTCCTCTCATACACTGTTCCCTTAGATTAACTAGAATTGGATTCTGTTGCACTGAATGAAAATCATAAGTGATACTCGAGGTATGCATTCATTCCTTCTGAAATGGCTGAGAGTAGATTCAGGTTTCCAGAAATAATTGATATAGAGTAACAGTATTCTATGAAAAGTAGGTAGTCACATTGTGACAAAGCAACTTCCAGGGGACTAGAATTTGCAGGAATACAACCAGAAGTCTGATTTCTCCTCAGACCCTTGCTACACAGTTGACCTCCAGAAAGTTATATAAGCACATTGCTCATTTTCCCCTTGAGTAAGGATAACAAAGGTAGGGCCATTCACTGTGAAAGTTTGTATTCAAAATGCCTTATCGTTCATACACAGAATTTTTGCTCAATAAAGATTTGTAAAATGAATAATATTTTAATCTACCTGCCATTTAAGTAAGAGAATCATGGTAGACATTTGCCAGTCTCTTGTTTGCCTAGTTTCTGAACTTCTTGGCTTATAAATCTTGTTCAGCGAAACAACATGTCAGCCCCCAAGGCACTATAGAATCTGAAAGTTCCAGAGATAAGCCTTAAGTAACTTCTTATAACAGGATAAAGGAATGTGATCCAAGCCCTGCTCAATCATATGTACCCAACTTCTAACCCTGAATCAGGGTTGTGTGATGCAAAGAGGCAGAGACCACAGCAAAACAGCATTTCAGGCAGTGCTATTGCAGGAAAAGTGATGTCTCAGGAGAACCTTAGGAGTAATGCTTGCAGTGGTGTCAGTGTTCCACTGTGGAAAGGACAGAAGATTAATCTCAGTATATGCTTATTCTAGCGTTTCTTCCAAATCAGCGACTTTGGAGGTGGGGAATAAGGAAGGAAGCAAGCTATAATTTAGCCTGTCCTCCAAACTATTCTAATGAAGCTTCAAGTTTGAGAACATCTGGTCCAAGAGCACAGGTTTGAGACTGGATCTGCAGGATTCAAATTTCTACCACCTAATTTTTATACATGTATGTGTGATATTTTGCACATCATTTAATCGCTAATCTCTCAGTTTCTCACCAGTAGAGTAGAGATAGTAACTCCTATCTTGTAGGTCTTTGCTGACACACATTACATCCTATATAAATATTAGCTGTGATTATCTAACAGTCACTTAGTACATTTATATTTTGCTTAAAATATCTTGAAAAAGTTTATATTGCTTGCAGCTAAATATTACAAAAGATAAAGGATCATTAAAAATGTGGTTGTAATATGTTTCACACTTGAAGAAAGAAAAGGTTTGCAAAAACACTTATAAACTGCAAAGTATAATGTACCCATTACATAATAACACCTCATCCTCTCCTCCCCTAGCCTCTAGAAACCACCCTTCCACTTTCTCTATGAATGTGACCAGTCTATATACCTCATTTACATGGAATCAAATGATATTTGTACTTTTGTGATAGGCTTATTTAACTTAGTATGTTAATGTCCTCAGGTTTCACCCATGTTATAGCATGTATCAGAATTTCCTTACTTTTGAGATTAAATAATATTTCATTGTACATATTTATCACATTTTGTTTATCCAATTATCCATCAATGTACATAGGTAAATTGCTTCCACCTTTTGCTTATTGTCAATAATGCGGTAATAAACATATATCTCTTCAAGTCCCTACTTTCAATTCATTTTGGTATATACCCAAAAGTAATTCTATTTTTAATTTTTTGAGGAACTATCATACTGTTTTCCATAATTGCTGTACTATTTACTTTCTCACTAACAGAAGACAAGGGTTAAAATTTCTCCACATCCCTACTAAAACTTATTTTCTGTTTTTCTTTTCTTTTCTTTCTTTTTTTTTTTTTGGTAGTAACAACCATAATGGGTGTGAGACAGTATCTCACTGTGGGTTTGATTTATATTTTTTTCCTAATAATTAATGATGCTCAGCATCTTTTCATGTGTTTATTCATCATTTGCATATCTTCTTTGGAAAAATGTTCTTTCAAGTCCTTTGCCCATTTTTAATCAGGTTATTTTAATGTTGCTGTTGAGTTGCAGGAGTTATTTAAATATTCTGGATATTAGCCTCTTGTAAGATATATTATTTGCAAATGTTTTCTTCAATTCCATGAGTTGTCTTTTCCCTCTGTTGATTGAATCCTTTGATGAAAAGAAGTTTTAAATTTTGATGTAGTTCAGTTTATCTACTTTGTTGTTGTTGTTGCCTGTGCTTTTAGTCTCATATTCAAGAAATTATTGCCTAATCCAAAGTCATGCAGCTGTCCCACATTTTCTTCTAAGAATTCTACAGCTTTAAAACTTACAATTAGGTCATGGATCCATTCTGAGTTGTTTTTTTTTTTTTTTTTTTTTTTTTTTTACCTTTTCATAGATTTATTGGTAATTTGTGTTTTCTCATTTGTAATTTACTCTTATAGTCTGTTCTAGTATTTTGACAAGCATTTCACAAGTAATTGTACATTATTTTAACATAAAAAATAACAAATGTTGGAATTTCAGGTATGGAGTCAAGAGAAGGAGAAATACATTTTTTTTACGTTTTTATTGGAGTATAATTGCTTTACAATGGTGTGATAGTTTCTGCTTTATAACAAAGTGAATCAGTTACACATATACATATATCCCCATATCTCTTCCCTCTTGTGTCTCCCTCCCTCCCACCCTCCCTATCCCTCCCTTCTAGCTGGTCACAAAGCACTGAGCTGATCTCCTGTGCTATGCAACTGCTTCCCACTAGCTATCTATTTTACATTTGGTAGTGTATATATGTCCATACCACTCTTTCCTTTGTCCCAGCTTACCCTTCTCACTCCCCATATCCTCAAGTCCAGCCTCTAGTAGGTCTGAGTATTTATTCCCATCCTGCCCCTAGGTTCTTCATGACTTTATTTATTTATTTATTTATTTAGATTCCGTATATATGTGTTAGCATACAGTATTTGTTTTTCTTTTTCTGATTAACATCACTCTGTATGACAGACTCTAGGTCCATCCACCTCACTACAAAAAACTCAATTTTGTTTCTTTTTATGGTTGAGTAATATTCCACTGTACATATGTGCCACATGTTCTTTATCCATTCATCTGTCGATGGACACTTAGGTTGCTTCCAGGTCCTGGCTATTTTAAATAGAGCTGCAATGAACAATGTACATGACTCTTTTTGAATTATGGTTTTCTCAGGGTATATGTCCAGTAGTGGGAATGCTGGGTTGTACGGTAGTTCTATTTGTAGCTTTTTAAGGAACCTCCATACTGTTCTCCATAGTGGCTGTATCAATTTACATTCCCACCAACAGTGCAAGAGGGTTCTCTTTTCTCCACACACTCTCCAGCATTTATTGTTTGTAGATTTTTTGATGATGGTCATTCTGACCAGTGTGAGATGAGATCACATTGTAATTTTGACTTGCATTTATCTAATGATTAATGATGTTGAGCATTCTTTCATGTGTTTGTTGGCAAACTGTATATCCTCTTTGGAGAAATGTCTATTTAGGTCTTCTGCCCGTTTTTGTTTTGGGTTTTTTTTTTTTTTTTTTTTTTGCTATTGAGCTGCTTGTAAATTTTGGAGATTAATCTTTTGTCAGTTGCTTCATTTGCAAATGTTTTCTCCCATTCTGAGCATTGTCTTTTGGTCTTGTTTATGGTTTCCTTTGCTGTTCAAAAGTTTTTAAGTTTCATTCAGTCCCATTTGTTTATTTTTGTTTTTATTTCCATTTCTCTAGGAGGTGGGTCAAAAAGGATCATGCCGTGGTTTATGTCATAGAGTGTTCTGCCTATGTTTTCCTCTAACAGTTTTATAGTTTCTGGCCTTCAATTTAGGTCTTTAATCCATTTTGAGTTTATTTTTGTGTATGGTGTTAGGGAGTGTTCTAATTTCATTCTTTTACATGTAGCTGTCCAGTTTTCCCATCACCACTTATTAAATAGGCTGTCTTTTCTCCATTGTATATTCTTGCCTCCTTTATCAAAGATAAGTGGACCATATGTGGTGGGTTTATCTCTCGGTTTTCTATCCTGTTCCATTGATCTATATTTCTGTTTTTTGTGCCAGTACCATACTATCTTGATTACTATAGCTTTGTAGTATTGTCTGAAGTCTGGGAGCCTGATTCCTCCAGCTCTGTTTTTCTTTCTCAAGTTTTCCTTGGCTATTTGGGGTCTTTTCTGTTTCCATACAAATTGTGAAATATTTTGTTCTAGTTCTGTGAAAAATTCCAGTGTTAGTTTTATAGGAATTGCATTGAATCTGTAGATTGCTTTGGGTAGTATAGACATTTTCACAATGTTGATTCTTCCAATTCAAGAACATGGTAAGTCTCCATCTATTTGTAGCATCTTTAATTTCTTCATCAGCATCTTATAATTTCCTGCATGCAGGTCTTTTGTCTCCTTAGGTAGGTTTATTCCTAGGTATTTTATTATTTTTGTTGCAGTGGTAAATGGGAGTGTTTTCTTAATTTCACTTTCAGATTTTTCATCATTAGTGTGTAGGAATGCAAGAGATTTCTGTGCATTAATTTTGTATCCTTCTACTTTACCAAATTCATTCATTAACCCTTGTAGTTTTCTGGTAACATCTTTAGGATTCTCTATGTATAGTATCATGTCATTTGAAAACAGTGACAGCTTTACTTCTTTTCCGACTTGGATTCCCTTTATTTCTTTTTCTTTTCTGACTGCTGTAGCTAAAACTTCCAAAACTATGTTGAGTAATAGTGGTGAGAGTGGGCAATCTTGTCTTGTTCCTGATCTGAGTGGAAATTGTTTTATTTTTTCACCATTGAGGATGAGGTTGACTGTGGGTTTGTCACATATGGCCTTTATTATGTTGAGGTAAGTTCCCTCTATGCCTACTTTCTGGAGGGATTTTATCATAAATAGGTGTTGAATTTTCTCAAAAGCTTTGTCTGCATCTATTGAGACGATCATATGGTTTTCCCCCTTCAATTTGTTAATATGGTGTATCACATTGATTGATTTGCATATATTGAGGAATCCTTGTATTCCTGGGATAAACCCCACTTGATCATGGTGTATGAGCCTTTAAATGTGCTGTTGGATTCTGTTTGTTAGTATTTTGTTGAGGATTTTTGCATCTATGTTCTTCAGTGATGTTGGTCTGTAGTTTTCTTTTTTTGTGACATCTCTGTATAGTTTTGGTATGAGGGTGATGGTGTCCTTGTAGAATGAGTTTGGGAGAGTTCCTCCCTCAAGTTAATGATTTTTAAAAATTGTGAAAAATAAGGGTTCCACTCCATTCTTTACGGTTTCAAAACACCATTCTTGAAAAAAATCGTCTTGTTGAGAATCATTTGACCAAACATACAAGGTTTTAATTCTGGGTTCTCTATTATATTCCATCGATCTATGTGTCTAGTTTTATTACAGCACCACACTGATTTGTTTACAATAGCTTTGTAATATGTTTGCAATCATGAAGTGTGAGGCCTCCAATGTTGTTTTTTGTTTTTTTGTTTTTTTGTTTTTTTATTTGCAAGATTGTTTTGGCCATTCCATATGAATTTTAGATTAGATTTTATATTTCTGCAAAAAATTCCATTAGGACTTTGATAGGGACTGTATTGAATCTGTAGGTTTCTATGGGTATTATTGACATTTTAACAATATTAATCTTCCAGTCCATGAGGAAGAAATATTTTCCCATCAATTTGTATATTCTTTAATTTCATTCAGAAGGCAATGTTTTATAGTTTTGCTCTACTTTTTTGGTTTGTTTGTTTGTTTGTTTTTGCCTCCTTGGTTAAGCTCATCCCAGAGTGTTTATTCTTTTTGATACCATTATAATTTTCAGTAGTTCTAACACTTTATATTTGTGGAAACATTAAGATTTTATGCATATAAAATCATGTCATCTGTGAACAGAGGTAATTTTATTTCTTTCCTAATATTTGGATATTTTTATTTCTTTTTCTTGCCTAATTGTTCTGGCTAGGACTTTCAATACTATGTTAAATAGAAGTGGTAAGAACAAATATCTTTGTCTTGGCCTTGACCTAAGAGAATAAGCTTTCAGTCTTTCACTACTGAGTATCATGTTAGTGGTGTTTTATTCACATTTGGACCTTATTATGTTAAAGTTTTTTGCCACTATTCATAGTTTGTTGAGTGTTTTTATCATGAATATGTATTGAATTATGTCAAAAGTTTTTCTGCATCAACTGAAATGGTCATGTATTTTTCTCTTCGTTCTGTTAATATGATGTATTTTCACAAGTTGAACAATCTTTGTGTTCTAAAAATAAATCTAAATTGGGCATGGTACATAATCCTTTTAATATGCTGTTGAATTATGTTTGCTACTATTTTACTCTGAATTTTTGCATAAATATTCCTCAGGGATACCAGCTTGTAGTTTTCCTGCAGTAGCTTGTCTGGTTTTGGTATTAAGAAAATTCTGGCCTCTTAGAATGAGTTCAGAGTTACCTCATCCTCTTCAATTTGTTGAAGAATTCGGGAAGGATTGGTGTTGATTCTTTTTTAAATGTTTGGTAAAATTTACCAGTAAAGCTATCAGGTCCTGGGCTTTTCTTTTTTGGGAGGTTTTTGATTCCTGATTCAATTTCCTTACCAGTTACAGTTTTGATAAAAAAATTTCTATTTATTTATAATTCAATCATTAAGTTGTGTGTTTTTAGGATATTTTAGGTGATCCAAGTTTTTATTGTAAAATTGTTCATATAATCTCATAATCCTTTTTTTCTATAAATTTGATGTTAATGTTCCCTCTATCATTTTTGATATTATCTATTTGAGTCTTCAGTTCTTTTTTCTTAGATTGATTAACGGTTTGTCAATTTTGTTGATCTTTTCCAAGAACCAACTCTTGGTTTTGTTGATTTTTTCTATTTTTTTAATTTTTAATTTTATTTATCTCTGTTCTAATCTTTATCATGTTTTTTACTTCTGCTGGATTTTAGTTTAGTTTGTTCTTTTATTTCTAGTTCATGAATATGTAAATTTATGTTGTCAATTTGGGATCTTTCTTCTTTTTTAAAGTAAGCATTTATAGCTATAAATTTCCCCATTAGCATTGCTTTCACTGTGTCCCATAAATTTTGATGCTTTGTGCTTTCATTTTCATTTGTCCCAAGATATTTTCCAACTTCCCTTGGGGTTTCTTTTTGACTTATTGTTTTTTTAAGTGTATGTTGTTTAACTTCTACTAATTTGTAGACTTTCCAGTTTTTCTTCTGCTATTTATTTCTAGTTTCCTTCCATTGTAACTGAAACAGTACTTTGTATGATTTATATCTTTTTAAATTTATTAACTTCTTTTGGGACCTAACATAGCAGACACCATGGGAAATTTGTCCACTTGAGAAAAATGTGTATTTGAGTGCTTTTTTTTTTTGTGGTATGCAGGCCTCTCACTGTTGTGGCCTCTTCTGTCGTGGAGCACAGGCTCTGGATGTGCCGGCTCAGCTGCCATGGCTCATGGGCCCAGTGGACTCTCAACCACTGCACCACCAGGGAAGCCCTGCTATTACTTTTTATAATGTAAAAAGAGAGGGTTTCAGTCAAGTAACTCATGGAAGTAACTAATTTTGACTGGAACCAAAAATATTGGAGTTGACCTATATAAAGAATAAAGGAACAAAAGCAAAACCAAAACAAAAACTGGATCCAGAATGAGGTAGAAAATATGACTAATAAATAGGTGAATGGTAAAGGGAAATTACAAAGCTACAATTGCAAGAACCTATAGAGAAAATTAATATAACAGATGATAATTATGTGCCCTTGGAGTGGAAAGGGAGACAAGTGTAGTGAAAATACTTGAAACAACTAAACAAAGAGACTTACTTAAAGAGATCTTTAGAAATTGAAATATTTTTCCAAAGTGTGTTCATGTATTTTACTCAACATTGGGTATTTCTAAAGTGGAAGTGGAAATTGGAGATTATCTCCAGCAATCAGTGTAGATCACGTATGAATAAAGTGAAACACAGAGAGGTGACCTTGCTTCATCAAGGTGAAGCTGATTAGTGGAAGCTGGCCTTGTAACAGCATCAGCACCATTTTCAAGCATATTTTGGTTTAAATGGGAGCTAGGTAATATTGAAAGGCTTTAGATACACTTTATAGCAGCACATATTTTGTTGAATGATAGAAATATTCAAGGTTACAAAAATTGAGGCAAGAATAATATTTGTGGGGCTGGTTTCTTGTCTCAAATTTATTATATTCTATTTATTCTCAAAAGACATATTAACTGCTTCTTCTACTCATTTTATATAGAAGAGACCTTAACTGGAAGTCCCCATACATCAGAAAGACCATTTTTTATGATGTTACTTGTTTAAATGTAATCCTCCCCTAAAGAAAGGAGAAATTACACAGGGAGAGAATTAGACAACTTAAGATACAAACAAAGCACTGCCCTTCCAACAGTAATATGGAGCAAAATCATGCAAAGAGCACAGCAGAAAAAAATGAACCATAAAAAATGGGTTAATGGAGGGCAAGTTTCCATATTTTTTTTTTTTTTTTTTTTTTTGCTGTACGCGGGCCTCTCACTGCTGTGGCCTCTCCCGTTGCGGAGCACAGGCTCCGGACACACAGGCTCCGCGGCCATGGCTCGCGGGCCCAGCCGCTGCGCGGCATGTGGGATCTTCCGGGATAGGGGCACGAACCCGTGTCCCCTGCATCGGCAGGCGGACTCTCAACCACTGCGCCACCAGGGAAGCCCAAGTTTCCATATTTTAAAAATAAAATTAGCTTAAAGAGGGAATTATCTTTGTAAATGTGGAAGGCAATATTTGTAGAAATAATGATAATATCTGAAGGTAGCATCTCTTTCAAGCAAAGATAAAACTACATCAGGAAGAACTGTTATAAATGAGATGAGTAGAATCACTAAAAGGATTTACTTTAAAGGTCACTATTCAATTAATGTAATTGCTAGGATACTGACATGGGGCCTGATATATGGGTATTTGTGGGACTAAAATGTCCTGTTTTTGAAAACCAAAGCAGTTTGCATAGTTTACGTCATGTGCTACAACCCCATATATCCAAACTGATTAGGACTGCAAGTGCCCGTGAGATCTAGAAAAGCTAGGCTCCCATGTACAATTTATAGTGGACTGTGTCCAGCACTGTGGGGTGCTTTTACCTAAGCCCAGTCTGCATTTATACGAGGCATGATGCTAAAAAGCAACCCATCAGTGGTCTAATGGGTATTTTACATACTACCTAAGAGTGATAATAAGAACTGACAGATTGGAGATGTGAAAAGGCCATGCAAATGATAAGCCAATAGTGGGATATGATTACTGCAACTGTAAGAAACATCTACTTGTGTCTACTAAACAGTCAGTGAATCTTTAAAAACATAAAAATAAGAGTTCTTATTTTTCCCCAACTGCTACTTCTTGTCTACAATGTCCAACTGCTGATGGTGGTCTAAGCTTTTCCCAATTTCTCAAAGTATAAGGATGACTCTGTTGTTATGGGATTGTTAAGAACAGAATTGAGTCAGGGCCCTAGGGAGAGTGCTTTGTGGGGATAAAATAATTAGACATTATCGGACCAATTTGCTTTTATTATTTTTTATTTTAAATACACGCTGGTATGCATACACACACACACACACACACACACACACACACACATATATATATATATTATATGAGTCTATTTATGTATCTGATCTATCCATCATCTATCTATCATTCATCTAGTATCTATCTATCTATTTACCTACTTTATTTTCTTCTTCTTTTTTTTTTTTTTTTTTTTTTTGCAGTACGCAGGCCTCTCACTGTTGTGGCCTCTCCCGTTGTGGAGCACAGGCTCCGGACGTGCAGGCTCAGTGGCCATGGCTCATGGGCCCAGCTGCTCTGCAGCATGGGGGATCTTCCTGGACCAGGGCACGAACCCATGTCCCCTGCATCCTCAGGTGGACTGTCAATCACTGTGCCACCGGGGAAGCCCTATTTACCTACTTTTAATACCTCTTTTATGATTGCAAGTGTCAGAAACTGATGATCATGATCATTTTGTACGGCTGGAAAAACAAGCTAGGAAGACTACTTTTAGCCTTTGGAAAGAGGAAAATGTACGTGTATGTTTGCTCCCTTGATAATCCAAAGTAATTCGTTAAGGTAGGAGTATCCTCAGGAAAAACTAAAGAGTCAGGGGAGACATAAAATGAATTTGACAGTAAAAGGACATTAATTAGATGTTCATGGCCAGAAATAAATTTCCCTTCTATACAAACTCCTCTGGAGCCCTGGATTGTGAGGGGCTGTGGGAAAATATGGGGGTTTAGATCCTACTTATTTTGTCAGTTAGACTTCATCACCAATTGAGAGTGCATCTATTAGGCAGGCAACAGCCTCTCTGGTCTCTAATTCGAAAAAAAAATGAATGGGATTAAGTACTAGTCACTAGGTAATCTCTAAATTTTAATTGTCCATTCTATTCAATTTTATTGAGCATTGTGTCTGGCATATTTAGACAAATCTGGTTTTCTGTTGTTGTCAAGTAAGAAAGTCTACTATAATTCTTATGAAAATATGTCTACCTTGTTCATTCACCAGTAATCGTGGGTGCCTAATATATACGAATCACCCTATTCTAATCCCCATTGCTAAGGATTTTCAAGGATAATTAGTATGCAGCCATTTTTCTCCCCTCAAGAAACTTGCAATAATAAAAGTGAAGAAGGTGCAAGTAACTGGCAACTCAAGCAAAATCAAAGGCATACTAAGAATTAGGTGCAAGCATATTTCTTTGGGTCACAACAGAGAAACATTTGCAATGAAGCCGTTAATGACATGACCTTGGGGCCCAGTGGAATCAAGCGTGAAACTGTACATCTTAAACCTCCGTAAACTTCAAATGCCTTATCTGTGAAAGGATGATGATGTCCTACTTATGTGACTATCAAAAAGATCAAATACAATTATGCTCCTCTTATGCTTAGCCCCTAGTGGCTGGAAAAGTGGTGGTTCTGTTGATAAGAAAGTCAGTTTAGAGCAGGCAGAGAAGGTAACTCAGGGATTGAGACTGTTGGCTGTGAGGTAGAATGCAAAATCCACAGAGAACTAGGCAGGAGACATACTTTACACATTTTGGGTAAATCACTTGCAAAACATTATGCCATCCCTCAATGTTTTTTATTCTGGTTCATGTTCCCACAGCCATCTTCTCCCATCGCTCCTAAGATACAGAGTGCAGTGCCGGGAGGGGTGTAAGTAAAACCATGTTTGTCTAGGTACATAGAAATTCGGATTCCAGTTCGTTTCACTCACTTCTCCACAGTTTTCTTATCAGTGGCTTGTTTATTCTTTCTGGCCATGAACATTTAATCAATACCCTTTTACTGCCAAATTCATTTTATCTCTCCCCTGACTCTTTAATTTTTCTTGTTCTGCTGGCATTTCTCTTGCATGTACAAATTCATGCAAATATTATCATTTTCATTTAGCATGCAGTTACTGAGTGGTGTCTATATAGCAGAACTTATGGTTGTGAATGAATCAGGGAATATGAAGATAAAATAAGATATAATTTTTGACACCAAAATATTTACTGAGCATACTTTTGATCTTTTTAAGCTACTCCTGCACTTATTCTGCCAAATAAATCCTATACTAACTTTTTCTTCCTTCCACTACTGATTTCCACAGCAAATCCACATTTAACTCCATCTCAGTCCACATTAGTTGGAGAGTCCTTATTTGGGCTTTGTTGTTGAGAACACAGGGACACTGGTGAAATATGCCTTAAGGTTGAATGGAAGACTCAAGTGTTGAAGGTGGAATTCCCGAGATACCTTGGAAGTCAAATTTCTACTAGGTCTACTCAGCAGAAGTCACCAGGAAGCCCAATGATGGTGCTGAAATGGTCCTGGTTAGGCTTAAGGGAAATCCTAGTGCCAACCCACATGTGGGCAGCTCCCAAACGTCTTCATCTAATGAGGAATCCCACTGGAAGTGAGTCATCTTATAAATCCCTCCATTCAAGGTCTCACAAATCCCTTAAACTTCCTCCTTGTTTGTGAGGTCTCTGGAACACAGAGGGGATTTAATCATTTTTCAATTTAATACAAATAAAGAATCACCATCAATAACACATGGTGTTATCATCCATGTCATTACAGATTTGTTTAGTGCCTTTGGAAGACCTCACATTTCAGCCCACAGAGCACCATGGGCCCTGATAATGCTCGAAACAGAAAGAAGCAAAATGAACAAATAAAAAGTATTTTAATTGCAGAAAGTAGTTCACCAAACCAAGAGTGTTGTGAGGTTAGACCTGCAAGCTGGCTTGGGGCATGAAAAATTCAAGGAACTCAGACAGGGATGTGGAAAGAGCCAGGGGGTGGGAAGAGCCATGTCTTAGGCAGAGCAGAGTCAAAGATGAATTAGATTCATCTCTGAGGCTAACACCTCCTTGCCCATCCCCTCCCCAGTCCCAGCATTCTGCAGTTTACTTGCGTTTAATGGAAAATATCTGTTTTATATTTTTTCAGACATTCGGGCATCTGAGAAGCTACTTCCAAATATTGTAAAGATTGAGGTTAACAGATTAAAGGAGTTCAAATCAAAGTATCAAATTAATTGCTCCTTGAAAATTGAGAAACTGAGTTTAGGAATATCTAATTCAGGATTAAGTACTAAAGAGAACTTCTTTCAATCATGGCAGAGGCATAAATAAAAGAATAGATGACTCACCCAAAGATTTGAGTGATTAAACCCGTGGAAAATGAGTGAGCTTACATATCTCCCATCAATTACATCATGGATATAAATGTGTGCTGAAATCTGATGCCCCCTTTAAGGCTCACAGTCTTGTTTCTCTGCAGCTGCCTCAAATCCCTTCAGTCAGAGAAGCCGATTTCCTCCTCCCTGTAATCCTAAGAGTGTTTGTTCCATTATTGTGTCACATATGGACCAGAGATTCAGAGGGTAGATTTGGGAATCAAAGAGCGTTATTTAAATTCCAGCTCCAAGACTTCCCAGCTCTGTGACCATGGAGAAATAAAATTTCCTTAAGCCCCGAGTCATCATCATATGAAAAATGAAAAATGGGGAAAATAATGAATCATGTATCAGCCAGGATGATAGTCAGGCATATCATCTGTTAACACATTGAATAGTTCTGCCTGAGGGTCTCTGCCACTCTGGTTACCCAGGACTCCTATATACAAGCTACAATGGCAACTAAAGTGTTAACAGCTGGCGTGGGCTTTAGGGGTGTCCACATTGTAGCCTTCTGACTGGTGGTGCCTCTGCCCTATGAGTTGTTAGAAATTTTAAATATCACTCCCGTTTCTTGCAAACACTAAAAGGCATACTCTTTCCCTGATACTGAGCAAATGCATGGTGTCTAAGATGGAAGTTTTTGTTGCTATAACAAAATATCATTTGTAATTTATCATTCATTTTTAAGTCTGTCCACTTCTCCCATTTTATTGTGACTTCTTTTCGTGGCATGTTATGTTATCTCAGTGACTAACACAGTGTTTTTAACAGAGTAGGCACACAATAAGTGAACACTGAATTAAAATAAAGGGAAATGATCCTGTGGCTCTTAATACTACCGTTCTGTAAATAAATCACCATTTTGATCAACTTATTTGTTCATGAGTGGCTTAGTGTCTTGCCATAATAGCTTATATATCATTAGTGGGGGAATCTATGGTATTATACATGGTAGAATCTTTGTGAGAAACCAGATGTAAAATCACAACTGTCTTGAGTTAATAATGCTTGATCTTTAGGTGTGGGCTTTCTCAGATGTAAATTGGATTCATAACATCAAAAGATGTGGGCTCAGCCTTGCATAAACTCTTGATTGCCATGCAACCGGATGTGATATGTCTCCTCTAGATCAATCCCACAAACTAGAGATTGAAATATCAACTACAGTGTCAACATATTATATACGAAGTGATATGTAATTAGCAAGCAATTTGGACAATTACTTTCAAAGACTGCAATATATTCTCCAGCAAATCTACACTGGGAGCCAACAATGAGGAATTTGTTGAAGAAACATGGACAGCACTGGGATAAAGGACAGAGAATCACTGTTATCATCTTCAACAATCACAATGGCCACAGATGTGAAATCCAAGCTGTCGCTGGAAAGCTTTCTTCAGTCCACTTTAACTCAGCCATTTGTTAAATCCAGCCCGTCGCTGGTTTCTGGGCTCCAGAAGACAGCAAAAAAGAGGAAGACGGCTTACCTTTTATGGAAGTAAAAGTTGCACTTTCAGCTGAACCAACCTTTAGTCCAGTGCTGACGCTAAGTGATCTGTTTATCTCTCTGATCTCCACTCTTCTACCTCCCAGACACAACATGGACTTGACCTTCCTATTTGTTTCAGTTTTAATCAACAGTCTCTGTGAGTTTCTTCATCCACTACCTTACCTATGTTCCCCCACTTATTCCATGGACACAACACACAGTTTTCCCCATCTGGGGGAGGACCCACCCGTCATTCCCAGTTTTTCTTTATGTGGAATTTGGTCCAAGTCTAACAACCAGAGTCTTTATTATTAACTTACTGATCTCTTTTAAGCCCACTCCCCACCTAGAACCAAGAATCAACCTTACATTTTATTGAAAAATGTCCTGCCAGAATCATATATATCATCCACTTAAGCACAATTATTCTATTGATTCTATATTGAGAGAATTTTGCTACTGAAATGTCTGGTTTTGCTTTTGGATGTTATGCTTTTATTGTTTTCTTGAAATAAATTGTGTGAACGTTTTTATTTATGATAGGAAAGTAGTTCCCTTTAGTAAACACACTATTTTTTATTTTATCATTTTGAAAATGTGAAAATTGCTCCATTTCACAAACCAAAAGTGGCAACTTCAGCGTAACAGCGACTGTTCATAGGTCTCCAATGCTTCAAGTAAATGATGCATAGTAAATGTTTAATCAAAACAATTAACACTAATTTTAAAAACATATAAAGTGATGATTATAACATTAAAAAAGAATGGCCTATTACGTTGGTGACACTTTCCATTATTCTGTATTTAATTTTCTATGTTATGCATCAAATGATTTTTTTAAAAATTGAATTAAACATAATTTTAAATAAATTTTGTTTATTCTTGTTATTATTAAACAAATCTCTTTAAATTGCTTATTGCCTGTCAGCTTGAAATACAATCACGTACAGATGTTTAGAACACTGTGTTCCAAATATCTTTTTTTTTTTTTTTTTTGGTAAATATACATGTCACAGATGTTATAACAAGACTGTGTCAATGCTAATTACACTTATCACAGCTGGCAAATTCTAAAGTCATTGTGTGCTGCCCATGTCTTTCTTGCTACATGAAACGTATTTTTTCAAATCTACTGATTGCCATAATCTACTAAAATATTCTGACATCCATCTGTATCCATTTCCTGCTTTCCTGCCAAACTCCATGTTTTTTGGTTTTGATTACTCATCATGCAGATTCTTCTTTAATATTCTGTTCATGACTCTTTCTAAATATTGAAATGAAGAAGTGATCACCAAATCAAATATTCTTGACACCCCCAGATTATTAAAAAAAAGAAAAAAGAAAAAGAAAACTAGGAAAATGGCAGCTCCAATCTGGGTGTTTAAACGTGTCTGTGCTCCTTATTTGAATCACTGAAGTTATAGTGTGAGGACAAAAACTTGCATTTGAGCTGAAAATTGGCTGAAGATGCCATTATGTAGTATACATTTTGCTTACAGTTTGCCAAAAGCAGTGCAGGTCTTGGAAATAGGCAGAAAGTACAAAGAGGGAATAACAAACCCTCACAGTGTCACTGCGTCATCTAAAGACAGTACAAGGAAAGGATGTGACCAGGGCTTCTAGTCCAGACAGTGTGTTGTTTGTGTCCAAACTCTCAGAACTGACACTTTAACATTTAAAATCTAAAGGACAAATTAGTGCCATAGAAATTATTGTAAGAGACATTTACTATTACACAAGATAAATATGAAAATTAAATATAAAGCCTATTATATTTTTCTTGAAGGAAACAACAGTTTAATTAACATTTTTTTGACAACTGTTGAAAATTTATACCACTTTCTAATTGCTGTTTTTTGACATATAATGACTTTTTCATTCCAAGACACATTAAATAAATACATATAGAGAGTGATATTTGGACATTATGATTTCAAAGACACAACATAACTAAGTTTCCTGTTAGTGAGAGACTATCGTGTGGAAAAAATTGAAACTTGTGCCATATCTAGATGAACCTAAATATTTTGTTTTGCATATTGACAACAGAGAAAGGGGGATAGAGAAGCTGTGTTTCTGGGATCTTCAGTGTGCTGTAGGGACGTATTATTTCCACATGTATATAGGCTTTTTCATGTTTAGCCTTTACTTTGCCTACAGAAAAAGGAATTTTTCTGTATTATACACAATTTTGTTTCCTTTAAGTGCAGTTTGAATACAAGATGACCACAGACCTTAAAAACATTGACTAATGGGTCCAAAATTCTTGCATGTCTGCTGTGGCCTTTTTAAATGGAATGTGAGCACAGATTAGGGCAAGAAAACTTTGATGTTGCTTTCTTCTTCTTTGATCCTAAGTTTCCAATTCTTTTAAAGATATAAGTAACTTTTTCTAGTGTAAATTACCAGCTTCCCATTCCCCGCCAAAAAAATGATCATCAAACACAGCTTTGAGCTGAAGCTAAAAGTGGATCACTCACTCTTCTTCAACTTCTTTGCACTCCCTCCACCAAAGACTACATACCATCAACATTCTTTCTTGTTTGACAAGTTCAAGAAATGGTCTCTATGTAACAAATTGGGTACATGTTCCTTCGAATGGTTATCACTTTTGTAAAGTTTCTTCCATTCTTTAATTGATAAAATTTTATCACAGTAGTGACAAAATTCATTATAAGTCTTCCTGTTAAAATTAACAAGGATAAAATTTCAGTTTAATGTAAGAGGACATCACTTAGCAAGATCTTGAGGGACAGTGAAAGTGTTTTTACATGGATACATACACAACCCACACAAGAGAAGTTTCTTGGGGCTCTGGAGGTTATTTCTATTTTCAGACATGGCTTGGGTTTACCGCAGGAAGAAGGTGGGCTATTCTGCCATAATTCATACTGTTCTATTCTTCTTTTGTCTTTGGGGACTCTGGTTATCAGTGTTTTTCCTCTATGTTTCTCAGCTTCTCCATACTGTTCTTTTCTTCTGAATGTTAGGAGTTATGTCTTCCAAGTTGCTCATAACACTCTCAACATATTGATCTGGTTTCTGTTTTCCAATGCAGTGAAGCCCATTCTGCTACTGTTTCTTAGCCAACTTCCTTTCATTTCAATATGTCAACTATTCATCACATTAAAAACTTTTTTCAGGAGTCTCTGTTTACTAAAATTGACTTGAATTCATCAGGCAAGTAGTGATTAAAATTACTTTTTTCCCCTAAAAAAGGATTCCCCCACAAATATATCCTCCCTCCACACTGTGAGTGCAGTGTTTCATTCTTTCATATATTAGAGAATATTTTCACAAGCCCACATTATTGTTCTTTATTGCTTTGGATAAAGAGAAATTCATTTCAGAACAGGTTTTGCATAAACACAAGGCAGGTACAGTCTCCCTGAGTCCTTTCAACATTTCAAACATGTTAAGAATGGAGAAATAGTTCTTGAAAAAGATAGATAGTGAGTATTAGAAACAATCAAAAGGAGAATTAAGCCTACTATTTTGTTTTACACATCATTTTTCTTTTTTTTTTTTTTTTTTTTTTTTTGTGGTACACAGGCTTCTCACTGTTGTGTTCTCTCCCATTGCGGAGCACAGGCTCTGGACGCATAGGCTCAGCGGCCATGCCTCAAGGGCCCAGCCACTCCACGGCATGTGGGACCTTCCCGGACCAGAGCATGAACCCGTGTACCCTGCATCGGCAGACAGACTCTCAACCACTGTGCCACCAGGCAAGCCCTACACATCATTCTGAAAAATAATAACTCTTGACTAAAAATAAGTTAGATAAATACATTTAAATTTCAACATTAAATAACTGCAAGTAAGAGATGGACAGAAAAAAGTACAATAATGATTTTTTTTTTTTTTTTTTTTACTGATTTTGCCTTTAGAGGAGTTAACAAGCATGTTTTTCTCTTAACTAAAAAATAGCTTTATATGGGACTTCCCTGGTGGCACAGTGTATAAGATTCCACACTCCTAAGGCAGGGGGCCTGGGTTTGATCCCTGGTCAGGGAACTAGATCCCACACACATGCTGCAACTAAGAGTTTGCATGACAAAACTAGGGAGCCTGCCTGCTGCAATTAAGAAGCCTGGCTTCCACAACTAATACCCGGTGAAACTAAATAAATAATTTTTTAAATAGCTTTATAATTTTTTGCTAATAAAATAATGCATGCCCATAAATTTTTAAAATACTACAGAATATATAGACACCTGAAAGCATAAAACCACACATTTTAGTGAATTTCATTCTGTCTTTTCTTCTTTCTATTTCTACACACACACACACACACACACACACACACACACACACATACATGACCATACAATTTTAAATAAATGGAATCATACATGCAGCTTATATACATATATATGTATATACATATATATACACATATGTATATATATATATACATATATATATATATATGTATATATATATATATATATATATATATATACAAATTTGAACATGTTTTCACATAGAAACACATAAACCTAAAAGATCCTTTTCAGTACAAATAATTCTATAGTTTGAATATATACTAATTTTCTCAAATAGTCATAAATAAAATTACATTAAAATTGTTTAAAGATTTTGTATGTTCAAACTATGCTTTGTTAAACATCTTCATGCATGCATCTTTGTGAACTTCTCTGATTATGCATTTAGGATAAATTCAAAGAACTGAAATGTCTTGAGCAAAGTAACATACACCTCATAATTTGATAGAAATTACTATTTTCTTTTGAAATGCTGAACCACTTTTTGCTCTCATTAATAGTGCTTAAGAGAGCTTGCCTCCACATGACTTTGCCAAACAGATCATTTTATATCATTTTATTCTTTACCCATTATTTTATAGATGCAAAGTATTATTTTATTTGTATGTCATTTTCTTGAATTACTAGTTGTAACCATTTTTTGGTAAGTTAAGAGAATACTCTGGTTCTTTAATGAATTGACAGTCCATGCCTTTTGCCAATAATCTTATTGGTATATTTCTTTTTGTGTACGGCATTGTATCTATGAAGAATATTAATCTATTGTGAAATTACCTAATAAAATAAGTAAGTCTAGTAATCAGAGGTATTTCTACATTGGTGAGAGAGTGCAAATTACAAAATTTTCTGCAGTTTGATTTAGTAATATGTAACAGAGTTTTAAACATATGCATTCTAGTGTGACACTTGTAAATCTACTTAAATGAATGTATCCTAAACATATTCAAAGATCCATGTAAAAAATACATGAAAGAGATATTCATGGAAGCTATAATTAGAAATAAAAGGTTAAGGGATTTATGCATAACTACTTCATTTTTTTTGTTTCTACTTAAAATGTTATTTTATATAATTTTTATATTCCAATTGTCCATTGTTGATATATGGAAAAGCATATTAATCTCATACCTTGCTACTTGGTATGATAGATTATTATTTCTAAGAGATTTTATTTGATTCATTGTGCTTTTCTACCTAAACAATCATGTCATCTGCAATTAAGGACAGTTTTATTAATTTCTTTCAATCTATATATTAATTTGTTTTGTTATCTTGTCTTATTGAACTAGATAGAACTTTCAGTTTGTTATCGAATGAGAATGGAAAGAGAGGGCATTCTTGCCTTGTTCCCTATCCTATAAAGGAAGAGTTGATCTCTCACCACTAATTAAGCATGATATTAATTGTAGTTTTTTTCATATATATTCTTTATTTTGCTAAGGAACCTTCCTTCTACTTCCATTTTTGAGATTTCTTTAACTATAATCAGTGTTAAATTTTGTCAACTGCTTTTTCTCCATTTATTGATATGATCTTATTGTTTTGTAAATCTGTTAATATGACAAAATACATAGATTGATTTATGAATGTATATGATCTATATATATTGAAAACTAAAAACTCTGATTAAAGAAATCAAAAGGATCTACTGTATATGGAGAGCTATTTCACATTCAGGGATTTGAAAACACACTGTTAATTTTTCTGAACTTGATCTATAGATTTAATATAGTGCCAATAAAAAAATCCAAGTTTTTAAATATATCTGTGTCTATTTTGTGTGTGTGAAACCAATTCTAAAATTTATACTGAAAGTCAAAGGGCAGAATAGACAAAACAATACCAAAAAACAAAGTTGGAGGACACAAACTGCCCAATTTCAAGATTTTGTACAAAGATTCTATAATCAAGACAGTGTAGTATTTGGGAAAGAACACACACATAGAGCAATAGAACTGTATAGAGAGTCAAGAATTAAACCTATACAAATATAGACACCGATTTTTAACAAAGGAGCAAGCCAATTCAATAGAGATATTGTATTTTTAACAAATAATTCCAGAACAACTAGACATTTATATACAAAAACTGAATCTAGACACAGTCTTTACACCTTACGCAACAAATAACTAAAAATGTACTATAGATTTAAATGTAAGCTGCAAACCTATACAACTTCTAGGAGAACACCTCTGTCACCTTAGATTTGCTGAGGAGACTTGTACAAGACCAAAGTGTGACTCATGAAAGGAAAAATAGATAAGTTGGACTTTGCTAACATTGGAAACAAAACAAAACAAAGCAATAAACAAACAAACAAAAAAACCTGCTGTGTGAAAGTCACTCTTAGGAGAATGAAAAGACCATCTACCACTTCATCTACATGAAAATGCTTGGAAATTACATGTATGATAAAAGATTTGTACCCAAAATATGCACAGTGAAGAACATTAAAGACTCAAGAATTCAAAAATAATAAAATGAATAATTTAAAAGAGACAAAATTTATATAGACATTTCACCAAATAAAATATACAGGAAGCAAATAACCATATGGGAAGATGATCCACACCATTTTTATGAGGGACATGCAATTAAAATAAAAGTGAGTTTTCATTACATAACTATTAAAATGGCTAAAATTCAAACTGACATTACCAAACGCTGATGAGGTTGCAGAACCATAGGAATTATCATTTAATATTGGTGTTCATGCAAAGTGATTTAGTCATTTAGGTTTAACAATTGTTTTCAAAACTGAATACACACTTTCCATAAGATCCAACACAGGCACTCTTTCATATTTCACTAACTGATTTGATAGTTTCTGCTTTTCAAAGACCTGTACACAGATTTTAGTAGCTTTATTGATAGTTGTCAAAAACTGGAAGCAACCTGGATACTGGATAATTTTCAATAGGTGAATGGATAAACTAATTGTCATGCATAAGTAATAAGGAATACTATTCAACAATTATAAAGAATGAGCTGTCAAGCCATGCACAATTTTGAGTGACCCTTAAATGCATATTACCAAATAAAAGAAACCATGCTAGAAAAGTCATATACTATATGATTCCATTTATATGACATTCTGGAAAAGGGAAAACAGTAAAAAGATCAATATTGCCAGCATTTGCCAAGGTGACTAGGTGAAGCACAGGGACTTTTTTAGGGTGGTGAAACTATTTTGTGTGACACTCTAATGGTGGATATATGACACTATACATTTATCAAGCCCCATAGAACCTTCCATCAGAATGAATACATCTGAAGGTATGAATTTTCTAAAAAGTTATTTAGCAGATTGGGCAAGCGTAGGATGAATACAGACTGTGACAAAGACTATAGCTGCATTATAAATACCTGGAATAACTTCATTGGAGGGAATAGGAGGAAACGTTTCTGACCTAAGGAATTCTGGAAAGGGGTAGAGAATGTAAACCTTATAACAAAATGAACTGCACATAGTCTCTATTCTGGTAGATAAAATTGTTTCCCAAGGGGGTGTGGATTAGTGCTTCTAACAGGAGTGTACTGGAATCAAGCCACTAAGTAAATGATGACAGTTCTTGGGAACCAAGTTTTTCACTGTTGGAGTGAAAGATTACAGAAAGAAGTGTAAAATAATCAATGAGCTAATAGATAAGAGTTGGAGACATCAGGATGAACTTATGTTTAGCTTAATATGTATAAAGACAGATCCATGCAGAAATACTTACAGATATGTGTATATACATGGGTTAGTATGACTACAAATATGTTCTTGTACTGTCAGCTGGAAGAGCCTACAAACAATAACACCCCAGTGACAGCAAGCACTCCAGCACCCAGAGATTGGTTTCCAAATACCATTCTTCAGTGAAAGGAACCAGGGCTCCTTGTAGAAATGGCTGATTCTCAGGATGGAGCATGGTATACACATGATGAGCCTGGAGCATTGCACAGTGCCCAAAACAAGGAAGTTTGCAAAACTAGCAAATAGCGCAAAACAGAGCACTAGGGAATGACATAGGGACCCAGGAGCCATATGAAAAAGTTTGCAATGATGAAAGGTTGAAGAGTTTGAGCAATAAATAAATAATGTAATACTAGATTATAATACTAAGTATAAATAAGAATCCACGGACCAATACTGATATAAATAAATGCTGTAGTAAATTAATAAATGGGGGATAAGTGACAAATCTCTCATGCAGAAGAATAACACATAATTTATGCAGATTACTGTTCCCTCAAGAAGTACAGCATTATTCCCCAACCTTAACTGTGCACTGGGTATAGTGAAGACTTTCTAAAGAGCAGTCACCTTACAGTGGAGACATCTGACACTATTTCAGCCAGGTGATCAAGGTCAAGGTCAACAGTTATAAGACATATTGATAGTATGTAGCCTTGATATGACTAATGTGATGGTTATTTACCTCTGTGGTCTTCCTGTCAAAACTCACAATCCCAGTCTAATCATGCGAAAAATATCAGATAAAGCCCAGTTGAAGGACATTCATAACATGTATATTTTCTCAGTTTGTAAGCCATTTCTCAGTCAGTTTACAAATTTACCTTAAAATGTCACCAACATTCAACATGGTTCTGCAAAGCATGATAAGCCTATAGCTCTCACCCTGAGCAACTCACCCAGTGAATTTGACAAAACACTGGTTACTATCCTGTTCAATTAATCAAACCCTTGGGTGTTGTTCTGATGTCAAGTTGCTGTAATGGTTTCTCAATGTTTCCCTTCAGTTTCTGCACATATCTCAATATGGTGTAGCTCACTGTAGCCACTGAAGGCCACCTATCAGCTCAGCTGGGCATCTGGTTCTACTGCCAGGAACCCTTTACCCACCACTGTCCCTGGCGGTGGCATGCCTCTCTGTCCTGATGTGATAGAGGTTATCCCAGAATATGCTTTCATCTTTATATCCCTTGATTTGAATTGAAATCTCACATTCCTTTGTATCTGATTGGCAGAACCCAGCATGTATCCCAGCAGCAAAGAGTCTGAGAACTTAGTTCCTGAATTCTTCTAGAGGGAAGTCAGGACTCATATCATCAGGAAACTCTACAAACACAGGGATGATTTTCAACAGAGAACAGCTGTGTAGCCAAAAATGGAGCATGGATCTACTGTGGAGGTTATAAAAGGAATCCGGGGGTGGGGGGGAAGATGACATGTTAACTTAGGGAGTTGGGGTTGAAATGGAGAGGAGTAGCATAGATAACATAAAACAATGGAGACAGTATGAAAAGATAAAAAGGGATAGATTTGATGTGGGGTAAGAAGAGTCCAGGGAACATCAAAGAAAATGCCTCTTCTGTGGCGTGTCCACCTACATGCATTATGGCGCCATCCACACAGAGAGGGAGCTGAGGATGGGTGTTGGGTAGTGCTTTTATTGTAGTTTGTATGGTGGGAGAAGCCATGGAGAAGGCTGGCTTCAATTTGGGGCATATAATATAATTGAATTAAGGAAGCCTATGTTCCAGCTAAAAGTCTGGCTGTAACGGTCACCTTGGCACTGGATTAGTAACAACTTTTTTTTTTTTTCCATTATGGACAAGTTTCTGTCTTCTTGGCAGCCCCTCTGGAACGTCCTTCGGAGCACATGTTGGTTTTGTCCACCACTGTGGAGGTGCCCAGCACAGTGTAGACTCCCCACAAGGTCATGTTAAATAAATTATTTTCTACCTGCCTCCTGCCACACATCCCAAGTTAGACATCATTTAAACTCAAACTCTTCAAAAACTTTCCGTTGAATCCATGTTTCATTGGGACAGTATGAAGAATAGGTATTTTATTCATCTAAATCGTGCCCAATGGGAAAGGTTCTTTTATCACCATAGATATTTAATAGACTAACAGTTTCTAAAAACACAAAGTGAAATAGGTGTTTACCTTTGGTGTAATCTCATCACTACAAAAAGCTAATTTAGAGATTGTTCACCTCTAAAGTCATCTCCATCAACAGAATGGAGCGGGAGTGGGAGACCAAAAGCATGCAAGTGGGGGTTGATGCTTCTTCTTCCATTTGGCAACCCCAGTCATGCAAACTAAAGATAGGTGTATGAAATGGTGTGGAAACATACATTCGTTTACATTTTCCAAACAAATGACCTCCTGTAGGTAACTTAGTCACATGAACATGAGCAGCATGAGCAGTCATGTTCATGGCTCCAGATCCGAGATGCAATTTGAGACACACATAATGTGTAATGAAACAGGTTGTTGATTGAAGTGAGTAATAAAAACGCCAGCAAGCTCATCTCCTTAGGCTACCAACAAATAAAACTTCGGAAAGAGGCAATAAGAGATCAGTGTGGTGAATGTCCATTTTGCATCTGCTGCAAGTTGAGATGGGTGATCTGTCTCATATCCCACTATTTGGTTAAATGTCATCTGCTCTCACATATTTTTAAAGTGAAATGTGCTTGTTGTAAGGGTCTCTTGACTTGCCCCTAGAATGAGAAGCCCATCAGCTTGTAGGAGGATTGGAATAGTAACACCAGGCATTGTAAGGAATTAAAATGACTGTAGATACTGGTTATGTCACTATTCACAAAATGTGTACAATAAGACCCATGCGGTCTTATGTTTGAAATATTAAAAGAGAAAAGAAGATACAATGCTTGTTATACAAATCATGAAAAATAGAGTGTGAGAGGGCCTGAAATTGGAGACTCCAAGAGCTTGTAAGAGGGGTTTTATGATAAAGAAAAACAATCCTTTTGTAATCTGGATTAGTCAGTTTTTATTTTTATTTACTTATTTATTTTTTGGCTGTGTTGGGTCTTCGTTGTTGCACACAGGCTTTCTCTAGTTGCGGTGAAGGGGGGCTGCTCTCCATTGTGGTGTACAGGCTTCTCATTGTGGTGGCTTCCCTTGTTGCAGAGCACAGGCTCTAGGTTCGTGGCCTTCATTATTGCAACACATGAGCTCAGTAGTTGCGTGAGCTCTAGGGTGCATGGGTTTCAGCCATGCATGCTCTAGTGGTACGCAGGCTCAGTAGTTGTGTCTAGTGGGCTTAGTTGCTCCACAGCATGTGGGATCTTCCCAGACCAGAGCTCAAACCCTTGTCCCCTGCATTGACAGGTGGATTCTTAACCACTGCGCCACTAGGGAATACCCCAGATCAGTCAGTTTTTAAAGTTGGTAATCATGAAAAGCTAAAAAAAATATATTTATCTATATTTAAATACACTGTTAAATAAAATTTACATAATGGTCAGAGTGAAATTTATATTTGATATTCCTATATATTTGGTACCAACATTCACCAATTTCTCTATTGTGTGTTGATCTTGTCACATCTGTCCTCATGTCTGGGTCAATTCCAAGGGAAGCACAGGAAAAGGTAGGGAAGAGATTTTAACACATTCGAATCCAGACTCCAGGACAGAGAGTCACAACACCAGGGGTTTATTATGCAGGGAACAGGAGGGGCTGAGCCTTTTCAAGTGTAGGATTGCTCTCTTCAAGTGCAGGAAGGCAGAAAGGGATGGGAGTGATTTGGGGTGAATCCAATGAGCAGGAAGAGAAGAGAGTTGTGGAGGGGTTTGCTCTTCTATCGTTCTCAAGCAATAATCACGGACCTTTCTTTACTTTGCCAGCCATGCTTCCAGATTCTGGGCATAGGAAAGTAAAGAAAAAAGAAAAAAAAATGTTCTTACTCTCACAGAGCTGACCTTGGGGAGAACAAAAGGGAAATAAAATGGATGGGCTGCCAGACCGACAGCAGCAGACCCCCCTGCAGCCTAAAGACTTTCTGTCCCAGCTCAAAAGCTGTTGGCCATTTCTGACAATCTTATAGAGTTTTGGTTAATAAGTATTAATGCAGATGCTTACGCAGCATAAAGATTTATGTCCACTGTATCATCAAGTGTCTAAAGCGTTACGGATCTCAACACACTTTATTTTTTCTGTATGTTGCTTTTTGCTTTGGGTTTCACTGTAATATTAATCTTTCTTCACTTTCTAATTTCTTCTGCATTTCCCTGATTTGCTGTGCCTGCCTTGTTTATTTACTTTATCTTACATATGGCTCTTTTTAAAAAAAAAATACATGTGACTTTTGCAACTAGTATATAGTGGTATTTTAAAATTTGTTAATGCAGTCTCGTTTTCCTATCACCATCATGTATATTTTATTTTTGTGCTTTTCTCTGTTGTTTGGTTTCATATTTTCACTTTGTGAACCCTGTAGGCGTAGTGTATGTGTGTGTGTGTGTGTGTATTTGCATATGCATGTATGTAATATTGGGCACAAGTTTATTGTCTAATTGTTAACAAAGAATTAAAGAACATCTCTAGACTCTATTATCCTGTAGTAAAACAAATAAACAGCAACAAAAAAGACAACATTCATATAGTTTTTCACTGGCCAATCTCACTTGGCTCAAATTTTAATTGTTTATCTTGAGAGTTTAGACACTATAAGTATTAAACTTTTGTGTTTTTATTGTGTAACTTCACAAGTAAGAGAAATTGTTTAAGTTACTACATGAATCACCAAGAAGAATTTAGTCTACCTGCAAACTTCTGGGATGATGAAGGGGTGGGAAAGGGCAGGAAATATTGACATCAACATTATTGAAATATTGACATCAACATTATTTTGATATCAGATAGGGGCTGATTCAAGAGCCTGGAGGGCTGGTGGAAATCTCAATTGTGTGTGCTTTCTGTAATTTGATTAGGGGCAGAATAAAGCACATGTGCTCAAATATTACTGCAGTTTAACACAGTCGTATTTTAACGGTTTCCCCTTTTATGTTTTAGGATCTTTTCCTAAGCCCCCGTTGGATTTGTTTATTCATTCATTTCTGTTTAATCACCTTTGACAGACAGAAGGTCATTTCCCATGAATAGACTGAGGAGATCTGCCTGATTGCTGTCGGATGCTCTCACTTAGAAGGCTTGTGGCTGTAATTTTCTTGGTTCCTTCCTCATCCAGGCAACCTAGATAGAGAAAATAATGTGGGTAGTCATGACAGGACAATTTCATCTTCCCCAGCCTTCCTGTCTGTGGTTGAAATGGCTACTTTAGAGGTTAAACAGTTTTGTTTTGTTTTTTTCTTTAATTCAGCATTGGCTTTGCTCATCATCCATGGAAAGAGGATAGCATGATTATGTCTGGTCTCCAACAATACATCCCTGCATACTATAGAAAAAGTCTGTTACATCCAGGAATAGCTCTGCCATATCTGGGCTGTAATCTCTTCATGGTTTTCAATGTAACATCAACAACTTCCCAGAGCCACTGCTCTAAACTGGTAGAGACTGCAAAAGCTAAAGAAATTTAAACTTTTTTCTCAGTATCTTACTCAACTCCTCAGCCCCTCAAATTACAAGGTATGTGATGTCTGCATTCCACCAAACTATGTCTTCTCAGCCAGTGGGCAAGGAGTTTCTGCAAGTAAGACCAAAGTATTTTTCTGAAATTTCTAAATACATTATTCATCACACCTAAGTGAGCAGTAATTGCTGGCCATTATTTTCATTTTTATCTCATCAGCTTTGCTCAGATGCCTCTCTCAGAAATCTTCCCTATTTCTTGCCCATGGCTGCACTGTTCTCTAGTTTGAAGTTTAAGGTTGTATCTGGAATCTGAGCTGGATGGGGGAAGCAAAAGACAATGGGCCTCAGCTCATGCTGTCATGGTAACCAGATGGACTGTGTAATGGGGGATTGAGTACTAATGATAGCAGTTTATCCTAGGAGCCAGTATTTATTAAAACGTAACAGATTCTGCAAGAAAAATCTCATATTTTAAAAAACAGAATAGTATTAGTGAAATATAAGGATGCTTCCAAATACATAGATTATTTTTACTTTTGGCAAATAATCTTTCAATTTTGTTAGAGATAGATAACTCAGGTAGAGATATGAAAGCTTAAAACCAATATTACTAATTATATGAATAATAGCAACTAGTGAGAAAAAGTTTGTGTGCTTCGGGATTCTATCCTCGCTTTATACTGCTAGGATATATTTATTTTTATTTGCATAAGGGTGAAATGGCCAAAAACAATTGGAGTTGATAACAATTGGAGACTGATCCTGTTATGATGGATTGTGTAGGATTTTAAATTAGATAAATAATTTGAAGGAAAGGGCAATATCATACAAATTATTTTTAACAACAATAAACACAAATAATCACCTTTAGCTTCAGGGGAAAATATCACAGTAAGGAAGAAAACATCATTCACTTATTAATCTCAGAAAAAAAATATTCTCTATTGTGCCAGAAACTATACAAGGTGCTGGGAATATATACATTATGTTCATGCCCTGAAGGGTTTCACAATTAGTGAAAGGGATGGATTTATATGAAATGCAAGACACTACAGTGAAATGTGTGATGCTAGATATTTCTACAGAGTGAATTAAGAGAGAGTAGAATGGGTTAATTAACTATTTCGGGAGGGGGCAGTCAGAGAAAGGAGTCTATTTTGGATCATAGTTTTACTGACTGGATGCCATCTAAATTTCCGCACAGCTCTGATATTTATGATTCTACTAATGGAAACAGCTAGGGATTCACATTGATGCTACTGTTTGTATTAAGTGTTTACTAAGGATATTTACAATTACTGATAATGGTTGAGCATTGGATATACATATTAAATGTATGAGCACATCTATCATCATATATATATATATATATATATATATATATATATATATATATATATATATATATCAGACCTCTATTTTGAACTCTGGGCTCATAAATCCAACTACATATTTGCCATCTCTGTTTAGTTGTCTTCAAATGTTTCAGGATATCATGAATTTCTGTTACTATTTTCTTTAAAGTAGTATTTAATTTCCAGGTCTAGCCTAGATTCTATTAAAGGGGATTGATAATGGTAATGATGATCATGGTGATAATGATCGTGGCAGTGATAGTAATGATGATGATTATGATTCCATTTTTCTTTTTAAATACATAGAGTCTAAGAAAAACTGTTTTATTACTTCTTTCAAATAAATAAATTAGAATCAGAGCAGTTAAGTAAATTTTCCAAGATAGTACAGTTAGAAAGTTACAGAGAAAGGCTTTGAAGTCAAATCCATATGATTTTGAAGTTATTCTGAGATTACTCTCTCATTAAATAAGTGACATTAAATAAGTGACTACCATTTATTTACCAATAACAAATTTATCCTCCTACTAGTTTACCCTTCCAATAGGTAAGGTTTATTGAGACATTCAATCATCAAATTGTCCTGTCTTTCTGATAGGATGATTCTAGAGCAAGTTCCCACTTTCTTAGACTCTTCCTCAACCAAAGCCTAATGGTGTCCTGTGATGGACGATATCTCTCACTGCAACAAATATCAAACCCAGTTGTTCAACTACAGATGTATTTCTGGTAGTCTTTGGCTAGAGGACATCTACACGCTCTAGAAATGCTATGGCCAGTGTCAAGCAGAAGATGATCATCCCTTTTCTTACTTTGGATACTACCTTCCAATTATATTGAGTATTACAGAATTAAGTCCCCCATCTTTTTGTGAGGGAGTCTTATCCCAATAACCTGGGACAGTGTCATGGGATCACAATTCCTCTTCACACTTCCTTGTGAGCCTGTATAAAGAGGAAAAGTTAATTTGTTTTAGCCACTGAAATGGAATTATGAATGTGGCTGCCATCAACCACTTAACATAGTTTATAACACATAATGTTCATCTTGTCAGATCTGTCTCATTGTATCTGTATGTCAAGATTATTTGTTTCTGAAATTGTCATCTTAAACTTTAGTGATGGCCTTTATTCTGATCATTATGGCCCTGGAATTTAGTTAAAGTACTGACGTCAACAGAACAAAAAACAGAGCCCTGTAGCACTCTTCAGAGACTACCTACTACCTCAGAGATTCTCATTTTAGGCAAGAGAAAATGAACTAACTTGGTCAAACACTTTGCTAATGTAAACCTATAACCTGATAATGCTCTTTAAAAGAGATTTCATTTATATCTGGAGATGTGTCTTAAGTGTATTAAGTCTTTTGGATTTGACATGAGATTAAAAAATTATCAGAAGGAATAGAAGTACTCAAATGGAAACAGGGAATAAAGAGGATAATGTCAAATCAGCACTTAAGAAGAATGATAGTAAACATCAGGAAATAGAGATCATAAAATCTGATGAGAACATAACTTCTCAGAAGTCAACATTCAGTCTTAGACCATCCATTCCCTACACCAGTTACCCGAGGGAAGTCAAAGAACTGAAGGCACAGCCAGGGAAGGACACACATTTTAATATGAGTTAAGATATTTGCTTCAAGCTTCAGAAGAACTCCCAGCTCAATTATACTTAAGTGGAGAAATGCTTCCCCCACCACCACCACCTCCTGTTGCATAAACTAAAATTCACTGAAGCTGTCTTCTTTCCTCTTTCTCTTTGATTTCAGATTGTTTAGTATATAAGGACAAGGGCAAGAAAAAAGCAGAGCAAAGAGCAATAAAATGTTGCGTGTGCTTTTGTACCAGCTGGAGGAACAGGGAATTTGAGTGATGATGACACCATTTAATTGTTTTGTCTAGATTCTCTACATCCTAACTTCTACTAACCAGAGCTCCGGGCCTGAGTGGGGAATCTAGAGATTGGGAGCTGATTTTCCAAAAGTAACCAAGAGGCAGGAAAAGATATACACATTCTAGAATTTAATTTGAATCATAAATACCAGAAACTACAAATTGGTATTTGTGTTAATTGACATTTGGATTCTGTGTGTTGTTTCTCACAGCCCCCAGTATACTGTGAATCATTACCCTTATCCTAGATAGGACTAGTGGGTGATGAAGTTGCATGGACCTAACACAGTGCTCGGCAGATTGTATTTTGTTGTGTCAGTAAACAAATATAAATTTTGTTTTGTTAAACTAAATATAATAGCATAGAGAGTATATTAACAAAGGTAAGCTAAGTCTTGTAATAAATCTGCAGTTCTCAATAAGGGAATACAATTTTGTTTTTCATTAAAGATATAGACTTATTTAGATTAGTCAGAAGGCTCAGGTCCACACAGTTATTCAGGGACTGAATCTATTGGAGATTCTATCCCCTTTATCTAGCCAAGAGCCCCTCCGGCCCCCCATGGGCATAAAGGAGAACAGTGAGAGGGCACACCCTCCCCCGCAGCCTGAGCCTCTTAACCCACATCTGGCATCCACTCTCAATCCATTGGTGAATTCTAGTCACATGATTCAATCTAGATGCAGGGGAATCTGGGTAATGTAGTTCAGCTGTGTGCCTGGGAAGAGGAGGTGGACGTGTTGGGCATCTATCTAGCCAGTCATTGATGTAGAGCATATGCTCCAGAAACATTATAAAACATTTCCTTACAGTGTTCGCAGAGCTGCATGTACACCTGCTCTTGCTAGACCCTTTGTAAGATCACTCACGATGGTAATGATTAACTGATGCATACTTCTCAATATTTATTAATTTCAGTTTGGTGTGTAGATTCCAAAGGGACACAATGAATAAATAAACAAGTTACGGGTGCCTCCAGTCACATCCCAGTGAGTCATAGCTGTCTTGTTCATCAGTCATGTGGTAAATATTGTTGTCAGGTGCCCTCACGGATGGGCCCAAGTACCTCATCTGAATACACCACAAATTTGGCCTTAATATTTTGTAGCTAATAAAAAGAGAGAAAGAAAATAAAATACTAAGAAGAAAATTATTATTTAAGGAAAATTCTTACTATTCTTCAGACGTATACCAGAAGCAAATGTTCTTGTAGTATTCTCTAAAATTAAAACATCTCATCTTATATAAAATTCGCCTGTCTACAACCTTCTCAGTGCCTTACATCTGTCAATCTATTTAATTTCCACACAACCTTATGAAGTCCCAAAATTATACCTAATTTACTTATGAAGAAATGGAGACTGAGATGAAATAATTTGCCCAAGATTTTAGTCATAAGAGAGATCAGATTTGAATTCTAGGCAAATTTGATTGAGTCTGTAATTTTAATCATTCTATTAAACATCCTCTCTTCACTTTACTCAAAAGCATCCTATAAATATTCAATAAACCTAATATATTTGGTCTTTGCACATATAAATCTTGCCCAACTCTTGTTTGTTTTACTGACTTTCTTAGAACTTTGGACTGTTAGCGTCTATCACAGAATAGCGTCTATTCTGTTTCACAAGCCAGAGTGTCAGTTCCCTCTTTTTATGTCCTGTTACTTACCCAGCTCCAGTACAGGATGGGAAACTCAGGTAACTGGAGGTAATTAATACTGATGTCCTGTCATGATTCTGATCAAGGGCTTTGGAATTTGAAAGTTTTATGATCGATCAAATCTAAATGCATCCTGTATTAGAGGTTGTAAGTTTGACAAGGTAGACAAATAACCTATGCCTCAATTTCTGCATATTGGGAAAAATAGTACCTGATTTGTGGGACTTTTGTTTGTATACAAGGAAGTAATCAATATAAAGCCTGAAGAATACTTATAACACTTTATAAATATATCCACGTTATGAGATATCATGGAGAATTTTGTTGTCTCAGCCATTTATAACATAGTTACAGTGAATAAATCATCACTTGGGATAAAGCACCTATAAACCTCTTTTTATTTCTTTTGATATTTTCCTAAATTCACGTCATTTATTGGCATGCTAGAATGTGTGTGTCATGTGGTCATGGATAAATAAATAAGAAATCTAACAGGTAAACAGCCTCGTCTCACAAAGATGCAGGTGTAGTGACTGGGCAAGAGGAGAGTAGTATAATTTCATAGACTAGGATCCAGGTGCTATAGCAGAGGCTGCTCAGGAAACACTAGGGTAAACACTGCCCCCTCCTCCATGGCCTACAGCTCACAGCTGTCCACACATCCTCAATCCTTTCAAAACTCAGAGCCAAGGATAGGCTCAGGGTAAGCCCAGGCAGCATTCGAGGGTCCTCCCCATAATTAACGGGCACTATAATAAAAGAGCCCTTGTTTACAGTAATATTTTTATTCAATTTGTCTTTACAATCTAAGAAAGTATTTAATATCCCTTAATGATATTAGCCATCCCAGCCTTTATCACCAGATAGGACATAACTATCCTGCTTTCAGTTAATTTATAAACCTCATTAACACCTTTGCCTTTTAAACGTGATTGCAGATCTCCTAAGAATTGAGAGCTCTCTGAATGGTAGGAGAATTATTATGATTCATTGGTCACCCTGGAAATCCTGAGCACACACTGATTTATTATGGTGAATCCCCACTGAGGTGAGCAGAATTTGGGGTAAGTGTAGGGTTTCTAGGGAAGCTCTCTTACTGCTCTCAGACTCGGGCTCCCAGTTTAATACAGAGCCTGTTGCTTACTGCACAAAAGCATGAAGGAATCTCGGGGGGAAAAACCTCTAGCAATAACCAGCTTGAGAATGTCACTTCTGCCACCTGAAAAGTAATTGTATCCCTTTACTGGAAATGAAAAGCTAGGGCAAGTCCTAAATATTCCAGCTGATATATGTTTTCCTCCCTCCGGGGGGATGACTTTCACCCGTGGTCTGAACAGTCAACCAGTTAAGTGGAACAGGACTTGCATTACTAGTTTCTATTCTTTTTCTGACAAAATATCACATCTCCACATTTTCCCATGCACGGTGATGATTTGCTGTACAGATTCTTATCCAGAAGATCAAAAGTATTGGATTCACTCAAAAGTATTGGATTCACGATTGTCCTTAGGTCCAGAAGAAAGAAGCGGCTTTCAGAGCTCACACTGTCATTAACAATGAATGTTTACAGTACCCAACAGTGTGTGCTATTATATTAGGTCTTATATCATTTTCACAGTTCGTTACAAAGCGAAATTTGGTGGTGATGATAGGAGATAGAAGATTTTTTTTTTAATGCAAAATAAGAGTTAACTCCTGCCCAAACCAGGACATTTTCTAGAGGCAGAGTGACACATTGGAGTGCTTTGGATTCACTGGAGGGAGCCTGGTTTGTAGAACAATCAAGAACACATAACAAGACTGCTGAGTTCCTGTGAAAGAAGCCAGGTTGCCTCAGGAAAATATCTACCCACAGACTTAAGGTAGGCAAGTCACAAAGCATTTCATATTTTTTTCCTTGAACTCATTCCAATCTGCTTTATTACAGCTACCAGGGGGCCTCCATTTGATATATAAATGACTATTGACTTCCATAAATTAAGAAAAAGAGTTGACGAGGTTTAATACTTTAATGAATTTTTATTAGTTGTCAGATGCCCAAAGTTCAGAAAGAGAAAAAAAGAAAAGATTCTTGCTTTTGTTAACCTTAATTTTCAGACTAAAGAGAAGCAGTCATGACTCATTCTGGATAAAGAGTTAATGGAGTGTGGGTAATTGAGAGTGAATTTTGCACCCACCAGGACTAGCGGTTTGCTCCTGACCCTCCTAGCAGCTTTGTACCTTGTTTCCAAAGCTCTTTACAAATCATCATAAAAGAGAAATGATCTCAGAAGCACATAAAGCATTTTCTACACCCACTTTTCCAATAAATCTCAGACACATCTTTCATTTTGATCACAGAAATGCAAATTTTCTGACAGGCAAACTGCAGCATGACTAAGTCCAAATGGAGTACAGTAGGTTTACTCAAGTGGAAAGGATAATGCAATGAAACATAATGGAATTCACTCAACTTCAACTTCCAAAACCGTGCATGCTTTCCATCATTGGCTTATTATTTAGCATTGGATTTAAACATATTATTTTGAAATGATTAAACCAGTTAGAAAGAAAAATAATGTTTACACACTACAGGTAGTTTAATGCACTTGTTTCTCCTTACATGTACTTTTCTTTTTTTCCTGTAGCTTTGATTTGTAAGAAAGTCGGATTTGATAGGAGTAAAAAAAAATTCCAAACTAAACAGGGATGTAGATTCTAATTTTTGTTATGCTGGATTTCATACTAGGTTCAAAAAGGGAAATATGGGGTCTAGCCTCTCCTCAGCATGCAGGATAATGGTTGCTAGGCAGCCTCCTGTTTGCAGAGAAAAGAAAAAATGTCTTTATCTACAGATGAATTCAACAATGATTCATCCTCTGTGTTTCCATCTGAATTTATGTGGTGGGACAGGGCTGCCAAGCAGCAGGGTTTCATGTGCGGTAAATACCCGCCCTATTTGTGAGGGTCACATTGCTGCACAAGGGTCAAAGTACAAACACAATTGGGCATCACTGAAACAGATTGTCATTACTCAGAGAAGACAGCCCGATAACATCTAAGAGGATTAAAAGCTGCATTATGGATATTTTCACTGAATTTTATTTCATCAAAGCAGTACACATAAGTAATAACTTACAAAGTTAAATTAGTAAACATAATGGGCTATAGCTAAAGGGTTCTCTACTGCATCACTTCCTGCCCCTATGTCTTCTTCTCCAAAAGTCACCTCTCAGCTCAACTCTGGTTGTTTAGTCCTCATAATTATATATGTTATAAATAAATCACTGTCTCATTGGATTTATTAATTTTAGATGTTATCTACTGATGTCCTGTTAGGGTAAATGAAGGATTAGCTCTCTTCCATTGCCAAAACCTTTATCTGCCTCCCTCCTTCTCCTATTATAATTCCATTAAATTTGGGGGTTAAAGCAGTGTTCAGTGTTTATATTATTAAAACTTGCCATTGTGTCATAAAAGGATCACATTTACCTTGTTTTCAATTTGTCCTGAAGTTAAGCATTTCCTTGTTTATTTGTTTTATTTGCTTAGGCTTCTTTGTACATATTACATCTTCCAACATCTTCTATTATCCTCTCAGTACAGTTTTCCCAAAATAATAAAACTCAAGAAACCATGAATTACAAACTTTCCTTGGAGGTCTTCCTCCTGGAGACCTTTCTTCTCCTGCATTCTCTGGGTTTGCTCCCAGCTGTCTACATTTGAGTTCCATTGACTACTTTCATCCTACGTCACATACCTTATTTCCTGTATGTGAATTTTTCTCCTTTTTTGTTTTAGTTTGGGTGGAGCATATCCTCCAGTAGTTTCATCAGGTCAGAACAATCATCCAAGGACAGAGGCTGTGGTGATGACAGGCCTCACCCTTTCTCCTGAACTAACTGCTCTAGGCTGGACTGAAGGTCCCCTCTGCCTGGTGCAAAGTTACCTCTTATGCTCCTTTCTCATCGTTTTCTCAACATTCCCTTTGCTTATCTCCTGTGTTGAGCACCTATTTTTTTGGTGCAGCAAGTCTTCCTCTTTCCTGGTACATTCTTTCCTTTGGGGGAAAACATCTCAAGTAGCTCTCTAGAAAAAGAAGGAAGGAGGGGAAGGAAATGTTTAGAGATCTTACATATCGGACAACGCCCTTATTCTATGCTCACACGTGACTGAGTTTGACTAGGAATCTAAGTTGTAAATCATTTTCTGTCTATATTTGAAGGCACTGCTTCACTGACTTATGGTTTCCAAGGTTGCTGTTAGAAGTCTGATGCATTCTGTTCTCTAAGCCTTTTATTTGATCTTTCTTTCTCTCCAGAACTTCTAATATCTTTCTAAGTCCAGTGTTCTGAGATGTTACTATACAGTGTCAATATGTATCTATTTACATGAATGTTGCTAGTTCTTTTCAACATCAAAACTCAGGATTTAGCAGGTTAACGTGGAGGTATAGGCACCTTCACTTTTTTAAAACCTCTAGGTAAATATGAAGAGAAGCAAGGTTGAGAAATATTCAGTCATTTTACCATTTTTTTTTACCACAAATGGCAAAATAGACCAAAAATAGTTTGAACCCCTCAATATTTTCTATGTACTCTATACCCACTTCTCTTTACTCTACCTTCTTATCAGGCATACAGAATAATCATGTTCTTCCCTATTTTGTTCCTTCTCTCACATATGATTGTTTCCTATAGCTTTCATCATTTCAGTGCACTTTATTAAGAATCAACAAGTTATCACTTATTATGCACCTATGTCAATCCAGGTTCTCTAGACCTGCTATATCATTAGGTCATAGCTGTTATTACAATATTTCACAACTGTGGAAATATAGGCTCAAAGAAATAAACTAACATGTAGGATCACTCAGCAAATAAGAGCCAAAAGCAAGGTTTACATCCAGTTCTGTCTGATTTCAAGTCCTGTCTTTTATCCTCTTTCTTTACTTAATTTCTTACTTTCTCAAAAACTGTAAATTAATGTGAGATGTGTTCAAATTACAGGATGAAAAAGTTATGACTTGTTTATCTAGTTTATGAATGATATACATTTGAAAGTGTTAGTTTATATATCCAATAATGTAATCTAGAATTAAAATTATGTTACAAGGGTTTGCACAGAGCAACAGGATTAGTTTAATGTGGATAACTGAATCTTCCAGTATTGACTTGCTTAAGCTCTAGTCTCATATAAGCTCCTTGGAGTGGTTTGTTATAATCCTGGCAAAATACCTACTAAAGAAATAGTTGAGATTTTTAAAACCATTATTTAAACACAATCCTTTCTTGACTTAAATCTAGACTCTAGGTTATTTAGCTCTAGCATATTTGTGTGGATTTTAATTTTCAAATGATGATCTTTCATACACCCAAGGCAATACTTATCTGGTGGGGAATTTGCATTAGTAATAATTTACATTCTGCAGGCAGTGGGGAAGAAGGCACTTCTACTAAAAGGAATAACGTGGTTTTTTTTTTCAACTTTTGCAAGAGAAAAGGGCTTGTTATAAAAATAAGTCATTCCACTGATGAAAGAATAATGCTTGGAAATGTGCCTGTGGACAATGCATCACTTATGAGAAACAGAAAAATAAAGCTCTGTACTTGTTGCTGTGTGACCATTCTTCTATTCATACAGGAGGCTCACATGGAGAAAGAGGGGTGTTCAGCCTCTGAAGCACTCTTTCTAAAAATATGTACATATAAACCCCCTCCTCAGTCTCTTCTAAAATGAAATAAAGATCAAGAAATTATATTGTGATGTTGAGCTACATAAAATGAAACCAGAAACATTTATGTTGACATGAATTATATCAACTGAGGTAATAAATGGGTTTAGAATGAAATTTAAGGCAAAGTACAAGTGTAGAAGGGATGATTACTTCTTCAGAGCCCTAGGGTTCAAAACTAAAGGAACAGAACTATCTATTTAGTTGATATTAGATATATATTTTACCTATAAGATACTTATCTAGTGCTGAAGTTCCATTTTATATATAATATTATGAATGAACAAGACAATTCTATGATACTTTAATTTTGCATGTAGTTATAAGAATTCAAAATATATAAAACCCTTTTTGTGAGGGAATTCTTGACCTAATCACTCATCTTTGTCTTTAGTACAGTAGGAACTGTATTTTGTTTGGTTATCATGATACCATTCTGGGTACTTGTAAAATAATTTTCTCTTTTTGGTTCTCTGTTTTCATAGAACTTCTCATACTGGTCTTATTTCACTTAAATCTCCCCCCCTTCTCTCTCTCTCTCTCTCTCTCTCTCTCCATCTCTCCTTTTCTCTCTCAATCAGTCAGAATTTACCTACAACAAGTTGAATTATGCCTAGTTCTGGTTCTGACATAAATACCAGTGAATACTTTGAAAAGTCACAAATTCTGTTTCTTTGTCTCTATAATGAAGAATATACTACATCACTGGGTCTCAATCCTAGTGGCATCACCTGGGAAACTTTAAATTTATTAAAACTAAACAAAACAAAACAGTGTCTATCAATCATTCCCCTTCCACTCTGCTTCATTTGGGTCTTGCCCAGAACCCAGAGATAAGCATTCTTTAAAACTGCTAAACTAATCCAGTGATATTTTTTTTCAAATTTTAAGATGTACATAAATCTCCTGGGGAATCTTATTAAAATGCAGACTCTATACATTCAGTCTGGGGAGGAGCTTGAGATTTTTCATTTCTAACAAGTTCTCAGAAAATGCTAGCGTTTCAGGGCCAAGAGTGTCACTTTAATTAGTAAGGATCTAAATTATCTTTAAGAGTATTTTCAGGAAAAGAATGAAAGAGAAAGAAAGAAAGAAAGAAAGAAAGAAAGAAAGAAAGAAAGAAAGAAAGAAAGAAAGAAAGAAAGAAAGAAAGAAAGAAAGAAAGAAAGAGAAAGAGAGAGAGAAAGAGAGAGAGAAAGACAGAAAGAAAGAGAGAGAAAGAAGAAAGAGAGAGAGAGAGAGAAAGAAAGAAAGAAAGAAAAAAGAAAGAAAGAAACAAGAAAGAAAGAAAGAAAGAAAGAAAGAAAGAAAGAAAGAAAGAAAGAAAGAAAGAAAGAAAAAGAAAGAAAAGAAAGAAAGGAAGGAAGAGGAAAATGAAAGAAAAGAAACATATAATTAATGCATTTTTATGGCTTATAAAGGCCTGACATTTGTTAGAAACAACTGAAGAACTAGACATAAAATTTAAATAATGAAAAAATTTTCACTCAAATAATGTTTAATATTGTTATAGGAATTTACCAGAAGGAATATTTCCAGTGTTACAAGTTTGAGATTCGCACATAAAATATATAATTCTATTTTAATAAGTGGATTTTTCTGAATCCCTAAAATTCATCATGAAGGTTGACTATTAAGATGGTTATACTTATGTGTCAACTTATAGGGTATTTTTGAATGAGATTGACATTTAAATCAGTGAATGTTGAGTAATGCAGATTGCCTTTTTAATGTGGGTGGGCTTCATCCAGTCAGTTGAATGCCTGAAGAGAACAAAAAGTCTGGGTTTCTTAAACAGAGGGAGATCTCCAGTAGTGTACCTTCACACTTCCCCTACACCATCTGCTTGCCTAGGTCACCAGCCTGTTGGCCTTCAGACTGGAATTACACTATGAGCTTTCCTGGGTTTCCAGCCTGATGGAGCATACTACATTTTTTGGATTCTCCAGACTCCATAATTGTGCAAGCCAATTTCTTATTCTCACTACTTATGTATCTAGAGACAGATATAGAGATAGAGATAGAGATCTATCTATATCTATCTATCTATCTATCTATAATTTCCAGATAGATAGATAGAGTTAGATCCCACTGATTCTGTTTCTCTAGAGAACCTGCACTAATACAGGTCAGATTTTGGTACAAAAACTAAGGTGGAGCATGTCACAATATCCCTTTTAAAGTGAAGGGGTAGTTGTTTCAAAAGGTCCTTCCAAAGCCAAATGGAGATATAATACCTCGTGGGTCTATTTGGATTTTGGAGGCAACTTATTTCTCATTTAGGTGTGTTACCCCAGCTCTTTCATCTCACTAGGTAAAAGCTACTAGTTTTGAGTAAGGCCCAAAACAAGAGTAGGTTCTGCAGCAGGCCCAGGCTGCCATGAAAGCTTCTCTGCTTCTTGGGTCACAGGATCAGCAGAGCTAAAGGTGCCTGGAGTGTCAGTGGCAGGTAGGGATGTTGTTTGGAGCCTTTGTCTCCAGTAGCTGAATCACAGCACAGGTTGTTCTGAGTTTGGAGCTAAGCCCTGCCATTCCCCACAGATAACTACCCTCTTTTTAAGACAAAGTTTGGGGTCGGTCACTCGGCCTCAGTAGAGGCTGAATGCTTAACCATGAGCCACCAGGTCACCACATGGACTGAGCTTCCCACCACGAGCTGGGTGTTATCTGACCCAACAAGCCATGAAGTTGGGGGTGATAGCAGCCTTCCATCACCAAATGGAAGCGGTGTGTATGAAATCAGGCTTGAATAGAGCCTGAAGGCACAAGTAAGTTACCTGAAGAAGAATGCCCATGGACCCCACTCCTGTTATACTGCTTTCTCTCTCCCAACCTGCACCTAGGGCTTCGTATGGAGTGCCCTGTGACCATTGACAGAGGAAAAGAAGACCCAGGCCTGGTTTACAGACTGTATACCATGCCAGAACTACTGAAAAGTGGACAGCTGTAGCATTATGACCACTTCCTGGGACAATCTTGAAGGAGAGTGGTGAAGGGAAATCCTCCCAATGGACAGGACATCAAGCACTGAAACTGATGGTTCATTTTGTTTGGAAGAAAATATGAAGAGATGCACAGTTATATACTGATTCATGGACTGTGACCAATGGCTTGTCTGGATAGTCAAGGAAACATCCATGGAAAGAACATGATTGGAAAATTGGTGACAAAGAAGACTAGGGAAGAGGTATGTGGATAGATCTGAGTGGACAAAAATGTAAAGATGTTTGTTTCCTCTCAATGTTCACCGAAGGGTGACCTCAACAGAGGAAGATTTTAATAATCAAGTGAACAGTATGACCATTTTGTGGATATGAGCCTCCTTTTTTCCCAACCACCCCTGTCATCACCCAGTGGGCTCATGAACAAAGTGGCCCTGGTGGCAGACATGGAGATTAAGCACAGACTCAGCAAAGTGGACTGCCACTCACCAAGGCTGCACTGGCCATGACCACTGCTGGGTGCCTAATCTGCCAGCAGCAAAGACCAGCACTGAGTCCCCCATATGGTGTCATTTCCCGGGGTAATCAGCTAGCTACCTGGTAGCAAGTTGGTTACATTGGACAACTTCCATCCAAAAACAGGCAACATTTTGTTCTTCATGGAATAGACCCTCTGGATATGAATTTGCCTTCCTTGCACACAATGCTTCTGCTAACACTACTGTCTGTGAACTTACAGAATGCTTATCCACCATCATTATATTCCACCCTGCACTGTTTCTGATCAAGGAACTAACTTCATAGTAAATGAGGAGCAGCAATGAGCCTCTGCTCCTGGAATTCACTGGTCTTACCATGTTTCCCCCTATCCTGAAGAAGCTGTTTTGAGAGAAAGTAAATTGGCCTTTTGAAGACTCATTTACAATCTCAGCTGGTGGAAATACTTTGCAGCAATAGGGAAAGTGTCTCCAGGAGACTGTATATGCTCTGAATCAGCATCCAAAATACAGTGTTACTTCTCCAATGGCCAGGATTGATGGGTCCATGGGTCAAGGGGTGGAAATGGGAGTGACACCACTCATTATACACCTGGTCACCTACTAGAACAATCATTGCTTCCACTTCCCATTACCTTATACTCTGATGGCCTAGATGTCTTTGTTACAAAAGGAAAGGAGATATGATAAAGTCTCAGTTGAACCACAAGTGAAGACTTCACCCCAGCCACCTTGGATTCCTCATGCCTGTGAATCAACAGGCAAAAAAGGCAGTAGTTACTCTGCTGGCTGGGATGACTGATCCTGTCTTCCAAGGGGAAATTGGAGGTCTACTCCACAATGGAGGTAATGAAAAGTATGTCTGGAATACAAGAGATCCCTAAGGTGTTTCTTACTATTACCATGCCCTGTGGTTAAGGTCAATGGAAAACTACAAAATCCCAGTCCAGGCAGGACTACTAATGACCCAGACCCCTCAGGAATGAAGGTTTTGGTCACTCCACCAGGCAAAGAACCATGACCAGCTGAGGTGCTTATTGAAGCAAAGTGAATGAGTAGTAGAGGAAAGTAGATATAAATACCAGCTCCAGCACATGACCTGCTTTAGAAATGAGGACCACAGCTGTCATGAGTATTTCATCCTTATTTTGTTATGTGTGTGTGTGTGTGTGTGTGTGTGTTAAGCATCTTGGCTTTCTTCCTTCTTTATCCCTTTATCGAGGAACATAAGATATATTGATTTTTATATCATAGTATTTAAGTATTGTAAGGTTTCCATCGTAGTATTGTACTTTTGAAATATCAAGGAGAAGAATAAACATCATGCAAGGACTTGTTCGTCCTCCTCTGGGAAAGTGTTAGTACATTTTCGGGTGTATGAAGGACAGTTGTATCAATCATGTTAGCTGAAATTATGACTTTGTTATTGTCTTTATTTGGAGATTAAGTATGGTTTAAGGAGATGCATACGAATGCCAAGTTGACAAAGTGTGGCCTCATGATGGTTAATTTTATGTGCCAAATGATAGGGTGTTTTGGGATGAGATTAATGTATTTAAATTTGTTAACTTTGAGCTGATTGCTCTCTATAATGTGTGTAAGGATCATCCAGCCAGTTGAAGACCAGAATAGAACAAAAACACTGGCTGCCTCAAGCACAAGGAATTCCTCTGCAGACTGCATTCAGAAGTCATCTGCACCAGAGTCCCTCCTTGGTCTCCAGCCTGCCAGCTTACATTGCAGATTTGAACATTTCAGCCCCACAATTACCTGAGCCTATTTCTTACAAGTAATCTCCCTACATATATGCATATCCAATTGGTTTGTTTCTTTAGAGAACTCTGACTAATGCAGCTATTCATACCCTCAGGAAGCATCCATCCTTGTTATCAAACCCTCCTCCCACCCACTCCCCTGTGGGCCTCACATGCAGCACAGACCTCCAGCAATTTATTCTCTCTTATCTGAATCACACATTCACAACTGGAATCATATCTTCTTCCTTAGGCATTCACCATCCAGCCCTTCCCATATCCGTGACTTTTAGACACTCTCCTTGTCTCCTCTAATTAATTTTCCAAATCTTGGCCACAGGGACACTTCTAGATCATAAGTGTCCTTGTTTAAACACTTAACTGGCAAATGGTTTTCCTCAGACTCAGTTCCAAGCTTGGTTAAGAGACTCCATGTGATGGGGTCTGCTCCCTCTCTCACACTTCCTGTAACCACATTTGTTTCCTTCGAGCTACCTGTTCCTGATGTGTTCTGTTTCCCACAGCCCTCTGTTGCTGACTCTCCATTGGGGATGTATTGATCAAGGTTCTCTGGAGAAAACAAACCAATAGGACATATATAGATACATAGAAAGAGACTTATTGGAAGGCTATGAATGACTATGGAGGCTAAGTCCCACAATCTGCCATCTGCAAGCAGGAAGCCCAGAAGGGGTGTGGTGTGGTTCCAGCCCAAACATGAAGGCCTGAGAACCAGTGCCAGTCCAAAGTCCCAAGGCCCAAGAACACTCCTGTCCTGAGCACAGGAGAAGAGGGATGCCCAGCTCATGCAGAGAACAAATTTGGCTTTCCTCTGCTTTTTCTTCTCTTCAGGCCCTTAATGAATGGGATGTTGGCTACCTGCTTTGGTGAGTGATGTCTTTATTCAACCTAATGATTCAAATGCTAATACCTCTGGAATCACTCTCACAAACACACCCAGAAAAAATGCTTCACCAGCTATCTGGGCAACTCTTAACCCAGTCAAACTGACACATAAAATTATCCATCACTGGTGTGGGGAGGGGCATGGTAGTTTTACCTTCTCCTCACCCTTATTTTCTCAGAACCTTCTGAAAGCTTTTTCTACAATGCCTAAGCCCAACCTTTCTTTGTGCTCTGTTCACATACTCTGAGAAAGTGATCATCACACTTTACTCAAATCACCTTTTTTTAATGAAATAAGTCAGACAGACATATGTGGAATCTAAAAAATAAAACAAATGCATACAACAGAACAGAAACACACTCACATATATAGAGAACAAACTGGTGGTTACCAGTGAGCAGCGGGGGGGGGGGTATGGGGGAGGGGAAAGATGGGGTAGGGGATTAAGAGACACAAACTACTATGTATAAAATAAATAAGATAGAAGGGTATACTGTGCAGCACAGGGATATATAGCCATTATTTTATAATAACTTTAGATGGAGTATAATCTATAAAAATCTTGAATCACTATGCTGTACACCTGAAACTAAGGTAAGATTGTGATCCAAATATATTGCAATCACCTTTTTAACTATCAATGTCCTTCACTCACTATTAAACTTCACAGTCTATAGTGCCTGGCATTGAGATGGTACTAAATAAAGTTTTGTTTATTGAATGAATAACAGAATTTTCTATTGTTCTCCAATTGTGTGTAGCAAAAAAGCTATTGTAATCAAGTGGATGTCGCCTTTTTCTCAAATATTTAGTATATGGGATTTAGAATACGGAAATAAAACATTCGGTTTGGGATTCAGAAAACAGAAATTTAAGTTCTCAGGTCTGAGGTGTTTTGACGTACATTAATACAAGTACTTTTCCAGTGTAGCTCTTTCCCTTCCTGGTCTATTGAGCATACCTGCTAAAGGAAAATAGTATGAGTTTTCTGTCTGATTTTTGTTCTGTTATTTTTTTCCTGCCAAGGTGATTTGGGGCACATAAATCATTAATGTGTGCTTTTATATATCTTGGTGGTCAGTGATGAGAGAGTTTAAGGTAACATAAATCCATTTTGTGGTTATTTATGAGAGATACTTTCAGAGTGTAGAATTCAGTATAAGTCCTATGGATGACCTTCAGGTAAGAGCCTGGCTTGAGACTGTACATTTGTAAATGGACAAAGTTCTTTTTACAGGTTACTTTTAGTAGAATATCATAGGAGCATCGTCTAATACTGTAACTCTTCCCATTTCTCTTTTACAAGATTTGTTATTTTCCTAGCTTGGGAAGGAGTAAAAACATACCAGTTACTGATCACTGACATTCAAGTACAAAACTAAGTACTGCAATAAAAACTTGGAGATAATTTTGTTCAAACATAGTAGGAAGTGAAAATTTAACTTTGTCTATGAAAAACTCCCTGTTTCTATGTGAACATAACTGATGGAAATCTGCTTATATTATTTGACAAAACTGTTTAATTGCTCTTCATCTTCACTGATACAAATGAGGACATACCTCTTCTTTAGCTCCATATACTGCTTGACAGTAGAAAAATGTACTTCCTTTAAAATGTATAAAATCAGACTATACACTGGTTTGGTTCCTCATCACTGCTTGCTATGTTCACTGGATTTTAATGTAGTAATTCCATGACACACACAGAGAAACATTCACTATGAAATTAAAAGTCCAAAAATGGGAAAAAAAAAGGACTTTACCATTGCAATGATTTCAAAAAAGTAATTCCATTTTACAGAAAAGAGATGCTAGGCTTAATGCCTTCTATTTTGTTTCAGTGTAATCACCTGAAAATGGCATGAGAGCAATACATAATTCAAATATCTTTAAAAAATTGAACCATGTACTTTTACAACTCTAATAGGAAATCAATACAAATCTACTTTTTACAGGACAAATATGTCTGCATGGTTATAATGCCAATTGTCCTTACTTGTGATCTCTCTCTCTCTCTCTCTCAATTACCATTCCTGGAGTTTTATAGAATCAAAGATATTCTAACAATAGATGAAGTGATTTGAGTGATGCATTATAAGATCTAAAGAGTACTGTTTGATATATCAAATTTTAATGTTCAAGTCATTTGTACAAACATTCGCTTATGTTGGTTGTGTATAGACCACTATAAGAATGTCACATTCATGAGCAAATCATTCCCTTAATGTAATAATTGCATCTGCTATCTAGAGAGATCTAAATTTTTATATCAATCTCTGTTCAGATCTTATGTGGAAAAATATGTTAATATAACATTCCATCTCGATGAAGACTGCAAAACTGTTGAAAAATAAAGAAACCAGCAAGCGACTATAAACAAGCATGTTTAAAAAAAAGGAATTTAAAAATGTATCCATTATTTTGGGTAAAACATGGCTCTGTTTCCTTTCCATCAGTATAAATGGTGGGAATGTCTGGCTCTATTCTAAAATCTTTTACTATAAGTTGCTTTAGAAGGACAAAAGTTGAGGAATCACCTGGAAGTGTCTTGCTGAGTGTGGACTGTGAGTTAGACCGCATTCTAACTCATGTTCCATTTGTGTTCCCTGTAGCCTGAAGCAGGACATGTACTTGCCCTGACCCTCATACCTCTGGTCTCTAAACTGAGGGTCACACCTATCCCATTCACTACTGTGACACTGAATGACATAGCATATAAAGCACTTAGAATGGCGTCAGCACACAATATATGATCAATAAAGATTATCTATAAATATCAACATTAATAGTATTTGGGTTCTTCTATGTACTTTGAAAAATATAGGAACATCAATAGTATTCATTCTGAAATTTTCTGTTCTCTAACTCACCTTGTCTGCTTTGACACTGAGTTTTTAGTGCTCTCATGGATTGAATTGCTGTTTTTTTTTTTTTTATTTATTGGGAGAGGTTGACCAATATTACAATAATCTGTTCCTTGAAAGGTAGTGGAATTCAAGTTTAAAACATTTGATACTAATGTTTTCTTCATGGGTTGACTTGTAGCTACTGATTCAGCTTTTTAATGATTATAAGACTTCCAGGATGTTATATTTTTCTAGAAATCTTTCTATTCTGACAAAATTGTCAAATGTGTTGGCTTTTATTATCTCATTAAAATATCAATATCTGATGGTCCTATGCCATTTCCCACTTTTCGTTCTTCATAGTAGTGATTTTTGCCCCTAAATCTCCTTCTCCTCATCATCCTTCATCGCCATCCATCTTGGTAGAGGTTTGTCTTTTGTTTTCTTGATTTCGCTTTTGTGATTAGTTTTCTGTTTCATTAGTTAACATCCTCCATTCTTTTCCCTATCATCAGTTATTTTGATATCTATTCTGTTATTTTTTAAAACTTAAATTTATTCTTAGTTCACAAGCATTCCCTCATTCCTACTTCCTTATGTAGTATTTAACACTTTTGTTTTCCTTTAAGCATCATTTTAGCTGAGTTCCACAAGTACCTGTGTATTCTACTTTCATTATTTTTAGTTACAGTATGTTTTTACATTTCTACTGTAATTTCTTCTTATATCTCTGCAGTATTGAAAAACATTGTTTTCCTTTCCTTTTACTGTACGGAGGTTTTACAGTTATCCTCTCTTTTATAAAATTCTAATTTAATTATAATACAGACTAATTAATATAAAATATTTCCATTTTTTGCCACTTGACATATTGCCTATACCTAATAAGGTAAATTTTGTAAATGTCACATGGGTGCAGGGTTCTATCTATATTATTCCAATAAATCAACATTATTTTTTTATGCAAAGTATCTTTCTAACTAAACTTTAATCACTTTGAAATTTCAATACTTTAAAAACCACTTGAGCACTCCTGATTTGACAGTGGGTTTGTCAGCTTCACTTACAACTTGCTTTATATTTACATTATTTCATTTTTTTAGACTCTCCATGCATTTATCCCAGTAAGATGCCTTTGTCCTATGTCTTTTTGTCCAATATCAATATAATACAGATCTAATATTAATATACATCTGAGGTTTTCTGGGCCTTATTTTTTGATGTGATTATACACACACACACAGTTTTTCAAACTCTCATGACTTTTTAAAACATAATATTGAAGTATAACACATATACAGTCAAATCTTAAGCTTGATAAGCTCTTACAAACTGAATACACCCAAGCAACCACCACACAGATTAAAAACAGACAGACAGAACACTTCCAGCATCCCAGGCATTCACTCCATGCCCCGTTTCAATTACCATCCATACTCCAGGTTTGACTACCATCACGACTTCACACTCTAGTTTGGCCAGAAATTCAATTTTACATAAAGGGGATCACAAAATGTGTACTCTTTTGTGACTGGTTTACTGAACTTGAACACTGTGTTTGTGAGATTCCTCAACACTATTGCATTTGCTCATTTTACCTGAGTTTATGTATCCATTCACAGGAAATGGGAGTATGCATAGCTTCTAGTTGGACTATTTAACCAGTGCTGCTCTGATATTCTTGTACATAGTGTTGGGTGTTCCATGTACTCATGCTTCAATTATGTCACTTAAAATATTATAAAAATAATTTTTTTCCTGCACCGTATCTGAAAAATTGCTTTAAACCTCAAGTTAGGCAATTTATATAATATTTTTAATGACACATTCACACACATATATATGTCTATATATGTAATAATATATAGAAATGTATATAAAAATTTATTTTTGCCTTGATATGATTTTATTAACACTTTTTTGTCTTTTTAAAAACCAATTTAATTTTTGTTTCTTTATTACATATTTTCCATCAACTGGCTTGGAACTAATTTAATCAATATTTCATTTCAATTTTTTTGGTGGTTGATTTTGAAATTTTAATGGATACTTATAATATTTTAACTCCTCACATCTTACATGTTACTATTGACAACATTTCAATTCAGTCCTCTTAATTCTACCCTAATTGTTATCATTAATGTTCCTTTATATACAATGTTTATTTAGATTTTCTAATGTGTTGCCTTTTTTTAGGGATCACTTTTCTTCTTTGTTAAATTCAACAAAGTTCAACTTAAAGTTCAACAAATAAATTAAAAGAAAATGTTTATTTGTATTCCTCTGAGATTATCCTCATGTCACTTTGTCTCTTGAGAAGTTATTTTGCTGGATATACAATTCTAGGTTCACAGATATTCCTTAACTGTCTCTTGGAGATGATACTCTACCATTTTTTGGCTTCTATTTTTGCAGTTGTAAATCTGTTGCTCATCACACTGGCATTTTTGTAAGTGAGCTATCATTTCTCATGGTCTGCTTCAATTAACTTTGCCTTTTCTTTGCTATTTTGTCTATAGTTTCACTAAAATATGTCTAAGAAAGAATTTCTCGTTTCTTGTTTTTTTCTTCCTTTCCTTTCCTTTTCTTTCTTTGTCTTATGGCATACATAGTACTTTCTGTACTTGTGAGTTTGTACTTTTTAATCATTTCTAGGAAATTCTCAGCCATTCATCTAATCAATTATTGCCACAGCTCTCCTCTCTCTTGAACTCCTGTTCAAATATCAGTGTGACTTTCTCTTTGGGTTTCATCTCTTAACTTTTCTTCCATTATCTCCTTACTTTTATTACATTCTGGATTATTTCCTTACATATACCTGCTAATCCACTAGGTTTCTCATGAGCTCTGAGATGGATGTTTAATGCAGTGTTTGAGTTTGGAGTTTTACAAATTTGTGTTTTGTGCTACATCTTTTCAAATATTTTCTGTTAGAGTTATTTTATATTCTGTATCTGATAATCAACTCTGTTATTTGCTGGTGATTCTTTCTTATAGTGGTTTCTTTTCCTGTGTGTTTAAGACCTTTTATTCTGATCTCTCAGAATAAAAATTAAATAAAAATTCATCTGTGGAAATCCAGGGACAAAAATTGTGGCTGTTTTCTTCCACGAGCATTTTCTTCTGTCTGGAATCAGAGTATTACCCAAGCGGGACCACTCTGGCCAACTTTCAGAATCTCTAGTTTATTCTAAAAATATTTCAGGCCTCCCCCAGCAGGGAGGCGGGCGGCAGGGCACAGCTCCGGGCTATGGCAGCAGCTCCCGTGGCTGCGGCCATGGTGGATTGGGATGCGATGTGGTGTGGAGACAGACGAGCAGGGCTGCGTGACTGCATGGTGGCACATGGTCGCGCAGAACCTGAGATCTTTCCCATACTTCTGTTCAATACTCAGAAGAAAAACTTCCACTCTGTGTACCAGCTTTACAAGTAAATCATTAAAAGAACATATCTTCCCTCCTCTGATGAACATGCCGATTTTTTTCAACCTTTCCAGAGCACCATTTCTTGCAGATTTAAAGAAACCAGAGTTAAAGATTCCTCACACAGTGAACTTCTACATCAAAGTTGAAACTAGGGTGATTCTGGGTATCTGGCACACAGTTCCTAGCTGCCGGGGGAGGATGCTAATGGGAAGGGCTGTAGCTGGTATGAAGCAGCTCTCCATGATGGCAACCCAATTATTGTTTATCTTCATGGCAGTGCAGAACACAGGACAGCTCCTCATAGACTTGAGCTAGTAAAGATCCTGAGTGATGGTGGTTTTCATGGCTCGTCTGTTGACTATAGAGGGTTTGGGGGCTCGACAGGTAAGCCCACGAAGGATGGGCTGACTTCAGATGTTATTTCTGTCTATGAGTAGACCAAGGCAAGAAGTGGTACCACCCCCGTGTGTCTCTGGGGCCACTCTCTGGGAACAGGAGTTACAACAAATGCTGCAAAAGTTCTAGAAGGGGAAGGATTCCCAGTTGATACTATTATCCTGGAAGCTCTATTTACCAACATGTGGGTTGCAAGTATCAATTACCCCTTGTTAAAGATTTACTGGAAACCTCCAGGATTTTTAAGCACGGTTATGGATGCCCTGAGGAAAGACGAACTAGTCTCCCTCAATGATGAAAATGTTAAATTCCTGTCTTCTCCCCTTCTTATCATACACGGTGAGGATGACAGAAAGGTGCCTTTGGAATTTGGAAAAAAAAGCTCTATGAAATTTCACACAATGCATATAGGAACAAAGAGAGGGTGAAGATGGTGATCTTTCCTTCTGGCTTCCGACACAACTTCCTTTGTAAAAGCTCCACACTGTTAAAAACCATGAAAGATTTCCTGAGCCAGCAGTAAGCATGAGGTATGAGTACAGCGGAGAGCAAAGACTTGCTCCAAACACCACTTGTGATGTATATTTCTTATGTAAAACTGTACTAGGCTGCTTGGGTGAGCTGAAGTTACTGACATTTCTACAAGACACTTGCCTTTTAGTAAAGGACAGCATGGATGCTGGGAAAAAATAAATAAATAAAAAATATTTCAAGTTTTCCTCTGTCAGTTTGTTGTTGGCCCAATTCTTAGGCTGTTGTTTATAGGATTCATGTTGACATTTGCTTTTTTCAGCTCTTGTTTTCATTCAGATTATTTTTTGCCTCTTGGAGATTCCCCTTACTTTGTGCAAGCCCATAAGTACAATTAAAAGTGTATTATATGCAGTGTTTAGTTGTTTTCCAGGATCAAGTTCCTTCTGAATACATTAGTATCTTGTTTTTTTATATTATTTGAAATGAAAGATGTCAGTTTAGTGCTTTTGTATGCATTGTAATTTTATTACATTTTTTACCTATCTCAATGAGTGATATCACTAGAATTTTCCACCATAGATCCTTTTGTTATAAAAGGCCATACATGTAGATATAATATGAAACACGAAGTGAAAAGTACTCTTAGTAAGGGATGAAAAAGTAGCTATTGTATAAAATGAGCATAAATTCTTATGTGTTACTCTTTAAAAAAATAGATAAAAGTAGTATTCCTTGACATTGTTGCAGGAATGGTGGCTGAGCCAGCATTTTATGTGTCCTCATGCACCTCCCAGTCCTACTGTAGTTGGGCAGAACCCAGTGACAAATTCTAGACAGTGGGCTATGGATGAAGGTGATGTGTCATGTCCAGGAGAACAAGAGAACTGAACAGGACACTCAGGTGTCTCTTCCCTCTCACAGTGACAAGGAAGCCCATGGACCGACTTTCTGGAGCCTCAGCATCAAAGACGCTGTATCGCTCAGCCCCTTCCCCAGCAGCAGTGCCCTAGATTACTGCTCAGACCAGCAGCGAATACTCACCCTACCAGGATTAGTCATGGAGATTTGAGGGGTGGTTCTTACAGCAAAACCTAGCTTCACCTGAGCAGTCCAGTAAAAAACTATTTTAGGGAGATCCTTAATAACCATTTATGGTAACATTTTTTTTCTGAAATTTAGCATGTTTACAAACAAGTTCTTTGCCTTCTCTCCCAGCCCCATCCTCCCCCTTCCGTGTGGTGAGGTGGCTTGTGTGGGAGTCTTTGTGGAGCATGGGGTGATCATCATGTATGAAGCCCAAAGCAAGTTCCTTCATGTTCATCCTCACTTTGTCTTCTGGAATATGACCCTAATTAGTGTACTTGTTTCAAAGGATTGTTTTGAGAATGAAAATAGTGATTGCATGGAAAGCACACATCATAGAAGCCAGCACAAAATATTCTCTTTAAGGTGATAACCGGTAACCACATTTGATACAATATATTATCTAAAATGCCCAGTTTCTTAAAAAAAATATGTAGACTGCATAGAAACATGAAAGTATAATTATGACACATATACTGGAAAGTAAAGAGCAACACACAACTGCCTATGAGAGATTCTGAAAGAAGTCATTAGAGAAATGCAAGTTAAAATAACAAGGAGGTGTCACTATACACTTGTTAGAATAGCTAAAACCAAACCCCAATGTAATGGTTAATTTCATGTCAACTTGGCTAGGCTACTTGCCTAGCTGTTGGGTCAAACCCTAGGCTAAAGGATGCTGTGAGGATATTTTTTACATATGAGGAAAATTTAAATCAGTAGACATTGAATTGGGCAAGTTACCCTCCATGAACTGGATTCACCTCATCTAATCAGTTTGAGACCTTAGAATCAAAGACTGAAGTTTCCTAAAGAAGAAGAAATTTGGCCTCAAGGGAGCTACATAGAAACCCTTCCTACGTTTCTAGCCAACCCTGCACATTTCAGAAATGAGACCACAATATCAACTGTTACCTGAATTCCCAGCCTGTCTGCTTGCTCTATGGAGTTCAGACTTGGAACCCTCACAACCCTATAAGCTAATTCCTTAAAATAACCTTTCTCTCTCTCTCTCTCTCTCTCTCTCTCTCTCTGTCTCTCTCTCTGTCTCTCTCTCTCTCTCTCTCTATATATATATATGTATATGTATATGTATATATGTATATGTGTATATGTATATGTGTGTGTGTCTCTCTCTATATATATATATGTATATGTATATGTATATATGTATATGTGTATATGTATATGTATATATACATATGTGTATATATACGTGTATATATATGTGTGTATATATATATATCACATATGTAAGATATATACCTTACTGTAATAAGATTACAGTTGTTACTGTATCATTGATAAATTGTAACATATATAAATATAAGACATATCTTATTTTATCTATACAATATATATCAATATAAGATATGCATAAAAGATACATAGCTTACTTTTATATATAAGATATTATATATATATAAATACATATATCTTATTAATATACATACATACATACATACATACATACATACACATCTTACTGGTTCTCTTTCTCCATGTCAGTCCAATTGATGGCAAGGTTATGGAGTAACAGGAACTCTCATTTATTTTTGGTGGAAATGCAAAATGGTTCAACAATTTTGGAAGACAATATGGTAATTTTTTAAATAGCCAAAACTAGCCTTACCATATGATCCAGAAATTATACTTCTAGGTATTTACCAAACTGATTTAAAAACTTACGTCCACATAGAAACTGTAGCTAAATGTGTATTATAGCTGCATTCATAATTACCAGAATTCATCTTTAATAGACGAATGGATAAAAAGATTTTAGTTTACCCATGCAATGAAATATTGTCCACTGATATAAAGAAATGAGCTATCAAGACTTGAGTATATCTTAAGTACAAATTTCTGAGTGAAAGAAGCATTTCTGAAAAGACTACATACTGTATGATTACATTTCCATGGCATTCTGCAAAAGTCAGAACCATAGCAACAAAAGAGCAACATCTGTGGAGGCAGCTTGAGGATGTCTGCTGACCTGCCCCCAGTTTAACTGTGGAAAGGATGAAAATCAACCATCTAAAGCCTCTTGAAATGATCCTAAGGACAAACAGCCGATGAAGAGACATCAATTCAAGAAAATATATGAAATTCCAGCAAAAGAAGTGAGAGTATACCATTTGACTCAAGCGTACTCTCTCTTTCCCCATCCCAGCTCTACAAGGCAGACTCTGCTCCAGCGTGCAGCAGCAAGAGCATAGGGCACCTGTGCCCCTCAGCTCCTTTCTACATGGAGGAAGCTGGACTTCAGTGTATCTCATCCTTCCCCCTGCAACCTGTACCTGAGGTCAAGTCCTGGGTGAGTGTAGTCAAGAGGTGGGGCCTTCCTCCTCCACCCACCCTCCACTCATGAAAGAGAGGCTTTGCCTTGGGCACAGCAGCTGAGAATACTGGGGCACTCATTGCCTTTGCCCATGTCGGTGGTGCCCCCGCCCTCTGGGAGAGGGAACCTGAGAGGGCATCTGGCTGCTTGCATGCTTGCAGACCTTCTACTGGTGTCATCTTCTTTGTGAGGGTGTCACTCAGGCAGAAGCTTGACGTGATGGCATCGCTAGTTAGTTCCAAAACCCTAGCTCAAAGATTTTCCTTAGGGGAGGTGGAGAAGCAGGGTGTAAAACAGCTCTATTTCTCCTCCCAAAGGAAAATACTTCATTTACGAGAGAGATGAAGAAGTTCAAACCTAAGGGTAATCTCAAGAACAGTGGGGGAGGTCATGGTGAAAGGCAATTAGGGGAGATTCCTTGTTTAAATGAAGATACAGCCTAGACTATATAGACTGCATAGTCTGAGGAAGAGAACTGGGGCATAAGACAGCTGGAAAGAGCCTTTCTGGTATCAGAAAAAGTATTGAATTGGACTACAGAAACAATGCCTTCCCAGATGCCACAGTTTTATTAGATTAGGTTGTAAACAATGAATGTTCTGGGACATTGGTGAAAACAACAGCAGGATCACCTATAAATACATCAAATGAGTGTGGTCAGGGAAGACAGGAAAGAGACCCACCAGTATCACTGCCATGCTTGGGAGTGATAGGCATACACCAAACTGCACTTACTTCCTAGAGAAGCAACAGCAGAGGTTTAACACGGGGGCTGGGACAAGATGGGGGTAGGGGAAGGAGGGGGATGGGGAGGAAGACTTCACTAAAATAATCCAGCCAGTTAGTAAAAAGTAAACCAGCTAATAACAATAGCAAGACCCTGGGGATTCTCTGGTGGTTCACTGGTTAGGACTTGGTTCTTTCACCACCGGTGCCTGGGTTTGATTCCTGGTTGGGGAACTAAGATCCCCACAAGCCACACAGCATGGCCAAAAATGTCCCAAAGAAATGAAAAACAACAACAACTATAAAAAACAAATAATAACAGGGTCCTGGGATGGGGAAGGAACCAGTAAACAGATTTGACATATTATCTAAAATGCCCAGTTTAAAAAAATATATATCTATATCTATCTTTATCTATCTATCTATCTATCATCATGCAAAGAAATATGAAAGTATAAGTATGACACGTACACTGGCAAAAAAAAAGAGCAAAACACAACTCCCTATGAGAACATATCTCAGATTTAATAGGAAAAAAATACCTCAAAAGAACAATTTTCACAGTAAGTTCACAGAACTAAAGGAGAGCAAGCATGACTAAAGAATTAAAGAAAGGTATGAAGACAGTGTTGTTTCATATAGTAAAGAATGTCAATAAAGAGATAGAAATTATAAAAAAATAAATAAATTTGAATTTCTGGATTTGAAAAGTACAATAAAAAAGTCCAATTAATCTTCAGAACCCTTCATCATGCAAAACTGAAACTCTGTACCCATTGAACAAAACTTCCTGTTTCCTCCTCCCACAGTCCCTGGCAGCACCTTTCTTTTGTCTGTCTCTATGATTTTTAACTACTCTGGGGACATTTTTTAAGTGGAATCAAACAGTATTTGTATTTTTGCAGTTGGATGATTCATTTAGAATAATGTCTTCAAGGTCCCCCTATGTTGTAAAATATGTCAGAATCTCCTTCCTTTTTTACACAATAGTATTCCGTTGTATGTATACACCACATTTTGCTTATCCATTCATCTATGGATGGACACTTGGGTTGTTTCTGTATTTTGGCTACTCTGAAAAATGTGCTATAAACATGGAGGTACAAATATCTCTTTGAGCCCTTGTTTTCAGTTCTATTGGGTATATACCCTAAAGTGGAATTGATGGTTCATATGGTGAGTCTATTTTTAATTTTTTGAAGAACTGCCATAATCTTTTCTGCATCAGTTGTACAATTTTAGATTCTGACCAGCAGTATTCAAGGGTACAAGTTTCTCCACATTTGTGCCAACACTTATTTTCTGGCTTTTTTTTTTTTCTTCTTCTTTTTTTTTCTCGGTATGCGGGCCTCTCACTGTTGTGGCCTCTCCCGTTGTGGAGCACAGGCTCCAGACGCGCAGGCTCAGTGGCCATGGCTCACAGACACAGCCACTCCACAGCATGTGGGATCTTCCCGGACCGGGGCATGAACCCGTGTCCCCTGCATCGACAGGCAGACTCGCAACCACTGCACCACCAAGGAAGCCCTTGTTTTGTTTTTATAATAGTAATTCTAATAGGTATGAGATGGTATCTCATTGCAGTTTTGATTTTTATTCCCCTGGTGATTAGTGATGTCAAGCATATTTTCATGTAATTGTTAGACAGTTGTGTATCTTCTTTGGAAAAAATGTCTTTTCAAGTCCTTTGCCCCCTTTTGAATCCAGTTGTTTGGGTCTTCCTGATGAGTTTTAGGAATTCTTTTATATATTCTGTATATCACTTTTTATATATTCTGTATATCACTACTGTATCAGATACATAAATTTCAAATATTTTCTCTCATTCTGTGGGTTTCATTCTACTTTTCAACACTATTGAAAATCATTTGCCCATATGTGTGAAGCTTTAATTCTGGGCTCTGTATTCTATTCAGCTGATGTAGATGTCTGTCTTTATACCAGTCCCACACAGTTTTGATTACTGTAATTTTGCAACAAGTTATAAAATCAGGAAGTGTGAATCCTCCAGGTTTGTTTTACCTTTTCAAGATTGTTTTGGCTATCTGGGGTCCCTTGGGATTCCACATGAATTTTAAGGTGGGTTTTTCCACTGCTGCAAAAAACATCACTGAGATTTTTTTTTTTTAAATCTGAGGAATTGACATCTTAACCATATTAAGGCTTCTAATCTATAAACATCTTCATGATATCTTCTTTAATTTTTTAGCAATGTATTGTAGTTTTCATTGTATAAGTCTTTCACCTCCTTGGTTAAGATAATTCTTAATATTTTATTCTTTTGATGTTATTGTAATAAAATTGTTTTCTTAATTTCCCTTTTGGATTGTTCATTGTTAGTATACAGAAATGCAACTGATTTTTGTGTTGCCTTTGTGTCCTGCTACTTTGCTGAATTTGTTTAAACATCAATTTTTTGTGGCATCTTTAGGGGGGTCTCTCTACATATAAGATTATATCATCTGTGAAGAGAGAAAATTTTACTTCTAAACTTTGAAAATTTCCAAAACTATGACTTAGATTTGTTTCTCTTTTTCAATTCTCATGGATCCCATTTTACTGTGACTGCTGCCACCAACGTGATTTTCTAAAAAAAAAAATCTGTTTGTCTCTTTCCCCTGCTTTATCAACCTCTAATGCCATCTACTAACTAGAGCTTCAGTTTCAAACTCCTACCAGTGTTTAAGGCATTTTCCCCCCACTTTTCCTAGAGTCACTTCTAGGCATCCCAAATCATGTGTCCTGAGTTTCCATTACTAAGTGCACAGCATTCCATGTGCTTTCATACCATTGTGCTTTCCATGAGATACTCCCTCCTCCTCTTGTATTTTCTTTCTTCTGTTTTTCTGGGGAAGCCATTCCCCATCCTGCAAGGTGCAATTAGAATGCCACCTCATCAATAAACATTTCTAACCAGAAAGATTCAGAGGCTTCCTTATCTGGATTTGTGTAGCAATTTGTGCAGACCACTAGAAGAGCAGTCACATTGTAATGTATTTGTTATTTTCTGAAGTTAGAAGGAAAAACAATGACGTTTGAGACAAGGAAACTGAGTTAGCTAGGACAATTTGCTCAGTTTTAATAGAGGTGCATTCTGGAGATTTTACTTATTTTTTTTTTAATTATCCAACCAGGTTATTTTATTTCTTTCTGAGTCATATAGTCTAAAATTATGGTAACATCCACTCGACAGATAGTTGGCGTTTCATGGGTGGCATTCTGAAGCTCAGTACACAAATAGTCTCATAGAAATGACCATTATTATTGTAAAATATCAAATAACATAATGTTTCATAATAATAGATTCCATTTATTGAGTCTATTGATTAAAAGTCACTCTGTTTGCTTTACATATACTAAAATTCCACAGTCTTATATTCAAATCGTCCTCATTAACCTCACATTATAAATGCAAACTTGAGAATCAGGTAACAATAAGCTGCCATTCATACTCATTTTTGTCAGCGTTTGGAACCTGCAGTCTTCCCAGTACGTGCTACTTAAATTTAGATTAACTGCAGACCTTGGCGCATATATTTTGCTCTAACATACTTCATATGAATAGCTTTTTAAAAATGATGAAACATTAATAACCCTTATCCTATAATTATCTTTAAAATGTTTGGAGTTGGTAAAAATCTTGGTAGAGCTCGTAGAGCCAAGGAAGAGAGGTACAAACTAGAAAACTCCCGGGACCTGAGGTTGTCGACTTTGGCGATCTCGCTCAGCCTCTGTCACTCGTGTGGTAAGTCTACTATTTTCCTCTGCCTGTGGCATTCTCCAGAAATCAGAGTGTATGTCCATCAGTAGACCTGGAAGCACACTGTCCATGCTTAGGTATCGCATGAAGAAACGTCTAGTTTCTAACTATTTCCATTCCTGTGGTGGGGGTCTAGTTTCTGAACCCCGGGCAGTTAGAAGGTTGGAGTTTTCTCCTCTCCCTGCTGACTGAACTCCAGACACTATGGGTCCTTTCGTGGTTCCTCTAACCTGCAGTTTTCCAGGCTGGATATTCCTTATCCTTTTAATCCATTTTCACTGTTGTACATTCTTCATCTTTCTGCCTTCTGATCACCATTAAAAAAAAAAAAAAAAAAAAAAAAAACAATCATCACTGAACCCACTTAGGACTGGAAATAAACTCTAAGAGAAAAAAATGTATTTCAGTCTGAGCTGCTTAAATTTGTATTTCTTTGATGGAAATAATCTTATAAAAAAGCAATATAGGTAATTAATGATCATATAACTACAATTATGTAATAGTGTGGCTGGTTTATGGTTGTAAGAACCACTATGTTTTTCCATAACAGTGGGCTGAGGAAGAAGGCTAAACCTTACTTTGGATTTTTAATTTTGATAAAACTGTTTTCTCTTTGAAGCAAATGCCCTCTGAGCCCTATTGGCCCAGGCTGGAGTCTTGGGAGTAAAGGCTGAAATGCATGGGTCTGCTGGTAAAGTTTAGGATTTTTATTAGAGCTCCATTTACAAAGTTCTATAGGCACTTGTTTTTGTGTGTGTGTGTGTGTGTGCAGTTTTGCAAAATTTGCCTGTGCTAATAACAAGGAAAGAAAACCCTTGTAAATTGTTTCTACTCTCAGTTCTTTAAATTTCTTAAGTTCAACTCTAGTAATTTTAGAGAAAATGCTCAATTATTTGGCCATGAACAAACTCAGAACTTTTGTAACTAATACCGTTTCTCTTAAACATGAATGATTCTAAATTGTAACTTCAGACCGTTGCTTTAGAGACACCCGTTACCATGCACTGTCACTAATATCTTTAGCTTAACCGACTCTCATCATACAGGCAGCATTATGTCGAATATTCTCCTTTCTTGTTACCTTCTACGTGTTCCAGAAACCCAGAACTTCTACTTTTCTGTTATTTGATAGTAAAGTGAGAGCTTATTTTTTCTCCTCATAATTGCACGCCTGTACGGCTGCCCTCAGAAGCAGACCCCCTCGTGGGTGTGGTAAGAGCAGCTGGACAGGCATAAAGAGCATTCCATTAAAATTCAAGTGAATTTATTTGCAAACAGAAACAAATCCACAGACATAGAAGACAAACTTATGGGTACCAACGGGGAAGGAGGGAGAGATGAATTAAGAAGTTTGGTATTAGCAGATACACACTACTGTATATAAAATAGGTAATCAACAAGGACCTAATGTATAGCACAGGGAACTATATTCAATATTTTGTAAAAACCTATAATGGGGGCTTCCCTGGTGGCGCAGTTGTTGAGAGTCCTCCTGCCAATGCAGGGGACACGGGTTCATGGGAATATCCCACATGCCGCGGAGTGGCTGTGTCTGTGAGCCATGGCCGCTGAGCCTGTGCTTCCGGGGCCTATGCTCTGCAATGGGAGAGGCCACAATGGTGAGAGGCCCGCGTACCAGAAAAAAACAAACAAACAAACAAACAAAACCTATAATGGAAAATAATCTAAAAAAGAATATATATAACAGAATCACTTTGCTGTACACCTGAAACTAACACAACTTTGTAAATCAAGTATACGTCAATAAAAAAATCAATTACTAAAGTACACTGTTTAACCACCTTTTGTACCTTAAAACTGCCTTTACCAAGTTTTTAGCAATTTGGCTTTGAAGGAAAATTTGCTGTTGGCTCAAAGATTGTCCTCATCGTTTTACCTGCCTTCAAAAATAACTTGAAATGCTTAATGTTTTTTTAACAAATTGGCTTAGAAATGGTTATTATTTTTCAGTTCAAACTTCTACACTTTCTACTTGTTTAACAAGTGTTTAATAATTGAGATATATAAGTGTACATATAATATATATATATATATATATATATATATATATATATATATATATATATATAATGCTGATATAAATCAGTTCTAACAAACATTCCTTCTTCCACTCTGGCAAAGACCTTTGCATTAATTACTACATAATTGTAATTTCCCACCAAGTCCTAGGGGATACTGATCATTTTGTCTAATAATAATCTCTCTGAATCAGATACAAGGTCTTTCATGACCACTCTCTCTCTTTTCTCACCCTTCCATTCTCTTACAAGATGATAATGACAGAAAATGACTTGCTATCCAAGTAAAAAAGTCATTGAGATGAAGAGAACTATCCAAAATTTGGAAATAAGGGAAAAGACAGTACAATCTGGCCTTTCACTGACATATTGGTGCAGTATTCAATAAGGCCAACCAAGCATTATTTTATTTCTGTGTTTGACTTTGTTATTTTCTGTTTGGAAACATTCCAGACACTGTGAAGTGACATATTAGCTTGTTTATTTTTTGTATTGTAGAAATGGTAACACCAAACAAATGTTATGAGTGTCTTGTTTTGTAAGACATTTACCAGTTTTGTATTTATCTAATTCAGTAATCTCACTCTTTCTTTAAACTAAACCCAGTTCCTCAAATACCATACTCACTCCATATTTCTATAAGAGGGATGCTCAAGATGGCAATGGAGTTGGGTAATAAAAGTAAATAAATAAAGGAGTAAATTATGCCACAAAAATAATACTGTAAATTTGGATTATGACAGATGCTACAAAGAAACAGTGTAGAGTCATAAGAAAAAGCTCATGCACGAGACATGGAGCATCTTTTCCTGTGAAGAGATCTTTGAACTGAGGCTTGCATTATGAGAAGAAGGCAGCCCTATGATATTCTCCAGGAAAGAGGGAGTTACTAGCCAGATGGAACTGCAAATCCAAATGTACTCTATAAAGAACAAACTTGGCAAGTTCAAGGAAAAGAAAGGCTAGTGTACTTGGAGAGCAGTGATTGAGAGAAAAATGGCAGGAAGTGGATTTAAAGATTACTTCGAATGGAACGTTGAGGATAATGGTACATTTATTCTAAGTTTAATGAAAAGACTAAAAGAGTTTAAACAAATGCATGGCATAATCTGTTTTACATTAAGACAAAGATATATCACTCTGATTTAGTGTTACCAGATTTAGCAAATAAAAATACAGAGCACAATATATCTCATGCAATATTTGGGACATATTTATACTTTAAATACATTCTTTGTTCATCTGTTTCAAATTTAACTGGTTGTCTTCAATTTTATCTGGTAACTGTATACTGATGCTGTGTGAAATACACACAGGGGAACAAGAGTAAAATCAAGAACTGTTCCAAGACCAGATTGATAATCCCACATGAGAAATGGAAGTGAAAGTGATGTTGGCTTAGTAACAGTGGTGGATAGGGAGAGAAGAGGAGATAGTCTAGAAGTACTTTATAAGCAGAGCTGAAAGGACTTATTGATAATCTATGCAGAGGTTACTCAACTGAGACCAAAAAAAATGGAAATAAAGAGAAATTCCAAGTTCTAGTCTTGATAAATAGGAAATGCACTGTACTATGTGAATGTTGTTCTACATAATTTTGATATTTTAACATTCTCAGTGCCTATTTATTTACAGAATGTACAATTGAACATTGATGTTTTAATCTATTTTATTTAGATACTGACTTCATATTAATGGGGTTTTCAATAAAATAATAATGCTTAGTCCACAGTGGGATTTATATCCAAGACAACAGAAATCTGGAGGGTGGTCCCTATTGCAGAGAGAAAGGGAAATTGAGGGCTGCACACAGAGAGGATGGTTAATGGTTGTTACACAGTAGCCCCTTCAATCTGCTGGTCTCAGGGGTCCAAGGCCGTGGAATAAAGGGGACCAGAGACAAGCAACAACTTCAGTGGTATGCAGAGATCCAAGTAGCTGGAAACCAGAATCAGGGAGTCCTTCTATCCCTTGTCAACAAAAATAACATACAATCTATAATAGGAATAGAAAATAGTTTTTTTCTGAACCAAACTGAGGACTATATCCTTGAAGACAGCTTCCCAGATTACTCTGAGAAAATGCTTAGGAGAAACATGGTTTTCAGCACAATTTTATATCTTGTCAGAACAAAGAACATTAATCAAGTCAGGGATACATTTCTTCAAGGTTTAAAACAAACAAACACCTGACCAGCATATGCACAGAGTGTCAGCATGGCCTTGGCACCTGGAAAGGGAGTCTTATCATCACTGGAGGACAAACACTGGCGTCCCAGGAAGGGAGGCATTTAATCTTTATTTTTAATATGGACATGCTTTACTTCTGATCTATGTGACCTTTTCTTTAATAATTAAAGCAGATGTACAATGTGTGTTTGTTAGGCCACCAAAAGGCTGTTCTAATTAGCATAAAATTCATGCTTATCCATGAGTTCATAGATAAGCCAGAATGGCTTCCCCATACCTCAGCATGTGAACATTTCTTTTTATCACCTTCAGTAAGAACAGAAACCATGAGACTTGGCCTCAGGTTAAGAATGAAGTCCTTTGAGAACTGTAAAAACAAGGTAACCCCAGATTCAGAGGAAGGGCCATCCATGGTTCAGGATCCATACCATAAGCAGTAAAGTGAGCTGAGCTGGGGAGCAGGTGAACAAGTTCAGGGGCAATACTGCCCCTCACTTTTGTGCCTGGACACAGTGGGACGCAGATGGAAGTCTATATCATGTATGTATAACTATTTCACGTCGATACAAATCATGCTAGCACACTGATAAACAAAATTTGCTCTATCATTCTGTTCATCAGAAGTACGTTCTTAGTGACAAAGCTAAATAATGTCTATTAACTCTACAGTTCTTTATGATTGAAAATGGGTAAAATATGAAAGGATGACTGGATTGTAGCCAAGTCCTGGCTCCCTAACTGGCAATGATTGAATGAGTGATAATTAAATTAAAAACATTTATAAATCATATTATTTTATCTTTCCTCCACAAGATTTACTTTCTTGTCTTCATATCAACAAATTCACCACTGTTGTAATTAGAATCAAAAAGTTCATATAATTTCTGTGATACTGTTAGTAACGATTTAAAGAATTTAAAATCTAAGTGTAATTGTATTTAAAGTGAAAAGATAGAATATAACTCCATAAGAGTAAAACCAAATGGAAAAATAAACCGTTTAAAAATCTTTTCACATTTCCCAAGTTTTAGATCTTCTAAAATATTCAAAATTATCTACTAAAATTAAAATGTGGATTGTTTCTGGCTAAGATGGAGTACCTGAAGCAAAAAGAAAAAGAAATACATTTAAAACAGGTTTTAAAGACAGTGGACATCAGACAGGACCAGACTGAAATTTCTGGGAGAGGAACACTGAACTCAGCAGCCTGGCACCACCCAGCTCACCCCCAGGAGAAACTGGGTTGCACAGTGAGAAGGTGTGGGTCTGGGTGGGCGAAAAGGGGCCTGAGAACCAGGCCGAATTCTCATGCTACCCTGATGTGAAGAGGGGAGTTTCACAGAGAGACAGCCAACAATTCACAGAGGATTGCTCTCTCCTATTCAGCTGCAATGAGAGGAAACTACCTGAGGCCCAGGCAAGGCTCATCCAAGAGGATGAAAGGTGCTCACAAAGAATCCAAGAAGGGTGCAGTTTTCCAGCAATCAGATTGGAAAAACCTCATGGTTCGCAAGGCATTGGGTGAGGGGAATATATTTTACACAAGGAAAATTTTTCAAGGGGATAAATATGATGTTCTTGATGATAGTGACGGTTCATGAACATATATATATATATATATATATATATATGAAAACCTTTCAAATTGTACACCTTGAATATGTGCAGTTACTGTATGTCAATTATACCTCACATTTTACCTTAAAAATTAAAAGGCAAATACAAATTATCAATGTATGAATTGTAATTCAAAATATTTAAATAAAGCTGCGATTTATTTAGGTTTTAAAAACAATCAAACATTAGGGAACTCCCTGGTGGTCCAGTGGTTAAAACTCTGTGCTTTCACTGCCGAGGACGTGGGTTCAATACCTGGTTGGTGATCTAAGATCCCCACACGCTGCACAGAACAACCAAAACAAAAAATTAACAAAACAAAACAAAAAGAAATTGCTATTTAAAAAAAATTGAATATCAGAAATATTTTTATAAGAATAAAACTTTTGCATCCGTCTAGGTGTCAATGAGGAGAATCAGTTTTGTGCTTCATGCACGTGACCTCTAACCTCACACATAAATGGGAGATGGGAGAAAATGTGATGATGTAATGATTGCAACTCAGAGACATCCCCCTGCAGCCCTGAGCAATAGTGTGACTCCACACTGTGTTGTCACCTGCCTCCAGAACTCCAAACTGGAACAGGAGAAGCAGCGGAAAACAGACCCTACATGGTCTGGGGAAGGAAGCTGAGTTTTGCAGGGGTCTGTGATCAGTGGTCAGTGGTCGGCGTCTTTGTGGGCAGAACCTGGGCAAGGTCACTAACCAGCATTTTCTCTGGGTTCTTCCGTGGCTCATAAGCTCCCCTCCTTTGGAGTGGGTGTCGTCCTTCCACATCAGCAGCATCAGGGCCTTCGGATGTGCATTTATTTAATTTTTTAATTGAAGTATAGTTGATTTACAGTGTCTTGCTAGTTTCAGGTGTATAGCACAGGGATTCATATATATATGTATATATATGTATGTATATATATATACATATATATATATATAGAGAGAGAGAGAGAGAGAGAGACTCTTTCAGATTCTTTTAGGTTATTACAGAATATTGAGTATAGTTCTTTGTGCTACACAGTAAGTTCTTGTTGATTATCTTATATATAGTAGTATATATATGCACCCCTTCCCCCTTTGGTAACATAAGCTTGTTTTCTATGTCTGTGGGTTTATTTGTGTTTTGTATATAAGTTCATGTGTATCATTTTTAAGATTCCACATAGAAACGATATCATATGATATGTGTCTTATGCTGTCTGGCTTACTTCACTTAGTATGATAATCTCTAGGTCCATCCATGTTGCTGCAAATGGTATTATTTCATTCTTTTCTATGGATGAGTATATCTAGAGAAAAACTATAACTGGAAAAGATACATACACCCCAATGTTCATTGAAGCACTATTTACAATAACCAAGACATGGAAGCAACCTAAATGTCCATCAACAGATGAATAAAGAAGATGTGGTATCTATATCTATATACACACACAAACAGTGTCACCTTGTATTTCAAAGAAGCATGGATGGAGACTTGGAGAAGCCTTTCCCTGCAGCTCTGACAGTGTTGGAAGACAGAGCACCGAGATGGGTAGTTCTCCTGAGCCAGCGCCTGGGGCTGGGCTCAGTGAAGGACACGCAGGTGAGCTTTAGTGAACTTATTTTGGGAATGTTTATGATAAGCAGGAACATCTAAGGCACAGAGCTCAGGGCAGGGCCCCTCTTGCTGAGTCAGAATGGCTGGATTGACTCAATGCTGAGTGACTCAAGTTATTTCACATAGAAGACATAACTTCCCCAGAGTTAAGATGGAACTCTGTAGTCTGGACCAAGTAGACCTAAATTCACTTGTAGGTAATGGATATTTACAATGGAAAGAGAAAGGGGGAAGGCAGACAGGCAGATTTTTTAAAGTAGTACATGATCCTGGTCTCCCTAGAACACCCTTGTCCCCAGCAGGAAGACGGTTATATTTCAGCTCATTACTTAAAATTACCAAAATAATTTTGTGTTTTTCTTTTAAAAAGTTATTTCACAGAGGGTAAAAGTATACATGGTAACATGAACAAAGAGATCATGAGAGCTGCTTCCTGATTAAAGAAATCCATTTCTGGACCCTCAAAGGAATGCAATTATGCAGATTTATGTAAATCATGTCTGCAAATCACCTTCTAAATAAAGTGTGCAAGGGATGGGATGGAACTCCTGAGCTGTGAGTTGTCAGTCTAAAGCTGTTTAGTGGGAAAGAATGCAAACAAAAGCTGAGTGATGAGAGATATATCTTACTTCTTGCATTTCTTTTGGAAATAATTGGATCTGGGTGAGATAAGTAGTCATTTCGGCTAACAAGATTGCAGTGGCTCCCTGGTTATCTTGAATACTAAGTAATACAGATTTTTCTAGTACAGAAGTAGCCAACTCTACTTGGCACTGTTTCGTTGGGCATAGCTTTGGAATGGTATTCATAAGCCTTCAAAGCCCCTTCTGCCAGTTATTGGTCATGTTAGCCCTGCAAACTTCCTTGACCTTTCTGGTGTCTCAGCTTTCCTATCTGTGTCATCACAGGGAAGGGGAAATGGTATGTGTATGGAGCAGCAATGCTGGGCCCCATACCACGCTGAGCTCTTCATGTTTGGTCACAGCTTTTAGTTGTGTTTATCTCTTTTTTTAAAATAAACATACTCTAAACAATCTATTGACCTTACCTCTTGGTTATAAAGGCATACATAAGCATAAGAACAGTGGATAGAATAGCATATGATCAAAGGTGCTTGCAGACCATCAGAGGAAATCTTCACAAATATAAGACAAAGAATTGGACTGAAGAAGAAAAAGAGTCAGGAAAAAAAAAAAAAAAAAAAAGAGACCTAAATCCCAAAGTGAGAGCTCAAAGCTCAAAAGGATCAGATGCACAGACAGGAGAGGACCAGTCTCTTCACCCATCAAGCGGTTGAGCCAATCACACTGTCTCCTCCTCCTCCTCCACTCGCTCTTCCCAGTGTCTGGGTTCCCTCCAGCTGAATCTGTGCACATCGAAGGAGAGTGGCCAGTCCAGGGGAGAGACGAGTGATGTTGCTGATAACCAAGTGAGTGATAAGAACCAGACCCAACTCCATGTGGTTCTGTCCTTCCATCAGACACAAAAGGGTAAAAGCCATCAAAGAAGGGCCACCCCACTCAAGAAGGATGAATCAAGAGTTGTCCCCCTTTGCTCTAAGGGAAGCAGTGTTGTTGGGAAACAACGCATCCCATTGTGAAAGTGACCTGCATGGCTCCCTCAAGGAATCCACTCAGTAATTCATGGATAAATATGAATCAACAGTCAAGGAGCATGAGGTGTATGAAGAAGCCAAGACCCTCAAGAAATGGGCCAATAGACTCTAGAGGAAACAAAGATAATTAAATTTCTAAGGGAGTTTAAACTTATCTTGATTAGTATCCAAAAAATCCTCAGTTTCTAAGCTATCTATGAACGTGACTCCCAACCATGTGGTTTTGCTTCCCCTCACCAATCCCCCAGGAAACATTTGGCAACATCAAGGTATATTTTTCCTATTGGTCTCCAGTGGGTAGAAGCCAGAGATCCTGCTTTCCTACAGTGTTCGTGATGGTTAACTATATATATAAAATAAAGGAATAAGCAAAGGTTAAACTTACTGATTACATGAGACTGAAAGCCAAGCCAGTGATAGGTATTTTGATAATAATGAAACTGTATACAAGCCCCTGTGCCCCTTTCCTTTGAAGTAAAGGTCTTTTGCTTTAGTCTCCCAGGCCTCCCCTGAGTCTCTACAGGCTGGCTCAAGAGTTAACGATTAGAAAATGTGAAGACATAGAAATGAAAAATAGCTGTTGGGCCAGGAAACAGGTAACAATTTAGACTATAAATCTGCCACATAGCAGAATCACCAAACTTCCAGTTCTCTGAAAGATGTAAAGGCCTGACACACAGTCCGAAGTTGTTCTTACAGGAAGCACACCCTCAGCAGATGAAAACTGCTGACTGCAAGAACATAGACTCTAGGCTGGTTGAAACCAGAAGGTTGATGATGCTTGAAACTTCACCTTGATGCCAACCAATCCAAGAATTCTGCACAAGCTGATCCCGCATCCTGCAGCCCCCTCGCTCACACTGCCTTTAAAAGCCCTCCCCTGAAAGCTGTCAGAGAGTTTGGGTCATTTGAGCCTGAGGTACCTGTTCTGCTTGGTACCTGCAGTAAACACTGTGCTTTACTTCACCACAGCCAAGTGTCAGTAGACTGGCTTTTCTTTGCAGAGGCGAACCAACTCAAGTTTGGTTCAGTAACAATAAAAGTCAAGGAAATCTCCAATAACTGATATTTGAAAAATAAGTTTATCAAAAATAAAAGAAGAAAGTTTAAATCCATGGAGGCAAGATCAGTGGTATCTCAGGGCCATTAACGATTGTACAAGCAGAAAAGAAAGGAGAAAGTGAGAGATGACCAAGTAAGTGACGGAAGAATGTTTTCCTGAGTTTAAGTTTGAAAAAGCCTCTGGTTTATCCAGCTTGATTAATAAAAATGGCCCACATTCAGAAAAATCTTTCTGAAATTAAAAATCTATTATGGTGATGTAAAAGATAAAATCCTAAAAGAAGATGGATGTGGAGGGTATGGAACATGGTTACATAGTTTACTTTCTCAGAAATTCAGATAAAATAGGTATCAGACAAAGGCAACAGTTTTAAAATTCTGAGAGAAAATTACAACTATACTTCAATAATCAACCTAGTACATTTTGAGGACAAAATACACATGCAGGATAGAAAAATTATTATGTAGAAAAATAAATGTATATTTTGAATAATAGCTCAAAATAAATTATCCTTTTAAAAGTTGACAACACAAATATCACAAAATACAGAAAAATAATAACATTTTGAATTAACTAACACAGTTATGTAATATTTTTCCTATAGTTTATGTATACATACTCAGTGATTGGTTTCTTCATATTGAGTATCAAAACTTAGAAAGCTCAGTATTTACTATTGAGTAAATGTGGATAAACTGAAAATTTTAAGAGATACAGAACCCAGAAATAGATTCACACCTATGTAGATACCTGATAAGTGAAAATATAGCACTGCAGAGCAGAGAGAAATAGACAGTCTTCTCAATAAATGATTTGGGATCAATTGGATAGCCACAGGAATAAAATTAATTTTAACCCTTCCTTCATTTCATATTTAAAAATTAAATTGTAGGTGCATTCAAGATTTTAAAATAAAAATCAAAATAATAAAGTTTTTTTTGGAAAATGCAACATTGTTTATAACCTTGGAGTAGGGAAAGTTTTCTTGAGTCCCCAAAAGTACTAACCATGAAAAATAAAAGATGAATAAATTGATATATTAAAATTAATTATCCATTTAAAAATTTACTAAAAAAGTGAAAGAGTTAAAAATTAAAACTCAAAGTGGTAAAAGTGTTTGCATCATATATAACCAACAGAAACTTCATAACCAGAATGTAAAATTAGCTCCTAATATTCTAGAAGAAAATGTCAGGAGGTCCAAGAGAAAAAAATAAGCAAGAGACTTGAACAGATAATTCATGAGACAAAGTATTCAAAAGGCTGACTAATGTACAAAAAGACACTCAATCTCATTAATAAACAGGGGATGCAAACTAAAATAAAAAATTGCATTGAAATGCCACTACTAACCCTTCAGAATATCCAAAATTAAAGCACAACAATATTGAATGCTGGTGATAATACAGAGCAACTTCATGCGCTGTTGGTGGAAGCATTAACTGGAAAACTAGTTTATATTCTAAAGTTAAATATAAATATACCTAAAGTATCAGAAATTTGACTCTTAGTTATATATCCAACAGAAATTCTTGCATAGCGAGAGGCGTGTTAATGAAGTTCATAGCAACATTACTCACCAAGTCAAAAATGGAAATCAAACCAATTCCTTCACAGTAGGTTCTATAAGCAAATGTTTGCAATGACACACCATTGAATACTATCTTTTATTTCAAATTTTAAAAACCAATACTTTTTTCTTTCCTTTGCAGATTTTCTATAGCTCTTCGATAATTCTGTTATTACCAAAAGAAATTGCATTTATCTCTCTTGGAATGTAGTTTATGGGACTCAAAGGTTGGGCTTCCTTTTGGAAGACCTCATACTCCTCGGATTTACAGGCAGGTTAAGGGACAGATTTATGCTCCTGCTTACTGTGTTTGTCCTCTGTCTTCATTCATCCCTGTGCCTTACACTGAACCTAGACAGAAAGCCATGTTACTTTAATGTCTTTAGCACTTGTTGCAATCCTCAATTCTAGTTTTTCACTTTATTCTTGTGCATTGCATTTGTATGAATATAAATAATTTCTGCTCATTCTTGATTTTTCTGTATTTCTTTTTTTTTTTCCACTAGGGCTTTTTTTATTAAGCATGCTAAAAGTGTTGCTCTCCTCTGTCATCTATTTCCTAAGTTACAGGGATCTTTTAGGCTGGAAATTCAGAATATCACTTTTGAAACCCTCCTAATGTTTTGACACATATCACAACTGAAAATGATAAGATTGTTTTGTTTTCTGAAACGTTTTGAAAGCTGTTTTCCTAAAGTGCAAGAAGTAGGTCACACTTTTTCTCCCAGGTTACTTTTCATTCTCATCTGGAATTCTGTCACTTTCATGTCAGTTTCTCTTTGTATCTGTCCTTTTACAGTTAACAAACTTTTGCTTCTTACATCAGTAGAGGAAAGGATATGTTAGTTTCTGAACAACAGATTTCAAGTTGCTGTCCTTATCCACAGTTATTTTTACAGAAAGTAAAGACCATAAACTTCTAGCCAGGCAACCAAGTTTTGTACAGATGCTCAATAAACAAAAAAGTGGCTTGTTAACCAATACCAGACAATCTTTAGAAGCTATGCCCTATCATAAAAAGATAATTATGTTACCATTTCCAAGTATCTGAACTATGGAAAGATTTTGCCAATTAGTAGTTGAACCAAAGATGAAAAATTGAACTATTATGAAAAATTGAGATATGGCTAGTCCACGCACAAGATACAGTTAAGGTTGGTGGTCTTTCCTTCCTGTTTTAGGAAGCAGACCTATAAGGTCGCTCCCTTGATTTCTTCTTCCTCTTTTTTTTTTAACATCTTTATTGGAGTATAATTGCTTTACAATTATACTTTAAAGCTTTCTGCTTTAACAAAGTGAATCAGTTATATATATACATATATCCCCATATCTCTTCCCTCTTGCATCTCCCTCACTCCCACCCTCCTTATCCCACCCCTCTAGGTGGTCACAAAGCACCGAGCTGATCTCCCTGTGCTATGTGGCTGCTTCCCACTAGCTATCTATTTTACATTTGGTAATGTATATATGTCCATGCCACTATCTCACTTTGTCCCAGCTTACCCTTCCCCCTCCCTGTATTCTCAAGTCCATTCTCTACTAGGTCTGCGTCTTTATTCCCATCTTGCCTCTAGGTTCTTCATGAACTTTTTTTTTTTTTTTTTTTTTTTACCATATGTTAACACATATATATGGAATCTTCCTTCTCTTTAGGTTTGTCCAAAGAATGGGAGTTAAGTGCAGTCATTCTAACATTTTTTTCTCTCTCTCTTTCTCCCCCAAACTCCCTCTCTTTACCCATCTCTTGCTGTGTTCCACTAACTACGCCCTCAGTTTCTTCCTCCAGACCTAGGGGTGGTAATGATCCAGAGATGCTGATAGTCCAGAATACAATTCTCTTCTTATTTTCTTACCTCCTGACCACACCTTTGTAAATTATCATGTTACCTGACTCATCGCTAGTCACCTGTTTTGAGTATGCACTCTGTGTTCTGCCAGGACCCTGACTTATTCATGAGGGAAAATGAAAAAAATAAAGTATATAGATGGTTAAAGTTGGTGGCCACCATGAAGGAAAATCATAACAGGGATGGGGAGAAGCTAGTCCTGACAGATTTCATGGTTTAGCTCCAATATCATGCTAATAATCATTTTTAAACCAACAGACAAGACAAAACAAAACAACGCTTGTATGTTACATGGCCAATTAATGAATGGCACCATCAGGGCCAGGAGTCAAATTTACTGATTTGACTGACAGCATTTTGAACCATATATATGTATGTTTATATATATATATATATATATATATATATATATATAAATTTCTTTTTTGTTGTTGTTTTTTCTTTTTTTATTAGTTTCTGCTTTATAACAAAGTGAATCAGTCATACATATACATCTGTTCCCCCATCCCTTCCCTCTTGCATCTCCCTCCCTCCCACCCTCCATATCTCACCCCTCCAGGTGGTCACAAAGCACCGAGCTGATCTCCCTGTGCTATGCGGCTGCTTCCCACTAGCTATCTACCTTACGTTTGGTAGTGTATATATGTCCATGCCTCTCTCTCGCTTTGTCACAGTTTACCCTTCACCCTCCCCATATCCTCAAGTCCATTCTCAAGTAGGTCTGTGTCTTTATTCCTGTTTTACCCCTAGGTTCTTCATGACATTTTTTTTCTTAAATTCCATATATATGTGTTAGCATACGGTATTTGTCTTTCTCTTTCTGAGTAACTTCACTCTGTATGACAGACTCTAGGTCTATCCACCTCATTACAAATAGCTCAGTTTCGTTTCTTTTTATGGCTGAGTAATATTCCATCGTATGTATGTGCCACATCTTCTTTATCCATTCATCTGATGATGGACACTTAGGTTGTTTCCATCTCCGGGCTATTGTGAATAGAGCTGCAATGAACATTTTGGTACATGTCTCTTTTTGAATTATGGTTTTCTCAGGGTATATGCCTAGTAGTGGGATTGCTGGGTCATATGGTAGTTCTATTTGTAATTTTTTTAAGGAACCTGCATACTGTTCTCCATAGTGGCTGTACCAATTCACATTCCCACCAGCAGTGCAAGAGTGCTCCCTTTTCTCCACACTCTCTCCAACATTTATTGTTTCTAGATTTCATGATGATGGCCATTCTGACTGGTGTGAGATGATATCTCATTGTAGTTTTGATTTGCATTTCTCTTATGATTAATGACGTTGAGCATTCTTTCATGTGTTTGTTGGCAGTATGTATATCTTCTTTGGAGAAATGCCTATTTAAGTCTTCTGCCCATTTTTGGATTGGGTTGTTTGTTTTTTTTGCTATTGAGCTGCATGAGCTGCTTATAAATTTTGGAGATTAATCCCTTGTCAGTTGCTTCATTGGCAAATATATTCTCCCATTCTGAGGCTTGTCTTTTGGTTTTGTTTATGGTTTCCTTTGCTGTGCAAAAGATTTGAAGTTTCATTAGGTCCCATTTGTTTATCTTTGTTTTTATTTCCATTTCTCTAGGAGGTGCTTCCAAAAGGATCTTCCTGTGATTTATGTCATAGAGTGTTCTGCCTATGTATTCCTCTAAGAGTTTGATAGTTTCTGGCCTTACATTTAGGTCTTTAAGCCATTTTGAGCTTATTTTTGTGTATGGTGTTAGGGAATGATCTAATCTCATACTTTTACATGTCCCTGTCCGGTTTTCCCAGCACCACTTATTGAAGAAGCTGCCCTTTCTCCACTGTACATTCCTGCCTTCTTTATCAAAGATAAGTTGACCATATGTGCGTGGGTTTATCTCTGGGCTTTCTATCCTGTTCCATTGATCTATCTTTCTGTTTTTGTACCAGTACCACACTGTCTTGATTATTGTAGCTTTGTAGTATAGTCTGAAGTCAGGGAGCCTGATTCCTCCAGCTCCATTTTTCCTTCTCAAGATTGCTTTGGCTATCTGGGGTCTTTTGCTTTTCCAAACAAATTTAGAAATTTTTTGTTCTAGTTCTGTGAAAAATGCCAGTGGTAATTTGATAGGGATTGCATTGAATCTGTAGATTGCTTTGGGTAGTAGAGTCATTTTCACAATATTGATTCTTCCAATCCAGGAGCATGGTATATCTCTCCATCTATTTGTATCATCTTTAATTTCTTTCATCAGTGTCTTATAATTTTCTGCATACAGGTCTTTTGTCTCCTTAGGTAGGTTTATTCCTAGATATTTTATTTTTTTGTGTGTTGAAATGGTAAATGGGAGTGTTTTCTTGATTTTGCTTTCAGATTTTTCATCATTACTGTACCAGAATGCCAGAGATTTCTATTCATTAATTTTGTATCCTACTACTTTACCAAATTCATTGATTAGCTCTAGTAGTTTTCTGGTAGCATCTTTAGGATTCTCTATGTATAGTATCAGGTCATCTGCAAACAGTGACAAATTTACTTCTTCTTTTCCAATTTGGATTACTTTTATTTCCTTTTCTTCTCTGATTGCTGTGGCTAAAACTTCCAAAACTAAGTTGAATAAGAGTGGTAAGAGTGGGCAGCCTTGTCTTGTTCCTGATCTTAGTGGAAGTGGTTTCAGTTTTTCACCATTGAGGATGATGTTGGCTGTGGGTTTGTCATATATGGCCTTTATTATGTTGAGGAAAGTTCCCTCTATGCCTACTTTCTGCAGGGTTTTTATCATAAATGGGTGTTGAATTTTGTCAAAAGCTTTCTCTGCATCTATTGAGATGATGATATGGTTTTTCTCCTTCAATTTGTTAATATGGTGTATCACATTGATTGATTTGCGTATATTGAAGAATCCTTGCATTCCTGAAATAAACCCCACTTGATCATAGTGTATGATCCTTTTAATGTGCTCTTGGATTCTGTTTGCTAGTATTTTGTTGAGGATTTTTGCATCTATGTTCATCAGTGATATTGGCCTGTACTTTTATTTCTTTGTGACACCCATGCCTGGTTTTGGTATCTAGGTGTTGCTGGCCTCGTAGAATGAGTTTGGGAGTGCTCCTCCCTCTGCTATATTTTGGAAGAGTTTGAGAAGGATTGGTGTTAGCTCTTCTCTAAATGTTTGATACAATTCCCCTGTGAAGCCATCTGATCCTGGGCTTTTGTTTGTTGGAAGATTTTTTGTCACAGTTTCAATTTCAGTGCTTGTGATTGGTCTATTCATATTTTCTATTTCTTCCTGATTCAGCCTTGGCAGGTTGTGCATTTCTAAGAATTTGTCCATTTCTTCCAAGTTGTCCATTTTATTGGCATAGAGTTGCTTGTAGTAATCTCTCATGATCTTTTGTATTTCTGCAGTGTCAGTTGTTACTTCTCCTTTTTCATTTCTAATTCTATTGATTTGAGTCTTCTCCCTTTTTTTCTTGATGAGTCTGGCTAATGATTTATCAATTTTGTTTATCTTCTCAAAGAACCAGCTTTTAGTTATTTTGATCTTTGCTATCATTTCCTTCATTTCTGTTTCATTTATTTCTGATCTGATCTTTATGATTTCTTTCCTTCTGCTAACTTTGGGGGATTTTTGTTCTTCTTTCTCTAATTGCTTTAGGTGCAGGGTCAGGTTGTTTACTCGAGATGTTTCTTGTTTCTTAAGGTGGGATTGTATTGCTATCAACTTCCCCCTTAGAATTGCTTTTGCTGCGTGCCATAGAGTTTGGGTCTTCGTTTCTCCATTGTCATTTGTTTCTAGGTATTTTTTTATTTCCTCTTTGATTTCTTCAGTGATCACTTCGTTATTGAGTAGTGTATTGTGTATATATATATATATATATTTTTTTCTTTTCTTTAAAACTTTTTCAGGTAAATCACCTGAGTCACTTGAGAATATTCACAATATACACAGTGGAGCATTCATATCCAGATTCTTCTTACTTTCCTAGGAGCTGGAGCTTGTTTTTAAGTTTGATTTTCAAGTATATTTATGCTACTCAGTTACTCAGATGATTACAATCTTCCAAATGTAAAAGCAATAGGGGGGTAGAACTATTCTTGTCACTTTAGCTATCAGGTAAGTAGTATAAAGACAATGGACCCTATAATCCATTTCAGATTTAATAATATTTGCCAACTCTTGAGGACACTTGACATAGCATTAAGTCTTTTCTAAACCATCTCTAATCTAGGGTTACTTGTGAAGAGAAAACCAAGGCTAGACACTTTTCACCAGTGATAACCATGCTACAGCCTCATGAACAATGGAGTTCGCTTCTCAGATCTAGGACACATATTTGCTTGGCTCTCCAATATTGATTCATGGTAACAGCAGTTTTTATTTAATTTTAAAATATGTTCCACATGAAACATAAAGTCAATCCAACAATAGCTTTCGCTGACACATGCTGTAAAACATGGTTGATGACATACAGTCATCTCTTTGTGCTATAAAATAGGTTTTATAACATTATTATCTTTCACTAGCACCCGCATGCAAGAAAGAAAAATGACAGCCAAATAGGAGAGAAGCTGACAACTTTTAAATGTACAGATCTAGTTGTTTCTACAAATTCAACTTTGGAATGTGTCCCCTAAGTATTAAATCAATACATTTATCTACATACATTTTTTGCCACAGTGGTTTCAAAAAGTTTGCTCAGTAAATTGTATTATCACCAGCATAAGAACATCCCACTGGTGTTCTTATCTTAAGCTATGACATCACTTCCATCAAATGTTTGCATGGTGGCTTTCTTTATTCTGCATCTACTTTGGGTGTCATTTTTCATCCTATTAAATGATATCTTTTTAACTTCTATTATTTCACTGGGATAGCAATATTCTATTGAGATAACCATATCATAATCCTCTTTGACTCCTGAGGAAAAATGAATGATTATGGAGTGACTTTTAAAAGCATTAATAAATGTAATTTTATTTTTAATTTTACCTTATTTTCTCTCTAGCTAAGTTTGAAATGATATTTAGGGGGCTTCCCTGGTAGCGCAGTGGTTGAGAGTCTGCCTGCCAATGCAGCGGACACGGGTTCGTGCCCTGGTCCAGGAAGATCCCACATGCCACGTGCGTCCAGAGCCTGTGCTCCACAACGGGAGAGGACACAACAGTGAGAGGCTGCATACTGAAAAAAAAAAAAAAAGAAAGAAAGAAAAGCAATGATATTTAGAAATAAGAAATATTATCTCTCTGACCTCCTGACTCAATCTACACTTGAGCATTGGCTAGTTTGGACAGAATATTTGATTGGTGAGATACTCAGGTTTGTGATAATAATATAGGTCTAAATAATGTTTTCTCCCCTGAAAAAAAAATTATTCAAGACAATAGGGTGACCTTACTAAATACCTGCAACAATCATATTATATTTTTAAAGAAAGGTCTATATCTATCTATCTATCTATCTATCTATCTAATCTATCTTATCTCTATTCAAAACTCAGCATTCATGTCAATGTTTGAAACACAGTACTAACTTTTTAAATTAGTGAGTAAATAAATGAGAAAAATATTTGGTGTATGATGCTTTTTTGTTATGAGAATTAAAAAAAATAAAAGGGTGTTTAGATTCTATACTGTACAATGTGGAGAGCAAGATTTTAAGTAAATATGATTATTTAAATTGCTTGACAAGAGACGTGATAAGCTGAAATTGGAGAAATTCAGGTAAAATTTGTCAAATTGCAAGCCAATAGGAGACTGGGGAAAAGATTATCAGGGGTTCCCACAGAAGAGAACGCAGAAGAGGTTAGGAGCTGTGTGTAGCTTAGCAACTTCCATCAATTAGTGAAAGTAAATACAATATTTTTTAAAGGAGTGAAATATATCACATTATTTGCAAGACTTTGTGTGAGTACTTAAACAATATTAAGATGCAGAGACATAAAACCCCTTCAGAAACACCAATTAGATAACAAACAAACAAGCAAACATGAGTCAGAAAATCATGTGTGTGTCAGCAAAGTCCATCCACACATACAGGAAAGCATGACCTAGTGAGTATAAAAAGGCAGTGCAGCCGCAGGGTGTCACCCAAGCCAGGTGGAGGCTTGGTGAACACAGATTGCTGAACCCCATCCCCAAATTTTCTGGTTCGCCAGGCTTGGGAATGACACATTCAGAAATACCACTGTACAGTATTGCTACAGAACACAAGTTCCTGTGCCCCATGCACTGTGAGTCCAAACAAACTGAAAAGTCAGAGTTTGGAACAGAGAAATTTTTATTGCAGGGTCATGCATGAAGATGGTTGGCTTGTGCCCAAAAAAACCCCGAACTCCTGGAAGGGTTTCAGCAAAGCATTTTTAAAGACAATGTGAGGGAGGGACGTGATTATTTGTTGCAAATTTCTTGGTTTTGGAATCCTTTGTTCTTGCAGCTGTCTGCTAGGCCAGGTCACGATGTTCCTGTAAACCTCCAACAAGGCAAATGTTATTCTCTTCTGTAATTTTTTATTTCTATATGAATGGAAAAGTGCTACACTTAAAGGACAGAGCATTGAGAATAGGCTACCCTGAATATTTCAGGCTATAGGCAACATTCTTTTACAAAAGATGCAGAGTCAGCATGACTAAGCACAGGAAAAGGAACCAGTGCAGTAGGGAGTCAGACTTGTTCTTCCCTATTACAGTATGAAAGCCTACTTTGTTCTCTTTATTAAAGTTCCTTGTTCAAATTTTCACAACTGGGGCCACTGAAAATTCCTGGGCTAATCTTATGCTGGTTGCGGGCTCAGGGCCATTTTTACTTTACAAATAAAATGATGAGGTATGTGGATATTTATGCCTGTGGTTGAACAGTAGCTTGAACTCATATGTTTATGTCTGCTTTCTCTCAAAACTTCACAGAAAGAAATAAGTGTTTAGTCCTCATGGAAAATACACTTGTGTGAAGAAGATTACAGCCCCCAAGATATCAATACAGTGTGGGCATTGGGAAGTGGATGGATAATAACGATTGTATCAGGAAACTGGAAGAAAGGGAACCCTAAGTGCCTGTGGTGGGCAAAGGTTGTGGAAAGCATGTTTGCAGAACATCAGCAAAACTTCAGAACTGGAGACACCAGATACTTGAGAAGGTGAAGTTTTCTGACTCTACCTTAAAAAGGAAGACTATCTGTAGGAAAGTATATTAGGTTACTTCCCAAGTCATAAGCAGCCAGATATGGTTCATTCCTCCACACTGATGAAAAAAGGGTACATGGCTTTCTTGAGAATGTGAAATAGAGAGGTCTGGTCTTGGGCACACCAAGCACAAATAAGATAGTTAACAGAGGTGAAGTTCTGAGTATTAAATGGTGATGGCTCCAGCCCTCTTCCCATTTGTATTCTGGGATGATAGAAGCTAGAACTACAGTCTTAAGATATATTATGTAAGGTTCCATTCTGCATTAATAACTTGTTACAAAAGAAAATACTTAAAACTACATATAATTTTGAGTCTTCTCCAAAAAACAACTTTGGCTTTGCCAACTCTCTAACATGAGGACCAATGTTTGACCAAGCCAATCACACACGTACACACAGCCAGTGTCTGTCTTTCCAAATTTTTTGCACAATGTCAGAGAGCAGGCAGTGATCACCAGATAGTAGGAAAGCAATTCTACTATAAAGACAGGGACCAAAACAAACAATTAAAACAAAAACTCCCAGAGGAAACACAAAAGGCAAAGAGGCTTGCAAAAGTAAAAAGAAAAATACAGTGCTCAAACCATTGAGATAATATATTTCATCTATGAAACAAGATACTATTAAAATAAAATATAAAGTAAAACCAATAAACTGTAAAAACAGAGTTTTGGAATTAAAAGTATGGTGGCAAGAATTAAAAATTCAGTAGAAAAAAATCAAGGAAATTGCCTAAGATTAGAAAATAAAAGAGAGCAAATTGAAGAAGAAAGATATGAACTCGATTCAGGAGATTAAATATCTATATATCAGGAATGCTGGAAGAAGAGAAAAGAAAAAGAGCAGAGGGAAGTTGTCAAATAATAGAGAAAAATTGATCAGAACTGAAAGATGAAAGGGTAAAGATTGACAGGATGTGCTAATTTCAGTGCAAACAATAAGAAAATGATTATTTGTTTTAATCAAGGGATTCCAGGAGAGGAGACAAGAAACCATTTTCAAAAAAACAAAACAGGATTGCTGGGCTGTGTGGAGTAGCCATTAGAGATTTGTGAAGCTAGTAAAATTCAGCTGCTCACAAACAGATATGGCACAAAGGGATGAGATTTTATCAGGTAAGGGCATGATATGTAAAGAGAAGCAAGGAAGATGAGAAAATTCATCATGAAATTCAAGCTGCACACTGGAGAACTTGATTTCAGGGAGCTGTCCACACACTGGGAGGTGCTGAAACCCCATGAGGTTGAAGGAGTAAGTAGTGAGGATTTCTCAAATAAATGTGCCTGACAGGGCAGCCTGAGAATGGTTGCTATGATTAGCATAACTTTTAACAATTTTAATAAAAAAATGAAACAAACAAACATCTCTCATATTATGGAATAATATTATGAAATTCTAGAACAGCAGACTTTTCTTTTTTTTAATCCTAATATCTTCCAGAGAGGAGAACAAAAACTTCTATGGAGATGATGGCTCACCTGATTGACAGTAGTTTTGGCAATGGCAATACTGAAAACCAAAAGACAGTGGAGCAAAACCCTTAAAATAACAAGGGGAAATAATTTCCAATCAAGGAATGTATTACCATCCGAACTTTCTATACATCCTACTAACAGTTTTCAAACAGTAGTAGAGGATGTCCACCTTCGTCCTTCATACCTCCACTGTCTTAAGGTCTAAGACCACAAGAGAAAAAAAATAGAATCCAGGAAAGGAGATGAGTCATACAGGAGTGGGATGATGAGAATGGGAAGATTCCCAAGACAGCAAGATAATAGAGTATCCAATGAATTCTGGTATAAAAGATGCCTAGTTCCAAGAAAAATAAAATCCAATCAATCAGTTGCTTATCTGAAAATATTTAAATGTATTCATTTTTTCAAATAATATAAAAGATAATAAGTTAAGTAAAAGAAAAAATAAGGCAGTTCTTAGCGTCAAGTTAAAAATAGGCAAAAGGAACTGTAATTACGTTATATTATTTGGCATAGCTAGAAAAAATATTCAGATGATCATCATATAACCACTGACTTAACAACACAAATATCATATAATTCTATGGGAATAGAGGAAAGAAGTGTGTGTGTGTGTGTGTTTATCTTGGAGGGGGTATGTGTATAAAAGAACTAGAAATTTAGCTTCCAAATTAGGAAGACTGCAGGACCTACCTAAAACTAAAAAGAAAATAATACCACTACAGGAGTTATATGGAAATATTGGGCATGCATACATAGCAAAAATATAGTTAAAATATCTGAAAAAGATTTATTCTAGGAAGCAGGAATTAGAGTTGAAAAGGAAGGGGACAGCACAAGAATGCTTTTTTGTTAGAAGACAGTAGTGTAATTTGACTTTTTAGAGGTGTATATTTATTATATGAAATTTAATATGTGATTAATATTTTACTTTAAAATAAATCAAGAACAAAATAAAAGAGATTTAACATAATTAAAACTATATAATCATTTAGAAAGATATTATTTGAAATTTAAATGAGTTAAGCTGGCTTCAGTAGTCTTTCCCCACCCATTCATGTCATTTCCAAGAGCAAAAGAGAGTAAGATATAATTTCTTTAACTTTCTAGAGATGTAAATCCATCTAGTACCTAAGTATGTTAAATGGCCATCTCATTATAACATGGAAGCTTGTTATTAATCATAAGACTGAGCTTCTGCAGTTTTGAGAAATGAACTTGTTCTCCATGAGGAATTATTAAGTGTTAAATCCTAGATGGCAGCTGCAAGGAAGAGAAAATGTGGATGCTGTAAATAGAACAATTCTATGATTTTTTCATTTAACCTATGAGCAGCTTATCTCATGTGATCAACTGCCTATGGAAAAGATGACACTCAGGATTTCATTTTAAATAAATGGCATCTTACCAGATGTCTTTCATCACAAATAATCCAACAGTGAAGCAGAGAATTCATTAGTGTTGAGAGAAAACTCATGAATAAAAGAAAAAAAAAGAGAAAAGATGGGCAAACCAAAAGATCTAAAGTCAAATGAATAAATATCAATAGCAATATTTCTAAGCTCTCACACCCTACTTTTCTCCATATTCTCTTATCCCTCTTACAAAGATTTAATATAAGAGAAAGGGAAAAAGGGTACAGACCAGAAATTGTTGTTCAATAAAATAAGAGATAATTTTATGCATGGAGTGAATTATCTTTGTTTCTTAAATATTCTGAAAATTCATTTAGACAATTTTCTAACTTCTGTTATATATGAACATCAGTAATTACATTATACAGTCATGAAATGTTAGAATATTTAATAGGTTAATTTGATGCAATTATTTTTAATATTTTAAATTTGTAAATTAAAACTATTTCATATTTTAATGTTGTCTTCTCAATGCCAATTAATTATAATTATCCATATCTAAGCAGAGTATGCCAGGGGTCTCTATACCATGAAATTCCCCTTACAAAATTATGGAGAATGTTACTAAATTTGTTTCTCCACCGTCAGGTTTAGCTTGATCAAATGCATTTTTAAAGGCACAAATCGAGCTGTTTTGTTTTTTTAAAAATAGACAGTCTATTGTGTGTATAATTCTAACCTGGATTTTCTGGGTCTAATCCACAAAGTAAGGTAAGGTAACAAAAAATAAAACTGAAATGAAAGAAAAGTCCTCATTAAAGTGAGAAGTGGAAGCAGTTAGGAGAGCATAATGAACAAGTGTGATTTTAACAGCAGCCTGGGGAGTGTGTAGAATTTCACAGGTGAGAAGGAGGGGCACTTATTTTATATAGGTAAATAAATGTGAGTCAAGAAATTCATGTTTAGATCAGGAAAACATGAGCTTTGTTGAAAACAAAAGTAGACATAGATGTGTTAGAGGAAATGAATACCACTGGGGATGTATATGGCTGAAAAAGATACCTGTGTAAAAGAAGAGACCAAAAAATGTCTGACCCTCCCATACAGTGTCTGCACTTGGGCTCCAGTTTGCAAACCAGAGTCCTTGTGCATCCATCCCATCTGAACACCTGGTTAGCAAGTGCAAGTATCATTTGAGTGTCTTTCTCTTTAGTTATTTTTCTTTTTAGATTATTTCCTCTTATAAGTTATTGTAAAATATTGAGTAGAGTTCTCTGTGCTGTACAGTAGATCTTTGTTGCTTATCCATTTTATATATAGTAGTGTGTATATGTTAATCCCAGCTTCCATTTTAAAGAAAAATAGGATTAATTGATAAGAGTAATATGCACAATAAGTGTTTTTAATGAATTGAAACTTTCAGTATAAGCATGTTGACACAAAACTTAAGAAATAAAAGTGTTATTAACAGTAGTGTTAACTATCAAATTTCCTTTTACTGGAATATGGATGACACTTTCAGATGCCCTTATTGTCTTGTCATCCCAGAAATGTGTTGCCTCCTCTCTGTCTTCGTGATGTATTCAGGTTCATTTTCTTTCATGTTTTACTGGCCACATCCACACTGAAGGACACATATAAATTTGTGAGAATTTTAAAAGTTTCTTTTAGGACATTCTCAAAAGTAAGATTTTACAGTATAGAAAACTTCTTTAGTTTTTCTTTCTTTCCCTAAAGCCTCACTGAGGTGTAATTGCCAAATAAGGATTGTATGTATTTCAGGTGTACAATGTGCTGATTTGATATATGCAAACATTGTGAACTAATGACCAAAGTCAAGGTAATGGCTACATTCATCACCTCACACAGCTCCTGTGATAGGAACAGATATACTCTCTGAAAATTTCCAGTATATAACATAGTAGTATTAGCTATTGTCATCATGCAGTACATTATATCATTACACAACCAGGACTTATTCATCTTCAGACTGAAAGCTTGTGATCTTTGACCAGCAGCCCTCATTTTCCATATCTCCCAGCTGCTGCTAACTATTATTCTACTCTTTGGTTCTATAATTCCAACTTTTTTTTAGATTCTACATACAGGTGAGATCATACCGTATTTGTCTTTCTTTGCCTGACTTATTTTACTTAATGTCCCCTAATTTCATCAATACTGTCACAAATGTCAGGATTTCCTTCTTTTCTATGGCTGAATAATATTATATTATATATATAATATATATTAACACATGTACTATATTATATACTATATATATTATATACTATATATAAGTATATATATAGTCCACATTTTCTTTATCCATTCATCTATCAACAGACACTTAGGTCATTTCCATGACTTGGCTACTGTGAACAATGGTGCAATGAACATAAGAGTGTAGACATCTGCTTGAGATACTGATTTCATTTCCTTTGGATATATATATATATATATATATATATATATACACACACACACACACACACACACACACACATATATATACACACATACATGCACATATATATGGTGTTTTAAGTACTTGATAAATAACATTTTTAAAAAATAAAATATATATGTATATGTTTATATACATGTATATGTGTGTATGTATGTGTGTATATATATGTATGTTTGTATATACATACATATATATATATATAATTCCAGTGGTGGGATTGCTAGATAGTGTGGTAGTCTCATCTTTAATTGCCATACTGTTTTCCATAATGACTGCACCAATTTAAATTGTCACCAACAGTGCACAAAGATTCGCTTTTCTCCACATCCTCACCAACACTTGTTATTTCTTTTCTTTTTGATAATAACCATTCTAACAGGTATAAAGTGATATATCATTATGGTTTTGATTTGCATTTCCTTGATAATTCATGATACTGAGCACCTTTTCCTGCACCCTCTGGCCATTTGTATGTCTTCTTTGGAAAAATGTCTATCCAGGGTTTTTGTCCATTTTTAAGTTAGATTATTTGGGGCTTTTACTACTGAGTTATATGATTTCCTTGTATATTTGGGATATTAATCCCATATTAGATATGTGGTTTGCAAATATTTTCTCCCATTCTATAGGTTGCCTTTGCAGTATTTTTGATGGTGATGCTGTCCTTTGTTGAACAGACTCTTTTTTAGTTGGATGTATTTCTACTTATTGATTTTTGCTTTTGTTGCATGTACTTTGGTGTCATATCCAAAAAAATCATTGCTAAGACCAGTGTCAGCAGCATATTCCCCTATATTTTCTTCTAAAAGCTTAACAGTTTCATTTCTTATGTTTAAGTTTTTAATCCATTTTAGGTTGATTTTTGTATATGGTGTAAGATGAGTCCAATTTCATTCTTTTGCATGGGGATATCCAGTTTTTTGATCACCATTTATTGAAGAGACTATCCTTTCACTATAGCATATTCTTGGTATCCCTGTCATAGATTAGTTGACTAGATACATGAGGGTTTATTTCTAGTTTCTCTATTCTATTCCATTCATCAATGTTTCATTTTTAATGTCAATATCATACTGTTTTGATTACCATAGTTTTAAAGTATAGTATGAAATTGGTAATTAGAAAGTGTGATGCCTCCAACTTTGTTCTTCTTTCTCAAGATTTCATATATGGCCTTATTATGTTGAGGTACATTCCTTTCATAATTAATGTCTTGAGAGTTTCTCTAATGAAAGGATATTAAATTTTGTCAAATGTTTTTTTCTTAATCTATTGAGATAATCATATAATTTTATTCCTTATTTGATTAATGTGGTGTATCACTTTTATTGATATGATATTTTGAACAATCCCTTGCATCCCAGGAATAAATCCCACTTGATCTTGTTCTGTAGTTTTCTTTTCCTGTAGTGTCTTTATGTGGCTTTGGTATGAGGATAATGCTGGTAATAAAATGAGTTTGGGCATTGTCTTCAATTGTTTTAGTTTGAAAAGGACTGGCATTAATTCTTAATATCTATGGTAGAATTCACCCTTTAAGCCATCTGATCCTGGACTTTCCTTTTTTGGGAGGTTTTGTTTATTTCTTCAATCTCCTTACTCATTACTGTTCTGTTCAGATTTTCAATTTCTTCATGATACAGACTTTGTAGAGTGTATGTTTTTAAGAATGTATCCATTTGTTCTTCTGATATCCAATTTATTGATTTATAATTGTTCATTATAATCTCTTATTATCCTTTGTATTTCTGTGGTATAAACTATGATGTCTCCACTTTCATTTATATATATTTTTTATTAGAGCTTTCTTTTTTTCTCAATCTAGCTACAGATTTGTCTATTTTGTTTATCTTAAAAAAAAACCCTCAGATTTTTAAAAAAATGTGTTTTCTTTGTTCTCTATCTTACTTCTGCTACAATTTTTTATATCCTTCCTTCTGCTAAGTTTTAGCTTAGTTTGTTCTTCTTTTTCTAGTTCTTTGAGCAGTAAAGTTTGGTTTTATATTTGAGATCTTTCTTTTTTCTTAATGTAGGCATTTATTGCTAAATGCTTCCTTCTTAGAACCACTTTGGCTGCACAACATAAGTTTAAGAATATTGCTTCTTTTTCTGTTTGTTTGTAGATATTCTTTGAGTTCCCTTTTAATTTCTTCTTTGACCGCTTCATTGTTTAGGAATGTGTTAATTTTCACATATTTGTGAATTTTCCAATTTTTCCCCTCTTGTTTTCCAGTTTCATGCCATTGTGGTCAGAAAAAAAAATATTTCATATGATTTCAATATTCTTAACTTTGTTGAGATGCTTTGAAGCTCAACATGTGATCTATCCTGGAGAATGTTCTGTAGGTGTTTAAAAACAAGTCATATTCCACTGCTACTGGATGGAATGTTCTCTAGATGTCTATTAAGTACATTTGATCTAGAGTGTTATTCATGTGTGCTGGTTCCTTATTGATTTTCTGTCTGTACTATCTATCAATATTGAAGGTGGGGTATTGAAGCCCTCTACTATTATTGAATTGCTGTCTATTTCTTTCTTCACTTCTTTGAATATTTAATTTAATTTTTTAGGTGCTTCAATCTCAGGGACATATATATTTACAGTTGTTATATACGCTTGATGAATTGACCCCTTCACAATTATATATTGACTTTCTTTGTCTCCTGGAGTGATTTTGAATGAAAAAAATTTTAAATCTGTTTTAATACAGCCATTCCTGTTCTTTTTTGATTACATTTGTATGGAATATTTTTCCCATTGTTTCACTTTCAGTCTATGTAGGTCCTCAATGTTAAAGTGAGACTCTCTTTTTGGCAATATATTGTTGAATCATGCTTTTGATCTGTTCAGCCACTCTGTGTCTTTCAACTGGAGAATTTAATTGACTTACATTTAAAGTAATTATTACTATGCAAGGTTTTAGTAATACCATTTTGTTGATTGTTTTCTGAATGTTTGGTGTTATTTTTTTTCCTTTCTACCTCTCTGCTGCCTTCCTTTGTGATTTATACTTTGTTGTGATATATTTTAATACTTTTTTCTGTATCTTCTGTGTATCAACTGTAGTTTTTTTTCTTTGTGGTTGCTATGAGGCTTACAAAATATATCTTATAGATATAGCAGTCTCTTTTAAGCTGATAACACCTTACTTCTATTGCATACAGAAACTCTACATTTCTTCTCTTCCACATTTTTAGCTATTGATACAAAACTTTACAACTTTTTATAGTGTTAATCCATTAGAGACTTCCGTGGAAGATGGCAGAAGGGTAAGACGTGGAGATCACCTTCCTCCCCCCAGATACACCAGAAATACATCTACACGTGGAACAACTCCTACAGAACACCTACTGAACGCTGGCAGAAGATCTCAGACTTCCTAAAAGGCAATAAACTCCCCCACATACTTGGGTAGGGCAAAAGAAAAAAGAATAAACAGAGACAAAAGGATAGGGATGGGACCTGCACCAGTGGGAGGAGGCCGTGAAGCAGGAAAGGTTTCAACACACTAGAAGCCACTTTGCGGGTGAAGACTGCAGGTGGTGGAGGGGGAATCTTCGGAGTAGTGGAGGAGAGCACAGCAATAGGAGTCCGGAGGGCAAAGCAGAGAGATTCCCGCACAGAGGACCCGTGCTGACCAGCACTCACCAGCCCGAGAGGCTTGTCTGCTCACACGCCAGGGCTGGCGGGGCTGGGAGCTGAGGCTCAGGCTTTGGTTGGACCGCAGGGAGAGGACTGGGGTTGACGGTGTGAACACAACCTGCAGGGGGTTAGTGAACCACGGTTTGATGGAGGGAGTCCGGGGAAATGTCTGGAGTTGCTGAAGAGGCAAGAGACTTTTTCTGCCCTCTTTGTTTCCTGGTGCACGAGGAGAGAGGATTAAGAGCTGTTTAAGGGAGCTCCAAAGATGGGCACAAGCTGTGGTTGAAAGTGCGGACCCCAGAGATGGGCGTGGGATGATGGAGCTGCAGCTGCCATGGCCAAGAGGCCTGTGTGTGAGCACAGGTCACTGTCCTTGCCCCCCTGCCAGGGAGACTGTGCAGCCCCCTACTGCCGGGGTCCCGGGATCCAGGGATGGCTTCCCCGGGAGAGAGCACAGAGCACCTAGGGCTGATGCAATGTCACACTGGTCTCTGCCACTGCAGGCTCACCCCACACTCCGTGCCCCTCCCTGCCCCCACAGCTGAAGTGGTTGCTCCTTTAATCCTGTCCTACTGAGCAAAGAACAGACACCCTCCAGTGACCTACACACAGAGGCGGGGCCAAATACAAAGCTGAGACCCAGGAGCTGTGAAAACAAAGAAGAGAAAGGGAAATCTCTCCCAGCAGCCTCAGAAGCAGTGGATTAAAGCTCTGTAATCAACTTGATGTACCCTGCATCTGTGGAATACATGAATAGACAACAAATCATCCCAAATTGAGGAGGTGGTCATTGAGAGCAAGATTTATGATTTTTTCCCCTTTTCCTCTTTTTGTGTCTGTGCAGCTTTGCTTCCACCATTTGTCCTAGAGTTCTGTGTGTCCATTTTTTTTCTTAATAATTATTTTATATGTTAATAAATTTATTTTATTTTATCTTACATTATTTTAGTGTACTTTATCTTCTTTCTACTCTCTTTCTTTCCTTCCTTCCCTCCTTTAGACAATGAATTAACCCAAATTGAGGAGGTGGACTTTGAGAGCAAGATTTATGATTTTTTTCCCCTTTTCCTCTTTTTTCTGAGTGGGTATGTGTATGCTTCTGTGTGAGATTTTGTCTGTATAGCTTTGCTTCCACCATTTGTCCCAGGGTTCTATCCATCGGTTTCTTTTTTTCTTTTATTCTTAATAATTAATTTTTATTTTAATAACTATATCATATTTTATCATTCTTTATCTTATTTTACTTTATCTTCTTTCTTTTTTTACTTCCTTCCCTCCTACCTTCCCTCCTTTCTTTCTTCCTTTCTACTTCTACTAATTCTTTCTTTCTACTCTTTCTCCATTTTATTTTGAGCCGTATGGATGAAAGGCTCTTGGTTCTGCAGTCAGAAGCCAGTGCTGTGACTCTGAGGTGGGAGAGCCAACTTCAGGACACTGGTCCACAAGAGACCTCCCAGCTCCACATAATATCAAATGATGAAAATCTTCCAGAGATCTCCATTTCAACAGCAGCACCCAGCTTCACTCAACGACCAGAAAGCTATAGCACTGGACACCCTATGCCAAACAACTAACAAGACAGGAACACAACGCCACCCATTAGCAGAGAGGCTGCATAAAATCATAATGAGTCCACAGAAACCCCAAAACACACCATGAGATGAGGACCTGCCCACCAGAAAGACAAGATCCAGCCTCATCCACCAGAACACAGGCACTAGTCACATCCACAAGGAAGCCTACACAAGCCACTGAACCAACCTTAGCCACTGGGGACAGACACCAAAAACAACGGGAACTACCAACCGGCACACTGCAAAAAGGAGACCCCAAACACAGTAAGATAAGCAAAATGAGAAGACAGAAAAACACACAGCAGCTGAAGGAGCAAGATAAAAACCCACCAGACCTAACAAATGAAGAGGAAATAGGCAGTCTACCTAAAAAAGAATTCAGAGTAATGATAGTAAAGATGATCCAAAATCTGGGAAATAGAATAGACAAAATGCAATAAATAGTTAACAAGGACCTAGAAGAACTAAAGATGAATCAAGCAGTGATGAAAAACACAATAAATGAAATTAAAAATACTCTAGATGGGATCAATAGCAAAATAAATGAGGCAGAAGAAGGGATAAGTGATGTGGAAGATAAAAGAGTGGAAATAACTACTGCAGAGCAGAAGAAAGAAAAAAATAATGAAAAGAACTGAGGACAGTCTCAGAGACCTCTGGGACAACATTAAATGCACCAACATTCGAATTATAGGGGTTCCAGAAGAAGAAAAGAAAAAGAAATGGACTGAGAAAATATTTGAAGAGATTATAGTTGAAAACTTCCGTAATATGGGAAAGGAAATAGATAATCAAGCCCAGGAGGCACAGAGTCCAATACAGTATAAATCCAAAGAGAACTATGCCAAGACACATACTAATCAAACTATCAAAATTAAATACAAAGAAAATATATTAAAAGCAGCAAGGGAAAAACAACAAATGACACACAAGGGAATCCCCATAAGGTTAACAGCTGATCTTTCAGCAGAAACTCTGCAAGCCAGAAGGGACTGGCAGGATATATTTAAAGTGATGAAGCTGAAAAACCTGCAACCAAGATTACTCTACCAGTAAGGATCTCATTCAGATTTGATGGAGAAATTAAAATCTTTACAGATAAGCAAAAACTGAGAGAGTTCAGCACCACCAAACCAGCTCTACAACAAACGCTAAAGAAACTTCTCTAGGCAAGAAACACATCAGAAGGAAAAGACCTACAATAATGAACCCAAAACAATTAAGAAAATGGGAATAGGAACATACATATTGATAATTACCTTAAATGTAAATGGACTAAATGCTTCCAGCAAAAGATACAGATTGGCTGAATGGACACAAAAACAACACCCATATATATGCTGTCTACAAGAATCCCACCTCAGACCTAGAAACGCATACAGACTGAAAATAAGGGAACGGAAAAAGATATTCCATGCAAATGGAAACAAAAAGAAAGCTGGGGTAGCAATTCTCATATCAGACAAAATAGACTTTAATATAAAGATTATTAGAAGAGACAAAGACGGACACTACATAATGATCAAAGGAACGAACCAAGAAGAAGATATAACAATCGTAAATATTTATGCACCCAACATAGGATCACCTCAATATATAAGGCAAATACTAACAGCCATAAAAGGGGAAATCGACAGTAACACATTCATAGTAGGGGATTTTAACACCCCACTTTCACCAATGGACAAATCATCCAACATGAAAATAAATAAGGAAACACATGCTTTAAATGATACATTAAACAAGATGGACTTTGATATGTATAGGACATTCCATTGAAAACCAACAGAATACACATTTTTCTCAAGTGCTTATGTAACATTCTCCAGGATAGATCATATCTTGGGTCACAAATCAAGCCTTGGTAAATTTAAGAAAATTGAAATTGTATGAAGTATCCTTTCCAACCACAACGCTGTGAGACTAGATATCAATTACAGGAAAAGATCTGTAAAATATACAAACACATGGAGGCTAAAAAATACAGTACTTAATAACAAAGTGATCACTGAAGAAATCAAAGAAGAAATTTAAAAATACCTAGAAACAAATGACAATGGAAACACGACAACCAAAAACTTATGGGATGCCGCAAATGCAGTTCTAAGGGGGAAGTTTATAGCAATACAATCCTACCTTAAGAAACAAGAAACATCTCGCATAAACAACCTAACCTTGCACCTAAAGCAATTAGAAAAGCAGAACAAGAAAACACCCCAAAGTTAGCAGAAGGAAAAAAAATCATAAAGATAAGATCAGAAATAAATGAAAAAGAAATGAAGGAAACGATAGCAAAGATCAATAAAACTAAAAGCTTGTTCTTTGAGAAGATAAACAAAATTGATAAACCATTAATCAGACCCATCAAGAAAAAAAGGCAGAAGACTCAAATCAATAGAATTAGAAATGAAAAAGGAGAAGTAACAACTGACACTGCAGAAATACAAAAGATCATGAGAGATTACTATAAGCAACTCTATGCCAATAAAATGGACAACTTGGAAGAAATGGACAAATTCTTAGAAATGCACAACCTGCCAAGAGTGAATCAGGAAGAAATAGAAAATATGAATAGACCAATCACACGCACTGAAATTGAAACTGTGACAAAAAATCTTCCAACAAACAAAAGCCCAGGACCAGATGCCTTAACAGGTGAATTGTATCAAACATTTTGAGAAGAACTAACACCTATCTTTGTCAAACTCTTCCAAAATATAGCAGAGGGAGGAACACTCCTAAACTCATTATACGAGGCCACCATCACCTTGATACCAAAACCAGACAAGGGTGTCACAAAGAAAGAAAAGTACAGGCCAATATCACTGATGAACATAAATGCAAAAATCCTCAACAAAATACTAGCAAACAGAATCCAACAGCACATTAAAAGGATCATACACCATGATCAAGTGGGGTTTATTCCAGGAATGCAAGTATTCTTCAATATATGCAATTAAATCAACGTGATACACCATATTAACAAATTGAAAGAGAAAAAACATATGATCATCTCAATAGAGGCAGAGAAAGCTTTCGACAAAATTCAACACCCATTTATGATAAAAACCCTGCAGAAAGTAGGCATAGAGGGAACTTTCCTCAACATAAAAAAGGCCATATATGACAAACCCACAGCCAACATCGTCCTCAATGGTGAAAAACTGAAACCATTTCCGCTAAGATCAGGAACAAGACAATGTTGCCCACTCTCACCACAATTATTCAACTTAGTTTTGGAAATTTTAGCCACAGCAATCAGAGAAGAAAAGGAAATAAAATGAATACAAATCGGAAAAGAAGAAGTAAAGTTATCACTGTTTGCAGATGACATGATTCTATACATAGAAAATTCTAAAGATGCTACCAGAATACTAGTAGAGCTAATCAATGAATTTGGTAAAGTAGCAGGATACAAAATTAATGCACAGAAATCTCTGGCATTCCTATATACTAATGATGAAAAATCTGAAAGTGAAATCAAGAAGAAACTCCCATTTACCACTGCAACAAAAAGAATAAAATATCTAGGAATAAACCTACCTAAGGAGACAAAATCCTGTATGCAGAAAATTTTAAGACACTGATGAAAGAAATTAAAGATGATACAAATAGATGGAGAGATATATCATATTCTTGTATTGGAAGAATCAACATTGTGAAAATGACTCTACTACCCAAAGCAATCTACAGATTCAATGCAATCCCTATCAAACTACCACTCGCATTTTTCAGAGAACTAGAACAAAAAGTTTCACATTTTGTATGGAAACACAAAAGACCCCGAACAGCCAAAGCCATCTTGAGAACGAAAAATGGATCTGGAGGAATCAGGCTCCCTGACTTCAGACTATACTACAAAGCTACAGTAATCAAGACAGTATGGTACTGGTACAAAAACATAAAGATAGATCAATGGAACAGGATAGAAAGCCCAGAGATAAACCCACACACATATGGTCACCTTATTTTGATAAAGAAGGCAGGAATGTACAGTGGAGAAAGGACAGCCTCTTCAATAAGTGGTGCTGGGAAAACTGGACAGGAACATGTAAAAGTATGAGATTAGATCACTCCATAACACCATGCACAAAAATAAGCTCAAAATGGATTAAAGACCTGAATGTAAGGCCAGAAACTATCAAGCTCTTGAGGAAAACGTAGGCAGAACACACTATGACAGAAATCGCAGCAAGATTCTTTTTGACCCACCTCCTAGAGAATTGGAAATAAAGACAAAAATAAACAAATGGGACCTAATGAAACTTCAAAGCTTTTGCACAGCAAAGGAAACCATAAACAAGACCAAAAGACAGCCCTCAGAATGGGAGATAACATTTACAAATGAAGCAACTGACAAAGGATTAATCTCCAAAATTTATAAGCAGCTCATGCAGCTCAATAGCAAAAAAAAAAACAAACAGCCCAATCCAAAACTGGGCAGAAGAGCTAAATAGACATTTCTCCAAAGAAGATATACAGATTGCCAACAAACACATGAAAAAATGCTCAACATCTTTAATCATTAGAGAAATGCAAATCAAAACTACAATGAGATACCACCTCACACCAGTCAGAATGGCCGTCATCATAAAATCTTCAAACATTAAATGCTGGAGAGGGTGTGGAGAAAAGGGAACACTCTTGCACTGCTGGTGGGAATGTGAATTGGTACAGCCACTATGGAGAACAGTATGGAGGTTCCTTAAAAAACTACAAATAGACCTACCATATGACCCAGCAATCCCACTACTGGGCGTATACCCTGAGAAAACCATAATTCAAAAAGAGTCATGTACCAAAATGTTCATTGCAGCTCTATTTACAATAGCCCAGAGATGGAAACAACCTAAGTGTCCATCATCGGATGAATGGATAAAGAAGATGTGGCACATATTTACAATGGAATATTACTCAGCCATAAAAAGAAACGAAATTGAGCTATTTGTAATGATGACGATAGACCTAGAGTCTGTCATACAGAGTGAAGTTACTCAGAAAGAGAAAGACAAATACCGTATGCTAACACATATATATGGAATTTAAGAAAAAAAATAATGTCATGAAGAACCTAGGGTTAAAACAGGAATAAAGACACAGACCTACATGAGAATGGATTTGAGGATATGGAGAGGGAGAAGGGTAAGCTGTGACAAAGCAAGAGAAATGCATGGACATATATACACTACCAAAGGTAAGGTAGATAGCTAGTGGGAAGCAGCCGCATAGCACAAGGAGATCATATCAGTGCTTTATGACTGCCTGGAGGGGTGGGATAGGTAGGGTGGGGGAGAGGGAGATGCGGGAGGGAGGGGATATGGGAACAGATGTATATGTGTAGCTGATTCGCTTTGTTATAAAGCAGAGACTAAGAATTGTGAAGCAATTATACTCCAACAAAGTTGTAAAAAACAACAACAACAAAAAAAAAGGTCATGGTAATGTAGTCCTCATTGTTCTGACATTCACAACCCTCTAGAAAACTGGAAGATTAATAATCTAGTTTTCTGAGAAGAAAATATAAATAAAGTTCACTAAGAATAAATTCATCTTGGCTTTACTCAGAACCTATTAATGGATATTGTTGGGGGATTTATAAGAAGTTTCAACATTGTAAAATTTCAGCATCCTAAGTTGAGTTATCTGATTTCTAAATCCTTGAAAAATTTTAAGAAGACATTTGGAAACAGGGAAACTGACTTTTGAGGCAGCAGTACATTAGCTGACCTTTATGTACAAAGGAGAAAAAAATTATGCTATGTAGTTTCAAAACAAAAAATCAGAACATGAGTTCGAAAAGTTTTGTAAGCAGAAAAGAAGTTCATTCACGCCCCAGTTTGCTGGAGACACTGGGATGGGCCAATGACCATAGCAAATTATCATGGTGCAACCGAGAATCACAAAGAGAATTTCCTTCTTGATTATCAAGGCAGGAAACTGGCAACATATTTTCAAAAAGGCATCAATGAGATACCTATTTTAGCCGTGTTAAAGAAACATTCTGTTATATTGAAAAGAGAATTGGCTTTTGTGGATGTCCTAGAACTATTACAGGAAAAGAGAGTGGTTATGAGTGCAGCAGGTAGGGAAAATTGACAAACACACTAAATTTTCATACTTAATTGTTACTTCGTTGTATATTTTTCAGGACTTGAATGGTATGATCTGGTCTGTTTCACTAAGATGACTTGCAAAAATGAAGAGCTAATAAACACGTAATGAAGAGGATATAAATTAGGGAATCTGACAGTGGAATGCAAAATGGGGAAGAATAGAGATTTTGTAGAAATAGGTTCAAGGAACCCAGATAGATTGTTGATTTTTCAGAGGCAGCCTGGGCCCAGTGGAAGGCATTGTCAGCCCTTCTTATTTCTCAGTTTAATAATAAGATTCTTGGAGGAAGAATTCTAAGAGGCCAGCCCCCCACACCTTCAACACAGCAGAAAATCATACTGTGCAGTCACTGTGTCTGTAATTTAATCTGATGTGTTTCTCCCTCCCCTGTTGTTCCTATTTCACTACATAACATCCTCCTAAATGCCTCTATTATTATTAACAGTGTATATAGTTCTTGCTCTCACCTCTTCATTTGATTTTAAATAAAACAACAATACTATTTAGTCAAAGATCTTTTTTTTTTCCTCAAGCCTGACTCAAGAATAATATTTTCTTCTTTCTGCTTATAATTACCTGGTGGTAACTGGTTGGAATTGGGAAATCAAAGATGAAGTCATGGGAAAAGAAGATGAGGGAGAAGCCCAGAATTTTTGAGGTCCCAGGGCTGCCACGTGTGTAAGAAAGAGGGAGGCACCGTATTGAGGACAGTGAATCCAGGAACAGACCTAAGTTGGGAGTGTGGGAAAGACAAGTCTTTTACTTTAGAGATGTTAAATTAGAGGCTTGATGTGGCATCCATGGGCTGCTGTATCCTGGTCTTCTGAATTCCATCCTTGGAGCTCTGGGGAAATGTCGGGGCAAAAGATACAGATTGAGGACTAATTGATCGGTTAACTTTGGTCATAACAGAAAATGCTATTGTTCTAGGAGAACACTGGGGAAAAGCCCTGAGTAACTGAAGTGGTGAGTAAAGAAGGAAAACTAGAAAATAAAATGAAGAAGGGTGAAGTCAACAGATTTAAAAAATAATAATAATAAGAGAGAAAGACCAGATTTTTTCAGAAGTCAAACAACAGAAGGTTTATAGTAAGAAGAGAGTGGACAAAAATGTGAAATAACTCAAGCTGATTACAGTAAGATAAGTTAAGATCCTGTTGTTTTTTTAATTAGAAAGTCTTAGGAAATTTGAGAGACCAAGTCCATTGGTGGAATATGTTGTAGGTGGTTAAGTAAGAAGTGGGAACATTTATTGCTTATGAAATTGAAGTATTTTGTGACCAAGTAATTATAAAAACTAAAGTAAAATAAACCCAGAAGTTAGCATATTTCCCTTATCATCATAATGTTAACAATGTAGCAGGCACAGTGACAATTCTCCCTGCTGTTAACTAATGCAGTAAAAATAAAGACAATATTAAGACTGTATTAGCTTCCCAGACCATCTGTGCCACCCAGACTAAGACTTTCAGTAAAATTATGTAAGTCTATCTATATTTGGCTGAATCTAATGAAATGAGACCTTTATGGACTATTATACGTAGAGATAAGAAGAGTACACAATTTAGTTACTCATGCTATGTGTGACATTAAAAATGTATCTTCATGTAAGCCCATTTCAAGAACTTTTGGATGGAATTCAGAGGACTTCTGAGTCTTCGAATATCGAAAAACACTTTACTATTGTCATCAGACCTGATTGATATTTTGGCTGAGCACAGAAATCTAAACTCAAAATCCTTTCCCCAAGATTATTGAAAGCACTTCTCCACCATTTTGTAGTTTATATTACTGCTTGTGACAGATTTTTTAATTCTATTTCTTGTTCTTCTTGGAGAAAAGAGAATATTGCTCTCTTAACTCTTTAAGAACTTTGGCTTTCCTGTTTGGTGCTCTGTGTTGTCATTCCAATGTGCACATGTGTGCATATTACCTTCTTTGGCGTATTATGAATTACGTCATCATAAATACCTTCCTGTTGTTCATACTGGGAAGTTTTCTTCATTTCATTTGTTATTTTCTTGTCTTGTGGCTCTAGTCTGAATTTCTAGAATTGGATAGATGTTACTCTTCTTGTACCTGTGTTTCATCCCCCTTAAATTTTCTCTCCTTTATTACATTTTTTTATCCTTTTTTTTATGTTGAATTTTGGTCATTTATAGTTTATTATTCATTCTATCTATCGCTTATTTTTTATTTTTTATTTTTTTTTGCGGTATGTGGGCCTCTCACTGCTGTGACCTCTCCTGTTGTGGAGCACAGGCTCCGGACGCACAGGCTCAGTGGCTATGGCTCACGGGCCCAGCCACTCCACAGCATGTGGGATCTTCCCAGACTGGGGCATGAACCCGTGTCCCCTGCATTGGCAGGCGGACTCTCAACCACTGCACCAACAGGGAAGCCCTCTATCAGTTCTTTTGAAGTTGCCATTTTATATTTATCTCACAACATCTTTTTCTTATATTCTAATTATTATTATTTTTATTTAAAACAGTAGTCTGTTTTTCTGAGGATATTGCTTTGATTTTTCAGTAACTTTGTTTTCCATGATTTACTTGTTTCCTTTAAATTAACTGTATTGATTGTGCAATTGCATCTTCTTTTTTTTTTCCTTTCATACTATTTTCCTCAAATATATGTTAATCCTTGAATTTCCATTCACTGTTTATGAGTAAATACAGGGGTCAATAAACTATGGCATGTGACCCAAATCCAGAGGCTACATATTTTTGTAAATATTTTTTTAAACAGCCATACCAGTCCATTTACATACTATCTATGATTTATAACAGCTTTCCTAATACGACAGCAAATGTGAATAGTTGCAACAGAGACCATAGGGCTCTCAAAGCTGGAAATATTTATTATTTAGCCCTTTACAAAAAGAACATATAGGCCCTGGGATTAGAGTAGATGCCATTTTTAAGTGTCCTGTGGAGTTGGCACTACCTGTCTTCAGATAGTTTGTCCCGTCAGTGGATATTCTGTCCCCAGGTGTGTAGAAAGAGCTGAAGGGGACTGTGTGATTTTGCTGTCAGAGCAAGCTAGTCATGATAGAGACCTCACTTCTAGTTGCCAAAATAGAACATTCCTTTAAAGAGAAGGACTTTAGTATACTTTGCTCTTGGAAAAACCTAATTAGCATTTCTACTTATTTGCATTTCTCCTGTTTATTATTCTGTCTGGACATACCTTAGATTATTCTCTGCTTCTTTTTGGGGTCAGGAAACATGTCTCTAAATGTAGGTCATAGGGTTTAGCTGGAGAGAAAAATGTCACTGTAACTTTGGTCTATATATTAGAGTGGGTGTGGTCCTTAATAATGAAGTTACTAGTTAATGATCTCAGAAGCTACCCTATAGGCTGGGACTACTTTTTTTTTTTTTTTTTTTGGATTCTGGACTTGAAATTTTCATAATACACAATTCAAAAGAAACATTCTTAATCTGTAGCATTCCGGGCTTGGGCTGCTGCTCTTTGCACTGACAATCAGTCCAATATCATCTAGTTTCCTAGCTCCCCAGATTTTCTCAGAATTCACGGTTCCCTCTTATTTCCATTTTCTGTTTGCAATCTTTGTTAAGGGAACATTCCTTATCCTTTATTCCTTCTGCTAAGCCAAAGGGACCTTGTCAGCCCAGCTTGAGCATCAAATCCTGCACTGTGAAAACAAAATAAAATACAAATGGAAAATGATTTTCTCCAAGAATCATTGTTTAAAAATATGTCATTACAGGCGGCCATGTTGTTTTCCTGCGCGGGAGGCCGGCGCGTTTGCAGCTCCTACGCATGCTCGCCAGTTTGCTGGCTGCCGCGCTGCTGTGAGGTAGCCCGAGTCCTGCCACCGCACCAGCGTGGACCCTCCTCCAGCCTCTCGGACCCTGGGCCAGCCGCCTCCCCTGAGGACTTCCAGTTCCAGCATCGGACACGGAGCTGACAGCCTTGCAGACAGTGGTAGGCTTTGCCCAGGTGACATCATCCACCCGTCTGCCTTCAACTACCACTTGTATGCTGATAATTACCTCGTTCATACGTCAGTCCAAAATCTTACCTCTCAACTGCCTCCTGAAACTGTCCCTGTGGAACTAAGCCAGGGCTACTCGTGCAGAAACCAAACATCTGTGGTAGTGATAAGAAGGTACAAGAGCATGATGAATATGAAAGCATTTTGAGTCCAAAGAAATATGTGTTGTACCTGGGAAATGTGAATGAATCTGGACCTGCCAGAAGAAGCTCTAACCAGAACAGCATCCACTTGGGTGACCTCTTGAGACACATTATCTTCAAAGGCAGGACACGGGTCCACAAGAGACCTCCCAGCTCCACATAATATCAAGCAGCGAAAATCTCCCAGAGATCTCCATCCCAACACCAGCACCCAGCTTCAGTCAACGACCAGCAAGCTACAGTGCAGGTCACCCTATGCCAAGCAACTAGCAAGGCAGGAACACAACCCCACCCATTAGCAGAGAGGCTACCTAAAAACATAATAAGGCCATAGGCACCCCAAAACACACCACCAGACGTGGACCTGTCCACCAGAAAGACAAGATCGAGCCTCAACCACCAGAGCACAGGAATTAGTCCCCCCCACCAGGAAGCCTACCCAACCTACTGAAACAACCTTAGCCACTGGGGTCAGACACCAAAAACAACGGGAACTACGAATCTGCAGCCGGGAAAAAGCAGACCCCAAACACAGTAACATAAGCAAAATGAGAAGGCAGAAAAACACACAGCAGGTGAAGGAGCAAGATAAACACCTACCAGACCTAACAAATGAAGAGGTAATAGGCAGTCTACCTGAAAAAGAATTCAGAATAATGATAGTAAAGCTGATCCAAGATTCTATTTCCATGATCCATAATCTTGGAAATAGAATAGACAACATGCAAGAAACAGTTAACAAGGACCTAGAAGAACTAAAGATGAATCAAGCATCGATTAAAAACACAATAAATGAAATGAAAAATACTCTAGATGGGATCAATAGCAGAATAACTGAGGCAGAAGAACGGATAAGTGAGGTGGAAGATAAAATAGTGGAAATAACTGATGCAGAGCAAAATAAAGAAAAAAGAATGAAAAGAACAGAGGAGAGTCTCAGAGATCTCTGGGACAACATTAAACGCACCAACATTCGAATTATAGGGGTTCCAGAAGAAGAAGAGAAAAAGAAAGGGACTGAGAAAATATTTGAAGAGATTATAGTTGAAAACTTCCCTAATTTGGGAAAGGAAATAGTTAATCAAGTCCAGGAGGCACAGAGAGTCCCATACAGAATAAATCCAAGGAGAAATACACCAAGACACATATTAATCAAACTGTCAAAAATTAAACACAAAGAAATCATATTAAAAGCAGCAAGGCAAAAACAACAAATAACACACAAGGGAATCCCCATAAGGTTAACAGCTGATCTCTCAGCAGAAACCCTACAAGCCAGAAGGGAGTGGCAGGACATAATTAAAGTGATGAAGGAGAGAAACCTGCAACCTAGATTACTCTACCCAGCAAGGATCTCATTCAGATTTGATGGAGAAATTAAAACCTTTACAGACAAGGAAAAGCTGAGAGAGTTCAGCACCACCAAACCAGCTTGACAACAAATGCTAAAGGAACTTCTCTAGGCAAGAAACACAACAGAAGGAATATACCTACAATAACGAACCCAAAGCAATTAAGGAAATGGGAATAGGAACATACATATCAATAATTACCTTAAATGTAAATGGACTAAATGCTCCCACCAAAAGACACAGAGTGGCTGAATGGATACAAAAACAAGACCCATATATATGCTGTCTACAAGAGACCCACTTCAGACCTAGAGACACATACAGATTGAAAGTAAAGGGATGGAAAAAGATATTCCATGCAAATGGAAATCAAAAGAAAGCTGGAGTAGCAATTCTTATATCAGACAAAATAGACTTTAAAATAAAGACTATTAGAAGAGACAAGGAAGGACACTACATAACGATAAAGGGATCGATCCAAGAAGAAGATATAACAATTGTAAATATTTATGCACCCAACATAGGAGCACCTCAATACATAAGGCAAATACTAACAGCCATAAAAGGGGAAATCGACAGTAACACAATCATAGTAGGGGACTTTAACACCCCACTTTCACCAATGGACAGATCATCCAAAATGAAAATAAATAAGGAAACACAAGCTTTAAATGATACATTAAACGAGATGGACTTAGTTGATATTTATAGGACATTCCATCCAAAAACAACAGAATACACATTTTTCTCAAGTGCTCATGGAACATTCTCCAGGATAGATCATATCTTGGGTCACAAATCAAGCCTCGGTAATTTTAAGAAAATTGAAATTGTATCAAGTATCTTCTCCGACCACAATGCTATGAGACTAGACATCAATTACAGGAAAAGATGTGTAAAAAATACAAACACATGGAGGCTAAACAATACACTACTCAATAACGAAGTGATCACATAAGAAATCAAAGAGGAAATTAAAAAATACCTAGAAACAAATGACAATGGAGACACGACGACCCAAAACCTATGGGACGCAGCAAAAGCAGTTCTAAGGGGGAAGTTTATAGCAATACAATCCCACCTTAAGAAACAGGAAGCATTTCGAGTAAACAACCTGACCCTGCACCTAAAGCAGTTAGAGAAAGAAGAACAAAAATACCCCAAAGCTAGCAGAAGGAAAGAAATCATAAAGATCAGATCAGAAATAAATGAAAAAGAAATGAAGGAAACGATAGCAAAGATCAACCAAACTAAAAGCTGGTTCTTTGAGAAGATAAACAAAATTGACAAACCATTAGCCAGACTCATCAAGAAAAAAAGGGAGAAGACTCAAATCAATAGAATTAGAAATGAAAAAGGAGAAGTAACAACTGACACTGCAGAAATACAAAAGATTATGAGAGATTACTATAAGCAACTCTATTCCAATAAAATGGACAACCTGGAAGAAATGGACACATTCTTAGAAATGCACAACCTGCCAAGACTGACTCAGGAAGAAATAGAAAATATGAATAGACCAATCACAAGCACTGAAATTGAAACTGTGATTAAAAATCTTCCATCAAACAAAAGCCCAGGACCAGATGGCTTCACAGGTGAATTCTATCAAACATTTAGAGAAGAGCTAACACCTATCCTTCTCAAACTCTTCCAAAATATAGCAGAGGGAGGAACACTCCCAAACTCATTCTATGAGGCCGACATCACCTTGATACCAAAACCAGGCAAGGATGTCACAAAGAAAGAAAACTACAGGCCAATATCACTGATGAACATAGATGCAAAAATCCTCAACAAAATACTAGCAAACAGAATCCAAGAGCACATTAAAAGGATCATACACCATGATCAAGTGGGGTTTATCCCAGGAATGCAAGGATTCTTCAATATACGCAAATCAATCAATGTAATACACCATATTAACAAGTTGAAGGAGAAAAACCATATGATCATCTCAATAGATGCAGAGAAAGCTTTCGACAAAATTCAACACCCATTTATGATAAAAACCCTGCAGAAAGTAGGTATAGAGGGATCTTTCCTCAACATAATAAAGGCCATATATGACAAACCCACAGCCAACATTGTCCTCAATGGTGAAAAACTGAAACCATTTCCACTAAGATCAGGAACAAGACAAGGCTGCCCACTCTCACCACTCTTATTCAACATAGTTTAGGAAGTTTTAGCCACAGCAATCAGAGAAGAAAAGGAAATAAAAGGAATCCAAATTGGAAAAGAAGAAGTAAAGCTGTCACTGTTTGCAGATGACATGATACTATACATAGAGAATCCTAAAGATGCTACCGAAAAACTACTAGAGCTAATCAATGAATTTGGTAAAGTAGCAGGATATAAAATTAATGTACAGAAATCTCTGGCATTCCTGTACACTAATGATGAAAAATCTGAAAATGAAATCAAGAAAACACTCCCATTTACCATCGCAACAAAAAGAATAAAATATCTAGGAATAAACCTACCTAAGGAGACAAAAGACCTGTATGCAGAAAACTATAAGACACTGATGAAAGAAATTAAAGATGATACAAATAGATGGAGAGATATACCATGCTCCTGGATTGGAAGAATCAATATTGTGAAAATGACTCTACTACCGAAAGCAATCTACAGATTCAATGCAATCCCTATCAAACTACCAATGGCATTTTTCACAGAACTAGAACAAAAAATTTCAAAATTTGTTTGGAAAAACAAAAGGCCCCGAATAGCTAAAGCAATCTTGAGAACGAAAAACGGAGCTGGAGGAATCAGGCTCCCTGACTTCAGACTATACTACAAAGCTACAGTAATTAAGACAGTCTGGTACTGGCATAAAAACAGAAAGATAGATCAGTGGATCAGGATAGAAAGCCCAGAGATAAACCCACGCACATATGGCCAACTTATCTTTGATAAAGGAGGCAGGAATGTACAGTGGAGAAAGGACAGCCTCTTCAATAAGTGGTGCTGGGAAAACTGGACAGGGACATGTAAAAGTTTGAGATTAGATCATTCCCTAGCACCATACACAAAAATAAGCTCAAAATGGATTAAAGACTTAAATGTAAGGCCAGAAACTATCAAACTCTTAGAGGAAAACTTAGGTAGAACACTCTATGACATAAATCACAGCAAGATCCTTTTGGACCCACCTCCTAGAGAAATGGAAATAAAAACAAAGATAAACACATGGGACCTAATGAAACTTCAAAGCTTTTGCACAGCAAAGGAAACCATAAAGAAGACCAAAAGACAACCCTCAGAATGGGAGAAAATATTTGCAAATGAAGCAACTGACAAAGGATTAATCTCCAAAATTTATAAACAGCTCATGCAGCTCAATAGCAAAAAAACAGAGAACCCAATCCAAAAATGGGCAGAAGACTTAAATAGGCATTTCTCCAAAGAAGATATACAGACTGCCAACAAACACATGAAAGAATGCTCAACATCATTAATCATTAGAGAAATGCAAATCAAAACTACAATGAGATATCATCTCACACCAGTCAGAACGGCCATCATCAAGGAATCTAGAAACAATAAATGCTGGAGAGGGTGTGGAGAAAAGGGAACACTCTTGCACTGCTGGTGGGAATGTGAATTGGTACAGCCACTATGGAGAACGGTATGGAGGTTCCTTAAAAAACTACAAATAGAACTACCATATGACCCAGCAATCCCACTACTGGGCATATACCCTGAGAAAACCATAATTCAAAAAGAGACATGTACCAAAATGTTCATTGCAGCTCTATTCACAATAGCCCGGAGCTGGAAACAACCTAAGTGTCCATCATCGGATGAATGGATAAAGAAGATGTGGCACATATATACAATGGAATATTACTCAGCCATAAAAAGAAACGAAACTGAGCTATTGGTAATGAGGTGGATAGACCTAGAGTCTGTCATACAGAGTGAAGTTAGTCAGAAAGAGAAAGACAAATACCGTATGCTAACACATATATACGGAATTTAAAAAAAAAATGTCATGAAGAACCTAGGGGCAAAACGGGAATGAAGACGCAGACCTACTTGAGAATGGACTTGAGGATATGGGGAGGGGGAAGGGTGGGCTGTGACAAGGCGAAAGAGAGGCATGGACGTGTATACACTACCAAACGTAAGGTAGATAGATAGTGGGAAGCAGCCGCAGAGCACAGGGAGATCAGCTCGGTGCTTTGTGACCGCCTGGAGGGGTGGGATGGGGAGGGTGGGAGGGAGGGAGATGCATGAGGGAAGGGATGTGGGAACAGATGTATATGTATGACTGATTCACTTTGTTATAAAGCAGAAACTAATTAAAAAAATAAATAAATATACTTAAAAAAATATGTCATTACAAATAGCTCAGTTTCGTTTCTTTTTATGGCTGAGTAATATTCCATTGTATATATGTGCCACATCTTCTTTATCCATTCATCCGATGATGGACACTTAGGTTGTTTCCAGCTCCGGGCTATTGTGAATAGAGCTTCAATGAACATTTTGGTACATGTCTCTTTTGGAATTATGGTTTTCTCAGGGTATATGCCTAGTAGTGGGATTGCTGGGTCATATGGTAGTTCTATTTTTAGTTTTTTTAAGGAACCTCCATACTGTTCTCCATAGTGGCTGTACCAATTCACATTCCCACCAGCAGTGCAAGAGTGTTCCCTTTTCTCTCTATTTGTAATGAGGTGGATAGACCTAGAGTCTGTCATACAGAGTGAAGTTAGTCAGAAAGAGAAAGACAAATACCGTATGCTAACACATATATACGGAATTAAAAAAAAATGTCCTGAAGAACCTAGGGTCAAAACGGGAATAAAGACACAGACCTACTTGAGAATGGACTTGAGGATATGGGGAGGGGGAAGGGTAAGCTGTGACAAAGCGAAAGAGAGGCATGAACATATATACACTACCAAACGTAAGGTAGATAGATAGTGGGAAGCAGGCGCAGAGCACAGGGAGATCAGCTCAGTGCTTTGTGACCGCCTGGAGGGGTGGGATGGGGAGGGTGGGAGGGAGGGAGATGCATGAGGGAAGGGATGTGGGAACAGATGTATATGTATGACTGATTCACTTTGTTATAAAGCAGAAACTAATAAAAAAATAAAAAAATATGTCAGTTACTATTGACTTTTTTTCAAGCCAAGCTTTCATCTGAACAGCTTAGCTTTTGTGTTCGATACTGGCTCCCTTTTTTTCAGCTCACGGGAGGCCCTGCAGGATCTGATTTCTGGACTCTGGAAATAGACTGTCTGGTCTCACCTTTCAGCTCTGCCATCTGCTTGTTATGTGACCTTCAGCAAATGACTTAACCTCCTGTGTCTTAGCTTTCTAATATGTATGATGGGAACAATAACAATCAATACCCACCTCATAGGATTGGCTTGAGGGTGAAATGAGCTAATACATATAAAGCCTTAATCTCAGTATCTGGCACCTAATAAATACTACCTACTTGTTTGCTATTGTTCTGATGTTGATGATAATCATGATAATGATTTAATACAGTCACAAACCTTACCTATTGTGAAACACATTTTTATATATTCAGTGCATTTAAATAAAAATAAATGGAGTAGGACTCAATCTGCACATTTTTTTGGCAGTGTTTCTCTTACATGTAAGTGAAATTGCTAGTAATTTGATACCTCGAGATTGTAAAATCGAAAGCACCCTCTTAGATGCATAAGTATAACTTTTACAGGACTTTAGAAAAATAGCAAATGTTATATCATCATGGATCTAAAGGTACAATCAGCTGCAAAATAACTGATAGATAGCTAAAATTTCTAATGAATATAGTGATAACTGGAAAGTATTTAAAATACAACAAAATACAATAAAATTTTGAAGAATACATTTTAAATGATTTCTTTTTCTTAAATACTGAGTGGTAAAACTACCAGCACAATATTATTTCCTAAGTGCATATCTTAGCAATAGAAATGCAGTAACTACATGCAAGAACTGATTCCTGTCATTTTATTTTACCCAAAATACTTTGGAACATACATGTGCATTTAAAGGATAAGGTGATGCTATTTTAAATGGTGCTGTAATGAACGTTGGGGTGCATGTATATGATATTGCTTATATGTGGAATCTAAAAAAAATGGTACAAATGAACATATTTACAAAACAGAAGTAGAGGCACAAATATAGAAAACAAGATTATGGTTACTATGTTGCAAGGGGGAGTATAAATTGGGAGATTGGGATTGACATATACACACTACTATAAATAAAATACATAACTAATAAGAACCTGCTGTATAGCATAGGGAACTCCACTCAATACTCTGCAATGCCCTGTATGGAAAAAAAATCGAAAAAGAAAAGGAGTGGATATATGTATATGTTATGTATAACTGATTCACTTTGCTGTACACGTGAATCTAAAACAATATTGTAAATCAAGTATACCTCAATAAAAATTAAAAAAATAAATAAAGTGTGAAAAAATATGTTGCAGATATTATAAAAAATAAAGTAATATAAAATATAAATTTATAAAAAAAAGGTTAGATGAGGGAAACAAGAATAGACTGAGGATCAGCCCAAGGAAAATTATCTTGCAACAGGGACCCAGCATTGTTATCCTTTAAGAACTCACCCTTCAGTCTTTGAGGCTTTGTCTCTCTGAGCCAGGGTTTCAAAGTAACAAAACCTGCATTAAAGCCAACATTTCCATGATTCTCTCTGATCTTTCACAGTTCTATGACTATGGGTTTCCTATCTGCCAGATTTGAAACCATTGCAATTGGGTCCTTCAAAGAAGGAAGGAATCAGGGTCATACAATAAAATAACACAGGATGTGTTTTGACATCTCTCTCTAGCTTATTACATGCCTTACCCTATTCTAGGCACTTTCACTCATCTGTGAGGGTATTCAAGCTTTGAACAAACAATCATTGGAGGTGAGTCAAACTCATGTATAAACCAGCTTCCTCTAATGTAAATTTAATATATTATTAAGACAATGAATAATTTAATAAACATATTTAAATATCTGTATACTCAACTCACTTTAGTTAAGATTCAAATTATTTGTCACATAAACAGTGCTACCATTTCTTAAATGTATATGCATATATGTTTGTGAAACTGTGTTCTTCACAAAACACTTAATGTTGGGCAGTCACGTAGTTTCAGATTCTTGTCTCTAAGTGAAGGGATGAAATGATGTAGTTGCTAAAATCCTAGAGGTCTTCATTCTGGTTATCCAAATATGCTGGTCAGTCCAGCTCAAACCAAGGAACCACCACATCTGTTAATTTGGCACAAATATTTTTTGAAGCAATAAACTTCTAATTAAGACAATTTATTTTTTAGATAGAAGGATATAAAAAGTGAGAATAAAGTTACTAAGAAGTGAAAGGAATGCAGGACAGGAAAAAATAAGGTGTCTTAGGTCATGAGGGTAAGTCTATGTGGCTACAGGTCAAGGAAAAGAAAATAGATACAGTCTTTCCTATGGGACTAGAGACCCAGGAATTTTTGAACTCAGTGTCATGAGATGACAAAAATAGTAACAACATTATATTTTTAAGTTAATATCTCTAGCACAGTATAATTATTACTATAATTTGTCCTGCTATATTTGACAGTTTTACATAATTTTAAATTTATTAATTCTCTAAATTAAAGGTTGATATATTTTTGTTTTCCTCCCAGACAGAATGCAATTCTCAAAAACTTTCTGAGCCACAGTTTAAGAAAAAAAAATGTTTTCATTGAATATTTTATTGGAAGCCCCTCTTCATTTATATATGAGGTACAATGCATTTTATACTTTCATGGCTACTTAATAAATAGACAAATTCTTTTGATTGAACCTGGTAAATTAATTTTTCCCCATACCTTTACTTTTAAGCAACTTGTGTTTATTGTGACAATATATAGTTGGATCTTGTTTTTTGGGTTTTGCTTTTTTTGTCTCTCTGATAGCTTCTATCTTTTAACTGGTGATCATTGATGTTTAAAGCGATTATGAATATAGTTGAATTAATATCTATCATATTTGTCACTGTTTTTTATTTGTTGATGATGTTCTTTGTTGCCATTTTGTATTCCACACTTGTCTTTTCTCTTTGTAATTGATTATTTGATGTGATTCCATTGTTCTTCTCTCTTAGCTTATAAATTATACTTATTTATTTTATTGGTTGCTCAAGAGTTTTTAGTGTACATTTATAATTAATCCAAGTCCTCTCTCAAATAGCACTAATCCACTTCTTTGGCTAGTGAAGGTATCTTATAATAGTGTTCCCATTTCTTCCTTCCTATCCCTTATAAAAGTGCTGTTATTTGTTTCATTTTCCATAAGATAGAATCACTGAGTACATTGTTTCTAATATTATTGTGAATAGTTATCAGATTAAAAATAAGAAAAGTAAAATATTTTATTTTGCCTCTTTTATTTTTTCTCCAATACTCTTTTTTTTTTTTTTTTTTTTTTTTCATACACGGGTTTCTCACTGTTGTGGCCTCTCCTGTTGCGGAGCACAGGCTCCAGATGCACAGGCCCAGCGGCCATGGCTCACGGGCCCAGCCTCTCCATGGCACGTGGGGTCTTCCCAGACCGGGGCACGAACCCGCGTCCCCTGCATCGGCAGGCGGACTCTCAACCACTGTGCCACCAGGGAAGTCCTATCAAGGCATTCTTTATTTCTGTTACACTGCTTTTGATTTCTAGAATACCCTTTGGTTCCTTCTTAGAGTTTTCATCTGTCTGTTGACCCACCTGTTTCATAGATTTTGCAGTTTTCTCCACTGTTGCTATTAGAGCTCTTACCATATTAATCATAGTTATTTTAAATTCTCCATCTCATAATTTTGGACATATCTGCCATGTCTGAGTCTGATACTGATTCTTACCCTGTCTTTTCAAACTATGTTTTTTGTCTGTTAGTGTGCTTTGTAATTTTTTGTTGCAATCTAGACATGATGTTCTGGGTAAAAAGAACTTAGGCAAATAGACCTGTATTGTAAACTTTTATATTTATGTGGCTGGAGGTTAGACTGTATTTGCTCTTTACTATAGTTACAGGTATCAGAGGCTAAAATTTCCTGTGGTTTCCTTGTATGCATCTCACCTGTTGTGTTTGAGGTTCCCTAGAGGCTTCTTAAATAAGGTCTGAGATGTGCAATTCTTTCAGTTGTGTTCCCTTGTTACTACACAGAGATCCCATTGTGATGGTGGTAAGTTACTGTGGGAAGGGACAAATTCTTATTCCTATAATTATAATAGGTCTTAGTCTTAGAGTGAACATGTGACTCTAAACAGTGACCTTCACAAGTGCTTCTCAGTTTCCCACCACCCTCTCCTAAGTGAGAGGGGAAGGCTAACGGGGCCTGAGGTTATTTCCCCCACATAGAAGCTGACAGCAGGTTGTATTTGGTTATTTCCCTTCCACCACATTGAAGGCTAAAAGCAAACTGGAGCTGAGAATTTCCATATCCTCATCTAGGTAAGATTCTAACAAAGCCCCAGTTGGTTAGGCTCTGTTGAAAGCAGCCCTTGCTAAAAATGTAACGTTAGTCTAAGCATATTTCAATATGGCTATTTTGCAATGCCAGTGCATGAAAGATTTTTCTCTGGTCTTCATTGTGAGAACCTTGTAAGGTTCCTGGAGGTAAAACTCACAAAAGTGTGAAATCCCCACTAAACCTCGACCCATCTGGAGGTTTTAGCTCTTACACTTGTCCGCTGTAAGTCTCCATCAATTTGTCAGTTACAGTTTAGGTTTTCCTACCCTAGAAGCAGTTCCTGCAGTCTTCTGCTCCTGAGCTTTTCTCCTGGTAAGTTGTGATTCTCTTTCTGCCTGTCTGTCTCTCCACTTTTGGGGGCAGCATTTTGCCCTCAAATGATTTGATGATCTCAAGCTATCATCAATTATTTGATAACCTCAATTTTTTTATGGATCTAAGAAGAGTTGTTGATTTCATTTCATCCAGCTTTTTTTTTGTTGTTGAGTGAACAAGAATGGTAACTACCACATTCCTCTCATGCCAGATGAGAAATTGGAAGTCCCCCCTAAAAAAAATTCTTGATAATTTCTCCTTCTCTCTATTAATAGTGCCTAGCGTAAGAGAGTAATGTGCTAAGAAAAGATCAAAACAAGATTTACACCTTAAATGAATTAGACCCTGGCACAAAGGATTTCTTTGTACAAAACAATGAATACATTTCAGTCAAAAGATAAGACATTTTCACATTCAATATCCAACTTTGTTTATCACAACAACCATGTATTTATTGATAGATAAGCCTAATCCTTTTTTTATATATTTTATTTGTGATGGACTGAGTTAAATAATGTACCCATCTTAAAACTAATAAATAAAAAACAGGAAATGAGTGTAAGTTTCCTAAGATATGTCTGAACTCTTGCTATTAGCCATTTTTTTTTAAATTTTATGATGCTTTGATATAATGGGTTTTTGGGTACCTGGAGTGGGAGGAGGGACAGCCCCTCCCAGGGCAGCTAATTACTGGTGATAGTGAGAAATTTGCCTGTGAGTACATGTTTCATATACAAACCAACCAATCCAGAACCCTTAGCCCAAACCACCATCTTTATCTAAAGCACACACCAAACCAATATTCTCCCTTCCCCAAAGCACCCCAGGGTCAGACAGCAGACAGCTAGACACAGACCCTATGTCCCAGAGCCCACCAAAATTATCTAAATGATCCAATCCCAGACCTGCTCAGGGCTTACTTTGTGTTGCCCAGTTCTCCCCAGGGAACCATGTCTTCTGTCTCTTGACCAAGACTGGTGCTTCCTGTGTGGCTCAATGGGAGGTAGTGGGCCCCACTATCTTGGAATTGTAAACAGTAAATCATTCATTTAATGGCATTGGCTTCTCCACGTTTGTCATCTTACCATGCCTGATTAAAACAAAACCCCAGGTAGATTGTAAAACATGTCACTTATTTGATATGAAACATCAGGAACTGAGAAACTTGACTTTTCTCCATACACAGTGCAGAAGAATACTACCTAAAGGGGCCGTTTGTTAAATTTGGCCTTTTTTGAGGGAAGTGGATCTTATTTCCTCAATTTTTAAAATATATTTACTTTTTTAATTGGAGTATAGTTGCTTTACAGTGCTGTGTTAGCTTCTACTGTACAGCAAAGTGAACCAGCTATATGTATACATATATCCCCTCTTTTTTGGATTTCCTTCCCATTTAGGTCACCACAGAGTACTGAGTAGAGTTCCCTGTGGTATACAGTAGGTTCTCATTAATTATCTATTTTATACATGGTATCAATAGTGTCAATGCCAATCTCCAGTTGAGAGATTGAAGGACAAGGCTCATTCTTTAGCCCTGGCTTGAGATCTGTGAGAGTTGACTTGTTCTCTTGTAGCCTCTTCTGAAAAACAATGCATCTGAGGAAAGGACAGATTGCCTCAGACAAGTCTATCAAAAGTGGGAACTGCCTTTATTTGGTATTTAAGGGAAAGATTCTTACAGTGTTAAAATTGACATTCAAAATGATCTTTTACAGGAAAATGTCCTAATCAATGTATACTCATTTTATCCACTGCTCTAGTGTTCTTAAGTACCCAACTTCTGGGATCCATTTCCCTATTTGTCAAATTCCTAACAAACACATTAGTATAAGTGTTCTAAAGTGGTCCTCAAGGTATAACAGTTTCAATTGCTCATTGAATTTCAAAATAGTGTAACAAATATCAGAGGTTATCCTCTAATCAGAACATTTTTGATTAAATTCTCTGATTTATGTTAATCAGCATTAAACAAAGTATTAAAGGTAAGTTTTCCACCTTTAATAGACTGTGTTTATACTTATCCACCCAACATATTTTGGGAAGAGAAAGGTAAAGATGCATGTTTATTTGTCTCATATGATGTTTAAACCATTTATTTTCAGTTTTGAGTAAACAATTTTCAAACACAATTTTCAAACACACATTAAGGAAGACCAAATGATTTGATAAAATTTTCAGCCTGATTACCTAGTCATTGGAATTAATTGACAACTGTGAGAATGTGAAATTAATTTGAGGCCAACTTTACTGGAATATGTATCTTTAAACATAAATTTTGGCTGTGTATATATTGTAGGCAAAAATCTACACTATAATAAATTTTCTTATTTTCGCCCATGTAATATGATTAAAAAATGAATTTAGAAATCTCTTGCATTCCTATACACTAAAAATAAAGATCAGAAAGAGAAATTAAGGAAACAATCCTATTTACCATCACATCAAAAAGAATAAATACCTAATAATAAACTCTATCTAAGGAGGCCAAAGATCTGTACTCAGAAAACTGTAAGATACTGATAAAAGAAATCACGATGACACAAATAGATTGAGAGATATACCATGTTCTTGGATTGGAAGAATCAATATTGTGAAAATGGCTACCCAAAGCAATCTACAGATTCAATGTAATCCTTATCAAATTACCAAGAGCATTTTTTCACAAAAGTAGAACTCAAAATTTTACAATTTGTATGGAAACACAATAGACCCCAAATAGCCAAAACAATCTTGAAAAAGAAAAATGGATCTGGAGGAATCAAGCTCCCTGACTTCAGATTACACTAAAAGTTACAATAATCTAGATGGTATGGTATTGGCACAAAAACAGAAATATAGATCAATGGAACAGGATAGAAAGCCCAGAGATAAACCCACGCACACATGGTCACCTTATTTTTGATAAAGGAGGCAAGAATATACAATGGAGGAAAGACAGCCTCTTCAATAAGTGACGCTGGGCAAACTGGACAACAACATGTAAAACAATGAAATTAGAACACTCCCTAACACCATGCACAAAAAAAAAATAAACTCAAAATGGATTAAAGACCTAAATGTAAACCTGGATACTATAAAACTCTTAGAGGAAAACATAGTCAGAACACTCTTTGAAATAAATCACAGCAAGATCTTTTTTGATCCATTGCCTAGTGTGGTGAAAATAAAAACAAATATAAACAAATGGGACCTAATTAAACTTAAAAGCATTTACACAGCAAAAGAAACCATAAACAAAATGAAAAGACAACCCTCAGAATGGGAGAAAATGTTTGCAGATGAAGCAACTGACAAGGGATTAATCTCTAAAATATACAAACAGCTCTTGTAGCTCAATATCAAAAAACAAACAACACAATACAAAAATGGGCAGAAGACCTAAATAGACATTTCTCCAAAGAATATATACAGGTTGCCAACAAACACATGAAAGGATGCTAAATATCACTAATCATTAAAGAAATGCAAATCAAAACTACAATGAGGTATCACCTCACACCGTTCAGAAGGGCCATCATCAAAAAATATACAAACAATAAATGATGGAGAGGGTGTGGAGAAAAGGGAACCCTCTTACACTGTTAGTGGGAACATCAATTGGTACAGCCACTATGGAGAGCAGTATGGAGGTTCCTTAAAATCTAAAAATACAGCTACCATATGACCCAGCAATCTCACTCCTGGGCATATATCCACGAAAACTGTAATTTGACAGGATGCATGCACCCCAATGTTCATTGCAGCACTATTTACAATAGCCAGGGCATGGAAGAAACCTAAATGTCCATCAACAGAGAAATGGATAAAGAAAATGTGGTCCATATATACAATGGAATATTACTCATCCATAAAAAGGAACAACATAATGTCATTTACAGCAGCATGGATTGATCTAGAGATTGTCATACAGAGTGAAGTAAGTCAGAAAGAGAAAGGCAAATATCATATAATACTGTTTATATGTGGAATCTAGAAAAATGGTTCAGATGAACTTATTTGCAAGGCAGAAATAGAGTCACAGATGTAGAAAATAAACTTATGTTTACTGAGGAGGGAAGGGAGGGGCGGGATGAATTAGGAGATTGGGATTGACATATATATATACTGTTGATACTATATATAAAATAGATAACTAATGAGAACCTACTGTATAGCACAGGGAACTCTACTCAATGCTCTGTGGTGACCTAAATGGGAAGGACATTTTAAAAATAGTAGATATATGTACATGTATAACTAATTCACTTTGCTGTGCAGCAGAAACTAACACAAAATTGTAAAGCAACTATACTCTAATAAAAATAAATAAATAAATAAAAGGCAAAAAGTCTTTTTTTATCACAATAAAGTTTTACAAGATTATTCCACTGATGACTTTGCCTCTATTTTTTTTCTTTGTCAGCATTAACAAAAAATTTTATTGACATATAGGCACATGGAAATCTAGCAGCTTTAAAGTGGTACCATTGTTTTGAATTATGAAAATGAACAGCATGCTATTTCTTTCTGATACACACAGACCAATTAAATCTGAAGAAAATAGTTTGTAATTTAAGTTCAGTCTAAATTCCTAAACCCAAGTGGATATGAAGTTATACTGCACACCTTTATATCAGGTTAACAAAATTGATGTAGCTGGTGTACAAAGGCATCTGTAAGGTTTCCTATGAGGCTAGAAAGCTGAGTTTTTCCTCTAGGAGTTAAATCACGATGTCAACAAATAAAGGACCTGAACAGATATACACAAAACTAGATTAAAATGGCAGAACGAAGCCCCAATTAGCAATATTGAAAAACAAGTGTCAGTCACACAGAAAAGTATAGATGAGGAGAGGCAAACTTTGGCAATCTCTATCCTCCTGCTTCAGGGAGAAAGTGTGAATTTACAGTAGAACATGATAGTCCTGCTGCATGTGCAGACATGTCTGAAATTAAACACCCAATCCCCTCACTTCTAACAAACCCACTCCTCTTACATTTTTCTCAGTTAATAGAAACCCTGTCTTTGCAGTTTTTCAGGCCAACAACTTTGAAGTCCATCGTTGACTTCTTGATTTTTCTGACACTCTACATCCAATTTATTCATTCAATGAAAATATATCAAGAATCTATTGTGAAGATATTATTTTCCTTTTTTTTAAAATTAGAAATTACCACCTTCATTCCTTGACTAATATAATTATTTTACCAGTTCCCAAATAATAAAGGCTAGAAATTCAGAACACCTTATCTCTCTTAACATACTATCACATTTCATTTTGTTGGGATCTTCAGTTTAATTATTCACACAATTAAGTTACACAGAATATCACTATTATGGCTTTGTAGAAAAAAAGAATCATGTATGTTCCCCCCATATATTTACTTTCCACTTTTTATTCCTTTTGGAGTTGTAAGTTTTTCACTTGTAATCATTATTCCTTTTGTTGAAGAACTTTTTTGTATTTATCTAATGCACGACTGATGTTGGTGAAAAATTTATTTTTATTTTCTGAAAATATTTTTGTTTCCATTGCATTTTTGTGGATTTTTGTTTTTGGGGGGCTAAGTATAGAAACAATTAGAAAGTAAATTAATTTCAGCATCTTAAAGATGACATTCAATTTTTTTTTTTCTGACCTCCTCATTTCTGTCATAAACGTTTCTTTTTCTCTGGCTGCTTTTATTACATACTCTTGGGGTTCAGTTTTCAGCTGTTCAACTGTAATTTACCCACATGAGGTTTTCTTCATATTTATTCTTCTTTGATCGTTTCTGGGCTATGGGCTGTTGTCTATTATCAACCTTCAAAATCCCTCAGCTATGCTTTTTCCTCATGTTCTGAACATCCATTCCACTGTTTAGGCTCTTTTACTCTATGTCACATATGTTTTATGGTCTTCTCTGAACTTTTCATTCCTTTTTCTCTTTGTGTTTCTGTTTTGAAATGTGATTTTGATCTTTCTTCTTGTCCTTTAAGTTTGCCTTTTGCTGTGTGTAACCTGCGGTTAAAATATCCAGTGATTTCTTGTGCCAGAGACTGTGATTTTTAGTGCTGGAATTCTTTGTATATTTTATAAATATTTGAGGAAATTTTCCATTATTAATCTTTTCCTCTTTCTCAAATTTTTCAAATATACAAATCATGGTTATTTTAAAGACATTATATACTTATTTTAATGATATGTCACATGTGGTCTCTTTGTACTGTTTGTTTTTTCTCTTTATTTTGGAAATACTATTTTGTTCTTTATCATGCCTAGCAGATTTGTGGCATGAAATAAGACAGGATACTTTGAACAAAAACAATAGAGACTCCACATGAGATTCTCTTTCCAGGAAGAATTCACTCAGATAGATTGAGGACCTTGATCTCCATAATTTGTCTGAATTTAATCATATCAAATTTGTATTTATGTCAGGTTTAGTCTACCTCTTGCTTGGCCCTGGTCCATGGTAATATTCTTATTGTGTTGTAAACTAAGAGCATCACGTATCCATGGGGCTCCCTCTGTTAGTAGGTTTATAGATCTTCAGCAACATAAAACTGTAGAAAATTCAGCTTTGCATTTCAGATGTTAGTTGGGTATCATTATTTTTTTAAAAAATATTAATATTACTGTTCTTGTTATAATTATTAATTATTTACTATTATCATTTTGGCTTCTGAATCTTTCATCCCATTCAGCTTCAGAGTACTTGAAAGTAATAGCTATATGTTAAAGTCATACAAGTCTTCAATGCCCTTTGTGATTATTGGAAATAGTGGTAAAATGTTACTAACAAACTTAAAGGATGAAAATCAGGCAAACAGTTATAATACTTTCATTAAAAGCAATACAAACTGCATTAAAATGGCATTGTAAAGTGTTATATTTACTGGGAGTACGATAAAATGGATATCCAAAAATAACCATGTACCTATCAGAACACGAAATATTCTGATAAAATTAAAACAATTATCTTAATGCACAAAAGATATAATAGAAAGATAAATACTCAGAAGCAAACATTATTTTGAAACAGAAACCCCAAGATTTTTAACAAGTCCAAAATTAAGAGTATGCTCCCAGTGGTAATACATAAGTCTGTCAAATTAGTTTTTGTGTTTAAGTGGACATAAATGTAAATCAACAATTAAAAAAAAAAACTTCAGAATCAAAGAAAAGCATTGTAAATATTGAAATGACAGATAAACGCTATAACAAAGATATTGAATACCTTAAAGAGACTGTTAAACTGATGTGACATTTTAAAAATGGAACAATATAGAACTTGTACAAATTAACCATGTAATAATTAAAATTATAAATAAAATATATTAATTATATTGTCAATGTGGCCTAAGGTAAAACTTCTGAGTTACAAAAAAAAAAAAAAAAAGAGAAGCAAAGAAAATGAAAATCATGTAGGTGAATCTAAATAAATATTGACTATATATTGGGCTTCCCTGGTGGTGCAGTGGTTGAGAATCTGCCTGCTAATGCAGGGGACACGGGTTCGAGCCCTGGTCTGGGAGGATCCCACATGTCGTGGAGCAACTAGACCCATGAGCCACAACTACTGAGACTGCGCGTCTGGAGCCTGTGCTCTGTAGCAAGAGAGGCCGCGATAGTGAAAGGCCCACGCACCACAATGAAGAGTGGCTTCCACTTGCCACAACTAGAGAAAGCCCTTGTACAGAAATGAAGACCCAACACAGCAAAATAAATAAATTAATTAATAAAACTCCTACCACCAACATCTTCTTAAAAAATAAATAAATAAATAATAATAATAAATAAATAACTAAATAAATATTGACTATATATCAGTAATTAGCAACAAGTAGGATTAAGAAAACCAATTTTATCTGAAATAATGGACAAAAATGGCATATACTTTCAGAGAAAATTAATCAAAAGTGAGATGCTACTTAACTGTTGACTTGTATTTCACCTAATAATTTAAGTATAATACACATTTATAAAAATGAGAACAAACAAACATTAGCTCAGTGAATGATACAAAGGGGACAGCCATGTGACAAACACCTAGGCCAGTAGTAGGACGCCCCCAGAACCCTGCAGTCCTCTTCACCCTGCCTTCCAATCTCTGTCTCTCCCTTTCTCAACAAAAGTAACCTCTATCTTATGTATCATTTGGACTTACTAGCCCTTTAAGTGTGTCTGTATAGTGCTGTTTCTTTGTGGCTATAGTTTGAGCTTTCCTGATGACTCTATGGGGCAAGACTTTTTCATACACTCATTTGAACATCCAGATACACTTTTCAGGAGGTGGTACATGCACAAGTTTTATGTTTTATTTTTTTTATTTTTGGATTATCTATCTTTTTTCTTATTGATTTGTAGATGCTCTTCCTATATATTAGAGAAGAGGCTTTGTCACATGTACATGTGTCAAATAACTTCTTTCACATCATAACTTGCATATTCATTCAGTATTCATACCATAAATTTAATTTTAATTACTAATCCTTTCCTTTGTGGGTAGTAATTTTTATTCCAATTTAAGAAATCTTTACCTATCCCAAGTTTATGAAGATACCCTCCTATGTTTTCTTCTAGAAAAAGTATTGATTTACTTTCATATTTAGACAAATATTGTATCCAGAACTAATTTTTGGATATAGTTTAAGATAAGATTTCGTGTACAATTTATCATGCAGATTATCAGCTGGACCTGCCCCATTTGTTGGCTAGGACAGGTTCAATTGATCATTGTTTGGTATATTTGTTGAAAAGACCATCCTTATCCCACAGTTCTGAAATGCAAATTTTCTCGCTAAACAATTATCCATACCTTAACGGATCTTTTTTTGTAATCTCTATTCTGTCTCTGTCTCATATTTCTATTTATCTACTCATAGGCAATAGCTGTCTAAAAAAAAAACATGTCCTTTTAAAACGAATTATAATATTCTGAAGAGGAGGACATCAAAGATACCATTTAAGTATGCTTTGGGTCTTTTGAATCTAATAACTTGAGATTCCTCATGTCAATTGAAAAGATAAAAGCCCTCCATGATTTTGATTTGCGTGTCATAGACTCCATAGATGTTTGTAGACAACTAATATTTTTATAATATTTTATAACTTCAATTACTTACATCTTCCTTAATTTTCTGTTTTATCATTTCTGAGTAGGCATTCTGTCATAATCATTATTATTTTTTATGTTGCTACTTTTGGTTTAATAATATTTTGTTGATGATATATATCATTAATTGATATTAGTCTTAATTTCCCTTTCTCATACTGCCCTTATCTTATTTAATATCAAGATTACACTGGCTACATAAAGTGATTTTTAGAGTAATGTTTTATATCCCTGGAATATTTTGTGAAAATTGCATTATGCTTTCCTAAAAATATTTGGTAGAATTTGGCAGTGAACTTTAAAGTTTTTTATTTCTTCTTTTGTAAATGTTGGTAAGTTTTTTCCAGATACTCCCTATAACCAGGAAAATGGGTTAGTGGTATGTTTATACAATGGAATACTGCACAACAATTAAAACTAATGACAAAGATCAAAAGTATTCTTTGTCAAAGTGTGCATACTAAATGATTTTATTTATGTAAAAGAACAGACCAAATTAATATGCAAAGATTGTGTGTATCTAATGGGAAGTGTATTGCCTGAGAAAGAGACTGTCCAAACTTTCTGAAGTGTTGGGAAATTTTATATCTTAATAAAGAATATGGTTACATGGCATATACATATGTAAAAATCCATTGAGCTTTATACTTAAGATGTGTGCACCTTCCTCTCTGTAAGCTATACCTCAGTTAAAAACGTGAACCATAAAGCATGAAAGGAAATGAGAGACTTTTAAAGGCAATCAATAAAGTTATAAAATGATTATCAATCTAATGAATAATCAGGAAAATGCAATTTAAGCCACAAGGAAGGCACGACTTCACAGCCACCAGATTGACAGAAATTGAAAAAGGTGGACAATAACAAGTTTATTGAGAATGTGGAGTAACTGGGGAAAAAAAAAATTCTCAGAACGTCTTCTTGAAGTTTGAGTGAGGTTTTGATGCTGCACAATGAATACGTGAGTTAGTACAGCTACATGAGCAAATAAGTTATATTTAACCAGCAAATTTGAGAATAAAAATAACCCACCCTACAATTTTAGATATGAACCCTAGAGAATCCGTTGCATCTGTATATCAATAGCTAAAGATGTATTCCAGAGGAATATTGATGGTAGCAGAAGAAACAGTTATATGTCAGTGCATAAATATATTTTGCTAAAGTTTAAAAAAAGGATATGTATGTGTCTGTATGCACACACATATGCTAAAGATGTCATATAACATATTATACAGAAGTAAATGTATTTATTTTGATATAGTGATAAATGAAATTTATGAAGCTATAGAAGTGAAAATAAGTGCATATAAAATTAATATATTTAGAGATATATAGAATACAAAAAGCTCAGAACAATTGGATAGTACAACTCTCCTACATGAAAAGCAAACTTTCCAAAACTATTCCATTGTAATGATGAACACAATGAAAAATGTTATAAAATTATAAGGAAATCCTGACCATGGCAAAAATGCCATTCAGGAAAGTGGGCAGGATAAAACTGATGAACAAGCAGTGGGAAGGATAATTCTTGTTTTTAAGAAATGAGGTAATCTAGAGTTTAAATTAATCATGAAAAATAGGAGAAAAAGGAGAGGTTAAAGTAATGTCATGCATAACAGTTATTTTCAAAAGGAAATACTGTTTTTGCAATATTAAGTTACTGAGTTGCCAAAGAGAAGATGTTCTTAGAAGTTTTCATTGTTGTTATAATTAATATTTTAGTTAGTGTGGTGTTTTTTGTAGATTAGAGATATTTTTGGAAAGTGGTAAAAATAGGAATAATGGTAGACCAGATTTCTGCAGGTTGAGGAGTGAACACAAAATCAAAAATGTAGGCATTGCCCATGATAGCTATATTTTCAAGTTTGGATATTGGAGGAGAAACAGTTAAAGAAGGACACTTATTTGCTTGTTTTAGGAAAAAGGAGTTGATTAATTTGGTCAATAGAGTGATCCAAATATACCTCAGGTTTTATGAGAAATACAGAATCAATCTATGTTTTGAGGTGACTTTATTTTGTCCTAATTATCAGTCATTTATAGTGGACAAATTATACAACTTTGCATTTTATATCCTTTAAAAATTAATAGAAATTTAATAACTCTGGTCAAAAAGAAGGATCACCAATCAAATGATGTATGTGGAAAGAATGAGTATAAGCTGGTGAAGTCAAGTTGCTTTTCAACATCTTAAGATAATCTTCAATAACTTTCTCACTTCTGGTACATTCATTTGAAGTACATTAATGAGTAATCTTTCTCATGTTAGAAATAACCTCCTTATTTTAATTTAGCACCTCAGGGTCCTGGGAAACTGTACCTTCAAATATGTTTTAACAAAATTGTTCCAGGAGCCATGGTTCCTATGTTTATTGGCATTGATCCATATATTTGTGATAATACCAGAATTCTACATAATTGAGACTTAAACAGGGCAAGCATGGAGAGAGGAAATCAGATTTGTCCTGCTTCTGTATTTTCAGAACCAGCAAATTGTGCATAGACTTAGATTGTGTGTTTATTTGCATTAGCTGGAAAGAATAGGAAGAAAATCATGGGTATCCAGATGAAAGTCATAGGAAACCCTCAAAGCCCTCTCAGAAGCCACTGCTAAAAAATATTCTCTATGTTCAGTCCTGTTGTAAATTCTTGCTAAATAAGACACTTTTAGGGGTGGAGGAACAATAAACATAGAACTTGTTCACTATCCACATCATTATGGCCCCTAAACACCTGACTTACTGTAAAGCTATGAGAAATATTTATTAACAAAGCATCACACCATCTATTGAACGTACAGGAAAAGTACACATGAGTCCCACTCTCAAGGAGATAGTGATAACTTTGTACTTGATTGTGCTAACTTTCTACATGATTACTGGGTGCCAGCATCTTCTGATATTTTATCTATAATCTGCCTGAAAACCAAGCCTCACAGGTACTGTCATCCACATATTTCAGTTGGAAAATAGAAATCTCCAACAGTTGAGTGAATTTCAAAAATTCCTACAGATAGTAAAATCATAACATTGATAATAAACTCCTTTTATTCTAAATTTTATTTTTTTCTATTGCAGTATGTGGCTTCTAAGATAAATATTTTACAAGTTTGCTGTTGTTGTTTATAACAGATGCAGTGAGGTTCTTTATAGCTTTTTCACTTTTTAAAAAACAGAGAAGTAAAGATTCTACTACACAAGGAATCAAAATTCTTGGTTCTCCTATTTGGCCATCATGTAAATTTGAATGAGCCAATTTTTTGAGCCACTTGCCTCAACTATAAAAATCAAACAAATGTAGCTGCATTACCTATCTCACAGAGATTTTGAAGGACTAATGTTACAAGTTACATAAAATGCTGAGTATACCCAAGTGTGACACTGTGCACACACAGCTTTGTTTAAGCTTTAATCCCAGAGGTAATCAGCTAACAACAACTTATGATTTTGAGATCATATCAAAAATGCTACTCACAGGAGAGGACAAAACAAGAATGTTTACTATCAGTATATAGATCAATAAAAAATCTTTGTTAATTTTCATAATGAAAGCAAAAATGGGTTTACATGAGGAAATGTAGTAATTTATTAGTTGAAGTGATGAATGCTAGAAATGGATTCTCACGGGTGAAATTCAGGCTATGCAAAACACATGGGTTAGTTACACTTGTTTGGAAACATCCCCACTCTTGCTTGAACAGGATGTAGTTGTCTATTTGAATCCATCCCATGCACCTCTTAAGGATGGTGTCCACAGCTGGATCCCTAATCAGCGCTGTCTCCACCATTGGTTTAGAGATATTTCTGATTGAATGATGCTTAGAGAATGTCATTGTGCAAATACCTAAAAGGACAAAAGTCCAGGAAGTCACTGAGCTAGGGAACAGTTTGCATGAATACTACTTATCAATGAGTGTCTATTTAATAAGACCCCTTTTATAGCATAATTTAATCTGAGCCTGGCTTTAAATAAATCTTACACCTCGAGAGTCTTTGACAACCACTATTATTGACCCCAAAATTCCCTGTGATATACGGCTAGGTCTGTATTCAACAGATTTGAAAACAGATAATCAAACAAGAACATGTACACACATGTTCAGAGCAAGCACTATTTACAATGGTCAAAAGGTGGGTATCATTCAAATGTTCATCAGTAGATGAATGAATAGACAAGTTGTGGTCTATCCATACCATGAAATATCGTTTAGTCATCAGAAGAAGGGGAATATTGATACATACTATGTACATGCTGATGAACCTCAAAAGCACAGTGTCAAGTGAAAGAAACCAGATTATAAAAATGTCATATTATTCGATTCCATCGATATGAAGTACCCAGAATAGGTAAATCCATGGCGACAGAGAGTAGATCGGTGGTTGCCAGGAGGTGGAAGAAGGTTGGGGGATGGAGAGTCACTGTTTCATGGACACGAGATTTCCTCTGGGAGTGATAAGAATGTTTTGGAACTAGATAAAGCAGGTGGTTGCAAAATATTGTGAATATACTAAATGCTAACAAATTGTTCACTTTAAAATGGTTATTTTTATGTGACTCTTACCTAAATTTCATATCTATATAAATATATTTTTTAATTTGTTTGTTCATTTTGTTTTGTTTGCCTCTAATTGGTTAGAGCAGCTCACAATAGCCCAAGTAACATAGAGTGTGTTAAAAATGACATGTAAATATTAAAATACTGGGAAATATAAAGTATTATTTTTAAAGGGAAACCTTGATATTTTCACCCCTTTCTGATTTACAGTAAATCTAATGCAATTAAAAATAACCATCAAAGAAATTGTCAAGATAAAGTGCCCTGGGAGACCTGTTGGCTAGTCTCTCAATTAGCTGGTCACCTGGCATCCCTCAGTTAGTACTACTAGCAATTTGAGGACTCCTGAACACTTCTGCTTATTCTCATTTGCAGTGGCAAAGAACTGCACATGATTAGCAATGTCATGATGCCTACTTCAGTCCTGGATGACATCTTCCTTGAGAGAAGGAGGAAATGGAATAAGAGGCACTCTTTGCTGAGTATTCACTGTGCACAAAGATCCAGCTTAGTGACATTATAAATAACAACCTTGTGGAATAACATCTTATTGTCCTTATTTCACAGATGAGAAAGCTGAAACATATGCAGGTTAAGAAACATGAGTGTCTTTATTCCTGTCTTCATGATGACTAACACACCATTGTAAAACAATTATACTCCAATAAAGATGTAAAATAATAATAATAATAAAAATAAAATAAATAAATAGGGCTTCCCTGGTGGCGCAGTGGTTGAGAGTCCGTCTGCCGATGCAGGGGACATGGGTTTGTGCCCCGGTCTGGGAGGATCCCACATGCCGCGGAGCGGCTGGGCCCGTGAGCCATGGCCGCTGGGCTTGTGCGTCCGGAGCCTGTGCTCCGCAACGGGAGAGGCCACAACAGTGAGAAGCCCACATACCGCAAAAAAAAAAAAAAAATAAATAAATAAATAAATAAATATTTTTTTTAAAAAAGAAAAAGAAACATGAGTGTTTGCACAGAGACAGGATTTGCATCCAGGCAGACTGTCTCTGAACCAGGATTCCTGGTATCCTCTCATGAAGGGAAAGCTCCTCAGAAGTGGGGAGCTCACTCTCCTAAACCAAGATGTTCTGTGTTGTGAGAGTTACTGCAGCACAGGGTATCCATAGAATTAAAGGATGCTCAGTTTAGTTAGAAAACATTCCTTCTTAGTTCCTGTGGCATTTTGAGCTTTCAGTTTCTGAGAAGCATCAAAAAGAAAAGTAGAATTTTGAAAACAGTAACAAAAACTGCACAACATTTCACAAGAAGAGAACAGTGATCAAATCATAAAAAGGAAAAGAGGGCCTCCCTGGTGGCGCAGTGGTTGAGAGTCCGCCTGCCGATGCAGGGGATGCGGGTTCGTGCCCCGGTCTGGGAGGATCCCATGTGCCGCGGAGCGGCTGGGCCCGTGAGCCGTGGCCGCTGGGCCTGCGCGTCCGGAGCCTGTGCTCCGCAACGGGAGGGGCCACAGCAGTGAGAGGCCCGCATACCGCAAAAAGAAAAAAAAAAAAAAAAAAAAAAAAAGGAAAAGAGCCAGAATCTCTAAGAAATTAGGACAAATGGTTAGCAAACAGAGGAAAGAGAAACGGGCAGTTCCAGGGAGTCTGGTGAGCCTTGGCACGCATCCCAGGACCACTTACCCACCCACCATGGGACCTTAATCAGTACTTCAGTAACTTGGTCAGAGGCCACTAAGAGGATTCAGCTATAGGATTATCATAAAGACTAAACAAGACGATGCATGTAAAGTGCAATAGATTAAACAACAAATAATAAATTAATCAGTGCTCGATAAATAGCTCTGTTGATGGTGAGGACGGTTTCGGTGCTGTTTGACTTGGCTGTGTGCTGTGTAGAGGATTGGGGTCCTCAGGACTGCAGCATGCCCCTACACCCCTGCACTCTGAAATCCACCAGAACTGAGAAAAGCTGATGGGCATGAGCCTGGCAGCAGCCTTGGCGGCCTGTCCCCTTACACAAGATCGTTTCTCACAGACCCAAAGCTCTCCATCATGCAGCATCTGGGGGCCAGCTCGGGTCCTCCGAGGACGAAAATCAAATTAACAGCATCCTAAGAAGACCACTAACTTGAGCCTGACAAACCGACTCCCACTCTTCGGGAGTCCAAACATAAAGCCCTTCTTTCTTGCAAATGGGCCAGAATTATCGCTTTGCTGTTTTGTCTTTTGAAGCTGAAGTATCTCGTTGCCGTCCTGTGAGCAGCAGACGCGGGCCGGCATTGTTTCCTGCAAGCCTCGAGCCTCGGGTGGGAGATGCTCCCCTAGCATCGCCATCCATGACTTCAGCATCTGGAACCACAGGAGTGTCCAGTGCCTTTCAAGTCCTCATGGTCTCTCAGGACCTCTGTGTCTGTTGCCGACCACCGACTGGAGCGGAAACTCAAAAGTCACTGTGGGAAGAGGCTTGGGAGAAAACATGCAATAAAAGAGAACGTACTTTCTTGGTTGCTGACGCTTATCATGATTTCAATCTCTCCGGGCCATTTACAGGGCCCTGGAACCATCTGTGAATCTAAGCCCAAGTAGGAGAAAACCACAGTAAGGAGTGTTGCTCCATGTAGTATAATGTTCATGAGTGTTTTTGCTTGAAGGACTGACCTTAAAACTGACTGTGGGGGATGGATGTGTGAAAAAAAAGTGAAGGTGATCAAAAGATACAGACTCCCAGTTATAAAGTAAATAAGTTCGGGAGATGTAATGTAAAGCATGGTGACTACAGTTAACAATACTGTACTGCATGTTTGAAAGTTTCTAAGACAGTAGCTCTTAAAAGTTCTCATAGCAAGTAAAAAGTGTAACTATGTAAAACAAGCAAAAACCTGCCTCCTGTAAAGAATGCCTCTCTGACAAAATTGCAGACTGTGGGAGAATGGCAATCCCAGTCTCTGGGCTTCACAGACTCCTGTTGAGGGCTTTGTTTCTATCTCAATGTTGAATTCACTCTTGGATCTGACAGGGGCCCAGCTCTGGTTTTCACTAGAACAGGACATTTTTATTGTTGTGTCAAGCTCTATAGGCTGTCTATGATAACAAACAAAAGGAGAAATCAGAGTTTTAATTTAAAAAAAGAAAAAAAATAAAGAAAAAAAAAATGAGAACATTTCTCACTCCCTTCAGCCCTCTGCAGGTCCAGGAGTTCTCTTGAGCTTGACTCAAAGATTCTGACTAATTCCACCTCCTGCTCTACCCTCTCAAGATTTGGGCTCCAAGGTAACCACGGTACAGGGTAAAATTATAGGGAGAACTCACATTCATTCTTCTGTGCTTCCATTTGCCCCCAAAGCTAGCAGCTTAAAACAACATACATTTGTTATCTCACCCAGCATCTGAGGGCCCTGAGGCATTTTTCTGGTTGTTCTGGCTCAGGGTCTCTGATGGAAATGCAGTCAAGTTGGTAGCTGGGACTACAGTCTCCTGAATACTTGAACCACATAGTTGATGGCTGGAGTCTCCGATCCTCACTGAATGGATTTCTCATAGGACTGGTGAGTGTCCTTATGGCATAGGAGTTGTCTTCCCCCAGAGAAAGTCACATAAGGGAGAGCAAGTGGGAAGACACAACACTGCTTAGAACTTAGTGTTGTACGTGGTAGAGCATCATTTTCTTAAAATTTAATTCAGTATAGGTGAAGCACTAAGTCCAGCCTACACTCAAGAAGAAGTGAATTAAGCTCTACCTTTTGAAGGGAGGAGTCTCAAAGATTTGTGTTATTTGCATACACTTATTTAAACTATCAGAAATCTACTCCCCAGAGGAAGACAATAGAAAGTCCAATGTAATCTTTATATACAGCTCAAAGTTCAGGAACTTTGGGTGGTGATACGAAGGCAATTCTATCAAATTAAATATGGCCCAAAGAATTAGATGACAAAATGACAAGTTTTATGAAACTTCTTACTCTACCCACTAACACACAATAACAACAGGAGAGAAATGGGAGATTGAAGGAATCCTGAAAAACGTTTGAGGGTACCACCTTGAGGCTGAAGATGTTGGTTGATCATGCAAAGTTTCTCCTCTTTTGGAAATCTTTCTTATCTTTTATTCTCTATGGCCTCTTGTTCCACTTTTTGAGGGTTCTTTCTTTTCCATTTTCCTCCTTATTCACATTTGAAAGGGGCATAAATGCATTTACCCTCCTTGGGGGTTTCTAACTTTCATAGATTGTAGAACCTAGAGTCTTTGTTAGGCTCAAAATGTCACAGAATTTTTATAGCAGCCTCATGATTTTTTCTTTGGAAGTTGTTTGCTAAAAAACAAACAAACAAACAAACAAACAAAACGAACAAATCTCAGTGGGCTTTTTTTCTCTTTGCCTTTTTGTGAATTCTATATGCTGGTAAATGTAACCTTGCTTTATTTTAATTCATGGTTCTTAAAGTCACTTTACTGATTTGCTTTCACTGATACTCCAAACCCACAGTGCTTTCTCTTAACCGAATGGGATTGTCTTGAGTTTCATACAACAAATTGAGTAAAAGGCAATGCCTGAAGCTGTACTGCATGTCATTATAGACCTCCAGTCTCATCTTTACTGGAACCACTTGGGGTCTGTGTTTCTCAGAAATGTCTCATGTTATGTGTGCTCCTGAAATGAGTGGCCTTTTCCTTTTTTAAAGACCCTGGAATTCTTACAATTTTTCTAGTATCTTTTATTATCTCTGCTTGCAAGTTGAGCACTCTGCAGAGCTTGTATTTATGTGTGTGTGTGTGTGTGTGTGTGTGTGTGTATGTGATACCTTGCAAAAAGCAGTCAAAACCAACCAATATTACACTATTACACATAATATTACACTTTTGACAGCAGTGTTTTCTTACTTTTCCTCCAGAGAAGCCAGTTAAGATATAATTCATGTTCCAAGATATTACAAGTCACAGTTTTAATTTATTAAAGCAGTTTAGTGTTAAGGTATGGACATTTGAGATCATGTTTATCACAATATAACCTAGTCTAGAGTAATATGGAATTGGTACCACAGGTCTTGTGCTGTTTTTAAAAATCCTAACATATGTCTCCAAAGAAAATATTCAAATAGCCAATAAGCACATGTAAAGATACTCTACATCATTAGTCATCAGGAAAATGCAAGTCAAAACCACATTGAGATACCACTTCACATTTACAAGGAAAGCTATTTTCAAAACAGTGGAACATTACAAGTGTTGATAAGGACGTGGAAAAATTGGAAAACTCATGTCTCTTACTTGCTGGGGAATGTAAAATGGTTCATGGCTGTGGAAATTATTTGGTAGTCCTTCAAAAACTTAAACATGGAATTATCATATGATCCAGCAATTCCACTCCTAATTTATACTTCAAATAACTGAAAATGGGAAATCAAAAAAATACATGTACATACATATTCAATATCCACAATAGCAGGAATTTCATAATAGCCAAAAGATGGAAAAACTTAAATGTTTAACAACAAATGAGTGAATAAAATAATTGTAGTATATAAAAACAATGGCATATTATTCAGCCATAAAATTCAATAAAGTTCTGATAAATGCTATGAACATTGAAAATATGCTGAATGAAAGAAGTCAGTGACAAAAACCACATTATATGATTCCATTCATGTTAAATGTCCCTAACATCAAAGTCTATGTATACAGAAAGTAGATTTGTGGTTGCCAGGGGCTGTGAGGAAGAAGAGGATGGAGAATGACCACTTAATGAATAGAGGAATTCCTTTTTGGGTGATGAAAATGTTTTTGAAATAGAGGTAATGGTTGCAAAACATTGTAAATATAATTAATGCCACTCAATTGTCCACTCAGTTGGTTAACTTTATGTTATGTGGCTTTTACCCCATTAAATAATTTTTCTTAATCCTAAAATTGATGGTCTATGCTTAATAGTCAGGTGAGTGGCATCAAGAAAACTAAAAATTGGAGGAAAGGAACAAAATAATTAATTTGAAAAAATTCACGCACCCCAATGTTCATAGCAGCATTATTTACAATACCCAAGATATGGAAGTAACTTAAGTGCTCATCAATAGATGAATGGATAAAGAGAATGTGGTATCTATATCTGTAGCTATATATAATGGAATACTACTCAGCCATACAAGAGAATGAAAATTTGCCATTTGCAAGACTGTGGATGGACCTGGAGGGTATTATGCTTAATTAAATAAGTCAGAGAAAGACAAATACTCTATATTATCACTTATAGGTGGAATCTAAAAAATTAAACAAACAAATTAATATAACAAAAAACTGACACAGGGCTTCCCTGGTGGTGCAGTGGTTGAGAGTCCGCCTGCCAAATCAGGGGACACGGGTTTGTGTCCCGGTCCGGGAAGATCCGACATGCCGCACAGCGGCCGGGCCCGTGGGCCATGGCTGCTGAGCCTGTGTCTCCGGAGCCTGTGCTCTGCAACAGGAGAGGCCACAACAGTGAGAGGCCTGCGTATAGCAAAAAAAAAAAAAAAAAAAAAGGAGACAGATTCACAGATATAGAGAACAAACTAGCGGTTACCGGTGGAGAAGGGGTGAGGGGCAGTTTAGGAGTACGTAAGAGGTACAAACTACTATGTATGTATAAAATAAATATGCTACAAGGATATATTGTACAGCACAGGGAATATAGCCAATATTTTATAATAACTTTAAATGGAGTGTAATCTTTAAAAATTATGAATCACTATGTTGTATATCTGAAATGCATATAATATTGTAAATCAACTGTATATCAATTAATATATATTTTGTTATAAAAAAATTGGAAGTAGAGAATCTATTTTTAGATGTTATATCTGAAAACACAGATCCAGAAACAGTAGGAGTTCATAATGACAATTATGAAAAAAGAATAACTTCCTAAAAAGAATGACTTCTTTCTTTCTTTCTTGTTTGATTCCACAGTTTACATGAAGAAACTCGTTGACTAGTCTTGGGTCAGGTGCCCATCTTGGATCATCCATTGTTTGAACAGGAATAAGCAGGCTCAGAGAAGGTCTTGGACCTGAGTACTGTGGCAGGGACAGAAATGGAAGTCATGCAAACCACTGATTTTTTGAGTACCATGTGGATGGGGAAGACTCACTTACTGGAAATGGAAAGGAGAGGAAGAAATTATCCAGAAAAATTAATTCTGGAAATGTGGTGCTAACAAATTTTTCATAGTATGATTATAAAAGGAGTGTGACCTTAGGGGGAAAAAAAAAGAAAGGGAAATATATAAGTATTGGAGAAAATATGTGTAGAAACATATTAGTATCACTATTACAGTGATTACTCAAAAATAAGTAGAATCCCATCTCTTAAAATAAACTAGAAAAAAATATTTGTATATACTATTCTAGGTTCTACTATTTCACTAGTTTATGAAATTAAACAAATTTAAAATAAAATATTAACAACACATAATGCTAACTTAAAAATAGTTTTGAGGAATAGCTAGTGATGAACATAAATTACTTCTCTTTTTATAATTATAAGAAAATATACAACACTTATGATTAAATATTTATTTTCTTTAATATATATTCTAATATTTTAAATATAAGAAACTCTTTTCAAATTTTATGGATTGTTTATGGATTTCTGAACTTTGATGGATCCTAAGTATGATGTATATAATCAGGGTAATGTAGAGTTTTGCTGTTGTTGTGCTTGAAAAAACTGTATTAAAATAGATATTAGATCTTACACAAATGGAAAGGTTGCTGGATGGAACTGACATAAATATCAAATCCCACATTGCACACTTTCATTTTGATTTTTTTTTCTCAGATTTCCAAGATAATCTAGAGTATTGTGAGGAACCTTAAACAGTAAAGAAGAAGCTGCAATTTTCCACTGCAGTTTTCTTCTAGGTGATAATTACCGTTTTCCAGAATGATAATATAAACATGCATAGCAACACTCCTTGCCTCTAAAGCGGTTCTGAATGAGATTGAAGGCCAGTAGAGTTAAACACCGAATAAATTCAGTAAACCTTCGTAAATAAATTTTGGTCTGTATATCATTCACCATTTGAAAAATATGCAAAGTAAAGTAGTTTTTTTAGTCATTGTTGAAATGGGCATGATGTAAAAGCCTGGTTTCTGATGTATTTCTCTACAGGAATTTCATCATTTATTGGAAGTTTCCATCTTAGAGGCAGTGAACTTGATGAATTTTAGCAATCTGAACTGGGTGGTAATAAAATTTTCCAGTCAGATGGTTAGAAACATTATATTAGAGTTCAAAAGTGAGCTACTGCTATTAACTTTAGCTAAAACAACTGTCAAATAGGAAATAGACTAATTGGAAGCAACATAAAATTTAAAGCCCAATGATGTCTTTGTGTAAATTGACTTATGCTTATACCCATAAGTGAATGTGAGAGAAAACTTGCAGTTTATGAAAAAAAAAAATAGTGGAAGTAAATACTCATTGTGATGTCACTTGGATAAGTTAACCCAAACCAAATTAGGGTATGATATTGGATTGTGAGCTGTGATGAAGGTGAATATATGTGAGGCATCTTGTTGAAAATAGATTCACTATGAAATTGTATGCTAACCCCAGGTTGTTTTTCTATTATCTATTGTAAGGTAATTTACCAGCCTATGCAAGCAGCTATGAGTATATTCACTCAATATTACTAAAATCATTATAGTGTATTTATATCAGTGCTCCTTCCTTAATCCTGAAAATGTGTCTTAAAATAGAGGGACTCCAAAAGGTCATCTTCTTCAAATTTCTATTCACAAGAAAGAAAGCATAAATCAAAGGAAAGCACATTTTGATACCATTCTTTTCATAAAGATATATTTCATACTATACAAAAATTAGTTTACAGCTTAGAAAATATATCTCTGCAGGAAGGAGATAAAAGATAAGAATGAAAATCTTATAATCTGGAGTAGAGAAACATTATATGTTTTGGACAAATGTTGAATGGCAAAATGTTAAAATCAGCATTTGTTTGAAGATGAGGCTGACAACAAATAACACAATCAAAAATAAAATTCTAGCAACTGAGAATAAATCAGAAGTTGTCTCTAAACTTTATGATGATGATGATGCTAGTAGTATTAAATTGTTATAAGGCAGTTTTTTTTTCAATTCCTTTCTATAATAAGGCTGATAATTCTCAGTGCTGCCAGCAATTCAGTTGCTTCAATATATAGACTTTCACTTTCCCTGATGTTCTTGGAGAAGAAAGGTATATTTTGGCTAGCTCAGCCAGTATGGATTATTACTGCTGGTGAGGTTGCCACCAAGATATTAAGCTTTCAGTCCACTCTTTCTGTAGTTCCACAAAGTAAAGTTTTATTTCTTCCTCTACTCTTTCTAGATTTGAAGGTTTGGTAGATGACACGGATGGATTTCTTCAAATCAGTCACACAGGCTGAACTGTGCTCACAGAAGATTCTTGCTGAATATTTTGAAAAGCAAATTTAAGATTGCTGACGAAAAATATTTTTACTTCTAGCATTATTGCGACTATTTGCTGCTTACAGTCTTTTGAGAACAATTTGGTTTGACTTAAGATTTAGACATAAAGGCACAGAGCTACCTAACAGACTTTCAAGGCAACACATTTATGCCTTACTTTACATCTGAGCTCAGCTATCTGCATGCACACTGATTTCAGTAGACCTCTCGAATAGTTGTCATATAGGATACAGAACTCTCAAGACATACTTATTTGGTGACTCTTTGTTTTGTAATTTTTTGTTGAGATATTTATTTCCCAGACAATTTATTTTCCCTTTTACAGTGTACAATATACAGTGTTTGAGTATATTTTCAAAATTGTGGAACCATCACTAATATCCAGTAGGAAAATATTTTTTGTAATCAGAAAGAAATCTTGTACCCATTAGCAGTCACTCTTCCCCCTCTCCACCATCTGTTTTAACCACTTGTCTAATTTCTCTCTGTGGATTTGCCTACTGGTATTTCATATACATGGAAGCATAAAATATGTGGTGCTTTGTGACTGGCTCTTTCACCTAACAAGTTTTCAATGTTCATCCATATTGTAGAATGTATCAGTCCATCATTCTTTTTAATTGTGGAAAAATATTCCTTTGTATGGATATACAAAATTTTGTTTGGTTCATCTCTTAGTTGATGAATATTTGAGTTGTTTCCACACTTTGGTTACTATGAATGATGCTGCTGTGGTGCTATATAACATTCATGTACATGTATTTATATGGACATATGTTTACAATTCTCTTGGACATATTTCTATGTAGGAGAAATATGTAGGAGAAGTGTAGGTGATATGTAGAAATATGTAGGAGAAGTGCTACATCATATGCTCACTTTGAAATTTTCTTGGAACTGTCACACTTTTCTTAAGTGGTTGCACATTTTGTATTCTCAGCAGCAATGGTTTCAATTTCTCCATATCTTCAAAAATGTTTGTTATAGTTCCTTGTTTTAAGTAGCTATCTTAGTGGGTGTGAAGTGATATCACATTGTGATTCTGACTTTGATTTTTCTAATGACTAATGATTTTGAGCATCTTTTCATGTGCTTATTAGTCATTTGTATCTTTTTTGGAGAAATGTCTATTGAGATTTTTGCCCATTTCTAACTGGGTCATTTGTCATTTTATTATTAATTTTTAAGAGTTTTTTCATATACTCTAAACACAAATTCTTTACTAGATATATGAATTTCATATATTTTCTCCCATATTGTGGATTACCTTTTCAATTCCTTGCTGGTGTCAGTTGAAGCACAATTTAAAAAAAATTATGAAGTCTAAATCATCTATTGTTTTCAATTACACTTTCAGTATTATGTATAAGAAACCATAGCCTAATCTAAGGTCACAAAGACTATGCCTATGTTGTCTTCCAAAAGTTTTATAGTATTAGCTCTTAGCTCTTACATTTTGGTCTGTTATCTAAATTAGAGTTAGTTTTGTTTGTTTGTTAGCTTTTTTAATGTGGTGGGTTGTAGGGATCCAACTTCTTTACTCTGCATATAGATATACAGTTGTTCCAGCACCATTAGTTGGAAAAACTACTTTTTCCCCATTGAATTTTCTTGGCACCCTTGTCTAAAATCAATTCACCTTAAATGTAAGGATTTTTTTTTATGCACTCCCAATTCTGTTTCATTCATGATTAACTCTTTATAGTACCTTACTCTCTTGATTACAGAAGCTTTGTAATACGTTTAGAAATAGGAAGGTCTGCATCCTCCAGATTTGTCTTTCTTCTTCAAGATTGTGTTGGCTTTTCTCAGTCTCTTGTATTTCCATGCGAATCATGTGAGGATTAGTTTCTCATTTTCTTCAAAAAGGGCACTACATTTTGATAGAGATTGCACTGAATCTGTAGGTGAGTTTGGGGAGTATCGCCCTTTTTTTATCTTAGTTACCTGACCAGGGATCAAACCCATGCCCCCTGCAGTGGAAGCACAGAGTCTCAACCACTGGACCACCAGGGAAGTCCCGAGTATTGCTATCTTAACCTTCCAAACTATGACCCAAGGATGTCTTCCAATTTAGTTGTGTCTTATTTTTTTCAATGATGTTTTGTAGTTTTCACTGCACAAGTATTGTGATTATTTTATCAAATATATTCCTACATGTTTTATTAATTTGATGCTACTTTAAGTTATTTTTTCTTTAATTTAATTTTCAGAATTTTTATTGTTAATTTAAAGGAGAGAACTCTATATTTGTATATTGATCTTGAACTCTGCATCCTTGATGAACTACCTTAGTATTTTACTGAATTCCTTAGTACTTTTTTTAGTATATAAAATCATCATCTACAGACAGAGGTATTTTTATGTGCCCATTTCCAATCTTGATGCCTTTTATCTTTTTATTTTTATTTATTTTTTGATGCCTGAATGCTATGGTTAGGACCTCCAGCACAACATGGAATAGAAGTGGTGGGAATGAACATCCTTGTGTTGTTCTTGATCTTAGGGGAAGCCTTCAGTCTTTCACCATTAAGTTTGACATTAGCTGTGAGTTTTTCAACGATGGTCCTCATAAAGTTGAGGGACTTATCTTCTATTCCTGCCTTATTGAGTGGTTTTATCAAGAAAAGGCATTGAATTTTTTCAAATGCTTTTTTTTGCAGCTATTTAGACAATCATATTTTTTGTGTCCCTTATTCTAATATTAATATGAGCTATTAACTTGATTGATTTTCATTTGTTAAAACAGTCTTTCATTTTTGGTGTAAATTTTACTTGATCATGGTGTCTGATCTCTTTTATGTTTCTGGATTCACTTTGCTAGCATTTGGTTGAGGATTTTTGTGTTTGTATTTATTAGGAATTTTGGTCTATAGTTTCCTTTTTTGTGAAGACTTTTCTTGACTAGTATCACGGTAAAAATGGTCTCATTGATTGACCTGGGAAGTGTTCCTTCTATTTATTGGAAGAGTTTGTAAGTGATTAGTGTTAATTCTTCTTTAAACGTTTGGTAGAATTCATCAGCAAACACATCTGGACATGCACTTTTCTTTGCAGGAGTTATTTTGATTAATAATTTCACTTTCTACTTGTTATAAGACTATCCAGGCCTTCTATTTCTTTTTGGATAAGTTTTGGTAGTCTGTGTCTTGTTAATAATTGTCCACTTCATCAGAATTTCTTATTGTTAGAAAAGTGTTCTCTCTTAATTAAGTATTTTCATATAATCTTTATATTTCTATAATTTATCAATAATGTCACCTTCTTTCCTTCCTGATTTTCATCATTTGAGATGTCTCTAAAGGTTAATCTAAAGGTTTGCAAATGTCATTACTCTTTTGACAGAACTAACTTTCATTTTATGGATTTTCTCTAATTTTTCTCTTCTATATTTTACTGTTTTCTGAATTTTATTTATTTATTTATTTATTATACAGCAGGTTCTTATTAGTTATCTATTTTATACATATTAGTGTATACATGTCAATCCCAATCTCTCAATTCATCCCCCCCGCCCACACCTCCCACTTTCCCCCCTTGGTGTCCATGTTTGTTCTCTACATCTGTGTCTCTACTTCTGTCTTACAAACTGGTTCATCTGTACCATTTTTCTAGAGTCCACACATATGCGTTAATATCCAATATTTGTTTTTCTCTTTCTGACTTACTTCACTCTGAACATCCTTGTGTTGTTCCTGATCTTGGTGGATGCCTTTAGTCTGGTCCATGCATAACGCAGATACACAATGCACAGTGGGGAGAGAGAGGAGACCAAGGGCAGAAAAGAATATTTATGTTTACATTTGTCTTGTCTTGCCATAAAATGTGAATTTTATATAACAGAAGCTAAAGGAAATGCTTGATTTTGCCCAAGGGTATGGAACTTGAGAGATTTTTCAAGACAGTGGCTATAAAGATGAATTATGTAATCTAATCTGATAAAATCATTGGGCAGTGAAAGCACAAACTTAGTCTTTTTAGGCTGCTATAACAAAGTGCCATGGACTAGGTAGCTAGTAAACAACACAAATTTATTTCTCACAGTTCTTGAGGCTGAAAAGTCTGAGATCAAGGCGCCATGTTATCGTTTTCTGGTGAAGCCCCTCTTCCTGGTTCACAGTCTGTGCCTTCTCTCTGTGTGCTCACAGGGTGGAAGTATTAGGGAACCTTTGACCAAAACCACCTGCCTTGGACTGGCACGATGATAACTGCCTACATAAGTTGTCTCAGAAAAGAAGGAGCACAGTGCTGCTGCAAACTTTACCCAGGAGAATTTAGGAGGGGCCAAAAGGAGGGAGGAGACACCAGTCAATAATATGTCCTGTCAGCCTCCCAGAATCCTTTGCACTGGAATCCATCTTGGCTGAGAGATGCACACACCAGCAGGAAGGACTCGGAGTCAGACCAAATATGGACCAAGTAAGATGATTGGCCAGAGACAACCTGGAAACTAACCCCATTACTCTGAGACTGTGAGCCACGTGGCAGAGCAGTCCTCCTGGGTTCCCTTACCCTTCAGCTCTCTCCCCACACACCCGTTCCCAATAAAGTATTTTGTTTTGCCAGCACTTGTGTCTCCTCAGACAATTCATTTCTGTTAGACAAGAGTGTTAGACATGAGTCTACTCTTGAGCCCTGGAAGTATTCCCCCTTCCTGCAGTGAGCTCTCTGGAGTATCTGTTGTATGGATGTTAAGCTCCTTCATGTGGGTGTATGACCTAAGCACCTTCCAAAAGACTCACCTCCTATTTCCATTTGTTTCTTGCCAGTCTCAGTCTATCAATAAACTGTGTTGTGGTTGGACCAGCCCTTGTGGTTCATATTATGACTGCAAGACACGTTTCAGCAATAACCATTAGGAAACTTTGATAAAGGTTTATTACTTATAAGACCTAGAAGTTACACAGTATCCCTAGGGCCACACATGGAGAGATTATGGGAGGGGAAGAGTAGGAGGGAAGGGGGTCTGGAATTCCACTTTTACTGGGGTCCAGGATGGGGACTAGAGTTTTGCAGGCTCACTCTTTATTGGTGAATTTAAAGCATAAGAGCAGAAATTTAAAGCACAGGGAGAGATAAAACAAGTAGTACAAATGGTCATTTATTGAAATCGATCAAGATCTCAAAAACAAAGAAACCTCAATGGAGGGAGGTGTGGCCTGGTGATTTATCTAATCCTGTGGCTGGCAGTGTGTTTATTGGAGATTGCCAAGGTCTAAAAACTGGATGCCTCTTTGAAATGGATGCTCTGGCAATCAAAGGTTAAGTCAGGAACTTACATTACAATAGAAAAAGAAAGAAAGAAAGAAAGAAAGAAAGAAAGAAAGAAAGAAAGAAAGAAAGAAAGAAAGAAAGAAAGAAAGAAAGAAAGAAAGAAGGAAAAAGGAACACTGTCAGGGCTTACCCTACACCATTACCTTTGCATTAGGATTTCAACATCTGAATTTGGGAAGGACACATTCAGACAACAACGATAAGTAATCTGGCAGATAAATAGAACAAGGGGGACAATGCTTGTGAATCTTCATGACATCAAAAATGCCTTCGTCTGTGTGCCCAAGCAAGGTGTACTGCAAAGGGTTGTAATCGGAAATAATGACTTCAGTGTAGATGCAGTTTCTGGGGTAATGGAAAGATTGATATTGTGACTAGGTAGTGGAGTAAAATGAAAAAAAATATTGAAAAAGAAGAGGTCAAGGAAATGAGACTATCCAAATATATTTTGAAGTAGACTGAGAAATGTCAGTAATTAAAGTGGAGGGAAAAAAGTGAAAAACTCACAGGGTAGAGCAGTGAACAGGACCTGGTCCTGCCCTAAAGCCCTCTCAGGGGAGGATAGGCAGACTCATAAAGTAGCAAAAATGCACATGGTCCCCAGTGACATGACGTATTTTGCACACTGTATATACTTATGTTTCTCAGTGTGAACTTTGAATATGTCTTGCAAATGGCCACTTGGCTCAACCAAGTTCAGTGGTTTGTGATGCTTTAAGTTTACTTAACTTTATAAAGGATAGAAGGTGGGCAGAAGTACTGCACACTCAGCTCTTGCATAGCAGAAATCTTGTGACCTCAAGCCCTGCTTGTGACATCCCCATCATTTGTGCTGGGGACAATGTGTACTCAGGAGTTATTGTTACCAAGGTTGTTGCCCTACAATACACCCCTGTCCCTTCCTGGAACAGAAACCACTTACTCTTATCTAAGTTTCAGGAGGAAACTGCAAAGACAAGAAAAACAAGAACCAGTTAGAACCAACTAGTCCCTGGTGGAAAAATTTATGTCCAGTGGACCTTGAGCCTCATTACACATTCATTGTAATGCATTAGCTAAATGACACATCCACCAGTGTCATGACAGTTGACAGTTACCATGACAAGAACCAGAAAAGTCCATACAAGGACTGAGAAAGAGAGTTGCATCAGTTCCAGGTCCAAACCACAACTTCTGTTCTTAGATAACTCATGAATATTCCTCCCACTCTTTCCAATTCCCTCCCTTTTATTCTGACCCTCCTACATATTTGGTGTCTCAGCTCAAATTGGATTGTGAAGTTGATTTCCTGACCAGGTTTCTGCTTCCCCATTCTTTGACCATCAAATAAAACATGTGCTGTTCCAGTCTCAGCATCAGTTTTGTTGTTGGTTGCACTAATCTGACTGGGAAAAGAATCTCCCTGGCTGAGACAGGAAGTCTTGGCCTGGTTTAAGACCATGGCGTGGGTCTGGTCAACCATTTCGGGAACATGATGATGCAGAAGTGAGTGCGGACCAACTGGGGAAGCTATCAGCTTTGGCAAGGCTCTGGCTTTTATGCTTGTTCGTCACACAGCCCTCGGAGTGCTGGGTTCTTTTCCATGCAGCTATGTCAAGCCGTTCATGTTACTCATTCCCAGATAAACAGCCTCAACAGTGAGGGGAAGGTACTTGGGCTCTGCCAGGTCCTTTGTTGGATTTCCACTTGTTTCGATCTGCAATAAGAATAATTCTCACAATTCTTTGACTTACTATTGTGAGGAGGGTTCCACCAAGGGACAAATCCTCAGGGATTCCTGAGGCTACAGGGAAGACCATAGAACCACTGCTAGTCCCTTTCATCCAGACACCAAAATACAGAGTCCTGGTACAACAGCTCCAAAGATACACAATGATGGAAATTCAGAAGGTTTTGGTTCTACAGTGTTTGTAAAACAACAGCAACAAGAACAAAGTGAACTGACTTTACACATTGGAATTGATGGCAGTGGGAATTAATCCAAGGTTTGGAATTCCTTTTGGAAGCAACATAGTGTAGTGGGAAGAGTGAGAACTTTGGGGTAGGAGGGACCTGCCAGTGGACTGTCGTGTAGTGCCGAAAAATTACATAGCATCATTGAACTTCCAGTACGTTACAGCTATACAATGCATTTAACGACACATATTTAATGAAACTGAAATGAAGACTGGAATGCAAGTTGTGCAGCATTCATCTGGTTCTCAGTAACTGCCGAATCTTTCCTACTGTCCATTTTTCCAGTGAAACGTGACATGTACTTAATGTAGCTTTACTTTTCTGTGTTACTCTTCTGAGTTCAACTGCCAGCATTATAAAACTCAAAAACATGACATCCTTTAACAAATAATAATTTTCTGGCTAACTCTCTCTCTCTCTCTATTTCTCTAATTAAATATAATATGGTGAAGGGCCTCCCTGGTGGCGCAGTGGTTGAGAGTCCGCCTGCCGATGCAGGGGATACGGGTTCGTGCCCCGGTCCGGGAGGATCCCATATGCCGCGGAGCGGCTGGGCCCGTGAGCCATGGCCGCTGAGCCTGCGCATCCGGAGCCTGTGCTCCGCAACGGGAGAGGCCACAACAGTGAGAGGCCCGCATACGGCAAAAAAAAAATATATATATATATATATAATATGGTGAAAACTTTCTAACTTATATGGAAATGATATGTATGTATATTGTTTTACATAATATATATTAGTTAATATAATAAAATACAATATGATAGAATAGAATGGAAAAGAAAGGAAAAGAAAAGGAAAGAAAAGAAAAGGAAAGAAAAGAAAAACTTGGCTAAGAGTGGCATTGTGCTCTAATAATGATTTATTATTAAGTCCTTGTTGGATAAGTACTCTACTTCACATTTCTTATCTATATAATAAATACAATGGTGTTGTAAACATTCAGTTTCTTTTAATGCTCAGATTTTTTTAATGTTTAATTTCGCTATTACTTAGCATTAAGACATTATAATATGGTTATCTCAGACTGAAAAGAAAAGTTAGTCTTCAGTAATTCAAATTTAGTGCTATACTGCTCAGGATGTTTTACCAAGATATTACTTTTAGCTGCTGAAGAAAAACAGAGACTTTGCTCAATCTCACACTCATGGATCAGAAATGCTGTACAATCCTCCACCAGGCAGGTAAGCTGCATAATATTGGAAGGGGTACAGAAGTGAACTGGGAGAGAAAATACTTACCAACAGAACTCAAACACCAGAGCACCAGTAAAAGCAGGTTTCAGCATTTGTATGAATAATTTCGTATTTTTATTTTTATTTAAAATTTATATTTTAGTTTACATTTAACATTTGTGATAAACATGTATAAAATTGATGTGAATAGCATAAGGAAGAGTTTGCTATCTAGCCTTCAGTGAGTCAAAATCTAGATATTCCAATAAGCCTGGAAGGCTCCCTTTTAATCTCTGCTTGGCAGTGGCATGTGGAATGCTCCACTTCTTTTGAATATGATTATTTTTTCAAGCTCCTGCATATGGTGATGAGTTTCTGCAGATTCAAGATAAAGCCAATCTCTTAAAATATACAGGTGAACATCCTCTAGGCACATGGGGAAAATGAGTGGTTCCAGACAGACTCTGGCACCCACATACCAGTATTCCTCAGTGGGAAACTGCCAAGAGGCATTAGCTATATCTAATTCCAATTTTCCTTTACATCCATAAATATTTAAAGGTTCAAAGGACCTTCAGAGCCAACTTACTTGACAGAGGGAAGTGGGAATATTAAGGGGTACAGTAGTTTTGGGGAAAAAATGATTTGATCCTTTATAGGGAAAGCCTTGCTCATGGAGGTGTATAGTTTTCTGAAAGCAGAACAAGATGGGGTGCAGGGCAGTGAATGAACTGCCTTGGGCACTCAGTGCCATGCCAGCCACTGATCATTTGCTGCCTCCAATCTGTTCTGAGCCTCAATGAAGATGGGGGAAAAGTATTGATTCTGGCAGAAGTTCTCACCTGTCTGGCTTTACAACACCATAGACACCAAGCAGACACCATGCGGAATACATTACAGTCTCCTCCAGACTCTCCCCTCACAACTGTCCTCACAGCAAACACTCACACAAACCCCAGTCCTTTTACTCTTTTCCTATGTCTGAAAGTGTTTCTTCTATTTTTAAATAAAGACATAGCTTGGATTTTGACTTTCCCTCTCTGCAGCACTGACTGACTTCTCTTTCCTCGCTAGTGCTCCCCTGATAGGCTGAGTCCCAAGGTGCAAGTTTAGTAAAGTGAAAGCTTGGTAATGACTGTATTTTTTTTCTTCTTTAAAAAAAGAATTCTTATTGGAGTATAGCTTATTTACAATTTGTGTTAGTTTTGGGTGTACAGCAAAGTGAATCAGTTATACATATACATATATCCACTATTTTTATACTCTTTTCGTTATAGGTTACTACAAGATATTGAATATAGTTCTCTGTGCTATACAGTAGGTCCTTGTTGTTTATCTATTGATGTTTATCTATTGATCTTTTCATCAATTCTTGAACACTCTCAGCTAATTTTGCTTCAAATATTCATGTTGTCCTATTTTCTTTCTTCTTTCTCTAGGATTCAAATTAAGTGTATGTTGACTGTCTTACTACTTTCTGTTCTTACCATTTCTTTTGTAGTTTTCATCTCTGTGCCTCTTCAAGCTGTGTTCTGCACAATATCTTTTGACATATCCTAATTTATTCATTCTACCTTCAGATGTCTTTAAATTTCCCATTAAAGCTCTCTATCCAATATTATAATTTATTAAGAATGCAACCAATATGATTGGGTTTCCTTAAATTCTCTTTGTTTTTTCAGTTACCCATTTATCAACTCTCCTATTTCATTTTTAATTATATTCATTTCTGTGCTGAGATCAACAAGTGGGTAAGTTGTTTGAACGTCTTAAAATGTCTGATAAAACCAATACTTAAAATTTTTGTGAATCTCTTCCCACCATTGGTTTTTAGGTATCTGGTTCTTGTTCATCTGTCCACAGGTCTCATTTTGCTGTGTCCCTAGATATCTTTCCCTGTTGATGGGTCATTTTTCTTGATAAATGACATATTTGGAAGGATTCACCTACAATGCGGGAGAGCCATTGCCTTCTTCACACTGTATGCCTAGAGACACCCCCAGTCAGGATTTGCTGACTATACATTCCATGACTTGGAGTCCGTCCCCATCCCAGCCACGTGGAAGTGGAAGCAAAATGTTCAAGTTTAATAAAGAAGATGCAAGAATCTCTTTTGTTTCCACTTTCACTTCATTTGTTCTGCTTACTGCAAAGGTAGCTCTTTCTGTATATAACACCCTGTGTTGGGGGGTTACAGCTGGTTTAAAAATATTCTCTTTGATCCTGAATTTGTAGTCTCTTCAGGTGCTGACTCTAAGATTATTCATCTTGGGCAAACTATGGCCTTGACTGCTTCCATCTTTGCCTCATTTTGCATGTGTAGAGAGGGCAAATGCCCTCACAGCAAACACAACTCCCATCCAGAGCCCATCCCAGAGTTTCCCCTGTTTTCAGGTCGTCAGTGTGTGTGTGTGTGTGTGTGTGTGTGTGTGTGTGTGTGTGATTTGATCTGGAAGTCAGAATCTACTCTATCCTTTACCATGAATTTGTTTATCTAATTAGTTTTTTAAAATCTTTATGGAATTTTTACTGATGATCAAATAAGACATCTTCCCAAAGAGGGTATAGGATGCTTTGACTATCTCATGTTCCTCCTCACCCTTACACTGTGTTTGCCAGTGATAACACTTTGATTCCCTGAATATAACAAACAAAACATTCTCCCATTTGTGCCTTGATAAAAGTGTTTTCTTGATTTGCCACATTTTTCACTTTAATTTCCCTGAAAATGAAACAGACATTCATACCTTTGTGCCTTTGTTCCTATTATCTGCCTAGTTACCTGTCCATTGTATAGCACAACACCAATATGGTTCATTTTACTTTACTTGTTAATTATTCTGTGAAAAACTATACATTTAACTTCTCCTGTATACAGAACTGTATGCTTGAAAATTTGCAACATTTATATATATACATATATATATATACATGCATATATATATGTATGTATATATATATATATATATATATATATATATATATATATATATATAATTAGAAGGATCATTATTTGTTTGGTTGTAATCTTTTCAAGAGGACAGAGTTATATCGATGGACTAAATTTTATTCACATATTTTTTAAAATCATATACAAAGTTCCTTGCTCTGTAAGAGGAACATGGTAGGCCCTCAAACAATATTTTTCTTCACTTATTAATAAATGTTAATTTCACAAAAACATATTGAGTACCCACTATGTGCAGGTACAATATGAGCAGCTTGGAAACATTCATGAACTAAACAATAATCTCTCTCTCCCCATGAAGCTGCTCTTTTAATAGGAGGTGATGATGGAAAATACTCAATAAACATAAAAATGCATCAGTTCTATAGAATGAGAAAAGATTATGAGTGCTATGACCAAGAGAAACAAGAAAAGTGAGAAAAGTTGGGGAAAGTGGTTGTGTCTTGTTGTAAGGGAGGTTCTTGAGCACAGCTGAAAAGACAGCAAGGGGGTCAGCACTGCGGATGCTCAGATGAGGATGGATCAGGGGTAGAGATAGACAAAGACCCCAATGGGAAGATGATGGAATATTCCAGAAGGCACTAAGGCTTGTGTGATGGAGACATGTAATAGTGGGTGATTTAGTTGAAAGAGGCCTGGGCCCAGATCCTGCTGGACATGTAGGTCATCATGAGTGCTTCAGCTTTTATTCAAAGGTCATAGGGAGTCTCAGTGGGGTTTGATGGGAGTGACATCTGATTTACTCTGTCAAAGGAATACTCCAGCAACTATGAGAGAACAGGACAACAGCGACTGTTTAAGGAGCATGCACAGTTATCCAGGACAGACAGCATTTGGCAAAAATGAACAATTAAAAATATTTTTTAAAAAAACAGAAGAATGATTTCTGTGGGCAGATAAGCTCAGAAGAATATTTTTAAAAAATGTAAGTTTTGCCACTTTGTTCTCTCACTTCATTTCATTCCAAGCAGGAGACAGATCAAAAGAGAGAAGACAAGAGAGGCAAAGGCAGAAAATAATAAGAAAAGTTACATTCCATGTTTGACTACACTTACACTGTGGAAACCTAGTAGAAAATTCACTCAAGACAGACTTTGAAAGAGTGAGAGATTACAAGTGCAGGCCTTGAAGATGAAGATGCTTATAATCATATTTCCTGGTGGTTTCCAGGTTTTCTGATCACCTGTGGTTTCACTGTGTTTTTTAAACAGGTGGGGATCAGCTCCATAAAATTCAGTGCTGCTGACAGAATGTCTGTGATCATTCAAGGAGACTGAATTTCAGTGAGAAGTTTTGACCATCACTTCCTAGAAATTCACAGCATAATGATCATCGCAGATCTTCGCAGGGGTAGGTACTGTGACCCTGGGTCTATGCAGTTAGTCACAGGGTGTTTCTTCTCAGACCAAGCCACGCAGATCAGAATTTGTTGTTGTTGTTTTTGTTGGCCATTCTGTGTGGCATGCAAGATCTTAGTTCCCCTACCAAAGATCGAACCTGTGCTCCTTGAAGTGGAAGCCTGGATTCCTAACCACTGGACCACCAGGGAATTCCCATGCAGCTCATATTTAAATGAGACTGATTGAACTCCCTGGAGCGTATACTGCTCTAACTAGGAACAGATTGCCCAGTCGATATATTGATTTCACTTCATAAAGCCATCAGGAGCAAATAGATCAATGTTCATTTCAGTATTTATAACTGCTATAGAGAATGTGAGGTTCCCCTCTCCCTGCACATAGAATTTCAGAACCTAGATATGCCTTCTTGTCCTACTTTTGTTGGCTTGTAAATGCAGAGTCTCAGAACTGGTAGGAGCCATTTCAAGGGCCACTAGCTTATGCAGTTTTTTTTTAAATAACAACTTTATTGAGGTATAATTGATATACAGGGAACCTCGTATATTTAATGTGTACGATTTGATTAATTTGGACATATGCAACACCCTTGATACCATCACCACCATCAATAAAATAGACCTATCTAACACATACCAAAGCAGCCTTGTTTCCGTTTTCTTTGTGGTAAGGACACTTAACCTGAAATAAACTCTCAACACATTTTGAAGTGAGCAGTACCATGTTGTTAAGGCCAGGCACTCTTGTACAGCAGACCTCCAGAACTGACTCGTCCTCACTGCAGTTCTTCCTGGTTCTCTGCTTCCTCTGCCCCCAGCCTTCAGCCTCTGCTCCAGCTTGTAACATGGCAGAGGTTGAGTTCCCCACATGGGCAGTGCTCCATCTTCAGATGGTTCTAGCACTTGGACAAAATTCTGTATCCATCCTAATTTTAGCTCCAGGGTCATGTGGAATAATTTAAATCCTTCTCCCCCCAGAAAGCTCATCTGTTTGAAGACAATAGATCTGTTGTCCTCCACATAGAGGCCTGTCATTCAGATGGAGGTTCTGTTGGAGCAGACCCTCACACCTGGTCTTTCCCTTACTGAGAGAAGTTAGGTTGGGAGACTGCAGACTAATTAGAGTGAAAGAAACTTCATATATTTAGTTCTTGTCTAAGAGGGCAGGGTCCCTACCTGCAGCTGTCAAAGTGTATAATGTTACTAAGATTTTAAAATAATTCTTTCCTCATTTTAATGAAGCCAATGACTATATATGTACACATGTTCTCCTTTTCAGAAATTTCTCTTCTCCTCCTCCACAGCAAGTGTGAAATTGTCTATCTCTGAGAGCTAAACATGCCATTTTCCTAGGCATGCAAACTTAGTTGTTATTTCACATTTCTGAATCTCAGTGTCTCCATGATACAGTACATATCTCACATATTTTTGTGAGGGATGATTGAGACAAGGTGGTAAAGCACTTAGCAAAGTTCTCTGCACTCAGAGCACTCACAAAATATATTTAGCTATAATTTTATTAGTAGTAGTGTTGCCAAAGTCAGGTCCAGCTGCTCAGCGCTGTAAAATCAGTACCCAAAGAGAGGCAAGTGTTGGTAGAAAGGAAAGGTGCTTTTAATCAGGATGCTTGTCATCTGGGGAGATGGTGGACTCTGTGTCCCACAAAAACCATCTCTCAAAGTTCTGCTTGGCCATGAAAGTCTTTAAAGAGGAGAAGGGAAGTAATATCAGATAGTCATTGAGATAGAGGTCCAGTCATAGCCATCCCTCACTGTGTGCAGTCTTGTGTGCAGGGCTGTCAAGTCCTCATGATCTGTCTTTAGATACTCTTTTTCACACAGTTTGTTCCTGAGATTACTGAAGGGGAAAGTAAGGAAGAGAGAGACCTAGTTGTCTGTTAATTACTTATTCTTTGTTTCTACTTCTTTTATCTACAGAAAGAACCAACAGATTAGGCAAGGTATTGTGTGATCAAAAGATCTGAAAAGTGTGCTAGGGCTGGGGATGAGTAGAGCATGGGAGAGCCTGTTTTAAGGTTAGTATCAAGGCAAAAGGGGCCTCCTGCAGAGAGCTTTTCCTGCCAAAAGCTGCTAATAGTAGTATATTTCTGTCCCAGGTAGCTATGTTTTCAGTTTACATGGTAAGAATCATTTTTGTTCAAATAATTGGTGGTCCAATGAAAGTAACCAAGAGTTGTTGGAAACACAGAGACATGTCCAGACTCAGGCCACTTCTGTCCTTCAATTCTGCCCCTCTCAGTGCATTGGGCTTGCCAGGGACTTGCTACTTCTTGGTATCAAGGAAGCTTCCATAGTCCCAGAAACCAGTTTCTAAAATGAACGTTTCCAAAATAGGAAGTAAGAATGAGAGTGAAATGGGCTTAATCATTGCATGTCTTCTCCTCATCTGTGAGGAAGAACTTTCTCAAGAATACCCCGCAAACCATCCTATATCTCTCATTGGCTAGAAATGGACCACAGGGGCATCCCTACTTGCAAAAGATTTTAGAAAACCATTTATCAGGGCTTTTCTGACTCCTTAGTCTCTATATTGGTGGGATGAGAAAGAAAAAATAAGTTGAGATTATGTAAACACTCAAAAGTAATTACATTTTTAAGTTAACATGTTTCATCTTTTCCTCTGAAATCATCCATTCTGTGACCTTATTTTACCCTTTCTGTTGTCCTGGTTTCAATTACATAATTGGTAGTATCTTCTAAAATATTTTTTATTCTGATTGTTGCAAATTTAGGTGAGTTAGATGATGTAATTACCAGATGTTATTAAGATACAGAATAAGTTTATATTTTGCACAAGGTCAGATGCCAGTTGATATTTACCAGTTGATATTTTCCAGTTGATTTCAAGGTCAAAGGTGAGTCCCTTTAATGCAGGAAGCTTTCATAGAGAGAACAGGTTGTCTCTGGCAAAGAATGGGGCCATGCTGCCATAAGCTGAAAGGACCTAGAAACAATTAAATTCATCACCTGCCCTTATTTACATTGAGTAGAGAACCATCAGTAATCCAGTCCAACAAAAATTATCAACTAAATTATGAAAAGGAAATTATTTTAAACAATGCTCGAAAGTGCTGCTTATTTAGTAAACAAATCTCCCACATGACTATTTTGTTTAAGACATTTAACACATAATACAGGCTCAACAAAACTTACTGAATCAAATAATGATAAATTTTGACACTGAAATATTTTTTCTTCCATGGTTATGGAGCAAAACCGATCAATATTTGCTCTTTAAAAGATTAAGTTTTGTAAATGTCTCTGTTTTGGCTTGCAAAGTGTGTGTGTGTGTAAAATGTTAAAGTTTATTTTTCTACAGCAAAATGTTCCAAGACATCTTAAATCAAAAGGTTAAAGTCTGTCTTTCTGGTAGAATTTTCTTTCTTAGGACATCTATTTCATGAATTGAGCTGAAATTGAGAAAAATGAGGGACAAGAGGGACAGAATTCTAGGAACAACACAGCAATGAAGAGCATGATCATGCTGGTTCCTAGTCTGCTTCTAGGCAATACTTCTAATTCAACGAGAGCTGGAGTGGTAGTGAATGAGACCCTGGACCAAGCAGTGTAGCTTCAGTGGGTTCAGGTGGCAAAAAAGAATGCTGGGCATGGGGCTGGGGTCTCCCATTTCTCCAAAAACATTATGTTACTTAAACCGTTCAATGAGGATCAAGGGACATATTGTACCCATTTCATATTTTGGAGTGTGCAGGTTTGGAATATTTTCAGTACAAGATAAGATTTTCTCTGCTATTGCAAAATGCCTCCACCAAGTGGATTCAACAATTTAGATACCAGAAAAGATGTCATAGTGAAAGAAATCGGCAGGAATCGTTATTAACATAGAAAGACAATCTGAGCACTTCCAGGAAGAAATGTTGTTACCTTGATGCGCTGTGTCCTGACTCTACAGGTGTAAATCACACTTAGTCAACTTTGTATCACTCTTTACTTGCATTCTCAATTTTTCAAAGACTTAGAACAATACAGTAATATCTCAATGTAATATTACTCATAATTTTTCTGACATATGTTGATTTACATATTTTTATGCTATATTGTTTGGCTTCCAAAGTTCGTATCTATTTAACTTCATTACATGCCCATTATGAAATTCAACAATTGTTTAAAACTCTGGAGTCAAACTGCTCCACCCTTGAGGACCAGAAGAAAGTTATCTCATCTCTCTTTATCTCAGGTCTAATGTATGTAAAATGGGCATACTATAAACTTCTTCACAAATGAAGAAGGAAGCAAACGCCTAGCAGAATTCCTGTAGTGTTTAAATATAAATAAAAGTTAGCAATTTTTAGTATTGCTGTTATTATCACTAATATTATTAAACAGCAAATATTAGCTCAGAATAAGACTTGATATTCTTGTTTCAGAGAAAATTTTCCCATGAAACAAGTGAGAAATATGTTGACACTTACAGATAAAGTCAAAATACTGGTGTGAGAACTACTTTGTCTCCTGTTGACTGCTTTAAGTGAGGGACGCAGCTGATTGCAGTATACGCAGACAATGCTCAGACATTTATGTGAAAAGACTCATTGAGTTGTACATAGCTCACAGGGTACGTGAAGTCCTAATTTTATGATGATGAACTGCTTGGCACTATTCCTTCTATTATGCATATAGACATTTGCATTCCCCAGAAGAGTAATATTCATTGACATTCTCTACCTTCTTCTTGTTTTCTGGAGGGTGACCAACTATTGATCAAGGAGTCAATCAAATAAGAGATTTCAAATTCAACCTTTCATATAAGGTGTGTTGAAATGGTTAAAATTACTTTTTAAATCAGAGCCTTAAAAACTGTGATGAGATTTATTCTGATGAACATAAACAATTCAACAGTACATGTTTCAAATAAATAAAACAGTAAGCTCTTGGTCAACGTTGAAGAAGAGCTTCATGTTATTGTCCTTCTCATATGGCAATTTGTTGAGGGATGGAGAAAGAGCCCATGCCAGAGTATAATGGGAAAATAGAAAGAGAGAGAGAGAAAAAAATAAAGAAGGAAGGAGGGAAGGAGGGAAGGAAGCAAGAAAGGAAGGAAGGAAGGAAGGAAAGAAGGAAGGGAGGAAAGAAGGAAGGAAGGGAGGGAGGGAGGAAGGAAGGAAGGAGGGAAGGAGAGAAGGAAGAAAAGGAGAAATGGGGAAAGGGAAGAACGAAGAAAGAAAGAAAACAAAAAGGGGAAAAAAGCCTCTGTGGGCTGATACGATGAAACATTCATTACTTTGTGGGAAAGCAGCCAAAGTGATTTAAACGTCAATACTCCGTACTGAAATCAAAGGGAATGGGACAAAATGCCAATGCAACTGCACGGAGAGCTCTGTGAAAGAGAGTACTGCAAAAGAATATTTTGATTGAGACACTTAATGGCAATTCAAACAGACTAATTATGAATTAAGGTGCTAAAAATGCATGTGATTTCACTTCTGAGCCAACAGCTGAATTTTTATTTCTAGATGCAGTATTTGGCTACTCATCATAGTATGATTGGGACAATATAACTTTTTTGTGTAAGTGATTTTTTGCCAACAATGTGAAAACTGAATTTCAGAGCCTGCTTATATGCAAAACGGAACTTATGCAAGATATGGGTCTCTCTTGTCTCTTTAGCATTTATAAACAAATCACATGAAAACTAATGTTTTTCATGTTTTTCTAAAAATGTTGTTGTTAGAGAGCATTATTCTCACAAAAGTAAATAAATCAATCTTGATGACATGCATTTAATGGATTATGTTCAAATTCAGTTTTCTTTACCAGGAAAGCTCGAGGAAGTGTTGTGACTATAAACAAGGTCTAGAGCAACAACAAAAATTGAAGTTATTGAAGTTTATATTTTAAAATCCCTTGATAGCATTTACGTATGTTTAACTTGTATTTAATATAAAGATATGAGTAAATTTACATATTATATATATATATATATATATATATATATATTTAAAGTCATATAGTTTAGATCAGTGAGGTAGAAAGTTTACGTGTTTGAGGTATTATGATTCTGGCTGTTGCATGTGCTAATTTTTAAAACAGAGTGAATGAAGACAACTAACTTATTCTAAAAACACTTATTGAGCTTTGTTTATAAATAATTCTTGATCTTATTCTAGTTTTCTCTCTTTTTTATTATGTCCTCATCTACCCATTGTAGATTCCCATTTCTCTTGAATTATGTAGAAATGCCCAAATCAAAGTGGTACCATATCAAATTTCATCTCATTACACTCTCAAGACAAGTGAATCATAGGTTATGCAATTCTTCAAATAAAATAAATACAACAAAAGCACTCTGAAATTGGTTTAGAATACTAACTTCAATATATATTGTTTCCATTGATTTGAAAATAGCTAATTTTAATTTGTGTAATGAGGTCATATTAAAATAAAATTCTATAATCCACAAAAACTTATTTTAATAAAAGGAAAATAGAATCAGTGCTCTAATAAGGGTAACATTTAACAAAACTGTTCCCATTAATGGGCCCTTCTTTATGAAATATTGAAAATTTTATATAATGTAATTATCTAGGCATTTGTAAACATCAGTCTGTTATGTATCAAAAACTGAAAATAAATATCAAATTTAATAGAGAATTTAAATTCATCTTTTATGATAAATTAGGAACATTTTATTGTGTATATTATATTACATAGTTAACTCCAAACACATATTCAGGTGGCACAATTTCATAGTAATAAATCTAGTTACAATGTAATATTTCCCATGGAAATAATAAATGAATTTAATTTATGTATTTATAGCTTTTTGAAAATTTCTGATTTGACCAGTTTTTAAGGAATTTGGTAAAAGCTAAACACACAGAAAGTCACGAGTGTCTTATCTCAAAAGTAATAAATACTATTATAATAAGTATATTTAACAGAATTCTTCTTACTGCTACCTGTGTAGATGACCATGGAGACTAAATAAATACCCTGGCCCTAAATAGCATGAAACACTTAGATGTAAATAAAATAAAAATTATTCCAATCAAACATGAATTAATAATATTTTAGAGGATCTTTTCATTGCAAATGGCCTTATTAAAAAAATACTGACCTTAAGAAAACCAGATCTGATGGGAGAATTTTCCATCCATTAATAGGATGGTGAAGGAAAGAGTCCAAAGGTATGGGCAGTTGGTCCTGATTAGTGGATACATCATGGTGCTTTTAAAGTTTTGCTCTATTACTTTTTAAGTGCACACCTGAAGCCTGTCCCTGGTTAATTAAAAGTTTTGAAGTTTTAACATTCTGAGCTCCATTTTGAATTCTAACCTTGAAATCTCCCTAAGATACTGAATAATAAAGTATAGTCATAAAAATGGAAATCTTTGGAATCAAAAGGCTCCATTTTAGCATCGAAGACTCATTCTTTACATGACTGCACAGGGTTGAAGAGAAAAAAAGCCTTTCTATCTTGTCTATCTGATGGAATCCTATTATTCCTATTGTTCCAATACTTTGCTTAAATAACACTTACATTAAGACCCTTTCCCTGACTGCTTCTCTCTGCCAATATATCAGAAATATTTTATCACACTCTCTGCTGAGCTACAATGAACCTTATCCATGATACCTCTGTTGCATTTTATGCCATTATAGTCATTTGTATCCATATCTGCTCCCCTGATTAGCGTGCACTTTGAAAAGAGCAAGAATTATATCTCCTTTCATGTCATATCTTGTCTCTTTGGTATAATACCCAGTACAAATAAATGCTTCAGTAAATATCTGTGAGTTAATTTGATTTCTAGATAAACTATTTCCATGGATTTTTGTCCACAGCCTCACTTCATTGAAGGAAACAAAACAAAACAGAAAACATTTTTTATGGCCTGAACTGGGTCCTCTAAAGTGCTTATATTTAAGTCCTAGTCACCAGTATCTCAGAATGTGACTGTATTTGGAGATAAGATATTACAGAGGTAATTAAGGTAAAATGAGGTCATTTTAATCCAAAATGTGACTGGTGTCTTTGTGAGCAGGAGTCCCCAACCCCCGGGCCGCGGACTACTACCACTCCATGGCCCATTAGGAACTGGGCCGCACAGCAGGAGGTGAGCAGCAGGAGAGCTAGCGAAGCTTCATCTGACGCTCCCGATCCATCCCCATCGCTCCCCATCACTCCCCATCACTCCCCATCAGTCCTCATCACTCCCCATCACTCCCCATCGCTTCCAATCGCTCCCCATCACTCCCCATCACTTCTCATCACTTCTCATAGCTCCCCATTGCTCCCCATCACTCCCCATCCTTCCCCATCGCTCCCCATCAATTCCCATCACTCCCCATCAATTTCCATCACTCCCCATCACTCCCCATCGCTCACCATCGCTCCCCATCCCTTCCAATCGCTCCCCCATCACGCCCTATCACTCCCCATCGATCCCCATCGCTTCCCATTGCTCGCCATCACTCCCCATTACACCCCCATTGCTCCCCATTGCTCCCAATCACTCCCCCATCACTACCCATCACTCCCCATCACTCCCCATCGCTTCCCATCATTTTCCATCACTTCCCATTGCTTCCCACTCCCCATCACTCCCCATCACTTCCCATCGCTCCTCATCTCTCCCCATCGCTCCCCATCACTCCCCATCGCTTCCCATCGCTCCCCATCTCTCCCCATCGCTCTCCATCACTCCCCATCACTTCCCCATCACTTCTCATCGCTTCCCATCACTTTCCCATCACTTCTCATCGCTCCCCATCACTCCCCATCACTTCCCATCACTCCCCATCACTTCCGATTGCTCCCCCATCACTCCCCATCACTCCTCATCACTCCGCATCACTCCCCATCACTTCCTCATCACTTATCATCGCTCCCCCATTGCTCCCCATCACTCCCCATCACTCTCATTACTGCCTGAACCATCTCCCAACACCCCATCACCCCATCCATGGAAAAATTGTCTTCCACGGAGCCAGTCCCTGGTGCCAAAAGGGTGGGACCTGCTGTTTATCAGGACACAGACCCACACATGAGGAAGACCCTGTAAAGACACAGAGAAGACAGCTATCTACAAGCCACGGATAGATGCATCAGAAGGAAATGACCCTGTTGACACCTTAACCTTGAACTTTTAGCCTCCAGAATTGTGAGAAAATAAATTTCTATTGTATAAGCCATCCAGTCTGTGGTATTTTATTATAGCTGCCCTAGCAAACTAATACAGATTTTGGTACAGGGAATTGGGGTGCTGCTGTAACAAATACACAAAATAAAAGTGGATGTGGCTTCAGAACTGGTTAATGGTTAAAGATTGAAAGAAATTTGAGGTACAAGTTAGAAAATACCTAGATTGCCTTGAAGAGAATTTTGGGTATTGAATATGGGTGTTAAAGGAGATTCTGGTGAAAACTCTGAAAGAAAAGAGGAGAGGAGTAGAGAAATTTTCTATCGCCTTAGTGATACACATACATCATCATGAACAGAATGTAGGTAGAAACATGAGCATTAAGGTTGCTTCTTGTGATGTCTCAGATCAAAGGAAAACTGTGTTATTACAACCAGAAGAAAAGGTGATTCTTGTATAAAGTGGTAAAGAACTTGTTTTCTACTGTTTTGTGGAAAGTGGAACTTGTAGATGATGAAGTTTGATAAGAGATGTCTAAGCAAAATATTGCAAAGGTGCAGCCTGGTTTCTGCTTGCTGCTTATAGTAAAATATAAAAGGAGTGAGATAATTTGAAGAAGAAATTGTTAAGCAAAAAGGAACTAGAACTTGTTTATTTGGGAAATTCTCATCCTCTGGACTGTACAAAATTAAAATGTTCTAGAGAGAACATCAAGATGTAACTAGAAACCAATTTCCTGAAGAGATTATAGTGTGTAAATTATGGATACAAGCATCTACCTCAGAAGCCAGGAGTAGAGATCAAAGGTATATAGAAAAGATATAAGGAGGATCCTCTTGTCTGATGGCTTGACCCCCTGTGAATTACATGGAAGACCAACAAGTTTTTCGAGAAATTTTTTAGCAACAGAAAAGCTGCTGCTTTAACTAAAGGAGACAGAAATGGGACAAAATGAAGGAAGGCTGTAAGACTTCTGGAGGTCTACAGGATGGGTCAATAGGGCTACAAACATACATTATCTCTCAAGGAAAGGGAAGCATGACCCTACAGGTGGTCCAGAGGTTGGCAAAGCTGCCACTCCCACCATAGGTCAGAGAGCAGATGTCCATATTCTCAAGCTTTAAAACCTAATGGAATTTGTCATACCAGGTTCCAGACTTGCTTGGGATCCATGACCCCTTTCTTCTCTCTAATTCTCCATTTTGGTATGATGCTGTCTATCCTGAGACTGTCTAAATACTGTAGTTTTGGAAGCAGATAACTTGTCTGGTTTCACAGAATCATGGCTGGAGAGGAATTTTCCCTCAGGATGAATCACAACTCAAGTCTCATTCATAATTGATTTAGATGATATTTAGATGACCTTTTGAAATTAGAGTTGATTCTGGAATGGAATAAGACTTTGGTGTCTGTAATAATAGAGTGAATATACTTTGTATGTGAGAAAAATATGAATTTAGAGGGTAAGAGGGAGGAGTGTTATGTGCAGAATTTTACCCCCTCCCAATTTATATGTTGATATCCTAACTCCCAGAATATGACTGAATTTGGACATAGAAACTTTACAGAGATAATTAAGGTAAAATGTGCTTTAATCTTATAATACTGTTATATTATAAATTAATACACCCAGGTTGACTACCTCAGTACTTTATTTTATGTTAAAGAAAAATACAGTATATTCTACTGAAGACATTAGTGTTTGGGGATTTTTCAGTGACAGGTAATTAAATCACATCTTATATACTCCTGCAAGTTGGAGAATGAGATAACTCACAAAAATTTCATCAGACTTCTCAATGGAAACTTAAAGCCAAAAGAAGGATCTATTCAAAATTACAGGAGAAAATAATTTCAAACTAGAAATCTGTGTCAATTAAATTAAGAATCAAGCAAAATACAAGTACAAAGAAATGGATGTTTTCAGGTATGCCAATGTACCCTTCCTCAAAGACTACCAGAAGAACTGGTCCACCAAAACTAGGGAGTAAAACAAGAAACAAGCCATGAGATCAAGTAGCACAAATTTCTATCATGATACTGAAGAGAAGCTCCAGGGCAAAAATCTGGCAGCTGGTTTTTAGAGCGACAGTCAGACTGTAGCTGGGGAATGAAAAGACATTTAGGGTGGGATTCAGACTATTCAACAAGTCATGCACCAACGGCATTGAGCAATTAGAAGCAAAGCCAGCCTAATCACTAAGGATGCAAGCTGTAAACATGATGAATAGCTAGACTGTGTCTTACTGACTAGATAGATATTAGCCCAACTCAGGTCTAGCTTCATGCGCACACAGTTTGTGCAGTGTGCACTTGCTCTTTTGGAAGCTCTCAGTTCCCTGTTCACTGTTTAATGCTTTGTTTTTCAGTCATTATGTTTTTAATAATTTATCTCTGGACCTGTGTTTTAGTGGGAAGTCTGATAAACCCATGGGGCACATATGATGTGATGATCATCACCTGCGTGATCCACCAGGTGATATCCTGTGACATGCAGGCTGAGGCCCTGGACATGGCAGGTAGTAGGCAAGGCAGTGTGCACACCCAGCAGCTGGACTGGAGGTACTGTGTGCCCAGTCGGGGCAGTCCGGGTGCTGACCCTGAGCTCAGATGAGTCCCAGCAGCAGCAGCAGAGATAGCAGCCTTGCCTTGGAGAGAGCAGGCACTCCACATGGGGGTAGTTTTCTCTAGTTTTAAAAACCAGTGCAACATTGCAAAACAAATACTCACAATCTGAGAGATAGAAATTAAGTTTAAAGATTGTCACTTTTGATAGAAAACTGACCCTATTTTCATGTTGAAGTGTTCTTACAGTAAAATACATATCAATAAATGCATAAACAAGAATTTTGAATTATATAAAACTCATGAAGCCATTTTTACTTCTAGTGCAACCACAAGTTACAGGAGATAACAAAGTAAACATTAAAATGTCATTCATTGCATAAATTTACACTTAAAATTAAATTCAGACATATGAAACTGATTTGTATGAAGTTATTTTTTTAGAAAAATTGTCTCATAAGAGCTATCAGCTCTCTCTACATCAAAATTTACCTTCTGAAATGATTTATCAGAATGTATTCCAATGTTGTCATTATGTATAAAAGACTCAGCCCTGTAGCAGCTGTATCAGTAGAAAGCTTTTTTTCAAAATTAAAAATTATCATAAATTACCATAACCAAAGTCATTTTCAATTATATTGATCAAAAATGATGTGGCTAAAAAAATAAATTTTTTGAAGTAATAAATGAACTCACAGAAAATAGATCCAGTAAAATCTTATAATCAGTGTGCATATTACATTAATAAAGTAAAATTATTTATTTATACTATTTAAAATTATGATACCAGAAATATTATTTTTGTAATTTGTAAGTTTAGGTCATAATTCATATAGCACTATTACCCCTACTATGTTTTATAAGTAATAAAGTGTCTTTTAAGGAATGGACTTTTTAAACGTGTACTTTTAATGTCTTTTAAGAAATGGACATTCAGAATGAGTTACCACCTTACACCCATTCTGATGGCCACTATCAAAAACAAACAAAATATCCCCCAGTAAATAGCAAATGTTGGTGATAATGTGGAGAAATCAGATCCCTTAGGCAATGCACTCACTACTGAAAAAAGTATAGAGTTTCCTCAAAAAGTTAAAAATAGAATTATCATATGATCAAGTTCTCCTAAATATGGTTCTATCTCCAAAAAATTGAAAACAGGATCTTGAAGAGATATTTGCACAGTAATATTCTTTGAAACATTATTCACAATAGCTAAGAACTGGAAGCAGCCCAAATGCCCATCAATAGGTGAATAAATAAAGAAAAGTATGGTTTATACATACAATGGAATATTATTCAGTCTTCAAAAGGAAGGAAATACTGACAGGATATAACGTGGATGAACTTTGAGAACATTATGCTCAGTGAAATATGCCAGTCACAAAAGGACAAATGTTATATTGTATCCTTCTTTTCTTCATTAAACAGCTTGGATTAGATGCCAGGCACTGCTGAGCTGAAGGTAGATCAATAAAGATGAAAATAGGGAGATTAAGTGACCATCTAGAGAGTGAATGGTGGAACACGAAGCCCCTTCCCTTACTTGGCTACAGAAGCACTGATATTGAGGCCTCTAGGCCCTGATATTTCCGACCTGTCCCTTGCTTGCTCACCAAAGAGAATGGGAGTTTTGTCTTTTGAAAAATAAATGAGCCCAAGAGTGGAGGGTAACAATAAAATCTAAAGATATTCCTTCCTGGTGCCCTCCTTCTGCCTGTTTTAATATTCACTGTTTATGCTCTAGGGTTGTTACACAGATGTGGTGATCAGATTACCTATTACCATCTTCAAATATATAGGAAGCCCACTTACCAGGATTCCTTATCCTCATTTTTTCTCTTATGTGGAGCAGAACTCCTAGGAACTTCCTGAGAAAAGATACATGATCTGTATGTTACTTATAAATTTTCATTAGTGAAAAAGTCTTCTTTTTTTAGCCCTATGTTTTATATAGTTTATTTTGCTATAAAATTCTAGGGATAATTATCTTCCAGAATGTTGAAAGCATTGGTCCAGTTTCTCTCATCTTTCAAAGAGAGTATGTAGATTACTGATTCCATTATCAATATAATCTTTCATACTCTTTTGTATCTTTATCCCCATATCCTTAGAGTTCATTTTCTTATTGTTTTTATGTTCCTATTAAAATAACACTTAAAAAAGGCCTGTTACAACCCCCATTTTCTCCCTTATGCATTTCATTGTATTTCTGTTTATTATCTCCAGAGAAGACTCCTCTAATCTCCTGCAGGGAGTATTGGGTATATGGATGAGGCTTTGGGTTTTCACAGAGCAAAGTGGGAAAATAATTTAGAAGATTAATCATTCAGTGTGTAAATTTTCACTCAATTCCTCTGTTTTGGATAGTCCTTCCCACACCTCTCAGGGGTCATTTTGTGTTCAGCTCCTGACAAAGGATCATCTCTTCCTCCCTGGGAAGTCAGCCACAATCCAAGGTGGGGAAAGGGACAGGGTATCTAACTACTTCTTACAAGATATAGCCAATTATTTTGTTTTAAGCTCATCTGCAATTTATTTTGAGAATCCCTGAGCTAATGGTGGTGATGGTGGTTGTGCTGTGTTTGTGTGTGTGTTTCAGTGTGTCTTAGATGAGAGAATGAAGAGAAAGGAGGGACCAATGGTTGCATAAAAGTTGTCAAAATAAATCAAGTCAAGAATATAGAAGATAGACAACCTACAGATCTGGAGAAAATATTTGCAAAGGATGCAACTGACAAGGGCTTAATTTCCAAAATACACAAACAACTCATACAACGCAACAACAAAAAATCAAACGACCCAATCAAAAGATGGGCAGAAGGCCTAAATAGACATTTATCCAAAGAAAACATACAGATGGTCAATAGGCACATGAAAAGATGCTCAATGTCACTAATTTTAGAGAAATGCAAATCAAAACTACAGTGAGGTACCACCTCGTACTGTTCAGAATGGCCATCATTAAAAAGTCTACAAGTAACAAATGCTGGAGAGGGTGTGGAGAAAAGGTATCCCTGCTGCTGGAAATGTAAATTGGTACAGCCACTATGGAGAACGGAATGGAAGTTCCTCAAAAACTTAAAAATAGAGTTGCCATATGATCCAACAATCCCATTTCTGGACATATACCCAGACAAGGCTATAATTCAAAAATATACATGCGCCCCTGTGTTCTTAGCAGCACTATTTAGAGTAGCCAAGACATGGAAACAACATAAATGTCCATCGACAGATGAATGGGTAAAGAAGATGTGGTACATATATACAATGAAACATTATTCAGCTGTAAAAAAATGAAATAATGCCATTTACAGCAACATGGATGGACCTAGAGATTATCATACTAAGTGAAGTAAGTCAGAAAGATAAAGACAAATACCATATGATATCACTTATATGTGGTATCTAAAATACAGCTCAAATGAACATATCTACAAAACAAAAACAGACTCACAGACATAGAGAACAGACTTGTGCTTGCCAAGGGGGAGGTGGGTAAGGGTGGGAAGGATTGGGAGTTTGGGGTTAGGACGGGTAAATTACTATACATAACATGGATAAACAGCAAGGTCCTACTCTATAGAACAGGGAATTATATTCAGTATCCTGTAACAAATCATAAAGGAAAAGAATGTGGAAAATAATATATTATACATAAATATATGAATATGTATACATATATATAACTGAGTCACTTTGCTATACAGCAGACATTAACACAACGTTGTAAATCAACTATACTTCAATAATTCTTTTAAAAAAATTTAGAAAAGAATATACAAGGTAAACAATATGCTAGAAGTCATGACTCTCAAAGTGTTCCTACAAATGCATAGCTTCAGAGTTCAGAGGGAATTAGATGGCCAATATTTATATTTTCTTTAAAAACCCATTTTTGCTTTAAAGAAAACCAAAATTTACATTCTCTCCTATATTATATCAATTTAGCACTAAAATATTGTAATGACTTTACATTAATGGATGTTCTAGGAAGTGCTCCACATTCATCACATGGCAGTAAATATCTCCGGGAATCCTGCTGCCCATCCATCTTTAGAGATAAGTGTTACTTTAGACTTGAAAGTTTGGGCTAAACTCAAATCTAGATATATAAGCTATGTCATGTATAAACCTAGCAATCTTCAACTTAAGGTACCAATCACTAAAAAATGACAGAGTAGTTAAACTTTCAGTAAATATCATTGTCAATTTCCGCATCACTGATAATTTGCTTCTGTAACATTATTGCACATTGACTTACTCCTTGAAGCATGCGCCCTTCAAAAATTAAAAAAAAAAAAAATCTAAATGATACTTGCTTTGGCACGATATATTTAATGTACATTTTTATAAAGACACACATTTATATCTATTATTAATCATATGAAATATTATGTAGAAGTGGAGTTTACATAGATTAATTAATGTTTTATGATCTCAGATATTGTATATATCAAATACCTCTAAATCATAGTAAAATACAAGAAAATAACTCAGAGCAGGAGTATGTGTCTCTGGGATTTGAATGATTCTTTCTATAACAGCTAAGGGTATTTTCTAAATCATCAGGAAAAGATTTTTAACATAAAACCCTTATATGGATATATTTGAGCTGGATCAGGGAGTGGGAAAAATCACCATAATATACATATAGGAATCACTTCTTCCTCTGAGGTTAAAGATGAGTGAATTCACACACGGAAAACCTAAAGACCTTAAACTTTGAAATTACATACCTTGCTAAGCTCTGAGCTGTTCCATCCCATGGCAGCTCTGGATGTCCCTCAAGGTTTGGTGGGATTTTCTCCTCTTGTGGACTTATAGCACCTTCTGAATGCGTCGGAAACAGCTGTGCTCAGTGACACAGCCATCTCTTCCTTCTCCAAACTGTATGCAACTTTTAATGCCAAACTTTTTTTTTTTCTTATCCTTTCCCCTCTCATTTTCTACTCCTTATTGTGGCCTTCTCTTTTCTCTTAATTCACAGGTTTCATCGACAGGTACTAAAGGTTTTTGCCTCACACTGTCAACATCTGGCACTTCCTACTTCCACGTAACCCAGGCTCCTTGCCTCCTGATTCCAGTTCCATGTTGCTTTATTTTAGTAAACACTCTTCTTGATTACCAGCGGAACAAAACATGAGTATCCCAAGCATGCCCCCTTCAAATTGATAACCTTTAATATTTGTTCAACATGTAGAGGGGAGGAGACCCTAGGATGGAAAGCAGAAGAGAACCCAGCAGTCCCAGAGGTGGGTAACATCCACCCACGATCTCCAACATTCCAGCTCTGGCTGCAGACTTGCACACACTAGGAAGAGAAATCAGTGTTCTTCTAAATTCCTTTCATTACATAAAACATGTCTAAGATTTTTTTCAACAAGTCAATGACTTCTAGTTTAGGGAAATAGAGTGTCTTTTGTAGAGTGCTTCTTATTTCATTGGGTTCTGGTGAAACTTGTACTGACTTTTTTGTTTGTTTTTTACCATAGTGATGAGAAGCAGCTGCAGAGAGCTGCTAGAAGTGTGAAAGGAAGTGTTTAGCACGGTGATAATAACTGTGCTCTTAGTGTTATTATGTGCTTACTACATGCCCACTATTTTAGGCACTTTTTTCCATATAAACTTTAATTCTTCTAACAATTGTGTATGTTTCTATTATTCTTCCCATTTCACCGAAAAGGAGAAATTAGGTGGAAAATATTAATTCAACTTGCCCAGCATCACAAAGATAGTAAATAAGGACCAGATTCAAATCCACAATGTGACCCATGGGTCCATAGTAAAAATAAGTTACTGTGTTTTAATTTTTAGAAAAAAAAATTTACTCTTTACAGTTAGATGATCCTCACCAAAGAAACACAGGAGCACATGCTAATAGCTAAAACATCATTATTTGATTCTTTTGTATCCCTGTATATATCTCAGTGTCTTGGCTTAGCTATTGTTTTTAGCAAATATGTCATAGAATCAAGGTTTTGTGCCTCCTGTCACTTTATTTCTTTCAGGCAAACATAGCTGTAGTTTACCTTAATGATTTATCAAAATTTCTTATCAATTCATCAAACTCCTCCAAAGCTGCTCTCTTTAAAACTGAAGGAGATTCACTTTGTCAAAATAATTACAGAAGGTGAAGTTAGAAAGGGTTGCTACATCTTTCTTTAGGTGCTGGAATCGTTTTTAAAGTGCCAATTTCATTTGTACCTATAAAGTTTAAAAGATACTTAGTTCACCTAAACTTTCTAGCTGACACAAAGTGGAATTTATAGACCCTGAATTACATTCATGGAAGGTAACAGGCTCACTTCTGTGTGACTTGTACCATGACTGATTTTCAGTTCCTCATTGGTAAACCATTTGTTGCCACCTAATTGAAAAACAAACAAACAAACAAAAAAAAAAAAAACCCTCTATCTCTTCAGACTGGGTAAGGTGCAAACTTAGAGCAAAGTAGATTTTCTCCTAATTAGAAAGAATCCAAATACATTAGAGAATAGGTGTGAGCAGGAGACAATGGCTGAATACAAGCAGTTTAGACCCTCTGGTGTAGTTGGCATCATATTTTTCTGTAGCATGGTGGTTTCCAGAGTTAGGAATTTACAACCAATAAAGCTTCAGTAAAACATCTGAGGACTAATATAGGGTTATTAATATTTTATTTCCTAGCAAGAACACTTAAACACATACCTACACACATGCACACAAGGACCACCACCACCATACTACATAAACACAAATATTACGATTTACAGTCCAGCCTAATGAAAATTTCATTACAATGTTCCAATTTTTTCTCATTTTCTCATGAATATAAGAAAATGCAGAATAGGAGTTGTCAGAAGAATCATTATTTTGTAGATCATAAAGGCACAAATGAAGTACTAAATTCTGCTGAGAAGAGAAATTCAATACCTGGATATTATATTTTGAACATATCAGACATCCAGGTATTTGGATATTTATTCATTCAATAAATATTTGTAAAATTTTTTATTAAGTATCAAGTCTAAGTCAAGGAATGACAGCTACATAAGTAAGTGAGAAGAAGTAAGATGTACAGATATATGCATTCATGACGATGATATATATTCTATGTCTGCAAAGTTTATTGTACAACCGAAACAACAATCCAATGTAAGATAAAAAGACCTCAATGAATTTGACAGAGCTAACATTTCATATTTAATTAGAATCTTGTGGCTGGAATGAGATACGGGAGAAAATAGCAAGAAAGAGAAGTTGGGAGATAGGATACTCTATAGCTCAGTGATACATAAACAAGAAATGTACTAGGGTCCTGATGTTAGGGAATCCTAGTACAAACAATCCTTACTGTTTATTAGGAATCAAAAAGTGTCTGAATTATGTCATCTAAATTGACAAGAAGGTACAAGAAACAGCTTTCTAAAACAATGCCTCAGAATCTTAGATGGTTTAGGAATTATAATATATGGCCAAAGAGAGAGAGAGAGAGAGAGAGAGAGAGAGAGAGAGAGAGAGATTAAGACTTGTCTTTAGTATATGTGGATCTGTCTGTGGGAAAAGTATTGGATTGTGTCCACAGATAGGAATTCTGGTTCCAAACGTTTTTTGTGTACATCAACCTATCTCAATTTTCCTTTCTGTAAAGTGAAACTTAATCTGTCTCTTAAGGACATCATGTTAATAAAAAGGTCTAATAAAAAAGTATGGCCAGATACACATGTGTGTATCAATTTGTGCTCAGGACAGGTGTGGCAAATGTATTTCAAGTGTGTGAACATCAATATTCTGAGTAGGGCTTGTTCTTGGGAGCAGCGAATTGAGACAGCAATTCAGGAGCTAAACAAGCTATCAAATACGTCGAAATCCATTCCCAGTATTATAAAAACAGCATATCATTATAGAACGCACTGGCAGAGGTCAATGGTAGCACATTCTTATGCAAAAGTCATACACAATTCTTTCCAAATACTCTCTGCCTAACCTTTCCACTGACTGTAATAGCTGTAGTCCCTAGGTAACTTTTTGTTTTGTTTTGTTTTTAATGATGTGATGAAACCTGATTATTTTATTTTCAGACTTATTTTTCACAGTTTCCTTTGAACCATCTAAATGAGATATAACAGAGGGAGAACTAACTTTGTTGCTAGGGGCAACCTAAAGAAACAACCTCTAATGTGTGTGAAACAAGCTCTCCCCTCAAAAGGACTGTCAGTAATGGCATCCAGTGTAGATGTCTCTAACAGGTAGTGGCTCATCAGTGGATTTATCTCAACCTCAGAGATAAATCCTATGTTCTCAACCTCAGAGCATCTTCAACCCACTGAATAGCTAATTGTACCCCAGAACTACCCTGTTTCTCTGCTCTCCCAACCTCTTACTGATGATTAGATTAATAATTAGAAAAACTTAGTTTGCACCAGGCATCTGTCAAGCACTTGACAATATTAACTCACTTACTACACTAGACAACTATGTGAAGTAGGGACTATTATTATTTCCATATTATAGAAGATAAAAGTAAGAAATAGAGTAAGTAATTTGCCTAAATTTGAGTACAACTCAAGCTGGGATCTGAATCCAGGTCATCCACATGTAATGTGGGCAACCCCACTGCTAGACTGATGTCCCAAGACTTGAGGTGGGGATTTGTGTAGGGTGAGTAATAAATTCATCTGATTATATTTTAAAGTTATTCTCTAAATTCACTGATGAGGTATGATTCTATTGTTTTGCTTGTTTGTTTAAAAGTAACTATTTTGTTTAAGCTTATTATTCTTCATATAACTACTTGATGTCAAATCCAGTTGGGACTGAGTTTATGGCAGATGGTCAAGGGATACCTTACCTGGACACACCTCTCTCCATTTCTAGGTCAGCTTTTAGATTATTCAATAACACCCCCTTGTGCTAGATCTATGCACTGGTGAAGGTCATTAAATATCTCCTTGTGGCTCAAGGCAAATATCAGGGGACTTACCTTTGTCTTCTGACTTGGAGGAGGCCCACATCTGCAATCCTTTAATTGCAGTTGAGTCAATGCAATTATAATGTAGTTATAATTGAGTCAACTATTATAGTTCTGAAGGCCTACATGTGTGACCCCCCTAAGATCTCCCACTGCTATGTCCTCTGCTTCCCTGGCTGGGCTTATCAGCTGGTATTAGAGGCACAGAGTAAGCTTGCCATGTGTTTACTTCAAGCCAGCTGTGATCAAAAGCCCCGAACATAAGCTAAAAGTTACCTTAGTGGAATCAACATCTGGTAGATAATACTTAAATTCCCTGCAATCATGCTTTTACATCCTAGTAGGCTAAAATCAATCTTTCCTTTACTGGTAAAAATACAATAAACTGTGACTTTCACAGTGTGAGTTTGTTGGTTTCAAACTTTTAAAACTAAATCATATTTGTTTTTCACAAAAACAACTGATAACTTTTGAAGTGATTTGTCACATCTTTGGACAAACTGGGCATATGATGAAAATTTGTCAATATCTTTTTATGACTGCTGGATCAAACATAAGTTTTAAGTTGAGAAAGTATTAAGATGCTGTTTATTAAGATAAACTTTTAAAGGATTTCTATTTTTATTATAAAATGATGAAACTAGCCCAATGAAAAATGAAAACAGGATTTGTTCCCTAATGTAGGTATAAAGAAAGTTGTGTCTAAATTTGAAATTGATAATAAAATAAGAAAATAAAATTAAATTTTGTATGTATTTTTCTGTAATTAAGTGACTTTGAATAATTTACTTTTTTCAACTACGTAGACCTTTCCCATTCTGAAGTAAATCTGGGCAACTGAAAATTATTTCTATACTAAATTACTATTACAAATGAAGTTGTGCTAATTCAGGTATCTTGAAGTAAGAAAATATTTGGGACTATTGACTTAAATAATATCATATGCCTTTTCTCTAGGCTACTTATGTAACTCTATCCAGAATGCATAAAGGTATTAATGATTAGAAAAGTAGCACATTGGAAAGAAAATAGAGCCTTAATTAAATAAATGTGTTGTGTTGATTTTACATAAATATAATCTTATACTCAGAACTTTACAAAAGCATATATGACTGTAACAATATATAACTTGGAGTGCAAGTTCCAAAAAGAGACCAAAGTAAACACCTTTAAGATGCAAGTATTGAAATTAATATAGCATAAAAGGTAAATAATAGATCAAACCTATTTAAAACAAATTTTATTTATAACCTCATAAAGGTTACAACATTTATAGCCTCAGTTATAAAATAAAGTTAGCTGAACACCAACTTTCCAGATCTACAAGGCTGTCTTAAAGGTCCCATTATCCAGAAATGGGAAAAAAAATATTTCATTTTTTTCTCACAAACCTTCTTTTAGGCTGTTAATTGATCAGACAACACTGCCATAGTAGTTATCAAAGTTCAGAATATTTTGGATAACCTTGATTGTTATAGGAAAGAGAGGACAGAAATACTGAAGAAAATTTTTCGGCCTTTGTTCATATACTTGTGGGGAGAAACACTTGAAATTAGAGAACTGGGTTTAAACTTCTTCAAATTAAATCCAAAGTGATTTTCAGGAGGAAGCTCAAGTTTGTATACAATTGACTCTTTCACAGTAGAGTTTAGGAACATATCAAACCTGCACACACACACGTACACAAGCACACATTCATACACACACATGCTTTTCAGTCTATGCATAGTGTGAACAATACTTTTTAAGTGTGAGAACATGACCAGTGAACTGTGGCAACTCAAGGACATGGGCTCATAATGAAATACTTGTTTAATTTACCTGACAAACTACCAAAAAGTTATTGATTTATTAAGGAGTATGGGATTTGAGACAGGTGGGCCTCAAGAGGAGCCTCCCTGAGGTGTACCTCATGACCACAGGACCTCATTACTATACCAATTTACAAGGGATGTGCTTGTTTTAGGTATGTTTGTATTTATGTTTGTGTGTGTGTGTGTCTGTGTGTGTGCATGTGTGTGTATGTATAATATCATTAGTTCTTTATCCATTCATCTTTCAATGGACACAAGTTGTTAATATATGTTGACAATCTTGACTAATGCTGCAATGAACATGGAGATGCAGATACATCTCTTTTAGACACTGATTTCATTTCCTTTGGATATGCAGTTGCCTCTTGGACAACATAGTTTTGAATGGTGTGGATGCACTGATCTGAGGATTTTTAAAAATAGACACACAGTTGGTCCCTCTGTATCTGTAAGCTGTGCAACCAAGGAGTCAACCTTGGTGGTGATCATGTACTATGTTTGTGATCCGCAGTTGGTTAAATCTGCACATGGGGAATGCATGAATACAGAGGAAAAATGAAGGGACTAGAGCATCAGCACATTTTGGTATCCATGGTGGGTCCTGGAACCAATCCCTCGTGGATAATGAAAGATGACTGAATACCTAAAAGTGAGGTTAGTGGATTATATGGTAGTTCTATTTTTAATTTTTTGATGAACTTTCATGCTATTTTCCATAGTGGCTGCACCATTTTGCACTCCCACCAACAGAGTCCATGGGTTTTACTTTCTCCCCACCTCTACCAACACCTTTACCTCTCTCTGATAATAGCCATACTAACAAGATGAAAAGACACTGCATTGTGGGTTTGATTTGCATTTCCCTGTGATGTTCAGGATATTTTTATGTTCCTGTTGGCCATCTGTATGCTTTCTTTTGGAAAAAAAAGTTTACTCAGTTCCTTTGTCTAGTTTTAAAATGGATTATTTGTGTTTTTTCCTACTGAGATGTCTGAGTTGTTTATATATTTTGGATATTAAGCCCTGATTTACAAATATTTTCTCCTGTTCCATACATTGTTTTTTCATTTTGTTGATTGCTTCTTCTGATGTGAAGAAGATTTTTACTTTGATGTAGTCTCACTTCTTTATTTTTTCTTCTCTTGCTTGTGTTTTGGATGTCATATCCAAAAAAAAAAATCATTACCAAGTTTAATCTTAAGAATCATTTTCCTTATATTTTCTTCTAGGAGTTTTACAGTTTCAGGTTTTATATTTAAGTCTTTAATCCATTTTGAGTTAACTTTGGGGAGCTGTGTAAGATAGGAATCTAATTTCATTCTTTTACATGTAGTTTCCCGGTTTGCCAACACTTTTTATTAAAGAGACTATGCATTCTGCATTCCCCATTGAGTACTCTCAGTTCTCTTGCCAGATATTAGTTGACTTGTATATGTATGGGTTTATTTCTAGGCTCTCAATTCTTTTACGTTGGTCTATGTGTCTGTTTTTATGCCAGTACCAATGTATTTTTAACACTACCTATTTGTAATGTAGTTTGAAATCATGAAGTGTGATACTTTCAATTTTGTTCTCTCTCAACATTGGTTTGGCTGTTTGGGATCTTTTGTGGTTCCATAAAAATTTTAGGATTTTTTTTTTCTATTTCTGTAAAAAATGCCATTGGAATTTTGATAAAGGATTGCATTGGATCTATAGATGGCTCTGGTTAGCATGGGTGTTTTAACAATATTAATTCTTCTCATCCATGAACACAGGATAACTTTCCAATTATTTGTGTCTTTAATTTCTTTCATTACTGTCTTACCTGTCTCATTGTTTTTCTAATTTTGTTTAGTTTCCTGCTTGTGTTTTCTCTCTAGTTCATTGAATTTCCTTAAGAAGATTATTCTCAGTTCTTTGTCAGACACTTCATAGATCTCCATGTTTTAAGGTCAATTATTGAAGTTTTATTATTTATTTTTTGTGTGGGAGGGTGTCATGTTTAACTGATCCTCTGTGACTTTTGTATCTTTCAGATGATATCTGCACACTTGAGTAAATGGTCTTCTCTTACAGACATTACACATTTGCTTCAGCAGGGAAAGAACTTCTCCTGTCAGCACAGCTTTGGATTCTTGATGAGTCAGCTCATAGCATCCACAGGCCAGTGGAACTTGTTGTTAGGTCTCAAGTTGTTTGGGTGCACTGTGTGTGCTCTGAGGTCAGACAAGGAGCTGAGTGAGCTCCCTCGATGGACTGCACTGCTGGCTGGGCTTTATAATCAAGTGGGATCACTACCTTGGCTGCTCAATCATCTCTGTTTTTGTGGGATCATAGGCTGTGCTTCCTGACAGGGCAGCTTCTGGTTCAAGTTTGTGATTAGGCCAGGCTGTAACTGGGCTATGACTATGCTTTCTGGTTGAATGGCACCCTAGCCTGTGCTCCCTGGCTAGATGGTATCTCTAGCTAGATTCCACATTCAGGCTGGGCTCCAGGCTGGCCTTTATAATTGGATGGGTCCTCAGCCCTTGCTCTATGGTAAAGTGAGTGCAGACTATGCCCCAAAGTTAGGCAAGGCTGTTAGCTGTGCTCTGCTGGTAGGTGGAGTTGCTGGCCCAGACCCCTGGTAAGGCAAGGTACTGACTCAACCCTGAATTTGGATAGGGCTTGAGGCTGTGCTCTGTGGTCATGTAGGTCAGTGTCCAGGCTTCCTTTTCAAATGGGTCTTCAGGCAATGCTCCACCTTTGGGTGGGTACACTGGCTGAGCTTCCAGCCTGGACAAGGCCACAGGCTTTGCTCAGCAATTGGACAAGACCATAGAATGGACTCCACTGCTGGGTGAGGCAGTAGGATGGGGTCCACAGCTAGGAAGTGATGTAATCTGGGCTCCAGGCTTCCAAGTTTCCCTGGACGGGCAGAACCGGAGGCTACACTCAATTTGGGCAGGGATTTTGACTTGGTTCCCTTTGAAAGAGGAGTTGAGGATTGTCTCTGTGACTATTTAATATGTCTTTAATATCATTACTGATAGACTTTATAAACCTCTATTCCTCACTAAGTAATGAGTTGAATAAAATATTGGACAAATATTCAATCTGTATTTGTATAAAGGTCATGAATTTTTAACTATTTGAGAATTATACATAATCAAGGCAGAATAGGTTGAATTGCCTTTAAAATAAGTGGAAGAGAAAGGACATCAAATATTTTTAATAGATGATATATGTTTGGGTTCTCCAGTGAATCAGAACCTAAAGAGATAGTTAGATAGATAGATAGATAGATAGATAGATAGATAGAGAATTACTATATGAATTGTCTCATTTGATCATTTGATTACGGAGGCCTAGAAGTTCCAAGATCTGCCATCTGCAAGCTAAAGAACCAGAGGACCAAATGGTGTATAAGATTTAGTTTGAGCTGCTCACCAGTTCCCTGGCCTGGGACAGTCCCGGTGTGCTCACACCTGCTCCTGGAGTGGCCACCCTCCCTCTCCTCTCCCCAACCCCCTCCACAGGTGCCCACCCTCACCCAGCACCACCAGTCCATTCAGCCCACTGGGCCCCCTCTCCAGCTGGCCCCCCAACCACCCCCTTGAGCCAGGCTGATTTCAGAAATGTCCTTTAAGCAGCAACCATGTGGCTTACAGGGTCTTGGTACGCCAGCCACGTGTCAGGCCTGTGCCTCTGAGGGAGAGCTGAGTTCAGGGCATTTGTCCACCAGAGACCTCCCAGCCCCATGTAATATCAATTGGCGAGAGCTCGCCCAGAGATCTCCATCTCAACACTAAGACCCAGCTCCACTCAACGACCAGCAAGCTAGAGTGCTGGAAAGCCTATGCCAAACAACTAGCAAGACAAGAACACAACATAACCCATTAGAGAGAGGCTGCCTAAAATAATAACAAGGTCACAGGCACCTCAAAACACACCACCTGACGTGGTCCTGCTCAACAGAAAAACAAGATCAAGCCTCATTCACCAGAAAACAAGCAATAGTCCCATCTACAAGGAAGCCTACACAACCCACTGAACCAACCTTAACCACTGGGGGCAGACAGCAAAAACAATGGGAAATATGAACCTGCAGCCTGTGAAAAGGAGACCCCAAACAGAATAAGTTAAGAAAAATGAGAAGACAAAGAAACACACAGCAGATGAAGGAGCAAAGTAAAAACCCACCAGATGAAAAAAATGAAGAGGAAATATGCAGTATACCTGAAAACGTATTTAGAGTAATGATAAAAAAGTGTATCCAACCTCTTGGAAATAGAATGGAGAAAATACAAGAAACATTTAACAAGGACCTAGAAGAAAAAAAGAACAAACAAACAATGATGAACATAAAAAATGAAATTAAAAATTCTCTAGAATGAATCAATAACAGAATAACTGAGGCAGAAGAACAGATAAGTGACCTGGAAGATAAAATAGTGTAAATAATTACTGCACAGAAGAATAAAGAAAAAAGAATGAAAAGAATTGAGAACAGTCTCAGAGACCTCTGGGACAACATTAAGCACACCAACATTTGAATGATAGGGATCCCAGAAGAAGAAGAGAAAAAGAAAGGGACTAAGAAAAATATTTGAAGAGATTATGGTTGAAACCTTCCTGAATATGCGAAAGGAAACAGTCAATCAAGTCATCCAAACACATATCATCCAAAAAGAAAATCAATAAGGAAACACAAGCTTTAAGTGATACATTAAACAAAATGAACTTAATTAATATTTACAGGACATTCCATCCAAAAACAACAGAATACACTTTCTTCTCAAATGCTCTTGGAACATTCTCCAGGATAGATCATATCTTGGATCACAAATCAAACCTTGGTAAATTTAAGAAAATTGAAATCATCAAGTATATTTTCTGACCACAATGCTATGAGACTAGATACCAATTACAGGAAAAACACTATGAAAAATACAAACACATGCAGGCTAAACAATACAGTCCTTAATAACCAAGAGATCACTGAAGAAATCAAAAGAGGAAATCAAAAACTGCCTAGAAAAAAAATGACAATGAACATGGTGACCCAAAATCTACAGGATGCAGCAAAAACAGTTCTTTATAGAACAGAACTTTATAGCAATACAATCCTACCTCAAGGAACAAGAAACATCTCAAATAAATAACCTAACATTACATCTAAAACAATTAGAGAAAGATGAACAAAAAATCTCTAAGATTAGCAAAAGGAAAGAAGTCATAAAGATCAGATCAGAAACAAATGAAAAAAAATGAAGGAAACAATAGCAAAATCGATAAAACTAAAACCTGGTTCTTTGAGAAGATAAATAAAATTCATAAACTTTTAGCCAGATTGATCAAGAAAAGAGGGAGAAGACTCACATCAATAGAATTAGAAATGAAAAAGGAGAAGTAACAACTGACACTGCAGAAATACATAGGATCATGAGCAATTACTACAAAAAACTATATGTCAATAAAATGGAAACCTGGAAGAAATGGACAAATTCTTAGAAAAGAACAAGCTGCTGAGACTTAACCAGGAAGAAATAGAAAATATAAACAGACCAATCACAAGCACTGAAATTGAGACTGTGATATAAAATCTTCCAACAAACAAAAACCCAGGACCAGATGGCTTCACAGGCGAATTCCACCAAAAAATGAGAGAAGAGATAAAACCTATCCTTCTCAAACTCTCCCAAGATATATCAGAGGGAGGATAACTCCCAAACTCATTGCATGAGGCCACCATCATACTGATACAAAAACCAGACAAATATGTTGCAAAGAAAGGATACTACAGGACAATATCACTGATGAACATTGATGCAAAAATCCTTAACAAAATACTAGCAAACAGTATTCAGCAGCACATTCAAAGGATCATGCACCATCATCAAATGGGTTTTATCCCAGGAATGCAAGCATTCTTCAATATACACAAATCAATCAATGTGATACACCATAATAACAAATTGAAGGAGAAAAAACATATGATCATCTCAATAGACGCAGAAGAAGCTTTCAACAACAGTCAACACCCATTTATGATAAAAAACCCTCCAAAAGTAGGCATAGAGGGAACTTACCTCAACATAATAAGGGCTACATATGACAAACCCATTGCCAACATCGTTCTCAATGGTGAGAAACTAAAACAATTTCCTCTAATATCAGGAACAAGACAAGGTTGTCCACTCTCACCACTATTATTCAACTTAGTTTTGGAAGTTTTAGCCACAGCATTCAGAGAAGAAAAGGAAATAAAAGGAATCCAAATCAGAAAAGAAAAAGTAAAGCTATCACTGTTTGCAGATGACATGATACTATACATAGAGAATCCTAAAGATGCTACCAGAAAACTAATAGATCTAATCAATGAATTTGGTAAAGTAGCAGGATACAAAATTAATGCACAGAAATCTCTGGCATTCCTATATACTAATGATGAAAAACCTGAAAGTGAAATCAAGAAAACACTCCCATTTACCACTGCAACAAAAAGAATAAAATGTCTAGGAATAAACCTACCTAAGGAGACAAAAGAAAACTTTAGGACACTGATGAAAGAAATGAAAGATGTTGCAAACAAATGGAGAGATATAACATGTTCTTGGACTGGAAGAATCAACATTGTGAAAATAACTATACTACCCAAAGCAAGCTACAGATTCAATGAAATCCCTATCAAACTGCCAATGGCATTTTCCACAGAACTAGCACAAACATTTCACAATTTGTACAGAAACACAAAATACCCCGAATAGCCAAAGCAATCTTGAGGGGAAAAAATGGAGCTGGAGGAATCACACTCCCTGACTTCAGGCTACACTAGAAAGCTACAGTGATCAAGACAGTATGGTACGGGCACAAAAACAGACATATAGCTCAATGGAACAGGATAGAAAGCCCAGAGATAAACACATGCACATAAGGTCTCCTTATCTTTTTTAAAGGGGGCAAGATTATACAATGGAGAAAAGACAGCCTCTTCAGTAAGTGGTTCTGGGAAAACTGGACAGCTACATGTAAAGGAATGAAATTAGAACACTTCCTAACACCATACACAAAAATAAGCTCAAAATGGATTAAAGCCCTAAATGTAAGGCCAGACACTATAAAACTCTTAGAGGAAAACATAGGCAGAACTCTTTAACATAAATCGCAGCAAGATCCTTTTTGACCCAGCTCCTAGAGAAATGGAAATAAAAACAAAAATAAACAAATGGGACCTAATGAAACTTAAAAGCTTTTGCACAGCAAAGGAAAACATAAATAAGATGAAAAGACCATTCTCAGAATGGGAGAAAATATTTGCACATAAAGCAACTGACAAAGGATTAATCTCCAATATTTACAAGCAGTTCATGCAGCTCAATATCAAAAAAAAGAACAACCCAATACAAAAATGGCCAGAAGACCTAAATAGACATTCTCTAAAGAAGATATACAGATAGCCAGCAAACACATGAAAGGATGCTCAACATCACTAATCATTAGAGAATGCAAATCAAAACCACAATGAGGAATCACCTCACACGGGTCAGAATGGCCGTCATCAAAAAATCTACCAACAATAAATGTTAGAGATGGTGTTTAGAAAAGTGATCCTTCTTGCACTGTTGGTGGGAATGTAAATTGATATAGCCACTATGGAGAGCAATATGGAGGTTCCTTCAAAAACTAAAAATAGAACTACCACAGGACCCAGCAATCCCACTACTGGGCATATACCCTGAGAAAAACATAATTTAAAAAGAGTCATGTACCACAATGTTCACTGCAGCTCTATTTACAATAACCAGGGCATGGAAGCAACTTAAGTGTCCATCAACAGATGAACGGATAAAGAAGATGTACATATATACAATGGAATATTACTCAACCATAAAAATAAATGAAATGAGCTATTTGTAGTGAGGTGGATGGATCTAGAGTCTGTCATACAGAGTGAAGTGGGTCAGAAAGAGAAAAACAAATACCATATGCTAAGTCATATATATGGGATCTAACCAAAAAAAAAAAAAAATGTTCTGAAGAACCTAGGGGCAGGACAGGAATAAAGACACAGATGTAGAGAATGGACCTGAGGACACGGCGAGAGGAAGGGTAAGCTGGGACGAAGTGAGAGAGTGGCATGGACATCTATACTCTACCAAATATAAAATAGGTAGCTAGTGTCAAGAAGCTGCATAGCACAGGGAGATCAACTTTGTGCTTTGTGACCACCTAGAGGGATGGGATAGGAAGAGAGGGAGGGAGACACAAGAGGGAGGAGATATGGGGATATATGTATATGTATAGTTGATTCACTTTGTTATAAAGCAGAAACTAACACACCATTGCAAATCAATTATACTCCAATAAATATGTTAAAAAATGATACCCATAAAAAATAAAATTGTTATAGAATTTACACCCCCAAAAAATAAAAAAAAAGATGTTACTCCACTATGTCCTGACTGCCTTGTTACAAATGAGAAACCTGCCGTCATTTTTATTTCTCTGTTTATAACATGTCTTTTTTTTAACCCATTTGGCTCCTTTTTAGATTTTCTCTCTTTGTCTCTGATTTTGAGCAATTCGATTGTGATGTGCCTTCATATAGATTTCTTTATAAAAAAAAAAAAAAAAAAAAAAAAAAAAAGATTTAGTTTGAGTCCAAAGGGCGAGATCCAGGATCACTGTTGTTTCAGCTCAAGCAGATAAACTTGAGAAACTTACATTTCTCCAATTTCTTTTTCTATTCAAGGCCTTAGCATTTTATGTGATGCCCATCACATTCGTGAAGGTAATCTTCTTTACTCATTCAACCAATTCAAGTGTTAATTTCTTCTAGAGACACCCTAACAGACACACCCAGAAAAAATCTTTTACTAGCTACCTAGGCATCTTTTAGCCCAGGCCAGTCAATATGCAAAATTAACCATCAAGTTTATATAATTGCATATCTAGAAAAGCCAAGGAAAGCAATTAAAATTATATTAGCACTAATTAGAAAGTTTATAAAGCATATACAAGATTATACCAAAAATCAATAGCTTTCTATCAATAGCCATAATCAATTTTCTCTGATACCAATGCTTAAACACAAGTCTAAACCCCACCACATTTTCCCTGAGTTATTAAAGTATCCTTGCAATAGGAGTCCTTGTGTTCACACCTTGGCCCAACAGTTGATTCTCTACCCAGCTGGCAAAGGCATATTTCAGGTATAACTAGACTCTGGATTTAAAACCACTCAGTAGCCTTTCATTATGTTTATATCCCTCCTTTAATCTCTCCATAATATCCTGTTATTTTTATTAATCACACTCATTTTAACTTTAAAATATACAATTTTTGTATTGTTCTTTAATGCCTGCCTCTAGAATGTATGTTCTATGGACAGGAAAAATGATTATTTTATTATTAATATATACACTAAGTTTGTAGTAGGACTGAGTAAATATTGGGTTGGCCAAAAATTCGTATGATTTTAGATAAAAATAAAGGACACATTTTTTTTTTCATTTTCACCAAGAACTTTATTGAACAACGTATTAAGTACCCTAACAAACTTTATGGCCAATCCAATATTTTTCTGGATAGATTGATGAAATCTACTTTTTTAAAGATTTTTTTACAACAGTTTTAGATTTACAGAAAAATTGAGTGAATAGAACAGTGAGTTCCATGTGTCCCATATCTAGTTTCTATTATTAACTTTTTATATTAGTATGTTTGTTGCAATTAATGGATCAAAGTTAATACAGTTTCATTAACTAAACTCCATACTTTATTTATATATCCTTAGTTTTTACCTAATATTCTTTTTTATGGCCCAAAATTCCATCCAGTGTACCACATTATATTTATTTTTCATGTCTCCTTAAGCTCCTCTTGAGAATGACTATTTCTCAAACTTTCCTTGTTTTTGATGACTTTGATGAGTACTAGTCAAGTAGTTTGTAGAATGCACATCTAATGGAATTTGTCTAGTGTTTTTCCTCATGGTTAGACAGGGCTATAGGTTTTTAGGAGGAAGAACACAGAGGAAAATTACCATTTTCACCACATCATGTACACGTTATATATCATCAACATTTTATTATAGTTGATGTTGATCTTGATCACCTGACTGCAGTAGTAGTTACCAGGTTTCTCCATTTTGAGGGAACTCTTTTTTCCCCTTTCCATAGTGGACTCTTTAGAAGGAAGTCACTATGCACTTTCCACATTTTAGAAGCATATGTATACTCTACATAAATTATTTGGTATTCATTTGCATGTGAGTTTTTTTCTCTTTCTATGAGGGTCATAATTTTAACTTTAAGAATTATACACTAACTAGAGGCTTCCCTGGTGGTGTAGTGGTTGGGAGTCCGCCTGCCGATGCAGGGGACACGGGTTCGTGCCCCGGTCTGGGAAGATCCCACATGCCACAGAGCAGCTGGGCCCGTGAGCCATGGCCGCTGAGCCTGCGTGTCTGGAGCCTGTGCTCCACAACGGGAGAGGCCACAACAGTGAGAGGCCCACGTACTGCAAAAAAAAAAAAAAAAAAAAAAAAAAAATTATACACTAACAAAGCAGAATAAGTATGAATTTCTTTCTTCATAAAATTAATACTAGGAAAGGAATTAAATGCTCTTAGTAGTTGACATAATTGTCAACCTAGAAAATCTAAGACAAGTAATTAATTAATTAAATTTTCCATGTAAATATATCGGTATGGATTGATGGGTATTTATTTTATTCCTTTAAATTTGTTAAGGTGTGTTTTAGGCTCCAAAGCCTGATCTATCTTGGGGTATATTCCATGTGAGCTTGAGCAGAATATTTATTCTGTTATTGTTGGTTAAAGCAGTCTGTAGATGACAATTAAATTCAGTTGATTGATGGTGCTGTCAAGTTCAATGGTATCCTTACTGGTTTTCTGTCTGGTGCTGAAGTCCATTTCTTATAGAGGGATGTTGAAGTCTCCCATATATTTCTCCTAGTCGTTCTATGTTCTATCACTTTTTGCCTCATGTATTTTGACACTCTGCTGTTAGGTGCTTATACATTAAAGATTTGTATATCTTCTTGGAGAATTGCCCCTTTTATCATTATGCAATATTTCCCTTTATCCCAAGTAATTTTCCTTGCCCTGAAGTTTGTTCTATGAAATTAATATTGCTATCTCAGCTTTCTTCTGATTTGTATGAGCTCATGAAAATTCTAACACTCAATTCCAATTTGGGGGGATGGGTTTCTTACACACCCAAACAATTATTGGACACTATCAGAGTGTCCTACAATTCAACTCAGTTAAGACACTATCTACCCAGAGATAGCTTCAGATCCCAGAGGTCAAGGATTCAGTCTTATAAGACTGTCCCACCTCCCCAACTTCAGATGCCACTTGCAAACTCAGATTGTCATCTGTGCTCTATTGGACAAGCGATAGATCAGAAGTTCCAAAAACACCCTCCTTGGGTTTGATGAATTTGCTAGGGCTGCTCACAGAACTCAGAGAAACACTTTAGTTACTAGCTCACTGGATTATTATAAAAGGATGTAACTCAGGAACAGCCAGATGGAAGGGATGCATGGGATAAAGTATGTGTAAAGGGCACAAAGTTTCCATGCTCTCTTGGAGTATGCCACTCTCCTCAAGTTTCCATAAGTTCAGCAACCTAGAATCTCTCTAAACAGACTTTTTGGGTGTTTATGGAGATTTCATTACTTAGGCATGGGTGATTGATTCGACCTGTAGCCCCATTCCTCTCCCCAGAAATCAGGGGGTGGAACTGAAAGTTCCAAACCTCTGTTCATAGTTGGTTCCCTGGCACCCAGCACTCATCCTTAGGGGTTTACCAAAAGTCACCTCATTAACATAAACCCAGTTGTAATAGGAAGGGACTTGTTATGAATAACAAGGTACACTCATTCTTCACCCCTTTACTTTGAATATACATGTGTCTTCATATTTAAAGTGTGTTTCTCATAGACAACAAATAGTTGGATTTTTTTGAGGAGTCTGCTCTGAAAATCTCGGTCTCTGAATTTTTGTATTTAAATTATTGATATTTAAAGTGATTATTGATATAGCTGGATTAATATCTGTAATATTGTTCACTATTTTATATTCATTGCCCTTATTCTTTTTTTCTATTTTTGTCTCACATTCTTTTTCTACCATTTTTAGTTTTAACTGAACAATTTATATGATTCTATTTTCACTTCTTTCTTAGCATATCAATTATACTCTTTTTTAACCTTTTTTAGTAGTTGCCCTATAGTTTACAATATGCACTCACTACTAATTTAAGTCCACTTTCAAATAACACTATAACATTTCACAAGAAGTGCAAGTATCTTATAATATTAAAGAATCCCAATTCCTTCCTCCTATTCATTACATAATTCACTTTGCTTAAATAAAAGGTACCAAAACATTGTTGCTATTATTATTTTGAACAATCCTGTTATCTGTAAGATTAATTAAGAATAAGACAACTATATTAAAAAATACCTTCATTATTCCTTCTCTAAGACTCTTTATTTGTTTTTGTAGATCTGAGTTTCTCAAGTATATCATTTGCCTTCTCTCTGAAGAACTTCTTTTAACATTTTTCCTCCCTGTGGAATCAATTTATTTTTTTTATTAGTCATCTATTTTATACATATTAGTGTATATATGTCAATCCCAATCTCCCAATTCATCCCACCATCCCCCTCTACTTTCTCCCCCTGGGGTCCATACATTTGTTCTCTACATCTGTGTCTATTTCTGCCTTGCAAACTGGTTCATCTGTACCATTTTATAGATTCCACATATATGCATTAATTTATTTTTTCTCTTTCTGACTTACTTCACTCTGTATGACAGTCTCTAGGTTCATCCATATCTCTAAAAATGACCCAGTTTTGTTCCTTTTTGTGGCTGAGTAATATTCCAGTGTATATATGTACTACATCTTCTTTATCCATTCATCTGTTGATAGGCATTTAAGTTTCTTCCATTATCTGGTTATTGTAGATAGTGCAGCAGTGAACATTGGGGTGTATGTGTCTTTTTGAATTATGGTTTTATCTAGGTATATACCCAGTAGAGGGATTCCTGGGTTATATTGTAATGCTATCTTTAGATTTTTAAGGACACTCCATACTGTTCTCCATAGTGGCTGTATCAATAACAGTCTCACCAACAGTGCAAGAGGGTTCCTTTTTCTCCACACCTTTTGAGTATTTGTTGTTTGTAGATTTTCTGATGATGCCCATTCTAACAGGTGTGAGGTGATACCTCATTGTAGTTTTGATTTGCATTGCTCTTATAATTACTGATGTTGAGCAGCTTTTCATGTGCAACATTTCTTTTTTTTCTTAAATTTTTATGGGAGTATAGATATTTTACAATGTTGTGTTAGTTTCTTGCTGTACAGCAAAGTGAATCAGTCATACGTATACATATATCCACTCATTTTCAGATTTCCTTCCCATTTAGGTCACCACAGAGCATTGAGTAGAGTTCCTTGTACTATACAGTAAGTTCTCATTAGTTATTTATTTTATACATAGTAATGTATATATGTCAACATTTCCTATGAGTCAGGTGCATTGCCCACAGATTTCCACAATTTTTTTTAGTCTGAGAAAGGCTTTATTTCTCTTTTACTTTTGAAGGAGAAATTTGCAGATTACAGAATTCTAGTTTGGTGTTTTTTTGCTGTTGTTTTGGTTTTTTACTTATTGTTTTAATTGTTCACTCTACTCTCTTCTTGAATTCATGGTTTCTGAGGAGAAGTTGGACATAATTCTTATTTTTTTTTTTCTGTCAAAGGTCAGGTGTTTTTTTCCTCTCACTTCTTTCAAGATTTTTTTTCTTTTTCTTTGACTTTCAGCCCTATTTCTTCAGATATTACTTCTTTTCTTTTCTTTCTTCCTTCATCCCTCCCTCCTTCCCTGCCACTCTCTCCTTTTCTTTCTTTTTGTCCAAGTTTTACACTTCTTTGTTAAATTTATTCAACTATCCTGTTTTCAAATGATGAAGGTTACCATACCTCATGTTATGATCCAATAGCTCCCATGAAATTCAAATGAATTTAAAGTGTATCTTGTCCAATCTCTGTCATCACCACATACTCTAACATCTTGATGAGACTCCAAGTAAGAAGAAGGTGAGAAATGTTCCTCTTAGAATCAGTGGATGAATTCTGTGAATTTGTTATTGACCTGGGGTTTTTGCAGAGCCTAGATCAAAATATCCTGTGGAGATGCTTTTCTAAAAGAGGTATTTATTCTCACATAAGGCCATGGCTAGCCATAGCCATCTTTATCATTCCTCAGTGGAATACACAGTCTCCTGCTGGAGAAGGTGGAGAAGCAAAATGTTATCAGCAATTAATAGAGTCTTCAAGAAGTATGTGATTCTGGTATCTAATTTTTTCCAGAAAAAAAAAAAAAGCCAAAACAAGTGGTTGATACACATTCTTTAATATTCAAGTGTATAAACCCATATCACAGCTCAGTTTGTTCTTATACCAGGGGTACTCAAATCCTGGCAGGTCCACCAGGAAATAGTATCACTTAAAACTGACATTGTTTTGGCTTGAGTCAACCAACCATTAGATAAATGATATTTGTCATTTTTTCGTGCAAAGTAATGTTTTAAAATACCTGCCAAGCATTATTAGAGTTTTAGGTACTATAGATTTACCTAAAGTTGTCTTTGAGGAAAACATTTGGTCTTCCATAAAGATATATTAAGTATTACACAAGTCTCCAAAATAATATTTTCACTGACTATCAAAAAACTGATATTCAATAACTGCAAATCTCAATTTGATTAGCAATGTAGATTCTCAAGTTCAAGCTCAAATACATTTGCTTTTAAAAGAAAAAATATTTATTTTTTTCTCAAAATCCTGACCAAGAAAATACATACTTGAGTAATAAAATACTTAAAAATGTTTCTGAAACCAGAAGTAGTTTACTGCTTAAAATGTAGCCTACTGGCAGTGTAGATCCTCAAACTTTTTCTTTCCCATCTGTTACAGAATAAGTAGAGCAACATTTAGAAACTTTTCTAGCATCTTGAGGGAGTAACCGTTTTTTCTGTTGAATGTAATCACTTAAAAATAGGACTTCTAGTTGCATGTATTTTTTATAAAACATAGGCCCTAGAAGCACTGAAAAATGTGTCATTTTACCATAAAAATGGGTTGAGAAGAGTGTTCTGGAAAGGATCTGAGGTTTTGGTAACAATAAGAATTTCCTGTTTGCAGATGACCTCAATGATATGCAAATGAAATGGGAACTTTGTTTTTTTTGTTATTGTTGATAATTCTTTAAAGTAGAACATCTCTTTGTTTAATTGTAACAGTAGCTAAAATGAAACCACAGCTTCTGCAACTGTGAAAATGTAAACCTCTTAGCAAGAGATCCCAAGCATCTCAACTGGATTGGGTAAGTACAGGTTATCATAGGTGACTGTAATGGGGAGGGTGGGCTGGACAAAGGTTTAGGGTTCTAAGCACTCAAGTTGAAAAAATTAAGAGATATCGGGGTTCTAAAGATAGCTAAGATCATCTTGTTAATCTTTCTGAGACACCGAGATGGTAAGTAATTTTCCCAGGTTAAACAGCAAGTCTATGAGTGGAAGAAGCAGAGTTAAGTCTGGGCATTCAGCACACACCTATGTGCACCCTCTTCTGATGCTTTCTCAGCCCCTGGGGACTTCAGAGATTTGAGGCATCTTAGTCCTGACCCTCTCCCTGGATCAACTTTTGAGGGTGCCTATAGATTATCTGTACATTATGCTCATGTATATACATGTTCACACATGTGGGCACACAGATACACACATGCCCCAGTCTCAGCTCTCATGTCCTACACCCCCTCCCTGGCTGCTGCTGGCACCTATTTCTCCATACCTGACACTCAGGGCAGCATCTTGGACCCTGCTTCTTACCTTGCCCAACCCCAGCCTGAACCCTCCAAGCAGACCAGGTATCTTGGCCAGGACAAGGACTGGTCTCACTGGTCATGCCCTCCTTGCTTCCAATTAAACTGGGTTTGTGTAGGCGGAGACAAGATGGCAGAGTAGAAGGATGTGAGCTCACCTTGCCTCATGAAAATACAAAAATCACAACTAACTGCTGAACAACCATCAGCAAGAAAATGCTGGAACCTATGAAAAAATATATCCTACATCTAAAGACAAAGCCGAAGCCAAAATGAAATGGTAGGAGGGGTGCAATCACTATAAAATTAAATCCCATACCCACTAGTTGGGTGACCCATAAACAGGAAAACATTTATACAACAGAAATTATCCCACAGGAGTTAAAGTTCTGAGCACTATGTCAGGCTCCGCAGCCTGGGGGTCTGGCACTGGGAGGAGGAGCCTCCATAGCACCTGGTTTTGAAGGCCAGTTGGGTTTGAATGTAGGAATTCCACAGGACAGAGGGAAACAGAAACTCCACTCTTGGAGGATGCACACAAGGTTCTGTGTGTACCAGAACCCAAGGGGAAAAGCAGTAACCTCATAAGAGACTGGGTCAGACCTACCTGCTGGTGTTGGAGGGTCTCCTGCTGAGGTGGGAGGCAGCCCCAGCTCACTGTGGGGACAGAGACACTGGTGGTGGTAGTTCTTGGGAGTACTCATTGGGGTGAGTCCTCCTGGAGGCCGGCATTTTCTCACCAAGACCTTACCCCACCCAAGCCTATAGGTTCCGGTGCCGGGATGCCTCAGGCCAAACAACCAACAGGGCAGGAAAACAGTCCCACCCATCAGCAGACAGGCTGCTTAAAGTCTTCCCGAGCCCACAACCCTGCTAAACCCACCCCTTGCCATGGCCCTGCTCATCAGAAGAACAAGACCCAGCTACACCCACCAGGGGGCAGAAACAAGTCCCTCCCACTAGGAAGCCTGCACAAGCCCTTTAGACCAGCCTCATCCACCAGAGAGCAGACAGTAGAAGCAAGAAGAACTACAACCCTGCAGCCTGCAGAACAGAAACTGCAATCATAGAAAGTTAGACAAAATGAGATGGCAGTGGAAATGTCCCAGATAAAGGAATAAGAAAAACTCCAGAACAACTAAGTGAAGTGGAGATAGGCAATCTACCCAAAAAAGAATTCAGAGTAATGATAGTAAACATGATCCAAGATCTAGAAAAGAATGGAGACACAGATCAAGAAGATACAAGAAATGTTTAACAAAGAGCTAGACGATCTAAAGAACAAACAAACAGAGAAGAACAATACAATAACTGAAATGAAAAATACACTAGAAGGAATCAATAGAAGAATAACTGAGGCAGAAGAATGGACGACAAGTGAGCTGGAAGACAGAATGGTAGAAATCACTGTCACAGAACAGAATAAAGAAAGAAGAATGAAAAGAAATGAAGATAGTCTAAGAGACCTCTGGGGCAATATTAAAGGCACCAATGTCCACATTATTGGGATCTCAAAAGAAGAGAGAAAGAAAAGACCTGAGAAAATATTTGAAGAGATAATAGCTGAAAACTTTGTTAATATGTGAAAGGAAACAGTCACCCAAGTTCAGGAAGCACAGAGTCCCAGGCAAGATAAACCCAAGGAGGAACACACTGAGACACATAGTAAAAAAACTGACAAAAAATAAAGACAAAGAGAAAATATTAAAAGCAACAAGGGAAAAGCAACAAATAACATACAAGGGAATTCTCATAAGGTTATCAGCTGAATTTTTCAGCTGAAATGCTACAGACCAGAAGGGAGTGGCAAAATATATTTAAAGTAATGAAAAGGAAGAACCTAAAACCAAGAATACTCTACCCAGCAAGGCTCTCATTCAGATTTAACAAAGAAATAAAGTGAGTCTGTTTCTAAAAAAAACCAAAAACACAACAAAACAAAACCTAATAATTAATTCTCCAAATCACTAATTTGCCTAAAATAGAATTCTGAGTGTTTTAGCATTTACTTTTATGTTCCATTCGATTTATACATAGTTTTGAAATTTTAAAAATAATTTTAGCCATTGCATTTGTTAAATGTATTACTTTAAAGCATTTAAAATGTATATATTTAGCAAAGATAGATTTATTTTGTATAACTGGGACTCTCTTATCAACTGAAAAAAAAAAGCACAACCTAAAAGCTGAGAATTATGCTTTATTTGGCAGGCTTGCTTAGGACTTCAGCCCAGGATACAGCCTCTCAGATTGCTCTGAGGGACTGCTCCAGAGGTAAGGGGGGAGCCAGGATATACATATGGGAAGATGCAAAATTTGATCTCACTGCACTCATTCCTTTGATATGCACCTTAGCTATCTAGGGCTGGTATCCTGTTCTTTCCCATCCTGAGTCCCCTCAGGGTGCAAGTTTGGGGAGGCGGCTGCAATAGCTGATGTCTTAATGGCCATCCACACTCTTTTTGAACACTGTATCTTCTTAGAGCACTTAGAGGAATTTCAGTGAGTTTGCATAAAGGCTATATTAAACATTTAATTGTTTTTAATTTTATTTATATTTCAGATCATTAAATATATTCAAATTTCATCAAAGGTAATTTCTTTTGCACCAAAAATGTCATTCAATGATTCTTCATTGTGAACTGGCTGTAGGTGCAGTGGTCACAAAGGGAGTTTTTAGTGGGAACTCAGCCCTGCTGAATAAGTTTAATTTCCTCTTCAACTTTTTTGTTGATTTTGCAGTAACTCCCTGACTTACTTGTGTAACCATTTTAGAGATTGTGCTTAGGAATTTTCAGAGTCACTGACTAATTTTGCCTAAATCCTCAGCAGGACAGGAAACACTTTACCAGGGTAGTTGTAGTAGTCAAGGGAACATTTTATGTTATTGTCCCCTTTGCCAGTTACAAACATTAAACTACAAAGCAGTAAACAGTACTCATTCCCCCCCTTTCCAACACATACACATAAAGGAAAAGCAAACAGTGTCAGTTATTGATGCCATCTATCACTTAAAATTGAAAACCAGTGATGCCTGCATTGTATCCACTCCTTCTAAAACATTTCAAACATGTCCTTGCCTGAGTTTAGGTGTTAAATCTCATTTGATTAGCTTCTTGTAAATATCACTCCAATGAGTAATAGTATGAGGGATGCTTAGCTCTTTTTGAAGATAGATATGTTACTACCATATGAAGAATGTCTCCTTGATAAAACCACATTTATGTTTGTCCAATTTCTTGTTCGATGAGCATATGGTAATTTTGTTTAGGTAATTAGTTTCACTGATCAGTTTCAGAAAAAAATAATGCTATTCTCTTTTATTAGGCGTTGAAAACAGATACAACTTTCTTTTTATGTTTTGACAGCTCAGAAGTATAAGACAGATTTACTATAATAATAATAACCATAGTTTATATATCTGATATATTTATTATCTATCCCCTGAGGTATAATGTTCTTGCATTCCAGTCATCAAAGGGCAATGCTCCTCTTCTATACATTTCTTCAACCTTGTCCATCAATCATAAAATATCAATGAATGCACTATTATTACACACTCCCTGCTGTTTTCCTTTCTGAGTAATTTACTATGATCCTACAGTGTAACTTTTTCAATTAATTCTCTCTAAACAGAAAACATTAATTCCTTAAAACAGTTAAGGAACAAAAAAGTCTAAATTTTTGATTTTGTAAAAAGTATGTTTTAGTTTAAATAGGTAGATTTCATATCCAGAGAGAGAGAGAGAGAGAGAAAGAGAGAGTGTGCAGCTCTCCATATACAAGCCAAAAAACATCAAACAGACATTTTGAATAGGGTTAGCAACAAAAGGATGATGTACCCAGCTGTGATATTATCTGTCCTACAATCCAAATATTTGTTAAGGATTGTTCAGAGCTACTGCAATTTTCACAGGGCATCTTTTGAAGGCTCTATGAATAGTTGTAGAACTTCTTTACATTTGAGTTATAAAAATACAAAAATGATACACAAGACCACCAAATCCATATTATATATTAAAATTTTACATAAACTGAGCATCTTGACCATGGTATTCCCACATTGAACTGGTTAAGTACTGAAGAATATGAGCTAAAACTATTTCCTTCTTCCTGTTTCTGTGTCTCAAATGTGAATCTTACTCTATCCTGTGAACGTGTATCAGTACTTTCAAAAATTATAGAAGAAGATTTTCAGTCTTTTCATTCTTGGGTTTTATTACTATTTCTCTACCTATTTCTGATCTTAACTCATAAATATTAACACATTGTGTTACTCATTCTTGCACGTGGTGTTTCTTTTTCTACCAGGCACCACATCTCTATCTCTTATAACTCCATAATTTCCACCCTAAGTAGTAGGGTTTCTAATTCTGATTCTGACAGCAAGAGCCTTCATATTGGTACTTGTTTGAATGGTTCTTCCAATGGACAGAGTGAATAATTATGTAAAATGTCTCTTCATTATTCCAAAACATCTTCCATCTTTTAATTTAAATTTTTGACAACCTCAAAACATGAGTTGATTGTGGAGAAACATTTCCCTTTTTTCAGCCTTACTGTGTTTATCCTTTACTTTTAACATTGACTTATATATTATTTAGCAGAGTAAGGCTTCATCTCCAACTGCCACTGAATCAGGTTTAAAATTACTTCTAACCTTACAAGAGCTCAAACAGATAGAGTCCATATTGTCAGCCACATAAAAATATTTTCAAGGGGAAAAAAAGAAACACAACTGTCTCCTTAGCATCTGGGAGCCTTATGACTGGAAAGGATACAAGTTTTAATGGAATGTGTCCAGTTACTCAGCCAATGCTCAAGTTAGACTGAATACTGACAAGGAATTTATGAAGTGTTGGCTGCCATTCAAATAAACCTGGGAATCTCAGTGGCTGAACAAAATAGAAAAAAAAAACTTCTTACTAGTGTAAAATCAAAAATGGTCTTAGTTGGTGAGTGGCTTTGCTCTCACCAGCTTTCAAGGACCAAAGTCTTCTCCAATCTTTGTACTGTTTTCTCTAGGACTTGGGATTCTTTGACATTCACTCAGTGAGTGAGAGTACAAAACAGTGGAGAGGGGCTTCCCTGGTGGCACAGTGGTTGAGAATCTTCTTGCTAATGCAGGGGACATGGGTTTGAGCCCTGGTCTGGGAAGATCCCACATGCCGTGGAGCAACTAGGCCCATGAGCCACAACTACTGAGTCTGCGTGTCTGGAGGCTGTGCTCCACAACAAGAGAGGACGCAACAGAGAGAGGCCTGCACACCACGATGAAGAGTGGCCCCTGCTTGCCGTGACTAGAGAAAGCCCTCGCACAGAAACGAAGACCCAACACAGCCCTAAATTAATTAATTAATTAATTAAGGAAAAAATAATAAAAAAAAAACAGTGGATAAAGTATACCTACTTTTATAATACTTTGCTAAAAGTGAGACACAAAGATCCACTCATTTTCTATTTGGAAAATGAGTCACGTGACCCCAATAGATGCAAAGACAGCTGGGAAATGTAGTCTAACCTGGACAACCACATCTCCAGAACTCTGCATACTGAAAAGGGAAAACAATTTGGTAGTTAGATGCCTTCTCACCTATGCACAGGAAATAACTTTTTCCAACTCCTTAACTTTATAGGTGAGAAAATGGAGGCCCAGGGATGTAAATTATAAGTCCAAAGTCACCAAGATAAGTCCTTGCAAATATAACTGGGAGTCATTTATTTTGTCTCTCTGTGTTGCATTCTGAAAATCTTCATGGTGCCTAATCATGGGTAGGGCTTGCACTCAGTCCTTCAGTGATAACACAACTGCCTGGGAATTGTGATCTCATGAAGAATGAGAACTGAGCTGAAAGAAAGAATACAAATCATAACTAGGATGAACATATAATTTATATTTCAAACTAGGACACTTCTGAGATTGTCATGGGCAAACAATAAAAAAAAAAAGTTTCTTTTCCTGGCAAAATTCACCTGGGAAGATTTTGTAGCAAAAATTTCAAGGAGAGAGTTGATAACATATAGGATTTTTTTTCATTTTCTAGTCCCAACTGAACAATTATGATATATTTGTATGTCTTCTTGAGAAGAAATTCTTTCCTGTTGACATATCAATTGACTGATGGGACTCAGAAATATAATTCTAAAAAGAAAACTGAAAATAACTTGAAAGAAAGAACAACTGCTATAGTAAAAAGAACTCATGTTGAACAAAATTCTGAAAAAGTTGTTTCTCCATTGTATCTACAAATTTCAATATGATCTCTAAGAGATGATGGTGAAGATGAGAGAGGCAAGGGTAGAAATGGAGAATCAACATTTTATCTTCAGTGTCTAAATCACCCCAAATATATAAAGTCTTTTGAATATGGGACAATAGTACAGAAAATATATTTGATAAAAAATGTACCTTTCTGTCATCTTTTCTGGGCAAGCTTCCCCACATGCCATGCCCTAAAACACAAAGAACTTCCCCCTCATAACTTTGTAAACATTTGCAATTCCCTACGGAATGCCAAATGTAGCTAACATATGGTGCTACCCACAAAGTAGTCCAAAATGACTGCCCACACAGATAAATTCACTTTTAGCTGTCTTGTTATTCTAGTTTAATTATGTAGGACTGACTAACTCCTGTGATATCTTCCAGCAGGAGAAACAACAGCTTGGTTTCAAAATCTTGTTTCAAGCACATTTCTAAAACACATTAAACCATCATCTGTATCAATTTCTCTCTGCCATCCCCAGTTCTGATCGGATCTCTGACATAATTCTTGTTTGCAGATGTTGACTGTATACAGCTGAATGTGCTGTGCAAACATCATCTATAGACAGCCTGGGAGTCACCATCCACTCAAAAGAGATGGAGGAGTTTGAGCCTCCTCTTGGCACTGGAAGAAGCAGTGACTTTCCTTAGGTATCGGATTGTTTTCCTCATTTCACATCATTTGTAACTGTGTTTATGGAGTTTTAAAATTAATAATTTAGTTTTATCAAGACATAATAATTCCTTTTCCTAGTATAAAGGCAATGGATATCTAGAAATGTTGGATTCCGCATTCTATTAATAGAGACAAGTGTTGTGAGCATTACCTGGCACAGTGCGATAACAGTGATGCTAGTAGCAACAAGGACTGTGTATCACAGGCTTAGTCTGTACCACACCTGGTCTTAGTGATTCGAGTATTAGTTCTTTTAATCTTCCCATCAAAAATCCTGTGGGTTCGGTGTGATTACCATCTCCATCCTATTGTTGAGGAAAATGAAGTTAATCAAATTTCCTAAGGTTATTCATCTAGTAATAGATTAAAATAGACACATATATGTACATACACACATTTATATATGATAAATTATACATATCAGAATATATACATGCATATACACATATATATATATTTCTAGTGTGTGTGTATATATATATATATATATATATATATATATATATATATATATATATATATACACTTATATAAATATGTACATAGTCTGATATTTATCTGTCCCGCTTCTATGAAAACTTTCCCTGTAATTCTAACCACAATTTCCTTTAACTTTTGTTTACAAGCTATTTCTTATTTTTTTTGTTCGTTAAACTAAATCTTGTTTGTGTGGCCCCTTCGATTTTACAGTGGGGAACGTAGCATCTCTAGAATGTGCATTTCACTGGTGCCAAGATCCTTGTCCTGTTCATTACTGACAGCATCTATGGTAGACCCTCCCCCATGCAATAGGCATTCAATATTCAATTAACATGATTTGAACAAATTCATAGTCACTGTTGTTTCCAACCCCATCCTCCCACCACCACATCCTGGAATTGTATGCTGCAGGTGAAAAAAAGTACCGCTTTGAAAAATCAGTGGATAAAGTTTGAGAAAAATAATCCTAGCTAAGTCCCTGAAATCTTTATTCTTCAGGTTTCTTATCTGTATTATAAGGGTGCACCCAACCTCAGGGGACTATAAGAACCACTATATAATTGTATAACAAATGTGAAAATGTTCTGTAAACTGAATCATATTAATAAATTTGCATTATTTTATGCTTGCACCAACTATGGCTAGTTTTAGGTATTTCCGCCCAAAGAATAGTATTAACATTATTACTATCCAATACCTACTTGTAAAATAGTTAATTCTAATTAAGAAGAAAAGTTATAAGCATAATGTATGGAAATATGGGCACTATAAGAGTTACATGATGAAAAGTGACATCCAGATGAGGAATGTCATAAGAGTGGACCTGTCAAAGAGCAGGACCTAGCTCAAGCTCCTGAAAGGTTGTCGTCAAGGCAACGCCAGGTACTGCTCATCATGCAAAGAGGCTGGGTGGGAACACAGATCCCAAGGCCCTAGGTCACAGACCATTTAGCAATTTGCTTTAGGGGCTCCACTCTCAGCTTTAGTCTTCTCGACTAAGAGTGAAGGAGTAGAGAGGAAATGTCAGAACACTTTCTGCTATGGCTAACTTTCATGATGTCCAGACTTGCTTATTTCCATCATAATTTCAACATGAATAAATTCCCTCCCTTGGCATTATAAGACATGATAACCCCAAATCACAGTCGTTTATGATCTTATGACTTTAACAAGTCAGATACAAAGTCAGTTTTCCCTTTCGAAGCCAGGAGAACAGGTAAGCTCATGCCCAGAGGGGAAGCAAAGCCATCAGCCCCTGCTGGTTCCTGTACCCGTGATGTGGGCCGTTCCTCCCAGACACCTTAAGCCCCTTGGCCCCATCCTGTCTGTGGAGATGGGGAGAGTGAGAGCAGTGATGACAAAATTCTCCTAGTACACGTTTCCTAAGATTTTCATTTATTTTTATAAATCTCACAAATGCTGTATCAGGAAGTATTACTTACTGAGCATCTATTTCTCAGACAACGTATTTAACACGTTATATGTATTTTCTCTAATTTTCATGTTGTTTCTTAGATGAATAAATCTGTTTAAGGTTGCTAAACTGAGGTTCATGGAAGTTAATATATGTATAAAAATTCACACAGCAAGGAAGGGCGAGGGCTGTGGTGCCCCTGCCAGTCTCGAATGGCAGAGGGAACGGTTCCAGGCAGCAGCTGAAAAAGGAGAGTTTGCTCTGAAGGTGATGAACTTTAAGCTGCATCTCCCCTCACCTTCATACCTCTACTCCAGCATCCCAGGATGCACCTTAGCAATCAATGCATTTCCATGGTCATATGTTTTGGTAAAATAAATGGATATGTTTATCCTTCTTAGTGTGCCCACCTGCTTCCAAACATTATAAGCTTTAGAGTTCACAAATCATCGATGTGCCTCTGCCCCCCCCAGGGCTCCAGATCAGTCACAGGTTCACAGGCACATGCACAGGCATGCATGTTTACATATGCACACAGTAAGACTAGCCAAAGACTCTGAGCACTTAGCTCATGCATAGTGCAGTTCTACTCTCCTGTTGTTACACTCAAAGAACTTCTTATTTACTGAGTGAGATCCAACCAGTTGATATACATGGGAAGAGGGTATGCAACCATACTTAGAGCAGTAAGGTAAAGTTTCCGGATATTCAGATTATTTATGGATTGTATTCTTCTGTGGATTATTACTATTTATAAATGCAGCATTTTACATCCTCATATAATTAAGCAAGAATGGGTAAGGCATATAACTGAATACTATATTTTTTGGTGGCTTAAACAACACAAGTTTATTATAATTCTGTAGGTCAAGAAGTCCAATGTGGTTCTCAAAGGGCTAAAATCAAGGTGTTGGCAAAGACAACATTCTTTTCTGGGGGCACTAGGGGAGTATCTGTTTTTTTTTTTTTTTCCTTTTTCAGCTTCTAGAGGTTGCCCATATTTCCTGTCTTGTGATCAAGTCCTTCTAACACTTCCAGTCTTTCCTTCTTCCATTTACTCATGTGATTAGACTGGGCCCGGCCAGGTAATTCACAATAACCTCCGCACCTCAAGTTCCACATCTACAATGCTCCTTTTGCCATGTAAAGTAACACATCTACATATAACAGGGATTAGAATGTAGATATATGTGGGGGGTGGATTTGATTACTATTTTTTTTTTTTTTTAGCAAACAGATTGCCTTCACATGACACAGCATTTCAAAATTAATTATTTAAATATAATTTAAAAGAATATTCATTAAAACTAATGTTCTTTTAAACTACTATGGCAGCTCTGTTCTAGGCACAGAACTTTTAATTTTAGTATTAAACTTTGGTAAGTTAATCTATTGTGTTGCCTTAATGAATTTATCCCCTCTAGATAACATTTTACTGTGATCACCACTTATTACAATTATTTCACAACCTACATGTGTGATGCTGAAAAGAGAAATCTGGTCTATATAATCAAACAGGAAAATGTGGGACAGAGGGCATTTTTGGATTAATAATTAAGAAACCCTCCATTTTGTCTGGAAGAAGCAAATTACCTCAGTCTGAGACATCCTGAATATTTCCTCCACCGTGGAATAGGTGACTATAGTTGACCTTTATCTCTGCTTAATACATGGTCTCCATGTGGGCAAAAGGGGACCATGGAGGTAATTCCTAATACCCTGAAACTAATCTCCAAGTTTTTCTTAAGAATTTTTCAGTTACAGTGTTAAGATCCCACAATAGACCACACATCTGACTCTCATTCTGTGAATCCCCATTTCTATGCAAAGAGACTATTACAGGGGAGATATTAAACCATCCTAGCTGAGCCCTCGCAGTGTAAGATGACAAATGAAAAGGAGAGTTGAAAGAGTCATCTGTTTTCCTTACATGACACCCTGCACAACATTTGTAATGGGATTAACATTATCCCTTCCAGTCTGAGTCAGGAGCATCCCTGCTTTATCTACAAAGGTAGTCCATTTGTTTTCCCTGTGATAGATGTACGACTGGATTTAAGGCCATCTTGGGGAATCAGATGTGCATGCCCAGGATAAAAGAGCAACTTTAAGAATTACGAGCAGAATGTTACAAAAGTAATATTGTTGCTGAAGTCATTTGGTCAAGAGAGAAAAAGCAACTGATATAAAGCTGGATGTCCCTTGTAACAGAATCATGGTAACGTGATATGTTGCTTTTGTGTATCCCTATGGAATGAGAGCTTGATCCTTAAATTCAGATGGGTTATGGTGAAACATGAATATGCTTCCTCCCCAGTACAAAGTTAAATGATCATTTGTGTCCTAACAACAACATTCTCCGCTCCTTAGAACCCTGTCTCAATTAAGCCAGAATTCCAACTCCTTCCATATTGTTAAGATACAGTGATGTAACACAATACAAAACAATATATACAGCTGTTAAAAAAAAGTTCAACTGAATACATTTTAAAGATCTAATTGGCTTTATTCAATGCTTCATAAATTGGGCAGTATCCCATCTAGCAGATGGAAAGGAGCTGTACAAAATAAAAGACTCTTATAGTCAGAAGGGATTGGGAACAAGGAAGTTATGCCAGCAAAGAGCGGATTAGGTGTGGCAAAGTCACTTTCCTTTAGGGTATGGCAGGTGTCTAGTAGTTCTGACCAAGTGATTCCTGATTGACTGGTTTAGTATTCCATTTCTGGGAGAGTCGGAACTGTAATTGTCTCCATTTGGTGATGTGGGGCTTAGCATAAGTGACTCCTTCTTGGGCCCACTGTCCTGTTTTTAACAATCTTCCTAACCACTTTTGTTCAGACTCTCAGGTTAACTGAGAGATGTAATCAAAATTTACGGCATTAATGCTACTCCCAGCTACTGCTCTGAAGTTCTAGCAGCTTTTGCTGAATCTCTCTGTGGTAGTCACAGGTCACAATATTTTTTTTTGCTAAATCTCTTTGTGGTATTTACAAGTCACAATGTCAGTTTCACATTCTAAGTTGGTCATTCTCTCTGTTCCTTTTCTGACAGTTTAGTCTGAGAGAGATTATTTGCTTGGTGGTTAACAGCTGTAAACACTCATTTAAAGTTTTTGAGAGAATACAGTGTACCAGAGAGACTATTATGATTATTAAAAACAGGGTAATTTCCAATATCTGGAGTGAACTTTGGAGCCATGGTCTCCAGGACCCAAATCAATCAAAATCAAACAAGTCAAAGAAAAACACCTTTGAAGCAGTCACTTTCTTAAATCAAGTGGCTTGTTCAATGATCTTATGTAGCTGAGACTCAACTTCCACAGAAAGGTTAATCCAAGTGCAGCAGGTAGTGATGACCACAGCACAGACACTTCCCTGCTCAGCTCAAAGATAATCAAGGGCTGTCTTGTTAACAAGAACACTTCAGCCAGGGAGTCTAGGAATTTTTATTGGGCAGCTTTTGCTTTAGCAGTAGATTCTGCAGTATCTTCATGAATTAAGAAGTTTCTGATCATAGCCTCGTGTGCACTCACTCCTTGTCAGGGCAGTAGGCTTCAGTCAAAGGGAGCTAATTTTGAATCATAAATGCCTCTCGGTAATTCCTGTTTGAGTCTGTGTTGAGGCTCAAGACTGGAAAGTTGACAGGCACGGAGGCCAATAAAATCTGAGGGCCCCTAGACCAGACACACACTTTTATTCTTGTTACCATCGCCTGGTGTCCCTGTCGTTGTACAGAGCCAGAGACAATGGTCCTCAGGTTTGGGGCTGTTAACCGGAGACAGAGAAAAGGATTCCCAGGGTTAGGGAGTCTAGCATGATAGAAAGGGAGCTGGGTTCATTCCAGAGAAACTGAAGCACTGGATATCAGGGAGAAGGTTGTGAGCAGCAGAGCTACAGAATCATCAACATTGTGGCACGTCTAAGTTGTTCAGAGGCTGGATTACCCCTCTTAGCAATGGTCTGTGATATGTGAAGAGTGGCATTATCTTTCTGGGTCAGAACAAGTAAAAAGCTGGACAAAAGAATCATAAAGACCTTCATGATGTAAGAATTAGGAAAAGATGATCAGAAAGGGAAGGAGGGGGAGTTCCCTAGCAGTTCAGTGGGTAGGACTTGGCAGTTTCACTGTTGTGGCCCCAGGTTCAATCCCTGATCAGGAACTAAGATGACCCCATAAACCACGTGGTGCAACCAAAAGAAAAAAAAGGAAGGAGGAATGAAAAGAAACATTCTTGATCCTCTTGAGCTGATGTCTTGGAAGGACACAGTCTACCTCAATAACAGCTACTTCTGTAGCTGTATCAATAACACTTTGATTTTGAGGTCTTGTGCAGTTCCTAGAGTCTGAAGGAGCTGTTTTTACTTGGAAGATGTAGACTGAAGTTTCAAGTCCCTGAAGTTTGGCTGCCGTGTAGGTAGTGAGGAGGACCAGATATAATCCCTTCCAAAGACATTCAAGGGCAGTCTTTGTTCTTAGTGATTCGAAAACAGAAGGGTGGAAGAAAATTGGAAATATTACTTTGAAGAGTCATAGCCAGATATCTGAGGAAACTAGAATAATTCAAGATCCAGTTCAGGTTATACATATATAACAAAATCTTAAATACAATTAACAGAATTAGAATCTAATATCTACAAAGGTGTGAACATAATTTTCTCTCTACAATTACCCCCTCCCCATTTTTTTACCAAAGACAATTCCATTAAAACTAATTTTTTTGCATTAAAGGTGATCTGATTATTTACATGAGTGCAGCAAGAATAGTAATTAACTATATAAGTTCTTTTTAAGACTGCAGTGCTGCAACAATTTTTTTAAAGAAATCTCAAATTGATCTCTTAAAAGCTTCTGAGGCTAAGATGTTGAGCCAAGATTTTACCTGCAATAACTATAGTTTGGGTGAATTCCCCTCTTCATGAGGTCCCCAACATATCATGAGGTTCCTGGGTCTGCCTGGAAGTGATTTTTCTTACTGACATGGTAAGACTCCCAGGAGCCATAAACAAGGTACAGCCAAGTTTTCCAAGGAGCTTTAAGCTTCATAAAGTCACCTTAATTTCTTATAGCTGTGTGGTCATATCCAAATCTATGTTCATCTCTCTCTAACATGACATTCCAGCCAAGGCCTTGGCAACATAACCACTGCTTCCAGTTGTGTCCTGTTACAAGGAGAGCAGGTTCTTGTCCAATTTATGAAAATGCTTAACTACATCACCATGAAAAGGATAATTAAGGGTTTCCAAATTCTGGGGGTGATCAGGTAGGGAGAAAAAGTAAACATTTACAAAGGTATACTTTATCATATTCAGTCATAGATAGCTTAAGAGAAATTTTTCCGTAAATGTGGAAAACCAAAACATTAATGAACCAGCAATGATTCAAACAAAAAGTCATAAAAATTAACATTACGCTCCTTTGTTCATTCAGCCCAGTGTGATTAATACTTGTTTTACTTGAATCCAGGTTTTCTATGAGTTCTGTACATTTTTACCACAGTTCAGTTTTATGGTCTTAAAGTTATCAGAAACCTGTACTTGTCAAAATTCTTTCCATGAATCTCTTTGAAAATAAAGCACTTTTGTAAGAACACTTTGCAAAAGCATTAGAGTAAAATAATAGCTTTTTGTAAATGACAAAAGTTTTAAAATGGCTATGGATAAGGGTCTGATGAGAGTTTATCATAATTAAATTGACAAGGAAATTTGGTTATTTCTGTGATATACAACATTTTAAGTTAATAACTGGAATCATGGCTGATAACAGTATAATAGGACATGATATCTCTAGAAATTCCATACAATTTCTATGACACATATTAATAATGTGTATTTATACAAATATAACACAATTATTGTTTTTATTTGATAATGCTTCCTATGTAATTTAAATAAGCCTAATTAGTTTAATATCCCTCTTTTCATAAGGAGAGAAAACAAATCTTTTGAGACATTTCAGGGCTCCTCTGAAAAATCTCAAAGTTAGTTCAAGGTCAAAAAACTTTATATAAATATTTTGTATGGGGAGCTTATCAAAAATATCTATTTGGGGCTTCCCTGGTGGCACAGTGGTTGAGAGTCTGCCTGCTGATGCAGGGGACACGGGTTCGTGCCCTGGTCCAGGAAGATCCCACATGCCATGAAGTGGCTAGGCCTGTGAGCCATGGCTGCTGAGCCTGCATGTCTGGAGCCTGTGCTCCACAATGGGAGAGGCCACAGCAGTGAGAGGCCCTTGTACCACAAAAGAAAAAAAAAAAAAACTATTTGGTAATATCGTGCATATTTTCATATGCCTGTTGCTCATCTTTATGATTTCTCTGGAAAAATGTCTGTTCAGATTATCCACCCATTTTTTAATTGGATTGTTTTGCTTTGTTTTGTTTTGTTATTGAGCTGTATGGGTTCTTCATATAGATTGGATATTAACCTTTTATTGGATATATGATTTTCAAATGTCTTCTCCCATTCAATAAGTTGTCTTCTTATTTTGTTGATGGTTTTCTTTGCTGTACAGGAGATTTTCAGTTTGATATAGTACACTTGTTTAGTTTTGCTTTTGTTGTCATTTTGTTTGGATTCAGATCCAAATAAATATCACCAAGAGAGAAGTCAACATCACTGATCATCAGGGAAATGCAAAAAAAAAAAACACAATGAGATATTACCTCACACCTGTCAGAATGTCAGTTATCAGAAGGAAGAGAAATAACAAATGTTGGTGAGGATGTGGAGAAATTGTAACCCTCCTGTGCTATTGGTTGGAATGCAAATTGGTGCAGCAACTATAGAAAACATAAAGGAGATTCCTCAAAAAATTAAGAATAGAACTACCATATGACCTAGAAATTCCACTTGTGAGTATTTATCTGAAGAAAACAAAAACACTAATTCAAAAAAGATATATGCACCTTTATATCCATTGCATTATTTATGACAGATAAGATACAGAAGCAACCTAAATGTCTAGCAATGGATGAATAGACAAAGATATTCATCAGCCTTATAAAAGAATGAACTCTTGCCACGTGCAACAACGTGAATGGACCTAGAGTGTAAATTGAAATAAGTCAGATAGAAAAAACAAATAATGTAAGATTTCACTCATATGTGAAATCTAAAGAACAAACCAAACCAAAACCAAACAAAACTAAAAAAATACAGAGAACAGATAGGTGGTTGCCAGAGGGGAAAAGGGTTAGGGGGTGGACAAAGTGGGTGAAGGTGATCAAAAGGTACAAACTTTCAGATATAAAATAAAGAAGTCATGAGGGTGTATTGTATGACATGGCGACTGTAATCAATAATTTACTTCATATTTAAAAGTTGCTAAGATAGTAAATCTTAAAAGTTCTCATCATAAGAAAAAATGTGTTTTAACTTGGTATGATGACAGATGGTAACTAGACTTATTGAAGTGATCATTTTGCAATGTATACAAATGTCAAATCATTATGTTGTATAGCTGAAACTGTATGTCAACTACATTTCAATAAAAAATAAATACATTTAACAAAAGTGAAAACAGAAGATGTTAAAGGCAAATACAGAAGGTTTCATGTCTGTGAGCAAAACTTAGCTCTTTTGATGTTGAGAAGACTGGGTTTTCTAAGTAATCAAAGACCAGATAAAGTTCATGTGAAGCACTGTAAATTATTTTGGCAAGACACAACATCTTTGCTGCTTAGGTAGATAACTGAAATGTTTAAAACAAACAAACAGAACAAAAGCAAAAACAAAAACAAAACAAAACAGAAAATTTTCATCATCTGTTATCAAAAGCAGACCAAAAGTCCAAAACTTCTTTCTTCTTTTAATTGAGAGAAAACCAAAATCTAATTTTGTGCCAGTGTCCTTTTGATATAAAAACTTAAATAAATCTATCCCAATCTTATCCAGCTTGACCATGCATAAAATTCCTTTCCTAAGGTCTCTTTCCACAAAACTTCTACAACTTTTTCCTATGTTTCTTTTTTATTCATTTTTTTTCATTCTGCAACAATCATTCTACTTCTGTTAACTACTTTTCATAAGTAGTTGCTTCCTTTCACTTCTATTATTTCTAACTAGTTTTAATTACATGGAGAGATTAGAATTCCTAACGTCTAGAATTTTTTTTTTTTTTTTTTTTTTTTTTTTGTGGTACGCTGGCCTCTCACTGTTGTGGCCTCTCCCGTCGTGGAGTACAGGCTCCGGACGCACAGGCTCAGCGGCCATGGCTCACGGGTGAGCCGCTCCGCAGCATGTGGGATCTCCCCAGACTGGGGCACGAACCCGTGTCCCCTGCATTGGCAGGAGGACTCTCAACCACTGCACCACCAGCGAAGCCCTAAAAATTGAATTTTGTTAATCTTCACAAAGACCCATAAGAGTAGTAGAGTCCCTTGCCTGAAGTCAATAGCCAGCAAAAGACTTATTTTTCCTTTGCTGAAGACTAAGCTCTCCCCAGGAATACTGACTCTCTTTAGCAAAGAGAACTACTGTAACATGTTTTGTAGGTTGGTGTCCTGCTTACAGTGTTGCATTAGAAAAATTAATCTAACAGGAGAGGCCAGGAGAAATAATAAGATGTGGGGACACAATTTAAAATGCAATATTGTTCAGCTAAATTCTTACAAACGACTTGAAAAACGTTGATGGCAGATAGGGTGGATTAAGAAAGAAAGAATCCATTCAATTGAAAGGAACTTGTCAAAAGTAAAGACATTTTTTGTTACCATGCATTTCAGAGAGGATGTTCCTTGGAAGGATTCTTTGTCTTCATAACTTTAATTTAGATCCAATAATACAAACCAAAATATTATCTTAATTCCAGAATACAGTGAAATTTACTCACATATGTCAAGGCCACAGCTACTTTTAGTCCCCAAGCTTACAAATTGGTATTTTTGATACATTTCTTTCAACTTCCTATAAATCTTGTCACCTAGTTTCATCCATTAGTTCTTAACAATATTTATTCACATATACTTCCTTAATCCAAATTATGTCTTGAAAAAAAAATCTCATTTGCTTACTATTTTATTCCAAATTTAAGAATTCAAAACTGAAATGCTAGAAGGATACTTTTTTTGCACAAGAAAAGTCTGCTTGATATTGTAAATCTGAAAATGCACATTCTCTAATTTCAAATCTGAACTTCCTTGGACCAAATCACTGTACCTCAAACAATATATAAACTTGGTAGGGTATCTCCTCTGACTTCTTCCAAAATTCAGCCTTACTACAGTTTCAGCTTCACCACATGAAATGTATGTGCTGAAATGTCTACACCATGATATGTTATTGATCCATCAACGTAAAACATTTCTCCTGAGTTGTTCATTTGATCCTTATAAGAAGTAGGTGAAGTAATAGTGGTGCTCTCTGTAACAAAGATGACAAAAATTAGATATTTAAATTTACTTCTCTAGGGGAGAAAAAATAAATTTCCCTTTATCGTTTTATGTTCTTGGCTGAGATCCTCCTGCCCCCCATAATAAAAAGGGTAAGAGAAGAAAAACAAATTTGATAACATACATCTGTGCAAGAGCCCCACAAAGATATAAGGCTCAAAGAAATGATCAGAGAAGGAAGCTTTTATATCTTTTAGACAAAGAAACAATAAATTTGTGAAGAATTGATAAAACAAAGAGGTTTGTGCTAAAGGTAGTAAAATGGTGAAGAAGCGACAAGTTCTTTTTGCACAGTTTTCTTGGCCCTGAATTCCCTGTCTCTGGTGGTAAGTTTGCCTCCACCTTCCTGGTACAGAGAGGGTACCTTTCACATGGGAGATTTATCCCCTGCTGCCAGGAGGGCAAAGGAGGGTCAGAGTGTCCTTCTTGCACTGGCTGTTTTTCAAATACCTTTAATTCAAAATAATCACTACACCAAATGGCGTGTTTTGAGGTGACATATTCTGAACCCTTACACTTCACATACTTAAATACTACCATGTACCAGAGGAAATAATTTTATCATTGCTGCTTAAAAGCAATCCCTAGAAGGGTAGATGGAGCCAGTTCTCAGCTCGTTATTAGATGATTTTTAAAATCATCTTTCTGTGAAGACAGGCTGACCTCAATGAGGAAAGAGTTCCCCATTAAAGTAAACCTAAAGCAACAACAGTTGTGATAGTAACAGCCATTACTTTCTTCCCCTCCTTCACCGCACACACTGAGCGACATTCATTATGGTGCTGATGGTGGGCTGAATATTTTGGCCAATAAGTCGAACTAGCTGCCTAATACAGGACATCTGTAAATCTGATTCTTAGGGAACTGGATTATGTGTCTTTATATTATCAGCTGTTTGGGGAGATGAAAGCCATCTGACGGATCACTTAGATCAGCAGGTCTGATGAAGTTGATGTGGTCCACTTAGGCAGTTGACCCATTGCTTCTACAATCCACATCTCAAGCAAGAATTTACCTGGGAATGTGAATACTTATATAATTGTCTTATTAATCAGAAGTGGTTGTCAAAACCTGTAAACTAATACATAACTAAAAACTATCTACCAAAATGGGATGTTTTTAACCTGCTGTGCTTCTGGTTATGCCTCTTTTCTCAGCTATGATTATAATGTGAATGTATTTATTTTAAGTGATGGATAGTGTAATCATTTTTCACATTTGTTCAAAAAGTGAATTTTGCACCTCTAGCAGTATTTTATTTTAATAGAATCATGTCATTGCAGGGAAAGTACATAAAGATTGCTCTTCTTCTATGACTTAAAGGGAAGTTGTTTTCTAAAACTCAGACATTGTAGTGTATCTGCTGTAATTACACTTCCACAATTATAGTTTAATAAGCTGTGAAACACCTACGGGTACTCCACATGGTAATTTCTGTGACAGCACAGAGAGTGGGTAGAGCCTGTCAGGTTGGAATGCAACTGCATTTAAAACTGCAGCAACAGTTTTGATGGTTCACATTAATAATGGTTGAGTTCACACATACCTCATACATTTAAAAATATTTAAAACACGATTAACACCTGGCTAACTGAATTTGCATCTTTCAGACAAATAAAAGACAGAGTATTCCTCATTTTTTAGTCCCCTGAAGCCCCCTCTTTTCATGGTGTTTAAATTCCAAAGCAGAAATCTCTCTCTTTTCTTTTTTTCTTTTTCTTTTTTTTTCCTTTTTCAAAGTAAGAAAATCTCTTTGCAGTCTGACAGACATGAAATGTATTCTGACTTGACCATTTGAATAAACATATTTAGGCAAGAAACTTGAACTCCTAAAAGACTCAGTTTCCTTTCCTGTAAAATGATGATTATACTATGAATATTATGGGATTTTTTAAAAAGAATAAATGAGTTTAGGTATATAGAGCAGTTAGAAGGGCAGAACAAAGTCCTAAATGCTGGTTATTATTTGTCCTCTGAATGATATCAGAGCACACCCACTTACAATTTCAGACCATCCCTTCTCCTAAGCTTTTGGTTATCATGTTACCTTACTTATGTTCAATGGTACTATGCATGTGAATCTCTGTGGTTTTAAAAAAGGTAGTAATACCAGCTATTACCTAGGAATACTTTCAGCTACGCTATACATACCACTTAGAAGATACCTCTCAGTCAGCTACCATATAGATGTAATAGTAACCACTGCATATCTGACACAGTTCACTTCACTGGCCTGTGAAAACCCACTGTTGGCAATATGGAACGCCAAAGCAAGGGCTCAAAAAACTTATGCTGTCATATGTTTTTGAATCTCTGTCAATCTAGGTAAAGTACCTGAAAGAAAACTTGGGACTCACAGATTGAATATTTGTGAATGTGGTTATTCTCATGTTCTCTCCACCTCTTATGGAGATAGGATGGTTGCCCACCTACTATTCATAGTTTATTATTTCCAGAGTTGATATCCACTGAGACAAAGACTCAAGGAAAGTAAATATTACTGATTTGTCTATTCAGTAAAATTAAAGTTCACGGATGCAAACATCTGCTTGGATCATTCAGAAGATCTGACACTCTGAACTTCAAAGAGAGTCAAAATATTCCACACAAATTATTTGAGAAAAAAGATAACTCAGCAATAAATCTAGAGAATGCTCCTTTCATGGTAGGCCTGCCTCTGTATCCTTACACAGTTTTTACAGATGTCTCTTGGGTGAGGGAAGAGAGGATATGGGTTCTTTAGAACATCTCCAGGATTTATTTCATGGGAATGTGGTGGGGGTAGGTGGATGGATCTCTCTCTTAACTCCCCAAGTTCACTTAGATCACTTAAAATGTTCTCTAACCATCAGGGCATTATCAATATTCCTTCATTTGTTATATATTTTTTTTTACCCTTGAAGCTATTTTCTCTTTGGAAATTTTGAATGTGTTTGTTTACTTTTGTTTGTTTTCATTTAAAGATGGAAATTGTAATATAATATTCAGGAGATACACTTCAGGGAGCTAAGATCAACCTAATATGTTAGGGACATTCTAACTCATTATAAGCAATGTGAATCTGCACCCATTCTCCTTCAGCTAAAATTGAAACTCCTAAGACAGAAATGTTACCTGAATTTTTCTCCATTTTTCTATTTCAATTCCCTTAGGCAAAAAAAAAAAAAAAAAAAAAAAATCATATGCTCAAAAAGCTACTAGAATGTTATTTCCCTAAATTTGCATAGCCTGTGAGACTGATGTGAAATGAAATCACTAAGATAAGTTAGTCATAAATAATATATATATAGATATGCTGGCTTTCTATGAGTGAGCATTGAAAACATACCATGTACTTTCAAGACAATATATCCAGGTGATCCATGATCTTATCCATTGGATTAGAACCAAGGAAACAATATTTTAAACATATTTTGCATTTTAATGGTAATCAAAGACGTCATAAATACTAGGCTTGGTTGTAGCTGATAAATATATGTTCAAATTCTGATCCAAAATTTAAATTTTCAGAAGGGCTACTGTATTAGTTTGTTAAGATTGTCATATTAAAGTACCACAGCAGACACCCATTCCTCACAGTTCTGGAGACCAGAAGCACAAGATCGAGGTGTTTTTAGGGTTGGTTTCCTCTGAGCCCTCTTTCCTTGGCTTGTAGATGGCCACCTTTTGTCCTGTCCTCACATTGACTTTCTATTGTGTGTGTCTGTGTCCTCATCTCTTCTCATAAGGACACCAGTCATACCAGAGTACAGCCTATTCTCATGACCTCATTTTAACTTAATTACCAATGCTCAGTCTCCAAATACAGTAACATTCTGAGGTACTTGAGGTTAGAATAGAACCTAACCTAACTTTTAACAATAGAAAACTTTAACATATAAAAAGCTACAAATACACAACATCAAGAATACCTGAACAAGCATTATACACCTAGCCCTCTCTTGTAGTTCAGAGGATTCTTTGTATAAAGTCTTCCAGTCCCTCAGTCTCTTTAGCCCTCTCCTGGCCAAGGCTGTGCTCTGTCCCTGTCTCAGTGAGAGTCTGAGTCCCTGGGGCCTTGTTCTCCCACCACTTCCCATTCTGAATCTTTGGGACTATGTTCATCATCATCTCTGTCCCTTCTCCATGTGTCTGAACAGACATTTATAGTGAATTACTTGATTGCTACCCATCTTGAGTCCAACCTCCACTCATTTGTCTGTAATATTCTAGAAAAGATTGGGATGAGAAGAGTAAGGAAAGGTATTATAAGATCCCCTGCAGGGTTGGTCTCTGAGGCCAGCCGCTTTGTATGTTCTTCCATTTTATGCCTTGATAATAGTTGGTAAATCTTTAAGTCATGATTTTTAAAAATGTGTGGACTCCTAAAACTCTTGGAATTTCCAAAATGATAAGAGCAAAGGGAGCATCTTTTGTTATAATATTTGGTCTTTTGTTCTCAGTTCCTGAAATCACTCCAGAATCATAAATGTGAAATTAGTGTCCTGTTACTCCTATAACAAGTCTCTTTTAATCATACCTGGGTTTATGTATTGGGGGTCCAGGGCAGGCTGCTCCAAACTATGCCTCAACGGCTTATTGATTATTTTGAATTAAAGTTACTTAAGAAACAGCTGATATAGGAGAGCACCCTTTGTGCTATCTCCCTGAAAGTAGGAAATTAACCTCTCACCCGGAAGGTGCACTCCCTGCATCCGAAGGTAGAAAGATGCCCTTGTCACAAGTGATAGAGAATTCTAGCCCAAGAAGCTTGTATAAACAACTCTGTTACTTCTTTAATTCACTAACCCAAGACCAAATTCTGTTTAGATTCATTGTTAAGTAAGCACTCAAAGGCTAAATTTCTTTGTCCAAACAATTTCTCACTAAGGTATTATTTCTTAGTCTAAAAATGTATAAAATCTGCCTGCTTTGACCACTTCTTAGATCCCATTTCTATGAGACCTAAGAATTAAAATGTATTTCTTTTTTGCCTGTTAATCTGTCTTGTGTCAATTTTATTATTAGTCTAGCCACAAGAACACAAGGGGTAGAGGAGAAAAATCCCCCCTCCTCCACAATGTTAAGGAAGTGACTTTTGGAAAGACCCTAAGGATGGAGGCTGTTTGCCAGGGAATCAACCTTATGATTAGAGGACAATTTTAAAAAGTTATGTAATAGGGACTTCCCTGGTGGTCCAGGGGTTAAGAATCTGTCTTCCAATACAGGGGATGCAGATTTGATCCCTGGTCAGGGAACTAATATCCCACATGCCATGGGACAACTACACCCATGCACCTCAAATAGAGAGCTTACGTGCCACAAACTACAGCACCCATGCCCTCTGGAGCCCTCGTGCCAACACTGGAGAGAAGCCTGAACACAGCAACAAAGAGCCCTTGTGCAACAATGAAAAGCCTGTTCATTGCAACAAAAAGATCCTGAATGCCACAAAGAAGATCCTGCCTGCTGCAATTAAGACCCAACACAACCAAAAAAATAATTAATTAATTAATTTAAAAAATAAATTATGTAGTAGAATCCTGAGACTCATAATATTATACTTGAAATGACTTAAATGCAATGGGAAATTCAGTCATAAATAATTAAACCAGGAGATTCACAACGTGAATGAAATACAACAATCGACAGACACTAACATCAAGATGAAACAGATGTTGGAACTATTGGACTAGGATTTTAAAACAGCCAACCTAAAAATGTTCCAGTGAGAAATTACAAGTGCTCTTGAAACAAACAAACAAAAAATCCAACAGAGGAAAACAAATTAGAAGAACAAACTAAATAGAAATTATGATTTGGAAAAGAAAAATCACTGCAATAAAAACGGACTGTATGTTTGCAAAAGTACAGTGAAAAAGACAGAACATAGAATCAGTGAACATGAAGATAGACAAAAGAGTTTACCCAATATAAACAAAAAGGAGAAAATATTTCATTGCATTTTAAAAATGAATAGAATTTCAGGGACTTTAGGATGATACCCAAGGAATTAACATTTGCATAATGAAAGTCCAAGGAAATGAAGAGAGATTAGGATTGAAAAATGCTCTTAGAAATAAGGGCTGAGGAATTCCCAAATGAAAGAAGAAAGCATAAACCTATGGATTCAAGAAACTGAGTGAATCTCTAATAGGATAAACCTCTCAAATTTATGTCAAGACACATGCAATTGAACTTCTGAGGACAAAAGACAAAAAAAAAAATCTTCAAAGTAGCCAGAGAGAAACACAAATTTGATTGATGAAAGATTTTGTATCTGAAACAATGGAATGCAAAGAGAAGTGTCAATTTTTTAGACATAACCAAAAGAGAACTGCAGTGGCTGTAGTAATATCAGACAAAATGGACTTTAAAGCAAAAATATTACTAAAGATAAAGAGGGATATTTATGTCAAAAGTGTCAGTCCATTAAAAAACAATTACAAACGTAGATCCATCTAACAACAGAGCCCCAAAGAGAAACTGACAGAACTGAAAGAAGTAGACAATTAAAAAAAAGTAATTGGAGACTTAAAATCCCACTTTCATAATAGGCAAGTAGACAGAAGATTAACAAGAAAATTGAAGACTTGAATAGCAGTATAAACAGATTGCATAGTCATTTACAGTATACTCTATTCAACATCAAAATATCCATTTTTCTCATATGCTCATTAAATGTCCTCCCAGATAGGCCATAAAGCAAGTCTTAATGGATTTAAAAGGGTTTATGTCATACAATGTATATTCTCTGAACAAAATTGAATGAAATTACAAATAAATAACAGAAAATTTGGATAATTCACAAATATGTGAAAATTAAATAAACTAACCTAAGTAGCATATGGTTCAAAGAAGTCACAACAGAAATTAGAAAATACTTTAAGATACATGCCTAAAGGTACAACATACCAAAACTTATGAGACACACATAAAATAATGTTTAGAGGAAAATTTATAGCTGTAAACACAATATTAATAAAGAAGGAAGATCTTAGGTAATTCACCTAAACTTCCTCCTTGAGACAATGGAAAAGTAAGATCAAAATAAACAAAAAGCATGCAAAAGAAGGAAATAAGAAAAGTTAGGTTAGAGTAGAAACTAGAATAAAAAGAATAGTAAAACAATAGAGGAAATCAGTAAAATAAATATTGGGCTTTGAAAAGATCAACACAATCTACAAACCTTTAGCTAAACTGACCAAGAAAAAACAGAAAACTCAAATTACTAAAAACAGAAGTAAAGAGAGTCTTTAACACCAAGAATGACCCTAATGAAAATGATTCATGAAAAATATAGAAAATTTAAGACAATATATTAAATTCGTAATTAAAAATTGTCCAGCGAAGAACAGCCAATAGTTTTACCTGTGATTTTTGCCAAATAAGAAGGATTAACTTCAATTCTTTACAAACTTTTCCAAACCAGAGAAAGACATCACATAAAAACTACAGACCAATATCTCTTCTGTATATAATATATACATACTCAACACAATACTAGTAAATTGAATCAAATGACATAGAAAATGGAGTATACACTATGATCAAGTAGAATTTATTCAAGGAATGCAAGGTTTTTGTTTCTTTTGTTTGTTTGTTTTTTTGTTTGTTTTTAACATCCAAAGTCTATTAATATAAAATTACACATCAATGGAATAGAATAAAGGATAAAAAATACTCATCTCAACATGTAGAAAAGCATTTTACCAAATCCAACACATATTCATGAAAAAAAAAAACTCTCAACAAGCTAGAAATTAAAGGAAATCTCCTCAACCTGATAAAAATGTCTACAAAAGTCTGCAACTAACATCATACTTAATGATGAAAGAATAAATTATTTCACCCTAATGTTAGAAAACATATGAAGATGCTCACTCTTATTAATTCATTTCAACATCTTCCTGCAGGATCTAGTCAGGACAACTAGAAAAGAAAATGAAATAAAAGACATCCATATGGAAAAGGAAGAATTAAAACTGTATGTATTCACAGATGACTTGATCTTATAGAGAGAAAATACTAAGATATCTGCTAAAAAGATATATCTTAACTAAGAAACAAGTTCAAAATGTCAGCAGAATACAAGATATGTATTTAAAAATCACTTGTACTTCTATACTAACAATGAAAAATATGAAAAAAACTGAATTAAAAGAGCAATTCCATTTGCAACAGCATTAAAAACAATAAAAATAAAGGAGACATAAATAAATAAAAAGATACTAACTTAAAACATATTTTAAGATGGCAGTACTTATCTAATGGATCTAAAGATTCAGTATAATACCTATCAAATTTCTAGCTGTTCTTATTTTTTTTCCAGAAATTGTCAAGCTCCTCCTAAAATTCATATGGAAATGAAAGGGACCCAGAATAGTAAAACCAGTTTTGAAAAAGAAAAACAAATTTGCATGACACACATTTCCTGATTTCAAAACTTACTACAAAACTACATAATTAAGACATTGGGATACTGATATATATGGATATACAGGTCAGTGGAATAGAATTGAGAGCCCAGAAATAAACCCATACATAAGGTCAACTAATTTTCAACAAGTGTGCCAAGACAATTTAATGGAGAAAAAAATCATTTTGACAAATAGTGCTGAGAAACTGGATAGCCATGTGTCAAAGAATAAAGCTGGCCCCCATCTTACATTGTATACAAAAGTTAACTAAAAATAGATTAAAGTTCTGTATGTAAGAACTTCAAATATAAAATCTTAAAAGAAAACATAGGCATAAATCTTCATGATCTTGGATTAAGCAATGGTTTCTTAGATATGACTCTAAAAACACAACAACATAAAACAAAATTAGAAAAAATAAGGTGGACTTTATTAATATTAACTTTTTTTTTGGTCCAAAGAGCACTATCAGAAAAACAAATTCACACATGAAAGAAATATTTGCAGATCCTATATTTGATAAGGGTCTAGTATCTAGACTGAATAAAGAACTATTATTACTCAACATTAAAGACAGTTAATCCAATTTTTTAAAACTGGAAAAATGGTTTTAAGATATATTTCTCAAAATATTAAAATGGCCAATATGCACATGAAATGATGCATATTTCAATATCCTTAGCCATCAGAGAAAGGCAAATCAAAACCTCAATAAGGTACCACCTCACACCTGCTAATTTGAATATCATTGAAAAGATGGACAATAACAAAGTTTGGCAAGGGGCTGGATAAATAAGAACTCTCTATATATAACACAGCTGGTGAGAATGCAAATAGACAAATTTCTTTGAAAGAGTTTGGCAGTTCCTCTAAAGGTTAACCATAGAATTACCATATGACCCACCATTTACTTTTCTAAGTATATGCCCAAGATAAACCAAAATATATGTCCACACAAAAATACATTAATATTTATAGCAACATATTCATAATAGCCAAAAAGTGGAAACTATCCAAATGCAATCAACTGAAGAATGAATAAGCAAAATGTGGTATATCTATAACTGGAATATTTTGGAGCTATAAAAGGGAAAGAAGTACTTATATAAACGACCTCATGGATGGACCTTGAAAGCATTTTACTAAGGGAAATAAGTCACTCACACAAGGCCATTTCCATTAATATAAAATGTTCAGAATAGGCAAATCCTGAGAGATATAATGTAAATTTCAGCTTAGGAGGGCAGGCTGGTGAGAGGAGAAATTAGAAGTGATTATAAATAGGTATGGTGTTCTTTTGGGGGTATTAAAATTTCTGAAATAGTGATGGCTGCACAACTCTGAAGATTCTAAAAATTATGGAACTGTACATGCTAAAAAGGTAAATTTATGGTAAGTGAATTATATCTCAATAAAGGTATTACAGAAAATATAAATATAAAACTAAACACAACACAATTGTGTACAAGTAAAACTGGGTAAATCAGAATGAGATTCATGATTTGTATCAATATCAATCTTGGTTATGATAATGTACTGAAGTTTTGCAATATATTACCACCATGGGGAAACTAGAAAATGTTTATTATTTTTACAACTAGATGTGAATGTGTAACTATCTCAAAATAAAAATTTTAAACAACAAGAAGAGAGTAAAAATAGGAGGGGGATTGTGGGGATTAACTGTTTTCTTTCCTAGGTCTCTGCACACAATGGAAGCTTAGGGCAGAGAAGGAGTCATTCTGCTTATTTTAGGGAGAATGAGGAACTCCCAGAAGAGCTTTAACCAAACATATTATTCTCACAAAATCTCTCCCTTCTTGAGGTGACAAAAGACTTCAGGCACACTCCCATTGATACTCAGTGCTCAAAGACAATGTAGGAAAACTTCCATGCCAATAACCATTAAAGCATATAAAAGAATATTTGCCCTGCACACTTGTGAAAAACAGCAGAACAGGTTTTATGTGAACTACTGCAATAGGGTAGAGAGACTTCAGCATAAAGGTGAACTCTACTTCGAATGTAGCAAAGGCATCTGGAGCCTTACAGATGATGATCAAAGTGAGGGGTCAGTGGATGGAAATTACTAAAAGGAACATCAGGGGAGAGGGATTCTTATAAATTGGCCTGACAGGATACTTGCTAAAGGTAGGCCAGGACAGACACCAAAGGTGGGGACTTGATAGAGTATCAATGCAGGGGACTGGCTAAACTGATTTAGAAGGATTCTTTGCTAAAATCTGAGCTCTGCAAGGATGGACAAGAAGGCTAAAGTCAAGGTCTCATTGAAAAGAAGGCTCAGAGGATCCTTACTAAAGTTTGGGCAAGGAAGAAGTTCATGTTAAGTATATTCATTAATAATATTAAATCATTTAAATTATTTAGATAAACCAACTGTAATATGTGTATAATAAGTACATTCAGACTGTGAAGCATCTTTTACAACTTTTGATTGAAATCATACACCAAATTCTGTTTTGCTTTGTAGTATTGTGGGAGTTTTATTATCCTTTGTTTTATGTATGCAATCAAACAAATGGTAAAAGCATTTACAGGTGCATGAGGATTTATTTCACTGAGAAAAATTTGTAAAATCTCCCTATCCTAACATAGCTGGACGGTTTCTCAATTGTACTCCATTTTGCATGTATACACTTGGCCTTTGAGAGTTATTTCAGATTCAATTGCATTATTTATATTCCATAAGTGCACAAGGGATCTTTCTGTATCTTTTCTTACAACTGGGTGTGAATCTACAATTATCTCAAAATAAAAGTTTTAACAAAAACAACAAAAAATTGAACATTGTACATAGTACATTGAAGGTGAGTAAATGTGATGGCAGGTTTATGGTGCCAGTGACAATTTTAACCAAATTGGGTGGAATAAGGATGTTGAATTAATTTTGTATTTGTTCTCTGTAGCAGGGAGCATACACTGTTGTCTCAAGTTTATGTGAAAACCTCTCCTGAGGCTATTTCCTTTTATTTGGTATTTTTATTTCACTTATATTAAGAAGAATTTTAGGTAAAATAAAATAAAAATCAATTATATAATGAAAACAAAAAAATGTAGAAACAGATCAGTAGTTGACAAGGGTTAGGGGTAGGGAGTTTGAGCATGAAGGGGTTTCATGAGAAATTATTTGGTGTGCTACAATTGTTCTGCATATAGTCTGCAGTGTTGACTATGCAGATCTTTGCATTTGTCACAACTCATAGAACTGTATGTCAAAATGTGACTTTTTTCTATATGTAAACACAAACATTTTTAAGAACATTTTAAAAAAATGACATAATGCAAACAAAAGACTGGAAAAGCAATGACAAAAATATAAGCATATCATAAATCTTGGATAATTATGTTGAGTTCTGTCTTAAAGAATTGTGTACAGGGTGTACACCCTGGAATTGAAGCATGCATTATTTTATACTTTGGAACTCTGTGATAGAAGTAAAGGTCAAACATGTTGTCATCTATCATGAAAAGTTTTCTAACTTGTTCCATACCATAATTTATCAAATAATCTAATTAAATTGCTTAGCATATAATTACATGAAGCATATCTAAAGTTATGCAATTATAGGTACATGAGAAATGTTTTTGGTATATCACCGGAGGCCTGGAAAATATAAATGACAAATCACATGTTCTGGAATAACAACTTCCTTCTATGACTACCATAAATATTATTCAGTTAAATTAAATTAAAACATCGAGGAAATAAATTTTATACTCTTGAAATGAAGCTAAATGACTATAAATCACTTAACAAAGATGTTTTTCTGTAACTGCAGTATTCCTCTAAGCTAATTTGAGAGAGTGTAGATCACCTTTCTCATATGCTTTCCCAGGCAGGAATGAGAGAATCTTCATGTAGGCAAAAGACCATCCATATTCTCTGCACCTGGAAAAACTAAGTATAATCAGGACCAAACTGTAACATTCTTACTAGGTACCTGCCTGGCTGCTAGGTATCTCCATAGAAACTATTTAAACATTTCTCTTAGAAAAGTGTAGCTCTCCTCACAGTAGAACTATTCACATAGAACTTTCAGAGTAATTATTCAAAACTGTGCTCAAGAAAAAGTCTACTTGATAAACTATTCATCTTCTCAAATAATTTGGGAATTTCTTTCCAAAAGAAAAATACTGCTTTATGGCATGAATTTTGCATGTGTTTTAAATTGAGATAAAACCCTCACCTATGTTTAAACTGTTTTTTGTTTGATACACCAAAGTTAAAGGAAATACATCTGGTGTAATACTTTCAGAATACACAGGGAAGGAAAAAAAACTTGCACACTCTTAATCTTTTGGACATAGAAATAACATTTCTCAATATTTCTTTGGAGCTTGCTATTTTCATTAAAAAAATCAATTGCATTTTCCATTAATAATATATTCTTATGAAATGTAGTTAAAAATGTCTACAAATGTTTAGCCTCATGACTAAAATTGTAGGTGTTGGAGTTTACAGCTAATGCCTAAATCCAGCTACTTCTATTTATTAGCTTTAATCATTAGCTAAATTACTTCACCTCTCTAGGCCTTATTTTTCTGTAAATGGGAATAATAAATGTCATTAAACTCTCCAAAGTGAGTTTGAACTAGCACAAACCTGGGTTTCTTGGTATTATACATAATGATAACTGCCAAATTGTGGTGGATTTGGTTTATCCAATACTCTAATCTCACTATCAGTTTAAACTAAAAGCAAATCTCAGTCTAAGTGCTTCCACACAGTTTATATAGGTCTATTTTATTGCCAAATAAACAACATTAAACAATTCATATAACTGATATATGCACAAGGCAAAGTTTCAACACTCTGTCTTTTCATGTGCTACTATCACAATATTGCATGAAAGATAATGCAAATGCCATGCCACAATACTCTAGGTTCTATTTCCCTTAAATTCAGCATCAGTAAAGCAGAAACCCTCTGATCTGATGTCTAGATAAGTGCCCATGATGGTTAATTTTCTATGTCAATGTGGCTAGGTCGCGGTTCCCAAATATTTGGTCAAACATTATTCTGAATGTTTTTAAAAAGTGATGCATTTTGGATGAGAGTAACATTGAAATATGTGGACTTTGAGTAAAGTAAATTATCCTCTATACTGTGGTGGGCCTCATCCAATCAGTTGAAGGCCTGACTAGAACAAAGACTGACCTCCCCTGAGCAAGAAAAAATTCTGCCAGTAGACTTCCTTTGGATTCAAGCTATAACTCTTTCCTGAGTCTCCAGTCTGATAACTTACCCCATCAGATTTTGGGCTCACTAAGCTTCCACAATTACAAGAGCCAATTTCTTAAAGTCTGTCTCTGTCTTCATCTCTGTCTCTGTCTCTGTCTCTCTCTCTCTCTATCTATCCATCTATCTATACATGTCCTGTATCCTGTATCCTATTATACTATTGGTTATGTTCTCTGAAGAACTCTGATTAATACAGTGCCCAAACTAAAGGAACAGTTATCAAGGTTCATTAAATTTTTATACAGTATTCAGGTAGGAAAGGGGAATATTTTAGCCAATCTTCCTACCTTGTGTCATAATTTTAGTACTGAGACCACCATTTCAAACATTCTTCATATTGATGACCACAGAAATCCTACTTCTGACAGTATATTACCTGGTAATGCCTCTGGTGTTGATCAAGGTAAGGAAAGCTGAGCTACTTGTGAGGGCCACACCCTGAGTGTGATCATTTCCATCAAATGCCAGCCTTATAAGTGTGGCTTAAAGTAATGACTTCTTTATATCCTGGTGTCTATTTAGAACATTTAAAGGTAGCTTACAGTATGTTAGCTAATAATAGCACACTCTTTATAAGGTTATTAATGTTGCAGCAAAACTAGAAATGAAGTTTTCCCTCTCCTGAGAACAAGGAAAATAAAGAGAGCAGTGAACAGGCTAGAGAAGAAACATAACCTGGCCTGAAAGAGTTAATCAATCCTAGAGTCTGTAGTTAGATTTGCCCCTCACAAAGCTAATTTGTCACCCCTAGCCCTGTGTAATTTACATTCTGCACCTGGTATTTGTTCCCCTTGTAATCTCTTGTAACAAATCACCACTTGTAGCTGTTTGCATTTCAGAAAGGAGGTTGCAGACCGATAACGCAGACTAACGGACCCAATTACTGGACTGCCAGACCCAATTACATGGTTGCCTGACTCCAGAGGTGACGGTTTCAAAATACAAGATCTTCACCATGTTGATCCTTATCACTAACTTTGGACTGTGAACCCCCCTATAAGAATCACTGTAATTCCTCGGGAATGGGGGGCACAGCTCTTGATGTGTTAGCCTACTGTGTCTTCCGTTTGCCTGGCAAAGAAAATAAAAACCCTCTCTATTTCTTATCTTCTAAATCTCTGTCTCCATATTTTTATTTGGCATAGGTGCACAGGGAGCAAATATTTTGGCAACATTAAGAGTTTACAAGTGAAACACTTAGACCAGTATCAGGGAGGTAGAAGGCACACAGTCAACATTAGTACTGATTGGATCCCTCTACTACAAAGATATGTCATCGGTTATTTAACAAACCAACTCTCTATAGAAGAAAATATTCATGACAAAATAAGAAAGATGGCAAACCTATGGAAGCTACCTACCCAATAAGTGCTTTGTAGTTTAGTTTTTTTTTTTTAAAGACTAAGGTATTTATATGACCATGAGGGGAAGATATCTTTTTTTAAGGAGAAAATAGAGTCATTCGGTAGAATGGTACTTCAGCCACAAAGTGTAGGATCAGGAAGCAGTGACTTCTTTTTTATATTAATTTTTAGTGTTACTATTTTAATAAGATCTCTCTTTTTTTTTTCTTTCTCTCTTTTTTTTTTTTTTTTTTTGCTGTATGCAGACCTCTCACTGCTGTGGCCTCTCCCGTTGTGGAGCACAGGCTCCGGATATGCAGGCTCAGTGGCCATGGCTCACAGGCCCAGCCACTCCACGGCAAGTGGGGTCCTCCCGGACGGGGGCACGAACCCGTGTCCCCTGTATCGGCAGGCGGACTCTCGACCCTTGCGCCACCAGGGAAGCCCTCTCTCTTATTTTATTTTAATTTTTTCCTTAGAGAGACCTAACTAATGGTATTCCAGTTTCGGGAACACATAGAAACTGAGAATATATCTTCATGTGTCCCATGCAGGAATACTATGAGGACTAAGAACTCAGTTTTGACAGTTTGGGGGAATTTCAGAAGGAATACATTTAAACATTTTTAATAATATGATTTGTTAATTAAGTTAGCTAAATTACCAAACTCATAGAATTACTTCTCTTAAAAAATACCAAAATATTATTTTTTTAAATTTACAGTTGGGCTTTAGGACTTAATTTTTTACTTGCTGATTTTAATACGTAAAACATTTTCTGTAGTATAACCTTCCCTACCATTGTAGTATAACTTTCCATTCCATAAATGGAATATTTCCTGTCATATCAGTAAACAAAGGATGTCATAGTCATCAGCGATTTCAGCCCTCCAGCATGAGCTGGTGAGCCCTGAGGAAACTCAGGAAGGAAAGAATACCTCCAATCTAGAAGCCATCAGACTGCAGCCACTCCCTATGGTGAGCCCTGAGGAAACTCAGGATGTGAAAATATAGGACACTGGCCCCAGATAGCTGAGGTGCACAGCAAAGGAATGATTTCAGGGAGCCCAGCCTCTTGCATCTTCCCATACACAGAAAAGTGCTAAATTCCTTAACTTGGGATATCTGGTTTTCTTTAATTAACAATGACCTTTTGAAGTTGAAACTACCTGCCCTTTGTTGCAAAACTTCTATATCACCCGCTCATCCCTCTCACCCTCCTACCCCCCACCTCCTCAGAGCAGTTCTCTCAGAGTTACTTGAGATGCTGCCTACTGGCAAGTCCTAAAATTTCCCACCAAATAAAACATAACTCTCAACTTTTAGGTTGTGAATATCTTTTTACTTGACACCATAACGGGAGATATTAAGAGTTCAGAAATAGAAATATCAGAGATTTTGGCTTCATGATCTGGAACTATCTATACAAATTTACTTTCTGAGACACCTTTAGGATGTTTGATAGAGCCCTGGCAGAGAATCAGAAATGCTATGTAGAGCTGTCTGCCATTCTTTAGCTCTAGCTCTTCAGCTCATAATGACAGACTACGGAATGGATTATAGAATCTCTTCATTCTCTTGCTCTTAACAGACCTTACTCTTGCCTCTACCTGAGAATGGAATACATGAAGGGGTATATATGTTTGAGGAGAGAAGACTGAGGGCAGGGTATCCTTTAACATGTAAGATTTCAGCCACAAAGGTAAATGCTAACCTCATGACAGAAAAATATGCAAATAAAGAATGAGTGTCAATTCGATTGACCCAAAGGGGATTAACCCAGTGGTAGCATAGAATTCCTCCAAAGGAAAGGAGAGCAGTGCGTGAGGGATGGCAGAGAATGCTGAACTGGTTTGTAAATGTGTTGATCCCCTCCACGAGAATCGGGGAGATTTCTGGAGACAATGGACAATCCTACTGTGTTGCTGTGGATATCTGTCCAGGTTGCAAGAGATATGGAAGCAGACTCCTGTCCAAAGGGGTAGGGGCTGGCAAGTCTTTCTAGAGTTTGTCAGATTTTAGCTCAACCCAACTTTGTCCCTGTAGTCAGTGGCAGGATCGTGAGCAGAATTTGGGCAAATGGACCAGGATGGCACACTGAGGAATGACGTCTTAGACTCTCTAGTTGAACATAGTTATATCATGAATAAGCTGATGACTTCCTGAACCTGCATTCAACATAATAGGAGCTTTTTCAGATCCTGTAGCAGAGGGACAGAGAAGACAAGAACGACAATAGGAAGGAGAAGCTGTCTTCCAATATCTACAGATGCGTGCTTGCACACACACACACACACACACACACACTGAGTATGGAATTTTCAATATATTCTTGCTGTTCCTAGTACTCAGTTACTCAAGAAATGTGGTATATTTCCACCTGCCACTGAACCTAGGACAGAGACACTGCCAGCATCAGTGTGTGTTTACAAGTACGTCAGGCTGTGCCTTTTTATCACTGTCCTAAGGCTCTCCAAGACTGTTGCTGCTTCTATGGTCATTGTTCCAATGACTGGACTTCTTCATGGCCATCACCCTGCCCCCTCCCTCCACCTCTATCTGCATTTTTACAAGGATCAGACAAAATGTGTCCTTCCTAATATTCATTTGATCTCTGCCTTTCTCTTTACTTCTCAGCTCCATGAATATTGGATGATAAATCAAAGGGTCTCTGGCAGTAACGTTATTTTTTTCTGCTTAGAGGACTTGCCCTTGTCCAATCACTAACATGGGTGATGGTTAAGAGAACTACTCAATTCCTACCCTATCAAGCCAAAGCTATGGAGAACCCATCTCTTATTTTGATTTTAAACCTACTCAAAAGAGGTCACGTACTTGGCCACAAGGAACAAATAACATTGGTAGTTTCCAAGATCTGCTGGGTGAGTCAGCAAGTTGGAGATTCAGGACTGTAGTTTCTTCCAAAGGCTGCCTGGCTTAAGACCCAGGAAGAGCAGTGTTTCAGTTTAAGTTCAAAGACAGGAAAAAAGTAGATATACCAGCCGGAAGGCAGTCAGACAGAAAATAATTCTCTCTTACTCAGGGGAGTGTCAGCCTTTTTTGTTCTAGGCATGCCTTCAACTGATTGGATAAGGTCCACCTACATCAAGGAACATGGTCTAATTGCTGAGTCTACCTATTTAAATGTTAATCTCATCCAAAAACCCCTGACAGCAACACCCAGAATAATGTTTAACCAAACTGCCAAGTAAAATTAACCATCACAGACACTCTCCAACATAAATTTTGTATATTGTATTTATTAATAGGCTCTATATATTTGTATTGAGGGCCTGCTAGGTGAACCACATGGTCTGTGCACAGGATGCATGCAGCAATATTGTTAGTGATCCGTCCAATCTCTTTGGAGTCTTTTTGACTGTTCTATAAGCTCTTCCTCCTGCTTTTGGGGCATTTTGCTTCTCTTGGTCTGTCCATGCAACTCTCAGTGGAGGAAGATCTGAGGGCTCCTGAAGAGACTTTGCAGTTCATATAAGCAGAGATCCAGAAGGCCTAGGAGCTTACCTCCTCCCCTCCCTACCTCATTGCCATGATCTTTAATCAATGACATTCCTGGGTGAGGATACGAAAGCCCAGCTCTCTTTTCTTTAAGTTGTGAGGACTTTTAGTTGGAATGTATGCTCCAGAATTCTCTGGTGGAAACAGGCTGAAGCTCTGACAGAATCTTCATGTGTGCTGGGCTTCTTCCCTATCTCCAGGCACTCTCACCGGCTTGTCCTGTGAGCACTTCCTTAGGAAACACTTGGAGATATTGCTTCCTGAATAAAGAAGGTGTGGGTGGTTAACTTGATGGCATTTCTAAACAAGGGACAAAGGCATCCTCTTCTCTGCTCCTAACCAAAGGTGAGTTTAGAAAGGTTATTTCAAGCCATTAGTAAAAATACTTTAATTACCTTGAGAAATCTTAATTTTTAAAAGTTGAGGTATAGTTAATTTACAATGTTTTTAGTAAGTGTACAGCAAAGTGATTCAGTTATATATATATATATATATATATATATATATATATATATATATATATATACATTATTTTTCAGATTATTTTCCATTATAGATTATTATAAAATAATGAATATAGTTCCCTGTGCTGTACAGTAGGTCCTTGTTGTTTACTTTCTTTATATATAATAGTATGCATATGTTAATCCTAAGGGAAATTCTTACTTTTAACAGTTAAATCTTTCTTATGAATTCATGAGCACACTGGATTTCTACACTAAGTTTTGCTTCCTTCTTATTTATCTGGGGTCAATTGAAGACACAGAGAAGATATATTTAATTTGCAAGTTTTGTTTTCTCCTATAGAACTTAATGTGGTAGCAGTTGCTCAGCCTCTGGAACCGTGAGCATATGCTGTGGTTCACAAGCCCATTAGAACCCAGAAACCTTACTCTCTGACAGGCTGAAGAGAATCCTGATGCTCTTCAAATAGACCAAAGCACCACCAGGTAGAGATCACCTCTACTTTACTCTTTATTGCTTCTTGGCACATTGGATGTACAGAGTGAATGCCTAAGTATAATCATATTTAAAATTGGTGACATTAGCAATTACAGTTTTTTAAATGTCACAGAGTTCTTTTCTCTTCATTCCACCCCAATCCCCACACTTCAGACACCTACTCTCAGAATGTTCTTGTCCTCATTACAATGTGGAAAAGAGCTGAGGACATAGAAAGTTGAGAGGTACAAGGGACATTAAAATTTATTCAATTTTACACCTCATTTCGCAGTTTGTTGCAGGCATTGGAGAATAATTCACTCGTGGAATTAGGTCTAACTTTAGTCTTTGACAACTTATGGAAAATTCAGTTTTGTTTAATAAAATGAGTTGCCACAAGGCTCACATACACAGGGAAAATGAAGATTTGGTTGTAACCCTGTCTTGACTTATACATTTTTGTTCTCACCCAAGAGTTTAAGGATCAGCTTATTCCTCCAAAGCTAATATACAGAGTTGGGGCTTAAAGTGAGATGTGATTTAGTGTGGTATGGGTGGGGGGTAGTCAAGAAGTTTATCACTGAAAAAATGTGAATTGTGAGTGAAGTAATAGGATTTGCAAGGCAGATTGGGGCTAGAATATGATTCATGTATGACACCAAAAGAGCTTAGATTATCACATGGGAAGTGAAGATCATTGACAGCTGTGAAGAAAGGAAACAATTTTTCTTCCTTTAAAATACATTTTAATTTAATTTTTTATTTCTAAATGAATAGGCTTTGTTTCTTAGAGCAATTTTCGGTTTACAGAAAAATTGAGCAGAAAGTACAGAGTTCCCATATATCCTTTCTCCTTTCCCCTTGTAGTTCCCCTATTATTAACACCTTATATCAGTGTGGTACCTTTGTTACAATGGATGAACTAATATTGTGGACACGGTGGGGGAAGGGGAGAGTGGGACAAATTGGGAGATCAGGACTGACATATATACACTGCTATGTGTAAAATAGGTAGCTAGTGGGAATCTGCTATAAAGCACAGGAAGCTCAGCTTGGTGCTCTGTGATGACCTAGGTGGGTGGGATGGGGAGGGGTGGGAGGGAGGTCCAAAAAGAAGGGGATATATGTATACATATAGCTGATTCACTTTGTTGTACAGCAGTAACTAACACAACAGTGTGAAACAATTATACTCCAACAAAAAAAAAAAAAGAAAGGAAACACTTTGATCACACTGGTATTTTAGGTTGTTCACTTGTTCTGAGAGCTTACAAAGTCTAACAAATCTGAGATACACACAAAATCCTACAAAATTTTAGAGGCAGAAGATGTTATTTCCAGTTGGGCAAAACCAAGAAAGATTGTGTAGTAGAAGACACCTGGCCTTAAAGATGAAGGACACTGATGGAAGGAGCAGTGTGACTGGATACAACATCCAATCCAGCTGGACCGTGGGTGGTTCAAGAGAAGTGAATGAGATGAAGACTCATGAGGGGAGTTGATTGTACATGGCATCTCTCAGGTAACAAAGAAAAACTTGGAACTTATTTCCTGAGTAATTTCCATGGACAGTAGTTATGACATTAAAATTATAATAGGCAATGTTGGATATATTTTACCAGAAGTTTTCATTAAATTTCACACTTCCTTCACTTCACTCTCTAAAATAAGCAAATAAGCACCAAGCTTGATTTGCAAATGATGTATCACATACTACAGCATGAATTATTCAATTTTCTTTGTAAAAATTTTGGACACTTCTCCAATGGTCTGAAAAGTCAGGCCATTCTCCAACGTCTTGGTCTTCTGTGAGTCCAATTCTGGAAAAAGACACTCTGATTTCATCTCAACTATCATGCCAATATAAAGACTTTAATACCCCTTGGCTTCCCTTTGGTCACTGAAGGATAATATCTCTCCTGGAGAAGGAAACAGAAGGGACTCTTGATTACTGACTGAAATTCCTTAAGGGTATGGGTAGTGCCATGCTTATCTCTTCTTCCCAGCTCCTAGCATATTTCTGTAATAAGTAAATAAAACTTAACCCTTAATAAATATACTTGTTAAAAAATGTGAGGTAAAGATATTAAATTTTAAATAAGCTGGAAAAGGGGAAGGTCACTGTAAAATGTGGTTAGCTTTGTCTATCCACCACTATCAAGGTATAAACCATAAGGGGCTCAAAGATGCATTTAATGTTATATTCTAAGGATGTGGAAATTTCCCCAAATGATTATTTGCACTGTATCTCAACAAATGAGAAAAGTTGTTTCTAGAGAAGCAAACACATTAGCTCCCCCCTGCCTCAAAAATAATAATAAAAACAAAGGAGTGAAGTCATACCAGTAGAAACAAACAAATATCCTTTCTTAATTTGAGGCCAAAATCACATTCTGAGTATTGTGAGAGTCAAGCAAACATACACACATGCACACACATACACACAAACACACACAATTTCATGCATTTCATGGGTCTCATCTAGTCAAAGAAGGCAATTCAGTGCATTAGGAAAGGCAATTTTTTTTTTTTTTTTTTTACTAACATTAAACTAAAAGCATGGGGACTGCTTGGGTAATTTTGCTTTGTAAAATACCATGGTTTTTGTGATCTTCAATTTAGTTTCCAACTATGAAAGAATGATTATTCAATGCATATTTCATCTGTTTTTCTCTGTTCCAGTTCTCTGGATAGAATGCCCACCATACCATATGTAGATTTTCCTTAAGAGGTGCATACTAGAATTTTAGGGTAAACTCTAAATAACTTTGTTTTCTGTTCTAATTGTCAATTGCGATGTCCAAATCACTTAGCATTTTTAATTGAATTTGTTTTTAGTTTGGCCTCTGATCTGTGGACCTTGTAAATTACAATGAGATTCTTTAATAGTAACAGGGTGAGATTTCTTTCTTGAATAAAGTGAAATAAATATTGCTAGCTTGAGGATAACTAAAAATAATTCAAGGCCAAGAACTTACTCTAAAAAACAACATAAAAATATCATATTTTTACTTTTGTTTTGTTTAGCAAGTCTATAATATTCCATTGCACAGTCAATCATAACACAAGCAAATAGGGTAATAAATTATATCTTTAATTCATTCCACTATCAATGGTCTGAGTTATTTTCCCTTTCTACATGTGAGATTTAACAAAATACTCTGTACTTACTAACTTTATTAATAGTCAATGTTATTTCCAAAGACAACTTAATACATGGATTTTAGGAGAAACAGAGATAAGCAGAAGTGAATTTTAACATTCATGTGAACTTCAATTATTTAATTTCCAATTAAAAATTCATTCTGTTAACTAATTAAATGCGTGTTTCATTGAATAACTTCTGAAAGAGATCTTAATGTGTTATTTGGGATCAATGAAAGTTCTAATAAAGAGGAAATTTAGGATATAACATGTAAGGTAAATTAGACAATAACTTTTCAGTTTTCTCTTCTAGTTTGAGTGTATACTTTGCTAAGAAGAATTTCTGATCTGATATGTCACATTAGACTAAACTATAAAATTATTTGGTAAACATTTTAACTTGATGGATAGTAAGCAGCATAAATTAGTGACTTCTTATCAGTTGTATGGATGTGGGTGGTTTACTTTAGCTCCCTGCACATTCCAAAATCCAAACTATGGAATTCTGTTAAGACATTACATGGACAGACATGTATAGTCTTAAATTTAACTTACATTAAAAAAATGAAAAAAAATGTGTAGTTATATATTAAAAAGCCATTAGTAATAAATATGCTAACTCAGTCACTTACTAATTCAAAAAATATTTATAGAGCATCTCCCATAATACCAAGCATATAGTGAACAAAGTAGAATAGCAGCCCTTGTGGGAGCTACATAACATAGATACTTAAATAATAAAGGTATATCACATGTATGTTAAAGGATATGAAATACAACAGGCAAACCAAAAAATAGCATCAACACAAAACCAACAACAGAGTAAGGTGAGGGGATAAAGAGTGTTGTGGAGTGAGGAGGGAATTTTAAATAGGAAACAACTAACTGAATAGTAATATTTGAAAATAAATATGTGAACAAAATGAGGGAAAGAGGAACAAAGTGTCTAGTGCCATGTTGGGAAGAGCTGGGAAGACAATTTCCCTTGCACAGTGGAGCAAGGAGAAGAGACTCCTAGGTGATGCAGAAAAGAAGTGGCAGGATCAGGCATGTTCAGACCTCCTAGAGCATTAGGAATTAGGCACTTATCCAGAATGCAATAGGGAACAATAGAGAGTTTGGAATCGGCAAATGACACAATCTGACATCCCAGTGAAAGAAACAAGCTGATTGCTGTAACTGGAGAAAAGTCAAGAAAACATTGTCATAATCTAGGGGAGAGGCATTGGTGACTGGCAATCAGATAATAACACAGAGTTAATGACAATTTTTGCAATTAGAGCCAACAGAATTTCCTCATACATTAGAGATATGGCTTTAAAAAAAGAAAGGAGTCAAAAGTTAAGATTAATTAGCAAATTTAGCAAGAAAGTTTAGCAAATTTGAACTTAAAATCAATACACCTCAGGCAATTAAACTTTTATAAGTGAAAATAAGCTTGAAACATAAACTTCAAAAATAAATTTTAAATGAAGAACAAAAAGTACTTAAATATAAATCTAAAGAAACACAAGCAGACCTTTTATGTAGAAAATAATATAAAACTACTGTAACTGATTAAAGGAGACTTAAGCTAAAAACATGGAGGTTTCAATATTTTAAGATGGAACTTTTTCAAAATTAATTAATTAATAGATTTAATACTATTCCAGTCAAAATCACAAGAGAATTTTTTGGGGACTGGAAGTTGATAAGCTGCTTCTAAATATTGGGCTGACCAAAAACTTCGTTTGTAAGAGCTTACAGAAAAACCCAAACGAACTTTTTGGCCAACCCAATATTATAGGACTGAAAGCCTTGAAGAGACAACTCAATCCTGAAGCAGAAGAGAAAATCTGGGGAAAAGGCCTGTCATATAATTATAGTAGTTCCAGGAATAAAAACAGAATGTTACTGGCTGAGACTTCAGTTGGAACAGAAAAATGAGCCTTAAAGAAACTAGTGAAAATACAAAACTTTAGTTATAATGAGGTTACTGTTGTATTTTGGGACAGAGCCAGAACCTTTAATAAATGCTGTTGAATCAATTGGTTCTCAGTATGAATGATTAATTAAATCAGAATTTTATCATAATCAATATATAAAATCAATTCACAGTGGATTATACACTTACAGGTAAAAAGAAAAGCTAAAGATATAAGAAAACATTGTTTGTCCTTAAGGTGAGAGAAGGTTTATTAAATAAGACCCCAAAAGTCTAAACAATAAATGAGATGATTAGTAAATTTAATTCCACAAAATTAAGTACTACTGCTCATTAAAAGACATCATAATGAGAGTGAATAGGTGAGACACAAACTGGGAGATAACAAATATAAAGCAGAAAGAATTAGTATCCAACACGTGTAAATAGCACTTACATAAAATTGAGAAGCAATTAATACAATGGAAATCAAATATAACTTTAGTAACAATAAAATATAACTGGTTTTATTAGTCTTAAGGAAATACAAGTCACAGTGAAATTCTGGTTTACACCACAAAATTTATAAAATAATAGAAATACAATATTGTCAAATGGATTATAAATCTTTTTCACTTCTTAGTCACTGTTGGTGAGAATGCAAATAACGACTTTGAAAGGCAATTAGGCATTCTGATTAAGGTTCAAAGGCATACATTTGTTAACCTAGCTAATCAACCTCTAGGCATGTGCCTTAGGACAGAGTTTCTCAACAGTGGCACTATTGACATTTTGGGCTGGAGAATTTTTTTGTTGGGGACATGGTGGTCCTGTGCATTGCAGGATCCCCTGACATCTACACACTAGATGCCAGTAATACTCTCCAGATGGTATACTCTGGAATGTCCCCAAACAGTGCCAAATGTCCCCTTGAGGATAAACTTGCCCCCAGCTGAGAACCACTCTTCTAGATAAACTTCTAAATATTTACCAATATGTAAGAACAAAATTGTTCCTAGGAACAAAATCACTTATTACCCACAAGCTAGAAACAAACTAAATGTCCCTTGTAGAATGAGTAAACAAGGTATAGTCTATTCGTACAGTACAAAACTATGCAGAAATGCAAGTCAATGAAATTTAGCCACACAATACATAGTTAAATTTCAGGAAAATAAAATTAACTGAAGAAAGCAAGTCACAGAATGATATGTTTAATGTGATTCAATATTTATAAATTATAACAACATACACAACTAGAAAATATGTTTGAAATTGAACAAATTTGCAGAAAAAACCAGAATAACTATGGATAAAATTAAAGTAATAAAGATGGGGAATTCAAGAGGCTGGTTTCCTCCAATTTGTGGAGAACAGTAAGAAAGCTAAGAGAGGCCTGGAGGATTAAAAGGGAAGACAGTGGTATATTTCTTGGGCTAGGCGGAGAAGGATCCTGGTGCTAATTTCATCATTATTTTTATACCAGTGGCCCTAAACTGGGGGTAATTTTGTCCCCCAAGTGGATGTTTGGAAATATCTGGAATTACCTGGGTTATCACAACTAGGGGGAGGGAAGTGCTCCTGGCTTCTGGTGCTGCTGAGAGAGCACAGTGCAAAATTGTCAATAATGTGGAGTTTGAGAAACCCTCCTTTCTTAACATATATGCTGTATTTTGTTGAAAATAGCCATATTTAATAAAAACACATATTGTTTAAAGACAGTTTACTGGTTTATTTAAAATATTATTAAAGTGAAAAAAAAATCCTCAAGTGAAATTTTCCTGGTCATCTTATTTCAGTAAGACAGCAAAAGGGAATTAATGTCCAGCAGGAGTTTGCATCTTTAATTGCAGAAGGAACCAAATGAGAAAAAGTCTTGCCCAGAATTCTAAAGACCTTATGGTAGGTCCCCAAGAGATGCCACAACAGGCCCTTGGGTCATGGTGTTCTACACTGGTTTAGAAATTACTTAGATTTTTTAAAAGTGCCTTTAGATTTTTTTAACTGTCATTTTCTCTTTCTTTGTTATAACTTCAACATTCAGAAGCCTGGAAATTCAGAAAACAGGGTTTTTTTCAAACAATGAATTTCACAGGTGCACCTTGGATAAATTCGATTCTACTTTGAAGACCTGCTGTTTAAATAAAACTCAGCAAGTTTCAAGGCAGGGCAACCATGACATTGACCTGCAAATGAGTCTATAAAAAACATGCAATTGTTGACCATCACTGTTGTCAGCTGCTATCAAGATATACTTTGGTAGCTCATTTAGCTCTCCCCACCTTTAAATATTGGAGTTCCTCAGAACTCAGTTCAATCTCTTTTTTACTCTATTGATTCTCAGAAAATTTACTTTCCCACCAAAGCCTCAGTTATACATCAGTTGACTAACAATTTAAATCACCAACCAACCTTGAGCTCTTGTATCGAGTACTCAGGTCTATTCAACAAGATCACTTGAATTTTTCACAAATATTACAATCCAATAGTTTTAAAAAGGAACTTCTCAGTGAACCCTCGTCCTTGAACTTGATGACAGTCTCCTTGACAAAACCATCTAGAAATCTGAGAAACACCTTGAAACTCTACTCTATCTGCACATTGAAACCAGATTCACTCAACTTCAGCTACTAAATTTCCCTCTAAAATATTTCCTCTTCTCCATCTGTCTTTATTCAGCCTGCTATAACTGAATACTATAAACTGAGTGGCTTACAAAACAACAGAAATTTATTTCTTATAGTTCTGGAGGTTGAAAGTCTGAGATCAAGGCACTGGTAGATTCGGTGCCTGGTAAGAACCGCTTCCTGGGTCATAGAAAGCTCTCTTTTTGCTTTGTCCTCTCATAGTGGAAGCAAAAGAGCTTTCCCAGTTCTCTCTTATAAGAGCAGAAATCCCATTCATCAGGTTGCTACCCAAAGGTCCCACCTCCAAATAACATCGCATGGAGGGGGTTTGGGACGTCAACATATAGATTTGGGGGAAAACATAAACATTCAATCCATAGCTCTAGCTTTTCTGAGTCCAAATCATTTTGCTGCAACTACTGTGGTGGCCTCCCATTCTTTTCTTGAATGCATTCTAGAATCTGATTCTTTGTTGCTATAAAGAGGATGGATTTTATTTAAAAGTTTTACTTTATTGATGAGTGCTCTGATGTTGCTTAATTACTTTAACATATTTCCATTGCTATCAGCATAGAACACCACATTCCATCTTTTTTTTTTTTTTGAGATCCATGCTTTATGAACACATTATTCTCACACGTCCCAATGACAGGCTTAATACACAAGATCCTCAATTCATTTTACAGACTCTGGAACCAAGTTGTTCAAAAGATGAATTCTGAAACCATAGTTGGTGTAGCAAATTAATATATCAAAACAAATAAAAACTTCCAATATTTACATTTAAAAAAGACATTTAAAAAACAGGCTACTTATTAAGTAAGTGTGCTTGAACAAACCATGTGTGGAATTGAATTCCATTCATTATGGAGTTAGTTTCTGTTAAACACTGACACTACAGAGAAACCCCTGGCGTCTGAGGACTCAAGAATTTGTGTTCCCAATCTATGCTAAAAAATACAACATGACAGATAATTTCCGTGCGCTAATTTGAACCTCAGATATGGAAGGTCTAGTGCATATAAGGCAGATTACTCAGGAGTTAGAGGCCTGGCACTTGTAACTCAGCGTGGCTTTGCCATTGCCTAAGTATCACCAGGAATTCAATAAAATGCTCTGTAGAGGTCATTTAAATTTCTTGATTACACCTTACTTCATTATGTCCTAGTAATTTCACAAATTTGGACAGTCACAAAAATGTTTTGAAATATATCAGTATTCCTTGAGAAGGTGGAGGGTCTCCTATATTACATCAAATAAAAACCATGCAGTTTCTTAGAGCTCACAGAGCTTTCCAAAATAAACTACTGATCATACAGCCCAATTAAAAACTCAAACACTTTATATTACAGGTATAGAAAGCTTTATAGCTCAGCAGTGCCAATATAGTTAATTTGACACCTTAGCCCTACTTGCAAAGCAGTTAACAGCTTTACAGTAACTTTTTTTTTTTTTTTTTTTTTTTGGTAGTACGCGGGCCTCTCACTGTTGTGGCCTCTCCCGTTGTGGAGCACAGGCTCCGGATGCACAGGCTCAGCGGCCATGGCTCACGGACCCAGCCGCTCTGTGGCATGTGGGATCTTCCCAGACCGGGGCACGAACCCGTGTCCCCTGCATCGGCAGGCGGGCTCTCAACCACTGCGCCACCAGGTAAGCCCTACAGTAACTTGTTTTATTGTCATTGTCTTTGGCTCAGATGTTTAAGGACTTAAGCAACTTGGAAAGGTTTTTCACTTGTGTTGTTTCATTGTTTTTTGTGTGGGCATGGGTGCAGGTGGGGATTATAGCAAAGAGGGATCAGTTCATTATAATGAAGACAGATCAGGAATTAAACAGCTACTAAAATTTCATTTACCATTCCCTTACAAGATGTATGTGGGAGAACACGACTTGAAGACAGAGGGAAAAGCCTTGGATGTGTTCGTACTGTTTTACTCTGCTGCTTATCCAGCCTGACAATAACGCCAAACTTAATTTACTACCTAGGGCAAGGGCAACTAAGGGATTTTTATGAAGCCCAATTAATTTTGGTTCTGATATCTTAAGTGCCTAAAATCTTGGAGTTCTTCAGATTTAACTTGAAAAAAAAATCAACAACCAAAATACCCCAAAGATTAGATCAAAAACAATTGGTTAACCATTAAAAATTATCCAACTCTAACAGGTTAGGATGAGTTGGAATTTTGCTTAGTCTGTAGACCAAGGCAACTTTTCTAAAGCAAGATGCTTCTATTAAGGAGAGAAGCATGCTCTCTTAAAAAAACAAAACAGAGTGGTCTAAAAGTCATCCCAGAGCTATCTCTTGGGCCAGAAATAGAACAGTGGACACACTCAGTTTCCACATATGTACCTTTTTTCTTTTAAAAAAAGAGAGTGAAGTTGGTTTTATATATCAAAACCAAAATTTTCATGTTTCACAATTTTGGTGCTAGAGATCCCCAAATTCCTTGAACTTACTTGGGAAGGTCTGGGAAGGTCTCGGAAGGTACGCATTATAGTAAACAGCAGCAAAATACCAAAAACAGTTCTGCTAAAAAGCAGCTACGCCTGCTCCTGCCTTTAGAATACTAGTTGTAAAACAGCAACAACATGCAAATGTGTGCCATCAAGCGGGATTTGTGCTATTCTAAAGAAGAAACATTGTTTTTTTAAAAAAACAGTCCAAGGCAGGACATCTACAGTCATACCGGGCAAATGCTGAGTTTTGGGGGAAAATGCCAGAAAATGTCCAAAAGGAAGAGACAATAGCATTATATTTAGTATTCTAAAGGCATGCTTCAGATAGTTCAACAATGATTCTGGTAAGACCAACTGCTCACATACATACACACACACTCACATAGATTTTAATGGTTTTAAAAAAACCAAATTTGTTACTTTAGAAAAATAAATGCAGTGCATTTTCAGCAATGTTATCGCCACAGACTCTGATTGCTCAGTCCACACATAAGTAGTAGTTGCCTTCTATGGTGATATGGCTTCTCTGCACTAATTCCCATCAGGCCGAAAAACATTAGGGCGGGTTAAGTAAAGACCGAATTGTTTCACAAAGAACATTTACTCATCAGATCCCACCGATCTCTTCTGTGCCCGTTTCCTGGGCAACCTTCTTGGTGAAGCTTTATTGATCTGATTCAAAGTTTCCTGAGGAATCCAGCTCATGTCAACATCACTCTGACTCGAGGTACCCGTCTCTACCTTCTGTATGGGTCTCTTGCGCTTTCTAGATTCTAGGAGTTGATGAAGGCCAACCACCACCAAAAGCCCAAGACCAGCAAGGAACATATACATAAAGATTGTTTCTCCATCGAGCCCATCTTCTTTCTCAAAAACTGTAACTGTTTGATTGAAGACAGCATCTTGGAAAACATTGCCGTTCAAATCTTTGTAGTTCAGATTGATGACTAGACCAAAGGGCCGGCCACCCATGGGCTCTGCGGGAATGAAGGAGTACTCAAAAGTTGCCTGCCTCTGGGGCGGCACTACAGTGTTGAGAGGAAGAGCCGTGAAATTCTGGATGTAAAACTGGTAGTCCTGAGGATAACGGAATGAGGCGTCTAGAGATTCAACGACAAAATCTTCTGTACCCTTGTTTGTAAAGCCTACCAGGAACTTCACAATGTTATTTGCTGGAAAATCTTCTCCTTTCACAAACAGGATGGTTGTATCTGCACTTGGTGAAGCTTCAGGTTCACCAGATACATCTTCTTCCTCTTTATCTTCAGCCAAATCTGTGGGTTCATCTTCTTCCACTTTTGCTTCATCATCTTCATCTTCAATTACAGAATCTTCCACCGTTTCTTCATCTTCTGTAAGATCTTGAGCCGCTGCCAATGAGCCTCCTGGGCGGCCTCGGAGCAAGAGAGTGGCGGGTAACACCAGCAGGAGAAGCAGCAGCAGGCGGGGGAGGGGCTTCATGGCGCGGTCGCTCCGGCGTCCGGTCCCCCTCCGCAGCGGCTCTCGGCGGCTCCGGCGGTAATGGCGTTACTCTTCATCCGGGCCCACATTCCATCTTGACAATAAAGTCTCTGCATGATCTGACATCTGACTGTTTACACACCTTACCTGGTCCCAGCTCAACTTCAGCCTCTGTGTTCCAGACACACTGACCTTTGTTTAGCTTCTACAATATGCTAACCTTCTTTCTGATTCCTATTTCATTTTTGTCTTCTTGTAGCCTGCTAGATTATAGCAGTTTCCTTTTATATACTCTCACATACTTCTCTGTAGAATTCATCACGAATATAAATTCATAAAATTACTTAGCTGCCTCTCTTTCCTCTGTTTGCATCTAAGATCAATGAAGGTAGACATCACAGTTGTCCTACTCAGAATTATAGTTTTAGCATCTAGCATAGTGTGTTAGAATCATAGGCAACTAACAAATATTTGTGGAATTAATGAATGAATAAAACCAAACTGTGAGCATTTCATTGGAAAATGCAATCCAAAAATTATAGCCAACTCAATCTGGGAGAAACTGGAAAGCCAAGTGAAATTTGCTCATGGAAAGCATCCCTCTAATTTGGGATTTTAGGAAACTTTTGAATGGCAGGTGCTTAACATATGAGTATTCAGTCAACAAGCATTTTCTGAGCCCTGCTCTGTGTTAAGTGCTCTCATGAACAATGGAAATAAGTTGTGCCACGTGAAATGGCCTATATTTGACTAGCTGACGATAGTCTGTGATTGGTATAGTTGACTAGAATTATGCCTCCCTACGTGCAGATTAGAATGCATAATGCCACTCTAGAATATATTCTTCTTTTTGCTAGAATAAGTTACTTGTTTCTCTTATTGTTTATTTTTTTTCCAGAGAAGCAAATACTATGTTATCTCTGAAAAATATATAAATGCTTCCTTTACGTCTGAATATAAGCAGACACATACTGAAACTGGGGCAGCTAGAATATCAATATGGCTTCCACAGAGGATTCCATTAGCAAAGCAACTATTCACTGTGGTTCAAAAGAATTTCATTCTGTGTACATAAACCTCAAAAATGTATCTCAAGGGATTTCCATATCCATTTTAAATACAAACCAGTTAAGAGTCAGGGTAAAAGTGGATCCACAAAGTAGAACAATTTGAAATGTTACAACGGACAAGATTTTCCATTAGGACTCTTCTTGCAATAAGTATGGTAAACAAACATGGACAATTGTAGTCAATTGTCCTCCATTCCAATGATCAAAAACTAAGACACTTGGTAGGGGGTTCTTTGCTTGAGGGTGAGAGAAATAGAGATCCTCTTCTTGGACAAGATCATAACCTGTGACAAAAATAAATAAATAAATAACACTCTATGACAATCAAAAGCTTTGTTGAAGATGCCCAAAATACATCAAAAGAATCAAATTAGAATGAAAACCATTCTGTGAATTTACAGTGGTCTAGGAAAAGATAGTGTTTTACCTTTTTAAAACCCTAGCGTGAAAAACTTTTCTGATTATTTGATATTATCAAATGATTTAGAAAAGGGGAATATGTCATTAACTATTCCATTTGGAGTAAACTATTAAGTTAATGATGCATATTTTGGCTAAATAAATCATTTTTTTGCAGTTAAAGATGTAAATTTCATACATTGGATCAAATTTTAAATTTGATCATGATATCTCTTTTTGAAATGAAAGTGATTGCTCTGTTATTTCAGGGCTTTCAGAAACTGTGACTAAGTGGTATTTCAACTTTGGGAATGTTTAAAATGAAAGCACAGAATGGCTTCTTACTTCACCTAGTAAAGGCACCCAGGCACCTTGATGTGTCTCCAATTACCTTGACACTGATTTACTAGTGGTGGAGTTCATTACTAGAAGTTTCTCTAGATCCTTGGCTAAGACAAAAAATCAATGTTCACATACATGTGTTTCCTAAGAAAAAAATATTGAAATATTTCCTTAACACTAACACAGAACATGTGAGCTCTTGTCTAAATTTTTTTTTTTAATTTATTTTCTTTTTGGCTGCATTGGGTCTTTGTTGCTGTGCACAAGCTTTCTCTACTTGTGGCGAGCAGGGGTTACTATTTGTTGCATTGCATGGGCTTCTCATTGTGGTGGCTTCTCTTGTTGCAGAGCATGGGCTCTAGGTGCACGTGCTTCAGTAGTTGTGGCACAAGGGCTCAGTAGTTGTGGCTCGTGGGCTTTAGAGTGCAGGCTCAGTAGTTGTGGCACACAGACTTAGCTACTCCGCGGCATGTGGGATCTTCCCAGACCAGGGCTCAAACCCGTGTCTCCTTTCAGGGGAAGACAAGTCATAGTTGAAATGGCCTTTGAACCGAAGTAAACCAAGTACTTAAATGTTTTGTATGAACCTCATGTGTCTGTTTCTCTCTAAAATGTCCTAATTATGATATACAACTCTATTAGATTTCTTTGAGAAAGGAAAGTTAAAATTCCACTAAATAAATAGAATAAAAAAAGGAAAGTTGTATCTTTGAAAAAAAATAGTGAAACAACAGGTGGGGAAGACAGAGTCTTCATTTAAGAAATGTGATTAACTGCAGCCCCGTGTCTTTGCTGCTCTCACTGCTGAGTCAGGCCTTCTGGTAGTTGGAGCCAGCAGGTCACCTGTGCCACGAGCTCAGTGTTCCTGTGCCACCAGCTCAGTGCTCCTGTGCAGGGAGCTGCCAGCAGCCTGCTGGGCTTCATCTCAGAGCTATTAGAAAGCAATCAGGGAAATGATTAGATTTCACTGAGAGCCAAGTTGGGACTTCAGATGCTTGTCAAATACCAGCTCCTCTGAAATAGGATTGCTCCCTGCACTGTCTTATCAGGCCACCTCTGTGCTGCTGGCTTAGCGTTTGAAGAGCTAGCATTCCACCAGGCAGGCTTCTGAAAAGGGCTTAGGTAACAGTTGCCAGATCATAGAATTTTAAATGAAGACATATTAGAGGGGACTAACAGACTGCTCTTTAATGTCCATATTCAAGACTCATTATATCATTTCCAGTTTACAGGAGCTGTCCATTAACAACTATGAAGGAGGCAAATCAGCCACCGTACTTCCAACATAGCACCCACATCACCATCATCATCATCATCATCATCATCATCATAGCAGTAATTATAGTGATAACAACTACATCTTACTGAGAGCTTAATATATGGGAGTCATTGTACTCTGGTCATGATACATCAACTCATTTATTCTTCAGGAGTCTATAAAGAGGGTTATTTTTCATGATCGACTATGCATGATCTTGGAGAAGTTAAGCAACTTTTGCAAGATTTTACATGGGGCAGAGTTTTAGTTGATTTAGTAAGTCAAGCCTGAATGACATCTAAGGTCTTTTCCCTGAGCGTGACATCTTATAGCTCTCCCTCTGCTACCCTCTTCCTTGGGAGACAACTCTCTCCTTTTCCTGCCTCAGATTTTCCTATGCACAGACCCCCTCACACGGACCACCTTCCATGGCCCCACCACAATCATTAACTTTTCTCGGCAAAGTGTCAATATCTTTAAGCCTATTTCACATTGGACATTCCCTGACTTTATATTTTTGCTTTCTAGACCATCATGAACAGGCTTCTGTTCCTCACTTCTGAACAAACACAGGAGCTGTCTCTTTAAAATCTTTTATAGCTAAAGAATTCATCTGTCCTCTAAACTTTCTTCAGAACTAGGAAGACTCTAAACACAAGTTATGAAAACTCTGTCATCAAGCCACTTCTAGTCCCTCTAACTTCTGTGTGATAGTTCCTCCCTGCCATCTGTGTAATCATTTTTGACACTTGGTGATGGATCTTTCCGAGATATCCACAACTCTTCCTTCTATTTCAACTATAGAATCAGACCCTATCATTGTAATTTACATTCAACTTTGTTCCTTATCTGAGCTTTTATAATTGGTAGCATTTTCTAGCTCTGTGTTTATGATAATAGGAAAGCGGTGATTGAAGATGTGTAAGAATGATAGTTTTTTGGCCCTTTTGATTTCATTTTCTTTGGAGCATACAAATCACATAGCAATGATATTTATTCATGTCTGGATAAGTTAACCAAATCACATGCAATACATTGGATGGTACTCAGAAGAAAACAGCTGCTTCAGCCCACCCACATACTCACGCCCTTTCATGTTGATGAATGATTATTCTTTTTCCATTTGCACCAAGATATGAAGTGAACAGGAGGGAAACTAAAGTGTTGCTTTATGTGGTTTCTGTTGTTTCAGTCAATATCAAAATTTATTTTCTAATATTCATCTTATTATTAGTAAATGTTAACTGTGTCATGATAGAGGTACCTTTAAATAATAAGAATATTACTGAATATATATATATATATATATATATATATATATATATATATATATATATATACATATTCTTGACATTGATAAAAGTACTGTATAAACATTATCTGATAACATTTTTGAAACAGCCTCATGAGATATTTACTTTTATTGGTGAACCCCAATAAATAAATAACTTGTCCAGGGCCACACTGCTAGCAATTATTAGTGATTGCTCAAATATACCACAGATCCAAATTTATGCTATTCAGATATTACAGGAGAGGTATCAAGATAATCTTAAAATTATCTTGATCTAGTGCAAAATAGAGGTTCAACAAGACAACTATATTTAAAATTATTAAGCCACTTATTTGTACTTTTTAAACTTATTTATCTCCCTACCAGAATATAAGGGCCAATAGATCATGGACATGCCTGACATATAGCAGGTGCTTAATGGATATTTGTGGGCTGGATGGATGACAAGGGAATGGGAGATGGGACAGTTCCCATCCCAGCGGGTGTTTGCCTGGTTGATCATGGGTCAGGGTCAGTCACAGAGTCTATGACTGATTGGACATTTTTCTTACACCAGATAAGAGCAAGGATATATAAATGTTTACATTTCACTTTTGTATGTAAAAAATCTGATTTCTAAAAAATGTAAAAGACATACCCTACCCCTGAACAAACACACACCTTTACTCTGTAACTGTTGATTCATTTTCTTCTGACCTTGAGTGGAAGAGCAATTAATAACAAAACTGCTATGAATTTATCTAAAATATTTTTTCCAGTAGTCCTTTTTAATCCTTGAAATGTAAAATATATTATTTTCTTTATTAAGTTTACCTGAAATATTTGTTTTTAATTTTCAAAGCCAATTTCTTTATTCATTTTTACCAAGTTCTCTTAAAATGTATATTTGATTACAATGCTGTCATTTTTTTCCTAACATCTATTATTCAAAGTTCTTGAATTCTAAATATTGATTTCCCTTTTCTGATTTATTAATATCTATTTAAATTTTCTCTGGAATCATTTTTTTTTTATTGCTGCTTTGCTCATCTTTTTCTTTCTTCAAGGGTCTCTAGTAAGACGTTTAACTCTGAAAAAAATTTTAAAAATATAATTTCAGTTAAGATAAATAACTGAAACCTAGTTATAGATTAAACCTAGCTATGCTTTAGTTAGCTAAAGGATAAAAGCATTATAACAGTGGAGAAATTAAATTAACAATATAAACTAAGATAATATAAAAATAGTAAAAACTACATGAGGGTAGTGATAAAATAATTAAATTATCATAAAGTAAGTTTAGCAAAATGCAATATAAACTATTTTAAAGGATGAAAATAAAAATGAAACATGATTCCTTTTTCTAAATATAAACACCACTAACTTTTTGGATTATATGATTTACTTTCTCTCTCTTTGTCTCTCTACAACCTTATGTGTACAATTGTGAACATGCAATATAGATAGATTTGGTTCCTGCATTGACATTTGACCTTATGGCATGAGAGATGATCCCATATATTTAAAAAATTATTTGAGAACTTAATTTTAGTGGTGTATGTTACTGTATGAATGTATCATTTTTGTTTTTGTAGCCAAGCTTCTGTTGTTATATGTTTATGTAATTTCTAAATTGTGTTATTGTAAATGATGATACATGTCCTGGATACAATTTTTTTTTTTTTTTTTTTTTTTTTTTGTGATACGCGGGCTTCTCACTTTTGTGGCCTCTCCCGTTGCGGAGCACAGGCTCCGGACGCGCAGGCTCAATGGCCATGGCTCACGGGCCCAGCCGCTCTGCGGCATGTGGGATCTTCCCAGACAGGGGCACGAACCCGCGTCCCCTGCATCGGCAGGCGGACTCTCAACCACTGCGCCACCAGGGAAGCCCCTGGATACAATTTTGACATGAATTTTTCCTCAGGATAAATTTGGGTATGTGGAATTAATGACTCAGTAAGTGTAAATATCTTTTCGGTTCTTAATTCATGTGATCAAACTTTTCAGTGGAAGTTATGACTATTCACAATTCCACAACCTCATAAAAGACAAGATCACATTATTCCAAATTCCATTGGGTGTTTATGTCTATAATGGCTTCCAATATTTAGTTCTTCTCAGGAATAAGCTGCTCCAGCTCAGCCAGATTCCTAGTGGAGCAATGTCACCTTTGTTTGTTGGAACCTTTCAAAACACTGAAGCTCCCTGGCTGATCAGCACAGAAGAAAACATACCTGAATATTGTCATCCCATTATTCATTCAGCTCTGTCCACTTCCAGCTCTTTCTCAAATAGTTGAGTATTTGTAAGGGATTGAGTGCTTTTGGTGCTTATTTCATTTCAGACAAAAGCCCTGGATACACCCTTTTGGTTTAATCTTTGGTTTAACACCCATGCATCCCTTTAGGGGGACTGAGCTGCAGGGAGGAAGAGAGTTTGAATGATATTTCTTTGTAGGTCAGTCCACACCTTGCCTTTGTCTCTCAGATTGGAGCATGCAGCAGAATCACCTGCCGAGCATGTTAAAATACACTGATTGCTGGGCCCACTTCCAGAATTCCTGATTCAGTAAATCTTGGTGGGCTCTAGAATGTGTTTATCACAAGTTCCTGTGTGATGCTTATACTGCTGGTGTTAGGCCACACGTTGTTCTAATCCTTATCACTCCCATGTCATGTGGAAGTTCTACCAGAGTCTCCTCTACTGCCTTCTGAGAGCCACTGTCCTCTATCAGATTACAAGAAAAGAGGGACCTCATTCTAGTGCAGTTGAAAGCCTTACTCCCCTCTCTTTACTTCTCTATGCATTGGTAATTTTAATGTGGATCTGAAAGTGGGTTATAGACAAATATGTTCAAAACAACTTTTCGCCTATAAAGGTATTTCTCTTCTGATTTAACTTTTGCATGTACTCCTTAATCTCTGCTTTCTCATTAGTCCCACTCCAACAAGAGTATATATAAAATTGAATGCACGACCAAAAATATGTTTGGCTGGCAAATAACTTAATGTTTTAGAAAAAATATCTTACCTTAGAAGAAATATCTTTCTAGCCTTATTTACAACAAAGCCAAAGAGACAAATAAATCAGGAAAAAAAAATTAATGTTTCACAGTTTTACCATACATCCCCAATTTTGTGAAGCTTTTCCCAGTTTTTTGCTTTAATGATATATTTAGTTTCTCCTCATCATGTAATTTTCATAATTCTTCCCAAGTTCACTATCAGAGAAATGGTGGATGTATGTCTTCAATACGGTTTTATACATGGATGGACCTTGAGGGCATTATGCTAAGTGAGATAAGTTAGACAAAGAAAGACAAATTCTGTATGTTCTCTCTTATATGTGATATCTAAAAAAAACTGAACTCATAGAAATAAAGAGTAGGGCTTTCCTGGTGGCGCAGTGGTTGAGAGTCTGCCTACCAATGCAGGGGACACGGGTTCGTGCCCCAGTCCGCAAAGATCCCACATGCCATGGAGAGGCTGGGCCCATGAGCCATGGCCGCTGTGCCTGCACATCCAGAGCCTGTGCTCCACAACGCGAGAGGCCACAACAGTGAGAGGCCCGCATACTGCAAAAAAAAAAAAAAAGAAAGAAAGAAAGAAAGAAAGAAAGAAAGAAAGAAAGAAAGAAAGAAAGAAAGAAAGAAAGAAAGAGTAGATTGGGGTTGGGTGGGTGGGGAAAATGGGTGATGGTGGTCAAAGGATACAAACTTCATAAGATTAATAAGTTCTTATTCTGGGGACCTAATATACAACATGGTGACTATAGTTAACTGTCGTTAACAGCGCTGAAATTTCGTCTTGAAAGTTGCTAAAAGAGTTAATCTTTGACACACCATTGTAAAGCAATTATACTCCAATAAAGATGTTTAAAAAATAAAAAATAAAAAAGAGTAAATCTTAAATGTTCTCATCACACACACACAAACACACACACACATACAAAGCAAAACTATGTGAGGTGTTGGATAGGTTAACTAACTTTATTGTGGTGATCATTTCACAATATATATGTGTATCAGATTATCACATTGTATACCTTAAATTTACACAATGTTATATGTCAAATATATCACAATAAACCTGGGGGGGAAAAAGAAAATTAAAAAAAAAAGAAAGAAGATAATGCAAGCATCCAAGTGTCAGTTAATAAATTTACTCTAAATTTTAAAAAGAGAAAGAGCTTCATTATAGCCCCAGAAAGATTTCAGGAGTAGACCCTTTTATCTATGGATTTTGCCATTTTCCTTTCAAAGTCTTCATCTTCCTCCTATTCTCATGACTCAAGGAAGAAAATGATTGTTTAATATGCACAAGTAATTATTATTACAAATATATATGTTCTATCCCAAGTTAAAAATCCCCTTAAGTGTAGTGATATCTCATCTGCACAGAAATCTGAGTAAGAAACAGCCTTTGAATCTAGGAGGTGACATTGGAAATGGGGAGGGAGATAGATTTAAGTGAACATTATTCTAGACCTCATATTGTTGAACACAAAGTAAGGACAGGAGAACAAGGAGCAAGAGTGAAAGAAAACTCCAGTGTTGACACGATTAGGGCAGTGAAAAGGAGTTGACTATTCAAAGCATGCAGTGCTTCATTGGCAGGCACGATTGACACACGCATAGCAGAGCATATGGTTAAAATTATTAAGCTGCAGGTAGGGAATGAGACACCAATCAGAAAAGCTGTAAAAGCTAGAGATGAAGATTTAAGTAGAATCCCATAGCTAACTTTCTTTGTTAGTGAATAAGGAGAGAAGGTATAGAATTGGCAAGCCAAGGCAGTGGCTAAATTTAAAAAGGAAGAGAAGTTGGTGTGCCCATGAAGGTGATGAAGAAGGCGAGGCCTGAGAGGCTAGAGGAGACACAGGATAATGCTGAGTGGGTTGTGGAAGTGACGAGTGAGATTTTAAAGAGGGAATGGAGAAGGCAACAGATTATTATTGAAGCTGGGAAAAGCAAGAAAACTGAAAAAAATAGAATATTATCTAGTTTGACAATTTGCTGGGGATTCATGATAGAAATAAATTAGGTACATGAGAAGTTGGTAAGAAAGCAGGGCTAGTAAGTTAAAAGTTAAACTCTGGGTTGGATGATAGATGAGCAATAGATGATGGAAAGAATGAAATGTTAGGATGACTGATGGAGGGAATGATTTGGGCAAAGGCTGAGTGCTGTTTCTTTGTTTTTGTTTTTTAGTTTTTTGAATAAAGAAAACTGAGCATGTCTGAAGAAGTCAGTAAATGAGAAGAGGATAGTACAAAATGTAGTCGAAGAGGAGATAATTGACTGAAGAGGATTGTCAAGGAGGCAGGAGTCATTGGATCAAGAAAACAGAAATGTTACCTTGTACCACCTGCCCCCTCCCCCATGACTGAAAGAGGCAGATATAGGCAGAGAGAGTTTTCTTTTTTAAAAAAAATTATTGGAGTCTAGTTGATTAACAATGTTGTATTAGTTTCAGGTTTATGGCAAACTGAATCAGTTATACATATACATATATCCACTCTGTTTTATATTCTTTTCCCATACAGGTCATTAGAGATTATTGAGTAGAGTTCCCTGTGCTATACAGCAGGTTCTTATTAGTTATCTATTTTATATATAGTAGTGTGTATATGTCAATACCAATCTCCCAACTTATCCCTCACCCCATACCCCCGGTAACCATAAGTTTGTTTTCTACATCTGTAACTCTATTTCTGTTTTGTACATAAGTTCATTTGTACCCCCCATTTTTTTTAATTCCACATATAAGCAATATCATATAATATGGAAAACTTTATTGGATCGCAAGTAGAGGAGCTATAGTTTTCTTGTCATGGGTTAAGCATGGTCGATACCAACTGAGTAGAAGAACTAAGAAGGGCAGGACTGGTAACAAGTGAAAAGTATTCCGGGTGCTGGGGAACAAGATCAGCTGAAGGTGGCCACCTGAAGTAGAGGGAAGGCAGGCACTAAAATCAAGTTATATTCTTTTTTAAATGATGATTTGTGCATCAATGAAACATTGCTATTATATTGGTGGCCCTTTAAGAGCATTTAGTTTAAAACGTTTTTACAAAACATTTTTCTAAAAAGTGAAGAGAACATATATCCATGTATTTTGAATGAAAATATTTTAAAAATTCATTTATATTTATTTTTCTGAATATTAAAAATATCAGAATATATTCTTGGTATACAATTAATTAAGTTAGATTCTTAGCTATACATAGAGAGATACATATATATATATAGATAGATGATATAAATAGATATAGATATAGTATAGATAAAGATATAGATTAACACCCTGTCACTGATTTTTTTTTAATTCTATAATCTGGCATTTTAATTTCGTGATTATAATTTCACAACATTTCTGTAGTTTTATTCAAAGTTTCATTATTTAGCTAATAAATTTAAAATTTTTGACACAGTACAATTGTGTCTCCTTTAAAATATAATGTATTTTGGATTGAGAAAATAGACGTTCTATAAGTTTATAGCAAATTCAGGTTTTTGGAGGATCCTTTCAATTGTAATGCTTTCTTTTAATTAAAATTTATAAGTATTCCAATCAAAAATGTCATATTATGTACTTTTTTTTGTCAGTAAATGAATTACATTTTCAAGAAATACTTTTTACAAGATAAACCTCATGAAAAATGTTTCCATTATTCTTATAAATATTTATTCAAATTGAGATGCTTACAGATTGTAGGTTTACTCATTTGAACAATTTAATTAGTTAAATATTGCAGTTCTATCAGAAGAATATGCATGCAATTCAAGATATTCTAAAGCATAATTCTATAATTTAAATATTAAAATTTGTAAATGTATTGATGTTTTATACTTTCTTTCTGGTTTCTGTCAGGTAGGTCTCATTGTTTGCAAGTTGTGTTTTTAAAACTGCAATATTCAAAAGCTTTAAAAGCTAAATATTGCACCATTCTACTCATTGAACACTTTGATTAAAGAATAAATTAATACTTTAAGCAGATTTATTGTGATATTATTCACATACCATAAATTAATCCATTTAAAGTGTACAAATCAATTTTTTAGTGTATTCACAGAGTTGTGTAACCATCAACACAACCGATTTTAGAACATTTTCTTCATCCCCAAAAGAAACCCCATGCTCATCAGCAGTCAACACTCATTTCACTCACTCTCCCATCTCTAGGCAGTACTGTGTGGTCTCTATTGATTTGGCTATTTTGATATTTCATGAAATCCTACAACACGTGGTCTTTTTTTATAATTTAATTTTTATTTTATATTAGAGTATAGCTGATTTACAATACTGCATTAGTGTCAGGTGTACGGCAAAGTGATTCAGTTATACATATACATATATCCATTCTTTTTCAGGTTATTTTCTATATAGGTTATTACAGAATATCAAGCAGAGTTCCCGGTGCTATATGGTAGGTCTTGTTGACTATCTATTTTATATATAATAGTGTGTGTATATATTAATCTCAAACTCCTAGTTTATCCCTCTCCCCACCTTTCCCCTTTGGTAACCAGAAGTTTGTCTTTGAAGTCTGTGTGCCTACTTCTGTTTTGTAAATAAGTTCGTTGTATCATTTTTTTTTTTTAGATTCCATGTAAAAGTGATAGCATAATATTTGTCTTTCTCTGTCTGGCTTACTTCACTTAGTTTGATAGTCTCCTGGTCCATTCATGTTGCTGCAACTGGCATTATTTCATTCTTTTTCACGACTAATATTAGTTGTATATATATGTACCACATCTTCATCCATTCATCCCTCAATGGACATGTAGGTTGCATCCATGTCCTGGTTATTGTAAATAGTGCTGCAATCGATATTGAGGTGCATGTATATTTTTGAATTATGGTTTTCTCTGGGTATATGCCCAGTAGTGGGATTGCTGGGTCATATGGTAGTTCTCTTTTTAGTCTTTTAAGGAACTTCCATACTGTTCTCCATAGTGGCTGTACCAATTTACGTTCCCACCAACAGTGTAGGAGGGTTCCTTTACTCAACACCCTCTCCAGCATTTATTATTTGTAAACATTTTGTTCATGGTCATTCTGAGCAGTATGAGGTGATACCTCATTGTGGTTTTGATTTACATTTCTCTAATAATTAGCAGTGATGAGCATCTTTTCATGTGCCTCGTGGCCATCTGTATGGCTTCTTTAGAGAAATGTCTCTTTACATCTTCTGCCCATTTCATGTTGGTAACATTTTGAAGGTTTGTCCATCTTAAAGCCTGTATCAATACTTCATTAATTTATTGTCATTAAATATCTCATTCATTGTATGGCTATACCAAATTTTACTTACCCTTTTATCAGATGAAGGACATTTAGGTTTTTGTCACTTTTTGGCTTTTATGAATGATACTACTGTGAATATTTGCGTACAAGTTTTTGTCTGGACATATAATTTAAATTCTCTTGGGCATATAACGAGGAGTGGAATTTCTGTGTCATATGGTAAGTAAATACCTTTTGAGGAACTCTTCTATTGCTGTCAGCAGTGTCTGAGGGTTCTGATTTCTCCACATCTTCAACAAAACTTAGTATTGTCTCAATTTTTGATTATGGCCATTTTAGTGGGTGTGAAGTGATGTCTTATTTATGCTTTTGATTTCCATTATCCTGGTGGCTAATGATATTGAGCATCTTTTCATGTGCTTCCTTGATACTTTCTGTATGCCTTTTTGAAAAATGTCTATTCAATTATTTTTGTCCATTTTTAATCGGGTTATTTGTCTTTTAGCATTGAATTGTAAGGGTTATTTTTGTTACAAGACTCTTACCAAGTATAAGATTCGCAAAGTCTGTACTTTCTCCCATTCCATGGATTGTCTTTTGACAAGAAAGGAGTGAATCCAAATAGAACAGGACATGGGGTGCCGTGGATCTGGAACCCCATTCACAATTGAGGTACTGCTTTTTACAGTTGGGAGTAATCTTGGCTGCTGACAGCTGACAGCTGACAACTCACAGATAAGTGCCTCCTGAGAAATTGCTCTCAACCAAAGGTAGATGCCTTTCCCAAGGTTATGCTCCCTCACTGGACAGTTTTATTTACCTTTTACTAAACTTTAAAAAATGTGTAAAAGAATCTCAGATATCTCATCTTTGAGAGAATGAAATTTTATTCCATGAATCTGGTGGAAAAAAAAAATCACATCCCTATTGGAACTTATGTTATTGATTTTCTATTTGAAGCATTTAATGACAGTATGGTTAAAACAGATACTGCTTTTACAGTTTGTGAAGTTCCTTACTTGCTAAAGGCTGCAATGCATTGAAAGAGTCATGTTACTTCATAGTCAAAAAAAAAAAAAAAAAAAAAAAAAAAGAAGAAGAAGAAAAAAAAAGAAAAAAAACACACATATAAAATGTGTGAAGTTATTTTGGAAGAATATTCATTTGATCTAAATGAAAAGTCACACTTCAGAGAGTGATATGTAAATGAACTTTCTGCAGTTGCTCAAGTTAAATCATCATCTCTGGTTTAAGATAACTACAGACATTCCATAGATGCTTAGGCTTCTGTTACAGAACTGCCTTCTATGGTGGATGGTACATGTCAACAATCTTCGTGCAAATAACAGTCAAATCAATAACTTTCTGTAGAAAATTCAGTGCTTAACTTTTAAGTGTTATCTTATTTTTTATTTGATTTATTGTCATTGAAGTGGTTTATTGCAAAACAAAAGAACATTATCAAATTAAGACAATGAAAAGTTACAGATTCATGAAATATTGAAATATAATAAACTACAAAAATACTGCAGCAAGGGCTTCCAATCTTCTCTCTATATGTGTAATGGCAAGATTGTTCAGCCTCTACATCCATTACTTATATGCATCTGACTTGTAATTCCCACAGAACCCTTGATAGTCTCCTGCATCCTGCCAGCCTTGATAGACCACATAAAATCTGGCTGACATTCCAAACATCCCATAGAGCCAGAAGCATCTAATACATCTTCCACTATCACCCCAAATCGTATGAGTTAACTGTTCACCAGAGGCTAGTGTCAAATGCCACTTTATCAGCAAGTATCTTGCTTCCCAGTAATTAGTTATGGAGCCTTGGTAAAGATTATAAAGAAACACTGGACATCATTGATTCCTTCATGATTGAGGTGACTATTGATTGTGGAACTCTGTTTAATACATTTAAATCACACATGCCACTAGATAACACCATTAAGAAAGCCAGAAGTACAAAATAGAATTCTAAAACTCAGGTATTTTTAAGGTAAGTAATAATATTTCCTCAAATAATAAAAAAAAAAAATCTAGAACATAGCCTAACTATGTGAGAAGCTGGGAAAACAGGCATTAACCAGAATTGTCTCAAGAGATGAAAAAGCTTGAGAAGCAGCAGGAAAAGTCCAAATTTACCATTAGTTTTTAGAGAAGAAGACAAAGAGTATATTATAGCTTTCTCTCACCGGTGTGGCTCAAACATATTATATGGAAACTGCAGATAATGAAAGATAGTCAAGCTGACAAGGGAAATATTATAACAGTGGAGAACTCTAGTGTCAAGAAAAACAAAACTGGCAGAGACCACATTGCTTACATGGTTAAACTTGAGGGTGATCACAGAGCAGAAATTGAAATAAAATAGTGAAAACATTTGGACTAGGAGACTTGGGATAGCCCTCAAATACATACAGGAATTGTTCTCTGAAATAATTTCAGAGGGTTTAAAATGCTGAATGAGACAAGACTATAAATTATTATTTTTTTGAGCCTACAGTCTGACTCAGATTTTCACATACTATGCATCAGGTTCTTACTGAATATCCCATGTACATATTTTCCCATAATCCTCACAATGTTGTACACATAATGAAGTTACAATTATGTCCTTTCTACTGATGGTGCAATTTGTTTCCTTAAAGGTTTCTAAGTATTACCACCCACGCTACATGCTCTTTCAGCTTCCTCACAGTGTGAGGGATGTTAAGAGAGGACATGACTGATTACACTGAGACTCGTAAAGCAGAGGGAAGCAATAGAGGTGGCAGCCATCACTTTCTTTTTGCTCCATAGTGCATGTATGGATGCTCGATCTGCAGTGGGTCCTGTGTTCCAGATGTGCACTGAGAGTTTTGCCTGGCATACACAGAGAAGCATTGTAATTCTTCAGGTTTTGAATGTCACAAATGTTTACCCCAACTCAACTTGGGCAGAGACATCACAGACCAAATGGTTGTCCATCAGCTTCTTCTATAGGTAGTCTGGGTCAACATGTCTGGTCTAGATGCTCTTCCACAGTGAGCAGAAATCCTCTGTAAAAGAATAAAAATCTCTGTATTTGGCACCGCATTTTCTTTCTCATTCGGGAGAAAAAAATTTCACCGTTTTTCAAGTAGCAATTAAGTGCAGTTTAAAAAAACAGACAATTCAACACATTTTCTGAATGCTGTAATCCATGTATTCTTGAATCTTACCTACATGCATTCAAAAAGTATGCATTGAGTCTACATATTTGGGGCAAATAGTTGGGACTGGGCAAGTGGTAACCAAGACATACCTCTCCTTTGTTTATTGTTATGGGTCAGCAGTCTTTAACTATTGAGAACTTGGTTTTGGTTCCCCTTTATGTTTTGCTGTCCAGAATCACATATCATTACTTGTTTCAGTTCTTGATCTATTCTTGTTCAAGCATCACACCCGTGTTAGTACATTTTAAATGACTGGCAGTTTGGTCTGTGTTAGAGCTGCTACTCAGGAAAATTTAGGCAGTCCTTCTGGGGAAAGTAATGTCTCTAGCATTCAAAGAAGTGATCTTCTTTACAGATACATATAGAGAGAGGATTGGGAGGTGGAGAGGGAGAGAGAGAGAGAGAGAGAAAGAGAGAGAGAGAGGATGGGAGATAAAGAAGGAAGAGGAGAAAAAAGGGTTAAATAAGCTAACAGAAATGAAATCCTCATAATGTTTGAAGTAATAGAATGTCAATGAATTTGAATGTCAAAAAAGTATGTTGTAGAAACAATGGGACACAAAACAATACTGTTCTGTGTTAGATGAAGCACAATTAAAAAATAATTAAACATTTGCAAAGGAGTTGAGAGTTGATTTTCTTCTTCATGTATAAAATATATTCAGGCATTAAATATTGCAAATGTAAGGTGTAGTATCCATGTAATTAACACTCAACAAGTAAAATTCACAAGCAAACATAAACAGTACTTTTTATTTCTGTGACTGATGGTCACTGTTCATATTTCACTCACCAAATGATGTAATGAGAAATTTATGGATTTTCATTTGCAAGATTGCCCAGGGATATACCCCATTAGTAACCACTGCCTATTAAAATGCTTCCTCAAGGCTATTAATAACATGCTTTACACTAATGGTTCTCAAACATTTTTACAACACAGATCAGTAAATTTATGGGGAAGAATGCTGATAACAAGATAAAGTTGACCATTTCTTATTGTATCAAATAATAGTTTTAAAATTAAACATTATCACCATAATTTCAAAAAAGAGCCAAGAGTATATTAAGCATGTATAATGTTGGGATATATAAAAACTTTTTAGGACATATCTCAAACATATAGAATATATTTGGCCAATGTTAACTCTTTTCTATGTGTGTTTCTTGTAACTTTTATAAAGAATGCTATGAAATGTTATGAAATGTTACAGTACTGTTGGTGACACAGTCTCCTTTGCATCCTCACCAAACTTATTCTTCCACAGTTCTGGTCACATTTGTAATCATTTTACTGAGGTTGGATAATAATCTTCTCTTTCCTCTCACATATACATGCATGCACAAAAATTATTAGTGACTTTTTGAATAGTAAAAATCTTCACATGTGTGATTGTATTGTACACAATACCTTCAAAAATGTTTTTTATTTAATATATTATATTCTTTAGATTTACACTGTTGATACAGGATCACTTTGTGTATTTAATTTTCTGTATAGTTTTGCATTTTATAACTTTTGACAATTTACACATCTACCCCCATTTTAATCAATATTTGGGACGTTTACAATGTGTTTACAATGTACTGTGTTTATGGTGAAATAAACCATCTTACATATGTGTCTCTGTCCTTATAGGACATTTGGTTCTTCCCAAAATGTCCATAAGACATTTAGTCCATGACAAAAGGTCTTTGATGTTTACTTGGCCCTGTCCAAAACTATTTGGCATGGACCAAATATGCTCATGAACATTTTGGATAGGATCAAATTTCAAGGACATTTTGGCTTGGACCAGGTATCTTATGGACCAAATATCTTAAGGACATTTTGGACAGAACCAAATGTCTGCTAATCATCCTTCTTAACTAGTGTGAATGTTTCCATACAGGATGTATCTAGGGAGGAAATGCCTGGATAGTAGACTATATGCATTTTCAATTTCTTCGATAATGCAGTTTTCTCCAAAGCAAATGTGTCAATTTACATTCCCAATGTAGTGTACGAGAATTCTCATTTGCCTCAGTACCATAAATTAGTGGTGAGACTTTCTTTCTTTTCTGGAAGAGTTTGCACAATCAATATCTACTAATTAAAAGTGTAGAAAAAGAAACTCACTTAAAATATTTGCACCTGGTGCTTTTGGTTTTATAGTTTGTTTGACTGGATTACTAACTAGTCTTAGGCATATTTTTTTCATGTTGTCTTTGAGTAAACTGTGGAAATTTATATATTTAGAAAGCCTTAATACATAAAAATAAACTAATGAAAATAGAGAATCTTCAGTAATTAGCTGTGTTTTATTTTTGTTTTTTTTATTTTTCCTCAATGTCTTATTTTTCCACTTTTATTTGTAAAAGTCTCTCCCTCTGCTTTCTCTACTTAAAATGATTTCCTCTTTGTTTGTGATGTTCTACAGCTTCTCTCTGAGGATACATTTTATTTTTTCTTGTTTGGAATTTAATGTATTTCTTCAATCTGAAGATCATGCATTTTATCACGTTTGGAAAAATTCACCATTTTTATCCCATTGAATATGACCTCACCCCTTTATCTCCATCCTCTCCTTCTGCTCTCAATTCAATATATGTTAGGACTTCTCATCCTCTTCCCCATTCCTCTTGACTTTCTTTCATACTTTTCATATCTTTATCTCTTTGTGCAATATTCTGATTAATGTTCTCGCATTTATTGTTCAACTTACTGATTATCTCAGCATTATTGACAGAACCATGATTTAAAAGCCTTTTGATTCATTTTATTTCCTTTGATTTCTGTCTTTCCTTATTGACTTCAGTGGTAGGAACTGGGAATAAACACAATTCCTTGTCTATCCCACATTCTTATTACTAGAATATGTACAGTTTGCTCCTATTTATTTCATTTTATTTTTTTAAATGTAGCAAGCTCCTGTGAGCCTAAAATCTAAGTAAAAACTAAGACCATTAAAATATAAAATTTTCTCATAAAGTGGTATACTGCAAACCAACAGCATAATCTCTTTCTTCCCACTCTTCTAAAGTTACTCTTATTCTGTACCCTGTTTTCCTTATTCCCATGAATTCCTTTGTTTTCACCTTCTTTAAGGTTCTTTTAATGAACAAAAGTTATTTATTTTAATATTGATATAGTAATATGTATCAGTCTTTATTTTTGTTGCAAATGAATTTTGCATCTTATTTATTAATTGTTTTTAATTTTTTCTGAACATACCTCTCGTTCTGGGAGTTTAGGAGACACAAATTAAAATTCCTTTCCCTCTCTCTTACAGTTAAATAGGTTAACCCGTTTGCAAAATCAGATATACATACATACACACACCTCATTTGAACATTTACTTTTGTGACACTCATTTTGTCAAACCCTCCCTTCCTTTGCCAATCACCATTTTGAGTTGTGAAGGCTGAACTGCATTTCTCTCCCAGTTAAATTTGACTCTACATAGAGAGAGAGGGTGAAGATATCCTTTGTGGTCAAAATAAAGCAAAACAAACAAACATATCTCAAGTTTCCTCATTTAACTTCAGGGTAAAGTATGCAGGAGAAGTTGCAGTTTGCACCAGGATTAAATACATACTGACTTCACGAATTATCTATATTGTTTTACAATCTGGAGTGATTCCTAGATAGTCATATGCTAGAATTTTTTTTCTAAACCTTGAGTTTCTAAGGGATGGTTTCATATAACTAATATTGAATATCTTATATCAATAAGAGTAGGAGAAGTATAAGGAATCCTCAGTTAGATGTCTCAGTGCTTTTACCAAGTGAGATTTATAACATAACAATGAGTTGTGCATATAATTTGGGATTTCTTTTTTACAATTTCATAAACACTGTAAGTATATTTCTCATCTTGAAGAAAAAAATCTATAAAAGAAATAAATGGTGTTCAAAGAAAATAAGCCACAGCTCCCTGAATAATTTTTCTTATGGCAACATTTGTCAGATTTTTTTATTGTTGAATGTAATTGGTTGAATTTCATATTCTCATTTTGGAAAACACTTAGGAAAAGTATTAAGTGATATTAAATGTACTTTAGGGAATGGCTACTGTGTAAATCAACAAGATTCAGGACATTAAAAAGAGTTAGACATTTCTATTCTTATCTGGAAGTAATGTTTTTAGCTGAATTAAATTTAAATACACATACACAGGCATAAAATCCTGAATGCATTAGTTTTATTTTTAGTCTGCATTGTAGATATGCAGTGAGGTTGTGTTTGAATTAGAATCCCCGAATTTGCATTAAAAGGCAACACGTTTTGCACCTGCATGCTTCTCTAGAGTAATTTAATGTTACAATTTCTGACAGGATAATTCCGTCTTCACTGTGGCTGACTGTGCTGTAAGCTGCTGGGAGAAAATAAATGTGATTCTGCAGTGGGTTAGGAAAAGTATATATAACTAAGATGAACTTAGCACATAAGCCAGAAAACCTCAAACTGGAAAAGAATGACAAGATGAGATATGGTATCAGAATCATAGCTTTGTCTTTCCTTCATTTCCAAAGCCTGTGTTGTGTGTGTCCAGTGTGTCTGTATGCGTGCACAAATTTCTTAGCACACTTTGCAAAAAAAACAAATGACTTTGCTGTAGGAAGAATATTCTGTAGCAGAAGGCCAACATTTTAGGGCAAAGAGAAAGTCTGCCACAATCTCTTCTGAGGACATTTAGGAATAGTGAATTGAAACGAAACATTTTTTGCTTTGAGCAAACTAAAAAGATAAAAGGTTAAACTTCAGCTGCTGAAGCAGAGGAAGCAGAATTTATAGGCAGGCACACTGACTCTCATTTCTGCTCACGTTCTTTCCACCTTTTAAAAATCCATTTTATTTTTCTCTTAGGTATTTTACATAAATTTCAATGGAGTTCCTAGTCCATCCAGGAAAGCATAAGTCAGAAATTCTGCTCAAAGTTGAGCTAACATGTTGTTTTACAAGAGATGGACTTGCGTGACCCAAATGAACAGGAGAATGATGTCTGTCTGTGGAAAAACTTTTACCTTCCGCTGTCAGAGAGCAAAGTATGGTTTGTCTTATCTTGCTACTCTCTCTGACTTTGCCTTAAAATATTCATCTCTGTGGCAATGATAACAACATAAGTGAGCAACTTGGGCAAATAAGGTTTAAAATTTCTTTAAGTACCCCAATTATTTTTATAGTATACTAGAACTTTCAGTTCTGAGAAAAAGACAACTTGACTAAATAAAATCAGCTAGCTGAAGAAAATACCATGCTCAAAGGCTCAAATGAGATCCTGTTCCGGGTTTTCTCTATCATGAAGTTTTGCCAACTCACGTATGATAAACTGTGTCACATTCAATTTTATTTGAAGAGTCAAGAGGATGACTGTTTGAAATCAACTTAACAACTTATGATCCACCTTAGAGGAAAGGAATTCTCTAATACCAGACAGGCTTGAACACTTTTCAGCCTTTCTACAATCCAGAATCATAGGACTCAACTCTTATCCTTTAAAGGACAGACCATCTTCTGAGAAACAGATACTTTACTTTATATATCTATATCTATCTATCTATCTATCATCTATCTATCTATTTATCTCTCTCTATATATATAGATATAAATATAGATATATATATAGAGAGAGATAGATAGATAGATAGATACAGATTTCAGCATGTAACTCTTAGAATCACAGAATTATACCTGCTTTGATAGGATGTTTTAATTATCTCATTCAACTTAATCAAAGTTTGAATCATTTTAGTGTCTCTCATTCCTGAGGCAATATCTCTCACTACAGGGTATTTCTAATAATTAGACTATTTATATTGTGAGACCCAAGTGCCATGGGAAGGGAGGTTCTAGAAAAAAAGGTAGGTTTGATAGAGTAGGTGAATTAGTGTTTGGAAGACTTGAGTTTATAATAAATTCTCACCATAAAAATAACAAAAGAACAGAGATATTCCAGCAAGAACAAAGATATGGTAGACAGAATAATGCCCATGCTCTGTGGTCCTGTTCAGATTCCCAGGACCTGTGAATATTTTGTGTTAAATGGCAAAGAAGAACTAAGGTGGATTATCAAGCTGACTTTAAGTGGAGATTCTCCTAAATTAGATTATCTGGGGGGGGCAGTACAAAGTACGGGTCTTTAAAGTGGAAGAGGGGACCGAAGAGGACAGAGTGAAGATGTGACTAGGGAAGCAGTACCAGAGTGATGCTATGGGGGAGGCTGGACCACCCATTGCTGCCTTTGCCAAGGACTGTGGACATCCTATAGCAGCTGGTCAAGGCAAGGAAGCAGAATGTCCCCTAGAACCTCCAGAAAGAAATGTAGCCCTGCAAGCACCTTTATTTTAACCCAGTGAAACCCACTTCAGACTTCTGATCTCCAGAACTATAAGAGAATACATGCATGTTGCTTTAAGCCACTAAGTTTGTGATTTGTTGTGTATGTCGACTGGAAAAAAAAAAAAAGAGCACAACCTAAATGTTAAGAATTATGTTTTATTCGGTGAATTTTCTGAGGACTTGAGCCCAGAAGACAGTTTCTTCCCAGAGCTTGCTCCAAAGGGGGATCACTCCAAAGAGGTAAGGGAGGAGCCAGGAGATACAGGAGTTTTGCAACAAAACCCAGGTAGTCGAAACTTCAAGAGTACTGTGTAAAAAAAGCAAACCAGGTATCTCAAGGTAATGAATTTAGCATTTTACTATGTATGGGAAGATGCACGAGTCTGGGCTCATTGAAATCATCTATTTGATACACACCTTAACTATCTAAGGCTAGTATCCTGCTTTTCTCCATCCTGAATGCTCTCAGGGTGCACAGTTGGGGGTGGCTGCAGTGACTGAGGGCTTAATGGCTGCAAAATCCTTTGTTTACTGCTATGGCGGGTGACATTTTTCATACACAGCTACAGCAGAAATACACTACTAGAAATACAAATACTAATACAAAATGATTTTTCAGAAATCAACATACAAAGTGTAATGTTTATGATTAATAGAGATAAAGAGAGAAAATCATTTTCTTCTGACAGTCATCCCTTTGGATGACCCAGATTCATGAACTGGACCAATAGGGATTAAAAAAAAATAATCCTAGTGCTCAGTTGGTCTGAAATGGAGCAATATCAACATGGCCCCTCAAATGTAAATGCATTTTATAGTACTTATGATTAGTTTTGCTTACAGAAAGTATTATTTCTTCTCCAAACATGGGTCAAAATAAGATTGACATAAATCATAGAGTTTTATTTATCTGAGTATGTCAAACAATTGTTTCCACATCATGGTCAAACAAATAGTGAAGGTTATAGGCAAATCACAAAAGCTAACTAATTTCATCAAAATAGATCACATTCTGAAAAAAAATGATGTTCTCTGTAATCAAGAAATTTTAAAAGGACATTATTGTTGATCCATGACATGGTATGAAGTTCTCCAAAGGAAAGATCCTGTAACTGTCATGTGAAGACTACATATGTTAATGACATTTGACCTTTGCCGTGTCCAGTGACACACCCTTTGGCATATGGTTAGAAACAGAGAATGGCAACTACCCCATTGTGGATCTTCATCACTTTGTCATCAGGCAGCAATCATTTACTTCCTGGGTTATATAATCTTATAGAACAGGCTAAATATACATATATACCTAAAGAACTGGGAAAAATGATATAACTTTAACTCTCCTTTGAGAGTAATAAGTCCTTAGTAAATTATTGGTGACTGGACAAAATACAGATGTTAATGAATTTAATGCACTATTCTACATTCTGGCAATGTAAACATGTACTTTGACTTTCCTACTATTAAGATATACAATTAACATCTCATCCCTTTGCCACTGGGTGACCTTGTGACAGTTCTGAATAATTGAGAATGATGGAAATGATGCTATGTAACTTTAAGGATAGCTCATAATATACCATACAGCTTCCTCTTATTTATCTGGAAGGGTCTATATAGAATGGAAGAAACCAGGCGACATTGACACTGCTGTGCTTTAGGGTCCATAAATAACCACTTCTCCATGCCTACTCCCAGTGGAGAGCCATGCCTGCGAGCAGCATTGCTTCACTGCCAGATAAATACACCATTTAGATCCAGCCCAGTTGAGCTCAGATGACTGCAGTTCCAGCTTATATCTGACTGAAATTACACAAAAGGTCCCAAGCAAGTACTTCCTACCAGAATCCTGCTCAATTTCATCACTAACAAAACTATGAACAAAGTGAAATGGTTATTTTAAGCCTGTTTTGTATAATTCGTGACACAGTAATAGGGCCTGAAGCGTGTACCTACTCAGGAATTCATTTATTTATATTTGTTATTATGGTTGAGAGAAAAAGAAGAGCTCCAGGTAAGCACGCAATTTACATTTTACTGCTTACCAACAGTATAGCTTTGGAGAAAATCCCTTCATCTAGGTCTTCATTTCAATATCTTCAAAAGGGATTTCATAATAATAGGCAACTCTCCAGATTGTTATAAGAATCAAATAGGATAAAACAAAATAAAACACTTGGTATTGCAAACATGTAACATTGCAGGCTTACACAGGAAGTTAATCAAGGCTCCTGAACCTCAGCTGTTCTGTGCAACGTGTAGACCAGATGCACAGTGAAGTCATTGCTCACCATTCAGATGGGTGTCTTTTACCTCCAACATCCCTTCTCATTCTGAGGGCCTGTAACTCTACATTTTATCAGGGGTAAATGTCTTTGCTCTGCCCTTGGAAACCCTGGAATAAGACATAAATGAAAACTTCAAGGTTATCTATTATCTTCTTGCTTTCATTAATAGAGTTAATGAAGATGGTTTTGCATTGACAACAACTTTCTCCTTTGCCAATCAAGACAGTCTCTCAGTTAATGGATATGGTCAATATTCTTTATAAACACTTACTGGAAAATCCTGTGCAATCAACTGCAATTATCCATTCCAGACATGGTTTTCTAACATTTTCATTCAGAAAAAAAAGAAAAAAAAAAGTTATAAAATTAAAAAGAAAAAACTTAAATTACAACAATTTAAATCACACAATACGAGAGAGAATGAAAAATCAAAAGAAAAGATAAATCTCATTTATTTAAAGGAATCTTACCATAATTTTAACCACATTATTCATCAACACTTAAGATAGCATCCATCTTACTTCACTCTAACATGGCTTTTTTTTTTTTTAAGTTAGTAGAAAATAGGTCAGCTGTCAGTTCGTCTACAACTGCATTTATAACAGCACACTGGAGCAGATTTTCTCTTTGCTTCTCCTATGATAAGATATAAGCTAAACCATGCATATAAAGCACAGAAGTTACCCTCTAAATAGCTTATAGCATTAGCAAAACAGATTGTTTTTCCCAATGGCATGTTTCAACAAGAAAGGTGCTTGCAAAATGTTAGTGTAAAGAGCAGAAACTCACTAATATGTGAATTTGTGATGCCAAATGCAAGCTTTTAAAATGTCTTGTATATAACTGTTTATTATCAAGATGAACTCACTAGGAAGGTAACAGTGCACCATCTCTCAGAACCAGATGGTTTAAATTCCTCTTGGGAAATATAGGGGAGTTAAAGACAAGTCACAGTGAGCAGAGTTTGGTAAAACTTAAACAACCTTGTAAAGAAACATAAACCTCTTCACAGATAAAGGTAATGAAGAAAAAGTCAACTTGTTGTCATTTTATGCTACAAAGCATGAACTTCTTTAATCATCCAAAGTACCCATAACATGACCGGTGTTTTGGAAGGTTAAGCATCAATTTGGACAACAATTCACTCATCTAATTTAAAATTGGTGGTGTGTTGATGAAAATTAAATAAATAGCTGAACTGATATAGGTTTATTTAGAAATTTATCTAAATTAAGATGGCACTTGACATACTTCAAGGTGGTTAAGCCATCAGACCAAAGTCCCCAGAGAAATAGTATTCATCTTCCAAAATTCAATTCAAATGCCAGCTCCTTTTGGAAGCTCTCCTTACATCTGCAAATGAAACGCCCTGTGCAGTCTTATCATGTCAGTTAAATGCATGATACTTTTTATTTAATAATTATAATTTGTTTTTTCTACTTTAAAAATAGTTTATCATATCTCACAATCCATCAGAATTCTGTTTCTCAGAATTCTTTAAAAAATGACTTTTTATGGGACTTCCCATGAAAGTGGTTCAGTGGGCACAGTGGTTAACAATCCGCCTGCCAATGCAGGGCACACGGGTTAGATCACTGGTCCGGGAGGATCCCATGTGCCACAGAGCAACTAAATGCACCATAACTATTGAGCCTGTGCTCTAGAGCTTGTGAGCCACAACTACTGAGCCCAGGTGCTGCAGCTACTGAAGCCCACGTGCCTAGAGCCCATGCTCTGCAACAAGAGAAGCTACTGAAATGAGAAGCTTGCACACCTCAAACAAGAGTAGCTCCCACTTGATGCAACTAGAGAAAGCCCTTGTGCAGCAGAGAAGGCCCAATGCAGCCAAAATTAAATAAAGTAAATAAATAAATACATACATACATAAATAATAAGGAAATAGGCTTTAAAAAATAACTTTTCAGTCTCTTTGTTTAAAGCATGGCCCCTATAATACAGTTTATTTCATTGTCTTTGAATATCCCCCAGCTAACATTATGTTGGACATATTTTGCCTATAGTTCATAACATAAAAAAAAAAAAATTAAAATGATTTGAGGAAGCACATTAATTCTTTTCCATCCAGATATTGTGACATTGCAAATAGATGGAGAAGTGGAGATTCCCTGGACGACTCAGATGAGTAGATCAACACACAAAGCCTGGTTGCTACCAGTGAAGAGCAAGATAGCTAGAGAGCCAGATAGACAAAGAGATAGACAGATAGATGGATAGATAATTGATTTAAAAGCTTAATTTATAATAAAAGCAATGTCATAGATCAGTCCAAACATATTCTAAAAAAACAAGTTTAATTATTAACACAGTCCCACAGGACATGATTCAACTATATTTTAAAACGATAATTGTTATTTATTTCTAATTATGACTCTCACTTCACTAATATGAAAAAAAATATACGAGGAAATTTTTAGAAACATGGAAGAAGATTAAAGAAGTAAAACAAATCACATTACTCATGACAACAAATAGCAGTGGATTAATCTAAGAGCAGGTCATCAGTTACTTACTCCTACAGTACATGCACATAGAAAAAATAAAACAGCAAAGTAAGGTAAAAACAAACAAACAAAAAATGCAATGTTGACAAAAGATATAGTAAGCAAGTACAAAGAATAAGGAATCATAGATGAACATATTTTAAATATAATTATATAGATGTTTTAACAAGATAAAGTAATAAATGCTGTGAAATATGAACAGAATAATCTAATTAAATATTTGGGAGGGGATTTCCCTGGTGGTCCAGTGGTTAAGACTTCATCTTCCAGGGCAGGGTGTATGGGTTCAGTCCCTGGTCGGGCAGCTAAGATCACACGTCTGGTGGCCAAATAACCAAACATAAAAAACAGCAACAATATTGTAACAAATTCAATAAAGACTTAAAAAGAAAAGAAGTTTATCTTAAAAAAAAAAAAGAAAGCTTAAAAAATAATGTGCTGACTTTCCCCCACTGAGTGTCCTTTGTTTGTGTGCATTTTCCCCATATATTTATTTATTAATTTATTTAAAATATTTTTTGATGTGTATCATTTTAAAGTCTTTATTGAATTTTGTTACAATATTGCTTCTGTTGTTTATGGTTTAGTTTTCTGGCTGCAAAGCATGTGTGATATTAGTTCCCTGACCAGAGATCGAACTAGCACCTCCTGCATTGGAAAGTGAAGTTTTAACCACTGAACCACCAGGGAAGTCCCTCTAAGCTTGCTTGCTTGCTTGTACAAATTCCAGGTCTTTATTTAATCCCTGCATGACTCAGGCAAATTATTCAAATTTTCATTGCCTGTTTTTCTCTTCCATCAAATGGAGTTAAAAATATCTCCTGCTTTAGATGATTATTTTGAAGAATAAATAAGTTAAATAAATTATTAAGCACAATTCTTAGTTCATATTAATTACTTAATAAATGTTTGTTAGTCATACATATGAATATATACGTGTGTGCATGTGCACGCGTGTGCACATGTATTCTCCCCAAGGATATACCCAAGACATTTATTTATTGATGCAGTGCTTATCTCTTAATATTGAGGTTTGTCCTTTTCTATTTCTCATGTGTATCTTAACATTTCAATTCTTTGTGAAAGCTTTTTTAAAATTATTGTGAACATTATGAGAAAATGTTTTAAATCCAAAGATGTACCTGTCATTTCTAATTGCTTTTCTCATGGAGTTACTATAAGGATTAGAGGAAAAAGTTTCAGAAATGACACATCCTAGGAAGATTATTTACAAAGTTAATTTATTTTTCTCTATTGTTAGAAAGATCAGGTGCACTTGTATAGAACTTTGCACCTTATTTAATTTCCATACTTTAAATTCCAGTACATTTTCTTGCAGGACAGAAACCATTTTGGGGTTAGCCTTTAGGATTTTATAAAGGATGTGCCTGGGACTTCATTGTTCCTTGTTACATTTCAGAGTTATTCATCCTTTGCACATACCTTGAAGTTCAAAACGGTGTAAAGTAAGTACATAATTTTTTCCATTAACTTGTTCCTTAGAGTTGTTGAAGATCTATATATGCATAGATTGCCTGTCTCTACTTTCTGTATTCCACCAAATGTGATTAGAAGTACATGAACGGCCCAATTGTATTTCCAGGCCAGCCAAACCACCAGGATAAATGAAGTGCATTCTTTGGAAGAAATAGAGGCCAAATGAACTTTTTATTGTCAAAAATAGTACAACATTCCAGATGAAACCTGTAGTGAAAATGCTCCAATTTACCTCATATGCTGCAATCTTACCTATAAATTGAAGTATTTTTAACATTTCAAAAGAAAATTGCTGCAATAATTAATGATAATTTTAGCTCTTAATTTTTTCTGCAAAATAATTATTGTAAAATTGTAGTAGATTAAAAACTAGAAATATTTTGATACATATAGGAGAAACATGAAATTTTGTACCAATATTTATAAACTTTCAAATAAGTAAGAATAGTAGAGATTATAGTATAATGTTCAAATAGCAAAAGGATAGATTTATTCACAATTATATTGCATTTGTGTTAAATGTAAATAAAATTAAGAATTGAATTAAAGACAGATTGTCAAACAGGATTTTTAAAAAAATCATAATAACCGTTATACAAATACTACTCCAAATACAAACAGCCAGATATATTGAAATTAAAAGAATGGGTGGTTAATACTTTGAAGACACCATCCAATAACAGACTTTAAAGCAAAAAGCGTTAGTAGAGTAGAAGAGTAATACTTAATGATTAAGTTATCAACCTGAGAGAAAGATAAGGCAATTCTAAACTTGTGTGCACCAAATAAAATAAAATAGTGTAAAATAAAAATTTAACAATAATACTATAAAAATAAAACATATAACTTAAAATTAACATTTCTGTGATCGAGAGATTACAAAACTAAGAAGAAATAAACACATGTACACCCATGATAATTGATTAAGTTGGCAGAAAAAGTAAGGAAGTATATTTGAATAACATTCTTTAAGAATTTGACTTAACCAAGAAATATATTAGAATTGTACATCCAAAAAGTAGAATAAACATTCTTCTTGAATGCACATGGGATGTTTAACAAAAAATATCATATTCTGGTCAAGAAAGCAAGCCTTAGCTAACTTAAAAGTATTAAAATCAATCTGTATATATTTCTGACCTCTGTGGAATTAAATTAGAAATTAATATAAAAAAGGAACTAAAATTTTTCAAATATATGCACAATAATCCATATATTTCTCAATAATTCTTGTCTCAGTTAGATTTTTTTTTTTTTTTTTTTTTTTTTTTTTGCGGTACGTGAGCCTCTCACTGTTGTGGCCTCTCCTGTTGCGGAGCACAGGCTCCGGACATGCAGGCTCAGCGGCCATGGCTCACGGGCCCAGCCACTCCACGGCATGTGGGATCTTCCCAGACCTGGGCACGAACCCGCATCCCCTGCATCGGCAGGTGGACTCTCAACCACTGCACCACCAGGGAAGCCCATCAGTTAGATTTTTATATTTATTTATTTTTGGCTGCTTTGGGTCTTTGTTGTTGCACAAAGGCTTTCTCTAGTTGCAGTGAGTGGGGGTTACTTTTCATTGCAGTGGCTTCTCTTGTTCTGGAGCATGGGCTCTAGGTGCATAGGCTTCAGTAGCTGTGGCTCATGGGTTCTAGAGTGCAGGCTCAGTAGTTGTGGCACATGGGCTTTGTTGCTCCATGGCATGTGGGATCTTCCTGGACCAGGGTTTGAACCTGTGTCCCCTGCACTGGCAGGTGGGTTCTCAATGACTGCACCACCAGGGAAGCCTGCATCATTTAGGAAGTCAAAATTGATATCAGATAATATTTTAGATAAATGATAATGAAAATGAGATATATCAATATTTGTGAAATACATTTAAAGCATTGCTTAAAAGGGAAATTATTGTTTTAAGGACATGTATTAAAAAAGAAAAATGGGACCTCCCTGGTGGCGCAGTGGTTGATAGTCTGCCTGCCGATGCAGGGGACATGGGTTCGTGCCCCAGTCTGGGAAGATCCCACGTGCCACGGAGTGGCTGGGCCCATGAGCCATGGCCACTGAGCCTGCACGTCTGGAGCTTGTGCTCTGCAATAGGAGAGGCCACAACAGTAAGAGGCCCATGTACCGCAAAAAAAAAAAAGAAAAATGACTGAAAATCAATAGTTTAGATTTCACCTCAAAAAGTTAACAAAGGAACAGTAAGAACATGGAAACTCCAAAACATAGAAAAAAATAAGAACACAATATCAAAATAGTTTCCAGAAAAAGTAGAAAAGAGACATAGAGAAGAAAATAATCTAAAAATAAAATAGTTTGATTCTTTGACAAGGTGAATCAAACTGAGAAGCCCTTAGCAATACTGAAGGAGATAAGAAAACCCTAATTACCATCACTCTAAATACTAAACATACAAAAAAGATGATACTATGATACTATGGAGAACTTTATGCCAATATTAGATGAAATTGATAAATTCCTTGAAAAACAAAATTTTCCCAAATTGACATGTGATGAATTAGAAAAGTTGGGTAATCTTTAAAAATATTGAGTCATTAAATAAAAACATGTTCACCAGTAAAGTTTAGGTTTGATGGCTTCTTTGGTGAATTCTTCCAAGCTTTTAAGAAAGACATAATAACAGTCTTTCACACATTTTTTCCAGATAATAAAAATAAATAGTAAATACTCCCACACTTATTTATGAGGCTAGATTAATTTTAAAAGCTGAAAAGGACATCAAAAGAAAGGGACAGGGTTTCCCTTGTGGCACAGTCATTGAGAGTCTGCCTGCTGATGCAGAGGACATGAGTTTGTGCCCTGGTCCAGGAAGACACCCCTTGCCACAGAGTGGCTAGTCCCGTGAGCCATGGCCACTGTGTCTGTGTGTCTGGAGCCTGTGCTCTACAATGGGAGAGACCACAACAGTGAGAGGCACGTGTACAGCAAAAAAAAAAAAAAAAAAAAAAAAAGGACAGTATAGGACAATATCTCTTATAAACTTGATCAAAAAAGTCTGTAAAGATAGCCCATTGAATCAAGGAATATTTGTAAAGTAAAATATTATCCTGTAAGGATGTACCCAGGAATGCAATTTAGTGTAATATACAAAAAACGTAATTAAAACAATTTGCCTTTTTAAACAGAGGACAAAAAACTTATGTTCAACTCAAGAAAAATATCATTTGATAAAATTATCAACTAAAAACAAACTCTAAACTAACTATGAATCAAAAAACCTTCCTTACATTTTTTAACTATTTATACAAAACCATCTAGCATTACTAGTATATCAAATAGCAAAATAGTAAATATCTTCCTGTTGAATTAGGGAAAAGGCAAGATGTCCACTATCATCACTTAAAGTTAATATTGTTTTAGTTACTCTAGCTAATTCAATAAGACAGGAAAAGGTTAAAAATTGGAGAAGTATAAGCAAGGCAGATACTTTTCACAGATGATGAGTGTGCACATAGGAATTGAAAAAAAATGTACATATCTACAAGCTAGTGTACATAGTAAGCAATTTCACAATTTGCTGGACTCAGAGTCAACACATTAAATCCTATGTTAAAAATAATATATTTAGCAGGAAGGTGGTCAAGATTGTGGAGCTGGAAGACTCTAAACTTACCTCCTCCCACAGACCCAACAAAATTTTAACTACTTACAAGGCAACTATCTCTGAGAACAACCCACAGGAAAGATTTTCCTCAGCTAAAACCGTAAAGAAGAAAACAGAGGAAGAGAGGTGAAGTTGGGGAGAAAGTGTATAGTTAGGAACCACACTCCCTAATCAGCAACCCACAAAAGGGGGAATATCACAGTTGTAGATGTTCTCCCCAAGGATCAAGGGGTCAGAACTCTCCAGCCCAGGGGTCTTCCACTGGAAAGAAGAGCCCCTGAAATGTCTGATTTTCAGAATGAACAGGGCTTATGTTCCAGAGACCTGGAACACTATAGATAATAGGGTGTCTGCTCTTAAAGGTCAATTACAAAATCTCACATCCTGAGTTCCAATATGTAGTCAGTTGTGTGAGAGAAGCCTGGGTAGGATCCAACTGCTGTTCTTGGAGAGACTCTTGGAGAGGTAGGAGATAACTGTTATTCACTGAGGGATGGAGAGGCAGGCAATAAACATTTTGTGGAATTTGTCCTACCAACTTAACACTAGTGCTGGCAAGTGCCATGTTGGAATACTCCCTCTAGCCTGTTAGTGCCAGAGACCCAGTACCACCCACCAGCAGGCCTACACTAGCTCTGCATCCTTCCAGCCCAAGCAGCCAAATGTGTAGGTAGCCTACTCTGCCTACCACTGGACCCATAACCACAACACAATGTACAGCCTCACAGCCAGTTGGGCAGGAGCCAGCCCCTCCTATCACCATGCCCACAGTAGTCACAACAGCAGGGCACAAGAAGCCACATGAGGGTCTCTACTAGTTCATATAGTTCTGGTGATCAGAGAGGAGCATGCTGCTTGGCCCCATAGGATGTCTTCACTCTAAGGCTGCTTCTCCAAGATCTGGAAACATAACCAAACTATCTAACACATATAAATAAACAGGGAGTTGAGTAAAATGAAAGGGAAAAGAAATATGTTCCAAATGAGGGACCAAGATATAGCTTTAGAAAATGAACTGAATGTAGATTAGCAATCCAGCTGATAAAGAGATCAAAGTAATGATCACGAAGATGTTAAACAAACTCAGGAGAAGAATGGATAAATGCTGTAACAAATTAAACAAATCATTAAAATATATAAAGAAGAACGAAACAGAGCTAAAGAATACTGTAAACCAAATAAAAAATACACTAGAAGGAATCAACAATTGATTAGATGATATAGAGGAATGGATCAGTGATCTGGAAGACAAAATAGTGAAAATCAACAAGCAGAAAAGAAAAAAATAATTAAAATGAGGATCATTTAAGAGACCTCTGGGACAATATCAGGCACATTAACATTTCCATTATAGGGGTCCTAGAAGGAGGAGAGAGAGAGAAAGGAGCAGATAACTTATTGGAATAAATAAGAAACCTTTCCTAACCTGTGGAAGGAAACTGACATCCAAGTCCAGGAATCAGAGAGCACCAAATAAGATAGACCCAAAGTCTACACCAAGACATATTACAATTAAAATGGCAACAATTAAAGATAAAGAGAGAATCTTAAAGGCAGCAAGATAAAAATACTACTTATATACAATAGAACTTCTATAAGAAAATCAGCTGACTTTTCAGCAGAAACTTTGCAGGCCAGAGGGAAAAGAGAGCGTCATGATATATTCAAAGGGAAAAGGGGAAAAAAAACCCAAAAACCTACAACCAAGAATACCCTACTCAGTAAGGCTATCATTCAGGTTTGAAAGAAAGATAAAGTGCTTTACAGACAATGAAGAGCTTAAAAAGTCAACACCAGTAAACTGGTTTTACAGGAAATGTTCAAATGACTTCTTTTTGACTTCAAAGGACCACAACTAGAAATTAAAAAAAAAAAAAGAAAGAAAAAGAATAAAAAAGAAAGGAAAAATTTCACTTATAAAGGCACACAGTAAGGGTAGTAGATCAATCACTTATAAAGCTAGCAGAAAGGTTAAAGACAAAATTAATAAAATCATCTATATCCACAGTAACTTGTTAAGTTAAGGGATACACAAAAGAGAAGGGTGTAAAATATGACTTCAACAACATGAAATGTAAGGAGGGGAGTAAGAAAATAAGGTGATTAGGATGTGTTCAAACTTAAGAGGTTGTCAACTTAAAATAATTACAAATATATAGATTGATACATATAACCCTCATGGTATTCACAAACCAAAAACCTATAATAGATAGATACACAAAAAAAGAGAAAGAAATGCAAATGTAACACTAAAAATAATTATTGAATCACAAGGGAAGAGAGCAAAAGGAGAGCAAAAAAGAACTACACAAACAACAGGAAAACAATAAACAAAATGGCAATACATACATACCTATCAATAATTACTTTAAATGTAACTTGACTAAATGTTCCAATTAAAAGATATACAGTGGATGTGGATGACTGGATTAAAAAAAAAATGCATATGCTGACTACACAATACTAACTTCAGATCCAAAGACACCCGTAGACTGAAAGTGAGAAGTGAGAGGATGGAAAAAGGTATTTCATGCAAATCAAGATAAAAAGAAATCTGGTATAACAATAGTTATATAAGACAAAAGAGACATTAAAACAAAGACTGTAACAAGAGATAAAGAAGGACATTACATAACAATAAACAGATCAATCCAAGAAGAAGATATAGCAATTGTAAATATATAAGCATTTAACATAGCAGCACCTAAATAAATAAAGCAAATGTTATGAAACATTAAGGGAGAAACTGACAGTAACACAATAATAGATAGTAAGGGACTTAGCACCCCACTTGTATCAATGGACAGATCATCCAGACAGAAAATCAATAAGGAAAAACTGGCCTTTCATGACACATCAGCCCAGATAGACCTAATAGATATATATACAAACATCACATCCTGCGCTGCCTCTAGGTTCTTCAGAACCATTTTTTTTGTTTGTTTTAGATTCCATATATACATGTTAAGATACAGTATTTGTTTTTTGTTTGTTTGTTTGTTTTTTTAGATTCCATATATACATGTTAGGATACAGTATTTGTTTTTCTCATTCTGACTTACTTCACTCTGTATGACAGACTCTAGGTCCATCCACCTCACTACAAATAAGGACTTGAGGACATGGGGAGGGGGAAGGGTAAGCAGAGACAAAGTGATAGAGTGGCATTGACATATACACTACCAAAAGTAAAACAGATACTTAGTGGGAAACAGCTGCATAGCACAGGGAGATCAGCTCAGTGTGTTGTGACCACCTAGAGCTGTGGGATAGGGAGTGTGGGAGTGAGATGAAAGAGGGAGGGGATATGGGGATATATGTATATGTATAGCTGATTCACTTTGTTATACAGCAGACACTAACACAGCATTGTAAAGCAATTCTACTTCAATAAAGATATTAAAAAAAGAAAATATCATATTTATGTTTTAATGTGAAAAAAAATCACATCTAAAAATAGTGGAATATACTTTCTTTTCAAGTGCACATGAAACAGTTGCCAGGATTGATCTTATGCTAGGCAACAAAGCATGTGTCAATAAATTTAAGAAGACTGAAATCGTATTAAGCGTCTTTTCTGACCACAATTGTATGGTCACTAGAAATGAACTATAAGACAAAAACTGCAAAAATCACACATGCGAGTAGAGTCTAAACAGCATACTATAAACAATCAATGTGTAACTGAAGAATTCAGAGAAAATCAACAAATACCTGAAGACAAATGACAATGGAAATACAGTAATCAAAAATTGATGGGATACATCAAAATCAGTTCTAAAAGGAAAGTTTACAACAATGCAAGCCTATCACAGGAAACAAGAAAAATTTTAAATAAACCATCTAACTTTACACCTAAGGGATTAGAAAAAAGAAAAACAGACAAAACCCACCATAAGAAGAAGAAAATTAATAATAAAAATCAGAGTGGACATAAATAAAATAGAGACTGAAAAATAATAGAGAAGATCAATACAACTAAGGGCCAGTTCTATGAAAATATGAACAAAAGGGATAAAACTGGGGCTTCCCTGGTGGCACAGTGGTTGAGAGTCCACCTGCCGATGCAGAGGACATGGGTTCATGTCCCGGTCCGGGAAGACCCCACATGCGGAGTGGCTGGGCCCGTGAGCCATGGCCACTGAGCCTGCGTGCCCGGAACCTGTGCTCCACAATGGAAGAGGTCATAGCAGTGAGAGGCCCACATACTGCAAAAAAAAAAAAAAAAGATAAAACTTTAGGCAGACTCATCAAGGAAAAAAAGAGAGAAGGGGGAGGGCTCAAATAAATAAAACATAAATTAAAGATGAGAACTTACAACAGACAGCACAGAAATATTGATACAAAGTATCAAAAAAGATTACTACAAATAATTATGTACCAGGGCTTCCCTGGTGGCACAGTGGTTGAGAGTCTGTCTGCCAATGCAGGGGACACTGGTTCAAGCCCTGGTCTGGGAAGATCCCACATGCTGTGGAGCAACTAAACCTGTGCACCACAACTACTGAGCCTGTGCGTCTGGAGCCTATACTCCACAACAAGAGAGGTCGCGATAGTGAGAGGCCTGCACACCATGATGAAGAGTGGCCCCCCTCACCATAACTAGAGAAAGCCCTCACATAGAAACAAAGACCCAACACAGTCAAAAATAAATATAAATAAATAAATAAATTTTTAAAATGTAAAAAAAATAATAATAATTATGTACCAATAAAATGGAAAACCTAGAAGAAATTAACAAATTCCTAGAAATGTCCAATCTCTCAGGGCTGAATGAGGAAGAAATACAAAATATGAGCAGAATGATTACCAGTAATGAAATTGAATAATTAATCAAAAAACTCCCAACAAACAAAAGGCAAGAATAAATGGCTTTACAGGTCAATTCTACCAAACATTTAAAAAATAATTAACACCTATTCTTCTCAAACTATTCCAAAGTGTGAAGAAAAATGAACACTTATGAACTTATTTTATGAGGCCAACATCACCCTGTTACTAAAACTTGACAAACACATCACAAAAAAATAAAATTATAGGTCAATATCAGTGGTTAATATAGATGCAAAAATTATCAAAAAAATATTAGGAAACCAAATTCAACAATACATTAAAGGATTATACACCTGATCAAGTGGATTTATCATAAAGATGCAAGGATGGTTCAATATCCACAAATCAATAAACATGATTATCATATTAGCAAATTGAAGAATAAATATTATATGATCTGGCTTCCCTGGTGGCGCAGTGGTTGAGAGTCTGCCTGCCGATGCAGGGGACACAGGTTCGTGCCCCAGTCCAGGAAGATCCCACATGCTGCAGAGAAGCTGGGCCAGTGAGCCATGGCCACTGAGCCTGCACGTCTGGAGACTGTGCTCTGCAATGGGAGAGACCACAACAGTGAGAGGCCTGTGTACTACAAAAAACAAAAAACAAACAAACAAAAAGAATTATATGATCACCTCAGTAGATGCAAAAAATATATATATTGGAAAAAGTCACACTTATTCATGATAAAAACTCTTCACAAAGTGGGTATAGATTAAACATACCTCAGTATAATAAGAGCCATATATGACAAAGATACATCTAAAATTTTACTGAATGGTGGAAAGCAGAAAACATTTCCTCTAAGATCAGGTGTGAGACAAGGGTGCCTACTCTTACCACTTTTAGTCAACATAGTATTTGAAGTCCCACCCACAGCAATCAGATAAGAAAAAGAAATAAGAGAAATCCAAATTGAAAAGGAAGAAATAAAACTGTCACTGTTTGCAAATGACAGATACTGCATATAGAAAATCCTAAAGATGATACCAAAAAACAATTAGAACATATAACTTAACTACCAGAAAAAAAAATTAAGAACACAATCCAATTCACAGTTGCATCAAAGAATACCAAGAAATAAATCTAACCAAAGTGATAAAATATTTGCCCTCTGACAACTATAAGACATAATGAAATAAATTGACAATGACTCAAACAAAAGGAAAAAAAATACCATGCTCATGGATAGGAATAAGTTATATTGTTAAAATGACCACACAACCAAAGGCAATCTATATATATAATGCAATCCCTATCAAAATACTGATGGAAATTTTCACAGAATTAGAACAAATAATTCTAAAATTTGTATGGAACAAGAAAAGACCTCAAATACCCAAAACAATATTATGGAAGAAGAACAAATCTGGAGCTATCACATGCTGTAGTTTCAAACTATACTGCAAAACTACATTAATGAAATTGGTATGGTACTGGCACAAAATCAGACACACATATGAATGGAACAGAATAATGAGCCCATAAATGAAGCCAGCTTATATGGTAAATGAATCTATAACCGAGAGGGAAGAATATACAAAGGGGATAAGATAGTCTCCATAATAAATGGTGTTGAAAAACTGTACAGCTACAGGTAAAATAATCAAAATGGACTACTTTCTTACACCATATACAAAAATAAACTCAAAATGCACTACAGAGTTAAACGTAATACCTGAAACCTAAAAACTCCTGGCAGAAATTATGGGCAGTATGTTCTTTGACATTGGACTTAGTGATTTTTTTTTTTGATATGTCTCTTTAGGCAAGGGAAACAAAAGCAAAAATAAACAAATTAGACTACATCAAACTAAAAAGATTTTGCACACTGGAGAAAACTGTAAACAAAACTAAAAAGCCACCTACTGAATGAAAGAAGGTATTTGCAAATGATATATCTGATAAAGAACTAATATCAAAAATATATAAGAAACTCATACAACTAAATAGCAAAAAACAAACCACATCATTATAAAATGGACAAAAAACCTAAATAGACATTCTTTAAAGGCATTCAAATGCAAACAGACATATGGAAAGACGTTAACATTATTAGTCTTCAGGAAAATATAAATCAAAACCACAGTGAAATATCACCTCACAGCTTTCAGAATGGCTACTATAAAAAAGACAAGAAGTAACAAATGTTGTCAAGTATGTGGAGAAAAAGGAACCCTCATACACTGTTGGTGAGATTTTAAATTGGTCCAGCCACTTTTGAGAGCTCTATGGTGGTTCCTCAAAAATTAAAAAAGAACTGCTTTATGATCCAGGGATTTCCCTTCTGGGTATTCACCCAAAGAACAAAACAAACTAATTTGAAAAAAGAAAATATATGCACATCAAGATTCATTGCAGAATTATTTACAACAGCCAAGTAATGGAAGCAACCTAATTGTCATTCAGTAAACAAATGGATGAAGAAGATGTGGTCCAAATCTGGACCAAACTCCTTAGTTGAATGCCTTTTCCTTTAGATCACATATCTCTATCCATAAGTATGTGCAGTTACTATGGCTAGCTGTTTAATGTCTGTGACCCCCACTAGATTATAAACTCTGGGGGAGTAGGGCCCAAATCTGTTCATTCATCATTCTCTCTGGTGCCTAGTCCAGGTAACAAATGGGCAGGTGGGTGAATGTGTGGGAGAATCTAACTTGTCAATATTCTGCCTTATTATTAGCACAAATGGGTATTTCAGACTATTAACATCAGTCATTTTTTCGTAGATGAATACCACCACCTTTTCAACCTGGCACTTGTGGAATAAAGTTTGTAAACGAAATGCAGGACTTCTTATGTTACTTGAATGACAACTTTATTCCACATTCTAGTTTGGGGACTCATATTTAAAGCTTGATTTCATTGGCCTTTATATGTTCTTTCCTCCCGGCTGTGCCATTTACTAATTTGTTAAGAAAACTTTGGGTCTTCATTCAGTCAACAAACACGGCCTGAGTGGCTACTATGAGCCAAGCCCAAAGGTCAGCTGAAGATAAACAGATGAATAAAGCATGACCCGTACCCCTAAAACACTCACAACCTAGTAAGAGAGGCAGAGACATAAATAGATGACTGTGTGACCAAGTGTTAAGTGCTATCATTAAAGAAAGCTGGGTTCTGTGGGAATAGCAGGGGTTAACAGGTGAGGATGGAATAGGAGTCCCAGACAAATGGAAAAACATTACAAAGGCATGGAGGTGTCTCAAGAAGTGACAAGTATTTTAAGTGGTTGAAACATAGGTGAAAGTGAAGAGAGACAAGCCTGGAAGGCTGTTAAAATAAATAAATAAATAAATAAATAAATAAATAAATAAATAAATAAATAAATAAATAAATAAGTAAGTAAGTAAGAAGATGTGGTATATACTTACAATGGAATATTACTCAGCTATAAAATATTAAGTATTGCCATTTGTGACAACATAGATAGATCTAGAGGGCATTATGATAAGTGGACAGATAAAGACAAATACTGCATGATCTCACTTATACATGAAATCTAAACAAACAAATAAGCAAAAATAAAACTGAATGAAAATAGACTCATAGATTCAGAGAACAAATGGGTGTTTGGCAGAAGGGAGGAAGGTGGTGGTGTGGGCAAAATGTGTAAGGTTATTAAGAGGTACAAACCTCCAGTTATAAAATAAATAAGCCACAGGGGTTAAATACACAGCATAAATAGTATGGTCAATGATATAACTACTTTGTATGGGATGGATGGTTACTAGACTTATTGTGGTGATCATTGGATAATGTATGCAAAGGTCAAATCACTATGTAGTACATCTGAAACAAGCATAATATTGTCTGTAGCTATACTCCATAAATAATAATAAATTTTAAAATACCATTTGCAATATTATAAAAAGTGAAACTAAGAATAAATCTTGTTATAATTTATAATACACCTACAATGAGTTTTTACTTAAAGAAATTTTAAAAACACCTACATCAATGGAGAAATATACTATATTCATAAGATTTAAAACTCAGTATTAAAATTCAAAATCTCCTCAAACTGATCTACTGATTCAATGATGTTCCTAGACGACCCCAGTAAGTGCATGTTTATGTGTGTTTGTGTAAATTGATTAGCTGATTCTTAAATGCATATAAAATTAAAATGATCTATAAGCAGGCAAGAAATATCAAAGAACAACAATCTCTCATATATCAACACTTACTATAAAGTGTAAGAATAAGGTAATGTATTATTGGTACAAAAATTAGACAAAGAGACCAATGAAAGAGAATAAAGAAACCTGAAATGGACTCACAATTGTTTATTTGATTTAAGACAAAGACTTCACTGTGTTTCAGTAGGGGAAAGGATTAGTCTTTTCGACAAATGATGCTGGGGCAGTTGGTTATCCATACGGAAGAAAAACAATGAACCTTAACTTTAAGCATTTAAAAATTTCAGAGACATCACCGACCCCAAACAACTAAGTTTCTAAAATAAAGCATATGAAAATTTCCTCATGAAGTTGAGAAAGACTATGATTTTTAAAGAGGATACATTTTTTTAAATTATAAATTGCACTAGAATAAATTAACTATTTTTCAACAAAATACCATTAAGAAAGAAAAAATAAAAACCATAGATTGAAAGAAGATTTCACGATTCACATCTGACAAAAGAACTTACATAGACTATATAAAGTGCCCTATAAATACATTTTTAAAGTACAGATAACCAATGTAAAGAAAAAAAAAGGAAAAACTTGTGAATAGCTACTTCACAAGGATATCAAAATGTTGAAGGAATAAATGAAAATATGCTCACCATCATTAGTTTTAAGAGAAATGTAAATTAAACACCATTAAATACCATGCTCCAGCAACCTGAATAACTAAAATTAAAAATACTGACTATTCCAGGCATTGATGTGAATGTAGAGTTATTGGAAACTTTATACACTGCTGTGGGAAGGCTGAATTGGAAAATATTTTTTAGTACCCACTACAGCTGAGTACATGTACACTATATGATCTTGAAAATCAATTTCTGGATATTTAGCTATAAGAAATCAGGGTTTATGTCCACCAAAAACATGTAGAAGAATGTTCATAGCAGCTTTAGTTGTTACAGCCCAGACTGGATACTGGAAACTGGTATACAAATGGTGTATTTATTGAATGAAATTCAATGCAAAAATGAAAATATATATATACTGGTATATGTAGCAACTCTCTGTTTAAGCTCTATATTTATCCAGTATCTATCTATCACCTATCTCTCTATCCATTTATATATGCATATCTATCTATCTATCTATCTGAAGTGGGTATTATTCTTAAGCTTTTAACTAGAAGACCAAAGAAAGAGAAGAGAAATTTCCCCTTAGATAATCATAAGAAAATTTAAAAGAGGAAAAAACATTCTGGTCTAGAACTCTCAAACCATTCCTAACTATTTCTAGTGGAAATTGGAATCCTATACCCAATTATGAAAAGTTACTTTGAGAAAAATCAATCGATTTTGACAGAAACTTGATACTAAGACAAAAAACCTCTTGGGGAATTATTGTTTAATTTTCTCCACCTAATCTCCCTTATTGATATTAACTGACTTAAACTCTTGCTGGAAAATAAAAATTAATCATTACATTTAAATGATCTTATTTTATAAGTATTAATACATTAATAGTTTTAGGGATGAGGTTTTGTATAAATACAAACATTTTAGAATATTTCACCCAGTTAAAATATTCCAAGGCTGCCAGTATTAAAGTATATATTAAAGAAGTGAAGGTTAAATTTTTAATTAAAATATTTGTGACAAACACAACTTATCCATCTTATTTGTGAAGCACTGTCATAAAATGAAGATATGTCCTCAATGTGCTTTATTTTTGATGAAGAGGATATGTAATTAAAGTGTAAAATCACTGTAGCTTTCCTCACTAATTGTCATGATTAGTCTCAAATAATGGTGACACCTTAGCCAGAGGTTGAGTAGATTAAGATTCTGCAACTCTGCCCACTGACGGTGTTATTTGGAGGTTTCACCACAGCTCCATTTATTTGTGATAAATCAGAGAATTCTAGGATGCTTTGCTGAAGGAATCTTAATCTTATTGTCTAACCTTTCATGTACAAATGAGGAAATGAACCCATAAATATTAAACATGTTCCAAAATGTACCCTGTTTTCTAATACAGTACACTAGCAAAGACCTAAAATTGTGGGTCCTTTGGAATAGTGGTGGTAGAGACACAAGACCCACTTCTTTTTAAGCACATCTCGGAGATGATTTGTTTGTCTTCTGAGTTGAGCAAAGCTGTTTCAAAAAAAAAAAAAAAAGGAAAGCAATTTCAGTTCAGAAAAAGATCTGGAAAAGGTAGTATTTTCTTTAGCTTTAAAGTTATTATTATCTATGATGATATGATCTATGATCTATGATCTATGATGGCTTTATTCCTTCAGGTCAGAGTTTTGAACAATGTTGTAGAACAGGGGCAATTTCTCTATCATTTGCAGACTTATTAATTGTGGCACTGCAGTGCTTAGGACAGGTCACAGAAGGAGGAGAAGGACCCTAAAAGAACAAAAACTGTGGGAACAGCTTTTGAGCAGTAAGGATGCCCAGGATTGAGCTTGAACCTAGTGATAGACATAATCCTTGTAGAGGCAGACTCAGAGACAATGAGCACGGCCATTTCCACCCACGTTATCAGGTGAATGATAAAAGTTAGAAGTTGGCATAGTGTTATGGAGACACACTTTTTTGAACTTATAATTACAGTTATTAATATCATTTATTGAGGAATTTCTTTATGTAACACATCAGAAATAAGTATATGTATATTTATCATCCCTTAAACTCTGAGATATCACATCCTTTTGCAGAGGTTGCAAGAAAGCAGAAAAGGAAATTATCATTGTGTTTATTTTGGAGATTTCATTGGAATCAATTTAAAATCCTTAACCTGATTTGTAAACTCAAAATACTTGGATTTTCTTGCAGTTTTGTAATTTTCATTAAGAAATATAAATGGTATCTGCATCCTATCACATTCTCTTTCTGAAGACAGATAGATTCACAAACGAAGCCAATTAGACTTCACAGAGTTGCCTGGTATACTTTTTTAGTGTGAGAAAAGGACATCATTTTATGAAATTATTTTTCTAAATATCTTGGAGTTAACTAAACCTTAAATAAACTATCTCCTTACATACTAAATACAAACTCATGAGAAAGCTATTACCATCCTTAGTTTGCAAAAGAGGAATAGATATTTGCAGTCTAAGTACTTGACTAAGGACCAGCAGCTAGAGGGGGTTTGAACCAGAATCCCTACCCACAAACCTCAAGTTGTCGCTCATTATTTGGCATTATGATGCCACACTGGGCTTGAAAGCAAAACAAGTACACATTTTACCTACTATCCCTTGCATCATGCCTCAAACTGAGATGGGTCTGCAATGTTGAGGGTCCACCACATCTAATATTTCATTGTCCCTACTAATGACCTCTTTGGCCTCTGTGACTCTCCACTTACTGTGCCTTCAGGGCTGATGAAGGCTTCTGATGGATCTTCTTTTATATTTAGTAAGACCACCTGTCAGTGTTCATTCCTGCTTTGCTGAGCTGAGAGCTCTTCTGTCCCTTCTTATGAATATCTTTCTGCTTTAATCCACAGAATTTATTTGTTGTTTTAAATCTCAAAGATAAAGCTTTTTTCTCACTTCTTGCTGGCCCCTTGGTGCTGTCACCATTACCTGTTCCAAGACTTAGCTCTGTATCTAACATGAGAGCACAGGTGCAAACCCTAGGGCATGTGATCCAAAGCTCAGCAGCATTTTATTATCTGGAGCTCCCTCCCATTAATTGTCCAATAAATAAAGTGATTAAGCTTTATTTTCGGATTCATCTTGAACATTACGATTTCAAGAATATGGTCTCCATCACACAGAAGCTAATATTTGAATGGTCCTGCATATGTTAAGAAGCACATATATGAACTCATTTATTCTCCTAACAATTCTTGAGAAACGTGTTGTCTTAGTTTTCAGATGGTCACTGGAAACTCATATAGTACCTTAGAGGTGATGGGTTGGTTTCTTCAAGAGCTGGAGAACCTAGGGGTAAATGTGAGTCTCTTGAGCTTCTCTCTTCTCCACAATGGGAATAATAATTTCATAAGGAGTTGTTGACAGAATTTAGGAAAATATCATGTCCACAAAGTGCCTAACATGTTACATTAAAACAGAACTTGGCACATAGTATATGCTGCATGTACTGTAACCTTGCTATCATTAAGTCTAATATCCTAATTATGGTGAGGAAGACGAAAACTCAGGTGTTACAGATCCTAACCCAAAATGTATTGTGCTCCTTCAATTCTTTATAAAATGAAAGATTCTGGTATTTTAGGCATTGAAAAATTTGAGGCACTATTAAATGGTACTTTGAAAGTTATATATTTTTAGGTTGCTCCAAAATTAACAAGTCCTGTGATGCATCATCCAATCTGAATTATCCCACAATGAGAACATCACGAGTCCCCGTGAATGTTTTCATTAACTTTGTTAATGACCCTGCCCCTAAATTTCTACAGAGAATGCAGTCTTGATGAGCAGTGATTTCATTCTGGCCTAATAAAAATGATTCCAGAGGAGGCTGTTAGATTTTAAGGTCATGCAATATCTCTGTATATAACCTACTTTTTGTTTTTTTAACAAGTATTTTTGAAAACATATTATTCTCAACAAAACAATCTATTAGTAACTGTCTGGCATTTGTTGAAATTACAATTCAGTCCAATGCAATGAGTCCTTTGAATAATGGGGTTTTAAGCTGGTTGTTGTATATTCATGTATAACTGCTATCTTTATGAATATCTAATGAATACTATTTACGCCCAGTAATATTCTACACATGGAAGGGTATTTACTGTTGTTTCCTTTGGTGTTTCCCTAAGCATTATTTGGAAAATACTAAGACTTCATTAGCTTGAAAAATGATCTTTGCTTAGAGTGATTTAGTGAAAGAAAGTTTCTTCTTTTCTGCAAATGCTTTGGATAATAAATTTGATATTCTTTAAGAAAAAGGAATTCAAAATATGGCATGCTAAATAGAAGTTGGAGAGCAGTGGGAAGATATTTTTAGAGACTCATTTGAAGTCCATAGCACTCAAAGTCACACTTAATTAAATTGGATTTATCATTCAGAAAATGGAAGTAATTCTAGAATATTGCATTTTTTAACACTTTGTACCCTGTACTGTTATTGCTGAACATATCAACTTTAGATCGCCACAAAATTCATGGTGCATATATGTGTTCTTTTTTTAAAAAAAATAGCCATTTATCAACTATTTTAACCAGCTAGGAAAATAATACATTTGGAAATATATATCCTCCAGTGCATAATATTTTCATTTTCGCCATAGAGATCTTTCTTAAGAGGAACAATTGAAAGTTTAATGTAGTCATTATGACTAATCAAATAGATAGGTTTTTTTTTTCCTTTTGGAAAAAAAGTGTTCATTCATCTTTCTGAGATGGAAAACTATCTATTGCATTTCTAAAGAACGACCTTTTCCAATGTGTTAAGGGATCCTCAAATTTGAATGAGAAATTCACCACCAACCATTAAGCCTGTGAAATAAAAAGCAGGAAAAACAAGGATGAAATAGATGCGTGAGACCTCAGGAGAGTTCACCAGTCAAAAGGATGCTGTTATCCCAGGACAGATCTTGCACAGCTGACAATGCAGGGACAGGATGTTAGGTGGGGGACAGCTGCCTGGGGAAAATGGGATTATATTGCCTACCTCAGCTTTTCCCATTTTACAGGATCCTAACCTCAAGGCTGAACAAGAGAATCTCATCTTCTCCACAAGAGCATAAGGCAGAGAGAAGACCAAACCTGCAGTGACATCTCTCAACATCAAGCAAAAGAGCAGAGTAATAGCCTTAAATAGAGACACATTTAGGTCTCTAGGACTCTGGGTACGAAAGTGGAGGGTGTACCCCATGGGACCCTCTAGGCAGCATCTCTGTGCCTGATAAAACAGGGAATTGGACTTCACACTCAAAGCCATACTTACTTTGACTTTGAAAAATAGATAGCATGGCATTTCTTAAACTTGAATGTCATTGAGCAATGCAAATTGTCTATATATTCTAAGAAATTCTGCAAATGGAAACGGAGCTCTTTGCAGATTCTCTTATTCCCTACATGCCTTCATATTCACTTCATGTTTTCATTGGGGCCATAATAGGGAAACATTCCCTGGAGAAAAGGAAAAGAGAAAACAAGCAACAAACAAGAACAATTTTCAGTTGCCAAATTTGTATTTTCAAGGAATTTCATGGTAGCCCATGTTATCGGAAGAGTTGTGCTGCTATTTAATTTGTATTTAATTTATTGGATTCAATATTATATTTATTGTTGTTTAATAGTTTAATGTTACCTTTGAAGTGTTTAGGCATTAAGACATGTTTTGAATTGTTCTGGTTTTAATTTTCCCATTTGTTGAGTCTCAGGACCCTTGGTATTTGCCTAAATGTATAATTCAGTGCTGGTGTTCACTTTCACATTATCTGTAATTCTTCAGCACCAATTCTCCTTGGAAACCCCACTGGGACGGCAGGTGTCAAGACCACACTGTGCTTCTTCGTGTTTGCTTCTGTCTGGATCCCAAAGAGAGATGCAAAACAAACAACAAACAAACTTGAATAAGCCACACATTTCTGTCCACAGTTCCTCCCCGTTCTGATGTCAGTCTGGTTTATCGGCACTACCTACTCGTCTGTTCCATGCCCACCTGTGGTGCTGGATTGGGAGTCTGTCCTGCCAGGCACTCTGTGCTCAGCTGTGACTCTGGGCAGAAGCCTCTTTCTTGCCAGCAGCCTAAATCAGTGAGAGATTTTCCTGTTCCTTTTCATCCAGGATAGGAATGTTTATTCCCAGATCTCCCCAGTGTCTGTCCTACTCATCACCCAAGTAAGGTGTCTGGCCTGAACTGCACAACTACTACTCATCCCCTCTGCCTATCATTTGGAAATACCCCATTCTCACTTTCAACATTAGTTACTACTCATCTGTTTATATGTAAGCAACAGGACACCACAAGAGAGGTAGGGAATATCTCTCTGTCTTTTAGTCATAAAAAATTAGAGCTTCTACTGAGGATCTTTACATCTGTCTAAAGTGAAAATGCTTCAGAATTCTCTGCTTAGGAATTGTCTCTGCTTTTCAGGTTAGGGGCATTGTAGCCTCATAAATAAGTTAAGAAACTTTGTATCTTTTCTTGGCTGTTGTTCTGTGACAAATTATAGCTAAGAAATGATCTATTCTTTGAACCTTTGCTTGGAAAACTTTGAGCTTGACACACTTTTCCAGGGAATCTATCTTTGGCTAATATCTGCATTTGTTTATAATTATGGCTCTATTCAAATTGTCTTCTTTTTTGAGGGTCAAGTCATATAACAATCCATTTTACTAGTATTTTCAAATTTGTCAGAATAATGTACATTATTCAGTACATTTTCATTACATTTTTAAAACTGTCCATCGTAAGTATAGCTATTTTCCCATTTCTATTTTTTAAATGAATAATTTCAGGCTTACTTTCCTTTCTGTGCCAGCAATTAGTTTTTACTTCAAAGTATATATAGTTTCTTTGACTGTACTTTTCTTTAAAGCTGGCTATGTAATTTTAACATAAATATTAAAAGTAAATACTAAATAATGCCATACAGAACTATGGAAGTAATAACATGAACATTTTCTCTATAATATATGTACAAGCCTGTATTTATTTTTTAATCTGTTAATTTGCCTTTTCTTGAAATATGTTAAAGCTACTCCTTCTGATTGATGATTTATCAACTTCTCAATTTCTTTCTAGTGTTCTTCTATGTGAGATTTGAAACTCTGGCATTGAAAGTATTAAAGATCCTGACTATTATGTCATCTTGGAGGAATAAAAGTTTTTGTCAATATGAATATTTGTATTATTTTCTTTTAATCTGAATTATACTTTCTCTACATTAATTAAATATATTTACTCTTCTTGTTAACTTTCGGCTTCTGTGTGTCTTTCTCATTCCTCTACTTTCAGCCATTATATGTGATTTATAGTACATTTCAAATATACAGAAAATAGTTAGATTTTATTTTTATCAAAATTGGTGATCTATTTTAAGAGGGGGGATTAATTAAGTCATATACTAGAGCTAACATCTTTCCTGATGTTTAATATTTTATATGTTTTATTTAGACATCTATTTCCTCCTTGGTTTCTGCTGTTTTGAGTTTGTTTACAATTATTAACTACTTACCCAAATACCATTCCGGAAATTATGCATACTTTCCAATTTGACTCTTTACCCCTTAATATTAACACATATAATTAAAATATTTAATTATTTCCAGATATAATCAGAGCTTACAGTCTTCTTTACAAATAGACAATCAGGTGAGGCTGTGCTCTCCATCACTTGCCAAGCTAAACCACATAGAATGGTCATTCCAAATTCCCATCCAATTTTTGTACACTAATATGCCTCAGTTACTAGTTCTACACAGAGATAGAGAAATGGCTATATATTTCATATGCATTTTCACTCTGAAGTTTATGTTTTTCGTTGGATATACTATCCATGTCATGTATACTTTTGTTATGCTGCATCTTTCCTCTATGTGAACTAATCAGCAACACTAATAGTGATAATAATCAGAACTACTAACTGGTTTTGCTCCTGTATCTATTTATCTATTTGGCTACTCAGTTCATCCATTGAGATATATAGATAGGTGATAGATAGTTGATAGGTAATAGATAGATAGATAGATGGATAGATACATAGATAGATATATAGACAGATAGATAAAATTTGTAATGTGCAATTTTTACTTTTAATTTTTGCACAGATAATTTCTTTAAATATATAATGTGAATATTTTAAGATATAAAATTTAATCATACCAGAGTTTTCTTCCAATTCCTTCATCAAATCTATTTCTTCAGGTGTTAGTTCTTCTTGTGTTGAGTTTGCTCAATTTTATATTTAAGAATAACCATTTGACTCCCTGTTGTGTTCAGTTATTCTTCTCCCAGTATTTGTCATAAGGATATAAATGTTTTATTGATTTCTTCTTTGCTGGTATGGCAGGCTTTCTGCTCCTCTTGGGGTGTGAATACCAAAGTACTTTTATAGTCCTGTGCATTTGTAGTCTGTGTACCCACTGTGTCAACATGGAGACAAATACAGCATCAGTGGGTGAAGAGGCTAACAGAATTCTGTATTGTAAATTGATTTTCCTAACTCCAAAAATGTCACAAATATCTCTTCAAAATCTGTTAACTCTCTGAGCTTGCTACTCCTTGACATCACTCCAATAATTGAAAGATTTTTTTCTACATGTGTTTTTCTATACAAATACTTTCTTGTTGTTGCTCTTTTCTCTTTAGGCTTAACACCCTCTAATTTCTACCTTAAGGAATTTCCAGACCACCACCCAATTTTTAAAACATGGAAAACAATCAAGAATATTTGAACATATTACTGATTTGCGGGATTAAAACCAAATGTGAAATTGGAAAAATCAGAATATAATATTGAGAAAAGAGATAAAATCTCCTTCGTAACTGGCTTAAATTTATTTATTAACATATTGCTCTCTGTAAATACTATCATCAGATATGCTTATTTTGAGAATAGCATTAAATAATTTTAAAAGTAATCTCAAATGTCAACATCTTTGAAAAAGATCCATTGAATGGAGTCAATATAATGGTACATAACCTGTTGAGAAGTATAAATGATGAATTAATGGAGAATTCAAAATTATTTTGAAATAACCATCCTTGAGGACTTTGGAAAAAGGAAACAATAAAACATGGCAGAGTCCTTTCCTAAAATGACAAGGATGTGTTAACACCGTTACTTAAAGTCAGAAAATTGTTGTTGTCCAGCATGTTTTTCCACATTTTGTTAAGGACAATTGATCTCTCCAAAAATAGAACATTTTTTAGCTTAATAGCATCCAAGTCTGGCCATTTGGTTGGACCTCAGTTGTGAGGGAGGTGCACCTGCAGTACCTGTCTTTGCAATGATCCCAGGGTAGATTTGACTGATAGTTCTACCAGGCCAAAGTTTCTTTCTTCATTCAGAGCACTGATTGTCTCTCTTCTGAAAAGGTGAGCTTTTTAAAAGAAGGCAGATTTGAGGTACACATGAGACCGTGAGAGTGTGAGTGAGACATTGTACCCCATCATCAGAATCACTTGATTGGGGAGTTGGCTGACTTTTCAGTAATTTAATCATTTGGTCATTCAGGCCATCAGTAAGCATGTGTTGAGCACTTACAGTGATACACAGACTTCCTTTATGGAGCTCTGGATATATTTTTTAAAAAGTGAATAAGCCACAGATTTCTGACAGAGCGGATAATGGACACATAATTAAATGCATGTGATAAATGTAACTGAAGCCATGGAGCAGTCACTTTTCACAAGATAATGGATGGAGGCAAACAGCAATCTCAGTTGCAGATCTGTGATGTGGACACTTAATAAAGGATCCCAAGCCCAGGCCAGAGAGCAATTTTTTATTAAAAAAATTTGAAATTCAGAGTATTTTCTATGTGAATTGAATCACCAGTTCTGTCTTATTGAATCCCCAACCCACAAGCACAACCATAATGAAACAATGCATTGTTACAATTAGCAGAGGGCACTGCCATCAAGATTGAGATGAATAAACTACAATGTCAATCTCATGGGTCTTTCTCTCCTGGACACCAGTCCTGCAAGTTCAGAAAATGAAAAGACCTCATTTAAGAATAGAACCTATCTAAATTTTGACTTTCATATGCTTTACTTAGTCCAATTTGCTTCCATGTATTTTGCAATAGACAGCAAGCATAAGGGACTACAAAGATTATATAAATATAAATATAAAATGCACAACAAATGTAAAGAAGATTAAAATTTTCTCCTCAAACTATTTAACTACACCTCAGTCAGCCACACAAAAACAACAAAATAATGCTAAACTATGGCTCTAATGAAACAGAGTAAATAGGTGCTTATAATAAAATTTAATAGGAATTTATAAATTTGACATATAGGTAATATGGTTCTATGTGTCCATCTCTACAATATCTACCCTACAGTGCTCCTCTCCACCAAGTAATACACAAGATTAATCAATAACCCTTGAAGTCTCCCTGCCCTAGCACATCAAAATTAGACAGAATGTTCTAAGTGAACTTATATACATCTCTGCCTTCTCCCTGATAAATGAAAAAGATGAAAAATGCCTAACATGCATTTACCTTTTCTTGTCATTAAAATAATATTATTTTGTAATTATGGTCAATTATTTTCTATTCTAAACACAAAGAGATGCTGAATAAATTATAATCAAATGTAATAGTAGAATGGATAATTAAATTTAATTAATATTAATATTACTGCTTAATATTCTTAAAGTGGTATATTCTTAAAATGGAAAACCAGACAACAATGTGGATAAACAAATAACTATTACATACAGAAACATGAATGACTCTTACAAACATAATGTTGAGTGTAAAAGAAGCCAGACAAAAAAGAAAACAAACAAACAAACAAACCTTACATTCTGTATGTTTTCCTTCATATTAAAATGACAAATAGGCAAAATTAATATATACTTATAGAAATTAGGAAAGTGGGCACCCTTGTATGTACTGACCTGAAGGGTGAACAAAGAGACATTTTGTGAACTGGTAACCTTTGGTATCTTCATTTGGAAGATGAACACATATGTGCATATTATGTGAAAATCATGGGGCTGTAAGCTTGTATGTTGCATTTCAATTAAATGATTCATTAAAAAGTTATGCTACCAGAAAAGAAAAGACTGATGAGTGACATTAAAACGACCCCAAGAGTAATTACAGATTCGTCAACCACAATAGCTGCCTGTGGCAATGAAAAGAAAATCTTCAGGACTAATTAGGAAAAACCACCCCCAAAATAAAACCCCAATGTAGAATTCCAGACTGAGCTAAAGTACCATGCAAATTACTATTTTGAAAGAATTATGCAAATAATAAGAAATTTTATATTCCTATAAATATACTGAAAGAAATAGTAAAGAATATGATTCCCAAAAAAGATGGAACAGAAGAAGGGAAATAAAGAAAGGATATTGAACAAATCAGTCATTACTGATTTGTAAATCAAAGAACGTATTGTCTATACCCAGGAATTGTAAAGAAAAATTGGAAGTTTAAAAACATATAGTACATGAGGTTTAGTCGAAAGTAGCATGGAGGGTGAGAGGGAAGACTTCTGGTAAAACTTTCTAAGCTCCTGTTATTTTGAGAAAATAGGAATATTGACTAACTTAAGACTGTTAAATTAAATGAATGATATCATTTATCAAATATAAGGAGAAGAACTAATTAATAGAAGAGGACATATGTTAAACTGAGAAAAAGAAAATCAAAATAAAGAAAATGGAATGCTATGGACTGAGTTATATCTCCTCAAAACTCACATGTTGAAGCCTTAACCCCTAATATTGTGGTATTTGTATGTGGGGCTTTGGGGAGGTAACTGGAGTTAGAACAAGTCATTAAGGTGGAGCTCTCATGATGAGATTTGTAACTTTATATAAAAAGGAAGAGAGAGAGAAAGACATCTCTCTCCTTCCTCCATGTGAGACACATCAAGAAAGTGACCTATAAATCATGAAGAGGCCCTCACAGGAACCAAACCAATCAGTACCTTAACCTTGGACTTCCAGCCTCCAGAACGTAAGAAACAAATGTCTGTTGTTTCAGCCCCCTAGTCTATGATCCTTTATTATAGCAGAGTAACAGTTATTATTCTAACAGGAAGCAAGTTATGAAGCAAAGACTTATAAAGAAAGACCAAATTCAATAAGAAGCACAAATTAAAATTATAGAATTGCCTTAGTCACAAAATTTGCTCATTTTAAAAATATGTATTTGAGAATGGAGATGATCAGATAGGACAAGTAATATCTGAAACAATTCTAGGATTATAAATGCTAGAAAAATATAGGGTACAAAATAAATATAAACCAAAGAAAAATGTTATAGCAATACTATATCTGAGAACATGTATGCTGAAAATATACTGTGTCTGGGAAAACAACTTAAAAACTGAGAAAACAGTATTTAAGTATTCATAGCTCTATTAAACATATTACTTAATAAATAGAAATACAATCTATTAAAACATAAAAATCTATTAAACCTAGTGCACCTATATCATAGTCTAAAAATATAGAAATTTGAAATGAAACAATTACATAGAGAGTTGAGAAATTTCCAAAAATGAAAGATTTTCATATTACACTGGTATAAACTAATAAATCAAATAACTAAAAAAGTGAATTCTGCACTGTACATGCCATAAATCTATGTTAGAGTTTAAAATTATAAATAATACTAAAGGGGTGTTACTATGTAGCACAAACACTTCAACATGCTTCAAATATATAATTTTATTTACTATTAAAAACAAATCCAAGAGGAAAACACTGTTTTTCTCAACATTTTTATATGTAAGAAATGTGAATCATGAAGAGCTCAAAGGGTTAACTTGAGGTTGAACATTGGTAGAGGGTTTAACATTAAAAACCTTACTAAAACAATTAACAGATTAGAACTGAGCATCAAGAGTAAGTCTAGGTAACAGCATACCAGCAGCAACAGAGTCACCCAGTACCAGAACCTGATTTCTAAGTATCATTCTCCAATAAGAGGGACCAGTGTGTCTTGGAGGAATGGCTGGTCCTAGGGGTGGGGCAGGGAAAGTATAAGATGACCCTGGGACATGAATAGTGCCCCATTATAAGAAAATCTATAAAAACAAAAGGATGGACACATATCAAGAGAGTATGGGCACCTACCTCAAGGAGTTCTTGATAGATCTAAATCTAAACAAATTTGAGCAAAAAAGACAAAAAACAAACAAACAAACAAAAATCCACAATGTAAAACTATAACACAAAGAAACAAATAATTTTAAGACTATTGTGATATAATTATTAAATATATAAATAAATGGGAGAAAATAAACAAATCTTCCTTACAGAGGCATTCCACAAAATATATGTAAATACCCTACCCCATTGCAGTATGTAGGCTTAATCCTCTTTCCCTGCCTCTGCGCTCGTGCTAGATTTAGTGACTTGCCTCCAAAATTAGAGTATGGAAAAGGAAAAATAGTAGCTTCACAATGGAGAAATCTGGTAGACCCCACCTTAGCCAAGAGATCAATTTAACATCATCTGTAATTAGTCCTGTTGCTATTGTATGCTTGTATGTCTTTTGATATCAGGCACCTCACTATGAAGGATTCTTTCTCATATCAAAATAAATAGTCCAATCATGAGAAAACATTAGACAAACTCAAACTGAGGAACAATCTACAAAATACCAGAGTAGCATTTTTCAGAAGTGTCAAGATGACAAAGAGCAAGGTGATAGAAAGAGTCACAGAAGAGAAAAAAAAGAGATATAATGACCAAATACAATGTGGCATCCTGGATGGGATCTTTGGACAAAAAAGGACATTAGTGGGAAAAAGGTCATATATGAACAGAATCTGTATTTTAGTTCATTGTGATGTTCCCACACAGTTTTCTTGGTTTTGAAATACGTGCCATGGTTCTGTGAAACTTTAACCTCAGGGGAAGTCAGGTGAAGGGATTACAAGGCCTCTCTGTGTTGTCTGTAATACTTCCTCATTTTTCCAAAATACAGAAGGCTTATTTTAAAAACTGAACATTATGCTCTTAGATACAGAATTTTTTTTAATTCAGTATATTAACTACCCAGCCAAGATAACATCCCTTGTCAAAAAAGAAGTAGAAAGAAATTCCAGAATAGATATTTTCTAAACACATACATTTAATACAAGGAAAAAGTACAGCAAAATTAAAGGTATATTATATACAAGTAAACCACTGTCAAAAAATAGAAAATAAGAGAAAGCCTAGAATAAGATATTTGGCATAAAATATCTGACAGATAATGTTATGTAGAACCAGTTTTCAACGTAGATGAAGGGCATTCTGCTAAGTGAAATAAGCCAGACAAAGAAAGAAAAATACTGCATGGTATCACTTACATGTGGAATCTAAAAGAATGTCAAACCCATGGAGGCAGAGAGTAGAAAAGTAGCTGCCAGGGACTGAAGGTGGGGGAAATCGGTGGATGCTGGTAAAAGGGTACAAACCTTCAGTATAAGATGAACAAAGTCTGAGGATCTGATGTAAAACATGGTGACTATATTTGATAACACTTCATTGCATAGTAGAAATTTGCTAAGAGAGTAGAATGTAAATGCTCTCACCAAAAAAGGAAAGATAAAAGATGAATGTGAGAAATGATGGATGTGTTAATTAAATAGATGGGAGGAATCCTTCACAATATATATGTATCAAATCATCACAATGTAAACTTTAAATATCTTACCATTTTATTTGACAATTATACCTCAACAAAGCTGAGAAAATAATAATAAAAAATATTCTAAAAGTGTAAATTGCATACTGGATTTTGACTAGTTGGTAAAAAAAAAAAAAACTATCTCAATAATTTTATATCAACTACATGTTGAAATAATATATTTTGGATCATTGAGTTAAAATATATGACCAAAATTCTTACAAAGCTATAAAAAAGCAACCAGATTAATAGGAAAATAGATAAAATATATCAAAATGATAGTAATAGAAAAGTAAACAAAAAATGGAACTAAACCTGCCAAGAGATAGTCTCGCTAGTAATTATTTAACTGTGAATTAAATAGATTTTTAACCTTAGTATAAGGGCAAAAAATTGAAGACTAACAGTTGAGACATAGATGTGAAGGGATGGAAACGTTTGAGCAAGTTTGGTGAGAGTTTAAATTGGATGGAATCCCTTTTATTTGCAAGTCAACAGTCTAGATCTGCCTACTGAACACAGTAGATCACACATCCTATGTGTGGCTGGCAGCCTCAGCTGAGCATCTGTGCTGGAGGATCACTTAACTCAGTGCAAGTGGAGACAGAAACAAATATGTTTCATTTGTTGATCTGACAAATTAAAAACAACCTAAATCATTATGAAAAGGAAGTAAAAAAATATTGCTCTTGTTATATTCTTATGATGGAGTTCTAGACAGCAGCTCAAATGATTGAACACCATTGCTTTGATCATTTGGATATGTTGTATAAACATGATGTTACGACAAGAAAGAAAGTTTACAGAACAGTGTGTACTATATGAGATAATGTTGTAACTATTAATAGCACATGCAGCAATAATGTGTGTTTCGTTGATGCACCAAGTGACGAAAGTAAATGTATCTTCAAAAAATCTGAAGCAAATGTATAAAATAATAATTGCAAAAAATTGTGTGATGAGTGCAGATTTTTTATGTTAATCTTTGAAGTGGTGTGAATTTTGTAAACATTTAAAGCTTCAATACAGCAAAAGTACTTTTGTACCCTCTGATTTTTCTTTACACACTTTCCTTCTTTCTTTGTAATTAAAATTACACTAAACAATTCAAATATATTACATACAGAAAGATATTTGGAATAGAAAATATTATCTTGAGTGTATATTAGAAAGATGACTAACTTTGTACATTTTAATTCTTTCACATTCAACACAATAAAAATTTCTATGAACAAATTTTATACACCAAACATACATTTTTACTGTTTGTCATATATATATATATATATATATATATATATATATATATACACAAAGGAGATATTTCTAAACATTAAGCAATGCATTATTTACTAAAGAAAATCCTTACAAATACATTTTTATCTTACAGATCACTTACAATTGTTATAAAATAAAATATACCCAATTATACATTCTTTTATTTTACTGTATAAAATCACATCCTGGTTTACAGAAGTATTTGCTGTGTTATGACTTCTTTTGAGAGCCTACTTTGGTTCTTCTGACTCTAAAACTTCTTACTGACTCTAAAACTCCTGAGCTGATGTATCCTTTTTCCCAATCACTTATTTTTTGCCCTTGGTCTCCTACCAGCAGGTGATGCAATATGTTAGTTGCAAGGGTCAAGTTGTTGACCATAGAAAAAAAATAATTCATAACACTTGCAACAGTCATACCAAGTCCAATATCACCAATGACATTACTGCTTAAGCCACAGCAGCTCAGCTTTCTGTGCACAAGTGGAACCTCTGGATAGAGGACTCAAAGTGACAACAATGCCCAGAGCATCGACAAATGAGGTAATATAAAAGCAGGCAGCTTATGGTAAAGGTGGTCACAGAAACATGTGCTTTCTGGAATTAAAAGAAATATGCACTGTATGAAGTTTAGATTTCCTACAACATAGGATATATTATCTTTGTCATGATTTCTTAAAAATTAAATGCTTACATTATTTACATAGCAAAAAGGCTTTTTCCACCAATGCTGACATCTTTTTAGTTAGCTTGATGATGGTGGTAACTGGTAGAAGTGGAGTGTGACTTGGACTAGGATCACAGCTCTCCCATCACTTGTGTGACCTTGGACAAACACTTGCATCTCAGACCCAGCATCTATCTCATCATCTTAAAATTGTGGATGATGGATACATGATTGTTATTGTTCTTTTGAGATCTAATTGCATATGATTCTCCCACACTCTAATTTTTAATTTAATGAATGTAAATGAGAAGCTGAAAGTAATGAACTACTAATAAACATCTTTTCATCTTTCTACAATGGTGATCTTCAAACTTGTTCATTAGAACAGAATGTAATACATTTTACATTTTACGCTACTGCCCAGTATAAACACACATAGTTACTCTAACATCTATATGTTTGTATGTATATGTGTATGTATGTTTCTATCTATCTATCTATCTATCATCTGTCTATCTATCTATCTATCTATCTATCATCTATCTATCCATCATCTATGAATAGATCATGAAATGAAGATTTCACAAACCAACTGTCTTACTCTTTTGTGACAAACTCTGATATGTTTGATTATATTTTAATTAAAGAAAATCTTAGTTGAAACTGGCTAAACAGATTTTATTACCTTTTAATTTTGGGGAAATTTGGTTTGAAGAACATTCTTCTAAATATTCAAGCCCATTTGCTCTTTCATTAAGTGAACCTCTCTATCTTTTCAGTCTTAACTGCACAATCTCTTTCACATCACCTCAGTCTCTAGCTTGTTCAACAAACACACATGCATGCACAAACACACAGACACACATGAGGCTATTTGGTTTTTGCACAATGATTTTGTTCTACTTGAATATTCTTTCTTCTCTAGCAAACTTTCATGAATGGATATTTCTCAAAGTTTTATTTGTCAGTACATAAATGTAAAGGGGTTGGGATCAAACAGGGGAAGCTGATTATAAGCTATTTATAAAATATATTGATTATTTTTCCTTTAGGAAAAGTGATATTAGGGCTTTCCTAATGTTTAGTGATTATGTTTAGCTCAAAATAATCCAATAATACTTTATATTCTCAAATGACACTCTGTCAGAAGAATGTTTCTATTCATTAAATTTATTTAACTAGGTAATATAATGTTATTGGACCATTCTCCTATGAAAAAGACTTAACAAAAATAAACCAGTGAATAAACTCCACCCCTACTCACCATCAGATACTCCAGTTTAGGGAGAAATACCATTAAGAAGCTGGTCTGTTTGTTGCACAGAAAATGGAGAACACTTGCGGATATCCTGGGTATTCGACATAGATGGACAGCAGTCCTTGGCATTGTGACTCCCCACAAAATGATGCCCTGAGAGCCACCTCCAACCTACCCGTGCTCCTGATAAAGCTTCAATTCTGGACCCTCAGGAGTCTTAAGCATTGAAAAGTGGCAGCTTTAAGGCATGAAAGAATTACAGGACTAGGTGAACATGACCATTTCTATCCTTTGTATTTTGTACCTGTGTCCAATATGGATGTTATTAAAGAGTACTCAATACAGTTAAGAATTAAAACAGACTATACAATTTTTTTAAGTTAGCCAATAAAGGTAATTCAGAACGACTTACCTTAAAATGCCTAATTCACATACCAGCATCTCTAGGAAATATCCCAAACACTATACATAAAAGGATTCAGTCCTTTCTACTGAATAGTCATTCAATCCTGTATTACTTCTGTACCTTACACATGCTTCTCATGCCATATGCACCACAATGTACTGTAATTTAGAGAAGAATTAAGGTGTAGTGATTGGGATGACCTACTCAAGTCAGGCTCTCTTGTATTATTAATAATAATATAATATAGCATAATATAAACAATATGCATAATAATAGTGTGCAGTTCAAGTATGGTTTTGAGATTGAGTGCCATGTAACAATCAGAGAAAGGATCTTAGAATAGACTGATAGGACAGAATAATAGGACCATTATTTCATGTAATTCTGTCCTGTGAAGGACTAAGGTCTTGGGACTTCTGCCTACTTTCCTTACTTGGGGAGTTTCTGAGGGATCATACATTTTTAAATCAGACTGAAGAGCTGATTGGAGCTTTTTTTTAAGGCTCAAAGCTTTGTGCCTCAATTACAAACTCCAGGCACACACTTCCTCTCCTCCTTTTCATGGACATCTGGGCCCCACTGGACTGCAAGGCCAACCCTGAGGAGCCGCCCCTCCCTTCTGCCTGTCACTCCCTGGGGTGTGAGAGGCTTGTCTCCACTCTGTTTTCCTGGGCCTGACCTGGAGGAATGTGGCTGACCTGCCACTTTCCAGTCTCTCTTCCATGCAGCTGCCACTTCATACTGTGGGTGCACTCACTGTTCTTCCTCTCTTTGAAGGCATATCTGTTCATGTGGGTCTCAAGTTTTTAATTCAGAAACATAATAGTAGCCTCTACTTTGACTTTAAGCTCAGAGAAGTTTGCCATTTTGGTGGTGGACTGCAAAGTCATGGCACGTCTGCACAGACTAGCCAAATAACCAGTTTTCATTAGGTGACTGAATATTTAGGCATGATCATCACTTACTTTTTTTGGAGGAGAAGTGGGGCAAGTGAAATGCCTGATCTCATATATTTATGTGTCTCATTGCCCCTGAGACTAGACTTGAGTCATTGCTCCAGGTTAACTATAAACTCCCTACTGCTGTATGTCGACAGCCTATCACAGATTCTCATTAATATAGGCTGCACTGCCTTGAGTAGGACACACAGAGAAATGTTGCTTGAAACTTCATCCGTGATGCAACTGTTATATTACCCCTGTTTTTCAACCACTGCTCATCTTTAATGACTATGCTATACTCTAAAGATACAAGTCACCCGAAAAGGCGCAAAGAATCCTGTCCTGCAGAGGTGGGTGAGGGCTGATTCTCCATTACCTCTGTCCTTGAAAAAACTGTTAAGATCATCATAAAAAGTACATTGTAGAGATTCAGATATTCTGTGCATACAGGAGGTAGATGATCAAAAGCACTGGTGAGGAAAGAATCATTTGGATGGCGCGGTGAAACATCTAAGTAATTCTTTACTGACCAACAATCGTCCTCAAAAGACACAACATCTCTTCACCGAAATGAATGTGTCTGTTACCGAGTAGTTGGAAATGGTCCTTGATTAAAATTTAACTTCAATATTAAGGGTGAGTAAAGCCAAAATAAAAATTAAGAAAAAAAATTGAAGCTCATATTGTGTTTTGTGCCATCTCCATAAGAAATGTTTCTTCTGATAACTTTTACTGAGGAAATAATTGACTCACTAGAAATCAGTGTCAATTAAGGATCTGATAGAAAACAGCATCACTTATTATAATATTCAATAATTATTAGGGACAGAGGATTTGAAGGATTTTATCTATCTATATTCATAAACCTTCTTACTGATGAATTTATTGTAACATTTTCCTAGAAATATTCTAGTAGGAGTATTTAAGCTCACACATTTTTTAAAGGTATATATGTGCCCTACTTGTATGTGTGAATGTTTACCTGGTGCTGCTGAAAATGTGTTTCTTGGGATTGTAGTGTGTCTAAATATATTACTATATATTTTGTTTAATATTTTGCTGGGCATGTGAACTTGTTATATACTATGTTTAAAAAATATTGAATCATTATGTGCACTTCAGAATGGCTCATCTCTTCACAGTAAGGATGCTACCAAGGGCAATAAGGCATAGGGTGATTCAAAAATTATTTGGCCAGAGAACATTTTACCACAGTAACAACCACTAGCGTTTGGAATGGGTTGAATGGTGGCCCACAGCCAAGTACACCCATGTTATAACCGCTGGAACCAGTGATATTACATTGTTTGGAATAAGGGTCTTTGTAGATGTAATTAATTTAAGGATCTTAAGAAGAGGAGATCATCTCAGATTATTCATGAGTCCTAAATCCCATGACAAGTATCCTGATAAGATAGACCCACAAAGAAGACACACCCAGAGAAGGCTGTGTGAAGATGGAGCAGAGGGAGGGATGCAGCCACAAACCAAGGGATGCTGAGAGACACCAAAAGCTGGAAGAGGCAGAGAACAGATTCTCCTCCAGAGCCCCGAGAGGGAGGGGGCTCCATCCACACTTTGACTTTGAACAACTGACCCCTAAAACTGGAAGGAATACTTTGTTTTGTTTTGTTTTAGGCAATCTGGTTTGGCATAATTTGTTACAGCAACTCTAGGAACTAATATAGCATTTATGGTAAATATTATGATAAACATATTTAAACACAACTATTTATATTAAAATTGGATCAGTATTCAATTTCTCTTTAAGAAGTTGTATATATTCTTTGATAAAAACAATATATCAAATCTTGAAAATATTAACCAGTTCCAGATTTTCTTCAGTGTTTCCTATGTTGATTTTTATCTATATGACCTATTATATGACACACAGTTAAATCTATCTATCTATCTATCTATCTATATAAATTATATCCATAATTCTGCTAACTAATGTTTGTCTGAAGAGTGTGTCATCCTATAATTATTATTTATTTCCTTTTTTTCCAAAATAATAAGGCAGATACAAAGGAGCCTATAGTTCAGATAATGGAATGTATTTTAGAATGTACTAGTAAATTAGGTAGAATTGTGATGATTTTTAGCAGAAGGATAATAATTTAAAGATAATTTCTTAATTTAAAAAATAATGTTTCTTAAGTCACAGGGATAAATTTTATTCTATTGGCTACTTGGAAAAGGAATCCCTTTTCTTAAAACATAAATTGCTATAAAGCTCTTGATGTCCTTGCAGCATGTGTGCACATATGGATGGACACTGCCACACTTGCTTCATAGGATGACACTAGGATAAAAAAATGTTAATACTAAAAGTGATGATAGCTATCATTGAGTGCCTATCATGTGATCTATTTCATGTTGCGTGTTTTACATATATAAAACCTAGTCCTTACAAAATAGCTGCAAGACGTTACCATTTCCAATTTCAGACTCCAAGAAATATTATTCTCCTAACTTTAAACATCTAGTATGTACCTAAGCAGAAATTTAAAACTTTGACACAAGATTTTATACAATGTATCCCCAAATCTGCATTTCTATTTCCTTTCTTCTTTGGGAAAGACTTAGATTCTCACACTGAAATTACAGATACGTTTTGGTGATGCTTTCAAAGAACAGAAGAAACCAATAAGACACATTCATCTTTTTCACTCACAGAAAAATGGATATTTATAAATTCAAACTTAATAATGTACAGTGTATCTTTCCTACGACTGGAATTCTCTCAAGGTAATGCTCTCAGAAAGAATCCTTGCAGGTAGCTGCTCCCAGACGCTCTGGCCGTATTTATTCATTGTTGCTTTGACTTGGTGATAGGGCTTTCTCCAGACTTGGGATGCAATGCATAATGTGCACATTTGACAAAAAAGGAGTGCTTTCTTTTTTTCTTTTTTTAAAGCATCATACAGATAAATAACTTTCTGTTTAATATATTATTTAAATAGAGGTCAACATGAACATATTTTAAGTACCTTTCTCATTTACAAGTAATTCTTAAGAAAATAAATCATTTCCTATGTACACATGGAGGAGATGTCTGCTTTTCCCTTCAGAGTGCCCTAGGCTCATTCATGGCTTCTTGTGTATTTGAAATCAGCCTGTTTTAAGAGCAAGTCCCAAGTCCCAGGAAAACACTTTTTCAGTAAAATGGAAGAAATATTCTCATTTAGGCAGATCTTTCTTACAAAACTCTGGCCAAACTATGTAATGAGTAAATGTTGGGCTCTGAGTTTTGTTTTCAGTTGGCAAAGGGGAGAAAATAACCCTCAGGTCATAGGATTGTCGTGAGATGTAAATAAATAATCTGTAATAAATTTACTAATACTGTAATGATGGCTAACAAGGATGCAATTACTGCTCTTACCTTCCAGAATCAGCTCCGTCTATGCATAACCAGCATGCTGACATCACTAACTAGTTCTCCACTTTGCAAGAATGACCAGGGCTTTCTTCATTCTCGGCTCTTGTTCATATCAACCTCACCCATCTTTCTTAAATATACTTATGATTGAATTTGTCACACCACACTGATGTTTTTCCTTTTCTTTTCTACTCACTACTTTTAAGTCTGTTTTACAGGCTTATTCTCCTTCAAGCAGCCATTTGGTGATGAAGTGCTCCAACTCTACTTCCTGAATTTCTCTCCTAGGTTATTTTATCTATGTACCATACCTATGTAACAATGGCAGTCTCTTCAGTATTGTCCATCAAGCTGAACTGACCTGATCTCTTTTCAGAAAAGATGAAGCAATGCCATTTGACATGTATTCTTGGAGTTTCCAGAGTCACCTCAGACTTAACAATTGAGGAATCAAGTTCATGATACCTCCCCACCTCTACACTCAACACATCTCCAATGGTTCTAGGTCAGTAAATAGAACCAGTGTCCATAACACTTGAAGGTTTTGAAAACACATCATTAGCACCTTTTCCATCACCCATCTCATTTCAAACTGATTAAGGTGTAATGTCACTTCCATTCCCTCTCAGTCTATGCTAATCTCTCCACTCCATTCCAGTTTCATCACTGTCATTTTAGTACCAACCATGATTTTTTTTTATCATTATACTGCCCCCTGCAAAATCTTCTTAAAAGGAGTCTGTGCATCCACTCCTCCTTCCTGTCATCAGTCTTTCTCTACAGTGCACTTAGAGTGATCTTTTAAAAATACAAAATTGATTGCACATTTTTTGTTTTATTTAAATTCTTCAATATTCTTCCAAAGTCTTAATGTTGCCTTTAGGTCCAGTGTGGTCCAGGACCACACTGACTAGAATCCCGGTCTACACAAATTTCTCTGCTCTTTCACAAATATTTGGATTGCTGTTTCTTTCACTAATGTAATGCTTCATCATCAATCACATATCAATTCTATCTCACTTTTTTTTTTTTTTTTTTTTTTTTTTTTGTGGTACGCAGGCCCCTCACTCTTGTAGCCTCTCCCGTTGTGGAGCACAGGATCTGGACACGCAGGCTCAGCAGCCATGTTTCATGGGCCCAGCCACTCCACAGCATGTGGAATCCTCCTGGACCAGGGCACGAACCCGTGTCCCCCACATCGGCAGGCGGACTCTCAACCACTGCGCCACCAGGGAAGCCCTCTATCTCACTTTTTAAAAGAGACCTCTCTGGGATTTCAGTCTGTCAGTTTTCCTTAATCTCATAGAATCTGTATTTCAGTTGTGTGTCTCTCAAAATTGTTGGTCATTATATGGATGCTTATTTTGGTAGTGCTGTAGCCTACTTTCTAAGTAAGTTCCATGAATACAGATGAAATATTTCTTTTTGGTTAGTATATTTTTTCCAGTGTCTGGAGCAATATAAATGAATCTTCAATAAGTATTTTTTGAATGAATTGATGAATTTCATCAGAAAATGATACTCTGTCCAAGTGAAATATTACTCAGACCACATCCTTCAATGCCCACCTCTAAAGCCAGTCTGTTCACAATGCCTCTTGAAGAGGTCCCTTCATTCTTCATTTCTGGCTAATCAATTGCTCCTTCCTACACAATTCCTATTAGTGTTTATTGGTACCATTTCAAAGTTTTTATGGAAAACAACTCAGCTATTTATAGGTTTTTAAAGAGATTAGTGAAGAGAGAGGCAGGCATTGCTTTCTAGGAGTTAAAGTTAAGGAAATGCCTTTATTGCTGATGTCATGATGCTTGTAATATTGTATTCTTATCCTTCCCCCACTCTCTGAATACTCCACATTTAGAGAGACAAGAGTCCAGTGGAAGAGAGGAACAACTGATGAAACATATCTTGATAAAACAACAGGTATTAGCCACAAAAAGTAAGAAAACAATATCTTCCTTGTGGCAGAAGCAGAGTTGAGTCCAAGGACATTTTCTGGGCACAAGCTAAGTGCTAATTAAACAGAAGGAAATGGGAGAGTTTCTTCAACCACCTACTTCAAGATATTTTTCTCCTTATCATTCAGATCTCAGCTTACATACTCCTTGATTCTGGCACTTCTCAGGAATATGATTATTTTCCATGTTTTTAAATGTGCTTTTTTATGACTGTTGGAAAAAGAGGCTTTGGGAAAATATGACAAATACCTCCCTTGATTTTAGTCAGCATATAGTCATATGCACGTTTGGTATTACTGCTCACTTTCCAGCATGATTTTCAGAGCCTCATAATTCCTCTCTTTGGTTCAGAGATGGAAAATGTGGAGATGAGAGATTCTCAACCAATAATAATCTCAACAAATACTGCTGGCAGCCCTCAACATCCTGCTATGCAGAGTAGGGCTTCTACTATAACCAGTTAGTATTCAACTTATTTCAAAAGAACAGAGAAAGAAAGAGACTTTCATATAAGAGTGGCTACTCAATATCAGCAACAACAACAGCAACAATCCTTTGACATAAACTACAAGAGATAAGTTAAAGGAATCTTATAAGGAAAAAGGTTTTGATATTCCTTGGCTTAAGAAGAAATCCACAGAGACACCATGAAACATTTACATTCAGGATGAGAAAAGAAAAATACTAACCCTTTAGAAGAGTTAGCATGTTAGCCCAAAAACATACATCTACATTTCTTTATAAATTTGTAGTATAAAAAGAAATATATCTGGTCTCAGTCCATGGTTCCTGGCACAGAGTTCCTAAAACCCTTGATATTTCCTGAGTGACTGTCTTTCTTTATTCATAAGGAGCCCATTTGGAGCACATCCAGTTTATGCTAATGAGGTGACTTAGGGTGGCCCTCCCTAGGTAGCCTCAGGCTGGAGACAGTCACCAGAAAGCCTCAGTGATTAGAGGTAGGAACTTTCAGCCATACTCATCAACCTCTGGGAAGGTGAGTGGGGTGGAAGGCGGAGTGGCTAGAGATTAAGCTCTATAAAGATCTTACACAAGATTTAATGAGCTTTCATGTTGCTGAACACATCCACATGCCATGAGGATGTTGCACCCCAGTTCTGCGGGGACAGAGCTACTGTGCTCAGTACTCCTCGGGACCTTTGACCTATGCACCTTATCATTAGGATGTTCAACTTACCTTTTATAATACCCTTTATATTAAACTTTTACATTGTAAGTAAATATTTTTTTCTGAGTTCTGTGTTTGACTTTAGCAAATTAATTGAACCTAAGGAGAGGGTCATGGGAACCTCTAATTTGTAGCCAGTCACACACAGTTAACAAGCTGGACTTTTGATTGTCATCTGAAGTTAAGGTAGTCTTGTGGGCCTGAGTCTTTAAGCTGTGAGATCTGATTTTATCTCTAGGTAGACAGTATTAGAATTGAGCCAATCCTGATGGTATGAACACACACACACACACACACACACACACACACATTGGAAAGTGCTATTCCAAATCTATTTGCATTTCTCATAAAGTGTCATATCCCAAATATCAACAAGCATCTGTATAAAACAGTTTCAACTTAGTATTAAATAAGTACCTCTGAGACTTTGTTATTATTATTTTGTTGAAAGATAGAAATCACACTTTCATGCAAATATAGGATTGAATTATGAAGAGTTATACGTTAGTATACAGAGATAAATTTTTCGGTCTTCTGCTTCCTTTAATAATGGAATACAGAACCTTCTCTCCAGCAATATGCTACTATGTAACTTGACAAAATATATGAGGCAAATGTTTTCAAGTACTAGATTAAAGGCATTGCAGGACTGTAGACCCCAAGGAGAGGTGAACTTCCATGGAAGATTCCATAACTACTAACTTTCTGCCGAAAGAAAATTTACTGACTGTTGTAAAGAGTGGAGCACAGAGATCCTGATAAAATGAAAAAGCAGTGATCAGAGTCTATTGCAGCTGAAGCAGCAGGAATCTGGGGCACGTCAGACAAGAGAGATGTGTAGAGATCCCCAAAGCCCATGTGTAGATTCTCTACAAGCTCATAAGAGGCATGCACATATGTACACGCAGTGCAAGCCACCCAAGGGACTACAGAAAACAGCTGCTACAGAGAGAAGAACAGACAGTACACTTACAGTCATGCTGAGACCACTGGGGATAACCAACACCCAGGGAAACCATGGGGCACCAGAAAGGCAGCATAGACCATAACCGAGAGCAAAATATACACTGGACCCGCCCTATGAAACCTAAAATCAAAGATTGATGAGATCTCATAGAAGGCAAAATTTGTAGTTTGAGCCACTTAAAGTTAAAAGGGCTTAGAAAACATTTACAATTTCTACAGATCTTCACTAACCAAACTTAAAATCAGGTTTACACAAATTCAAAGTGATCAATCATAATTGATCTAACTGCTAAAACAAGAATCAACAATTTTTTGAGAAAGATCACAAGATACAGATTCTCCACATGGATTGTGTTACCCAAAACGCCCAAGATATATATTTTTAAAGTCATCAGATTTCAAAGAAAAAGGGAAATGTAATTCATGGTAAAGGAAGGAAGAAAGGAAGGAAGGAAGGATGGAAGGAAGGAAGGAAGGAAGGAAGGAAGGAGGAAGGGAATATTTGATATAAAGAAAGCTTAAAGGTCTGGAAGTTGAACTTTATAGACAAATACAAAAAAGCTGTTATAAATCTGTTTCAAAGAATAATAAGAAAATACAGTTTTAATAAATAAATTTATAAGGAGTATCATCAGAGATATACAAATTATAAAAAAGAACCAAACTGCAACTTTTAGGACTGAAAATTTCAATAACTGAAATGGAAAAGTTCCTGGATTGTTCCAGCAGGAGGTTGAAGATAGAATAAAGGAAACCATTTCCATAAGAAGGAAGTGGGGTCACAGGCTGGGTTCCCTGGAAAGCAGACCAGAAGTCCTCTTGGGGTTAATAACCATCCATAGAAGGGAAGAGAAAGAGCGAGATTGGACAAGGTAAGAAGTGGAATTGATATTCAGTCCCAATGAAGTCCTCTGTCAGTCACCGGGGGAGACCTGGAGCTGGGGATGGCATTTCAGAGCCCCTAGAGAGGAAGGGAGGGGGCAGAACCTCTATATCTCTGTGCTAATCAGTCACTAAGTTGTGGCTGCCTTTGGAAGCAGGAATGACCTTGAGTGAGGCATTCTTCTTCACCAGAATCAATTTTCATGAGGGATTACAGCTGAGGTTGCTCTCCCAGCAGCAGAGTGTATAAGTCCTGAGGGGGACCTGGGAAGAAAGTCATAGCAACTACCACTGTCTGTGTCTGCACGCCCTAAATACGTCTTTGTGTAAGATCTGGGGGGAGCTGCTCCAGGATTCTTGTGAGTCTTTCTTTCTGTGGGTCACATGTCATAGGAAGATTCTTGAAGGGGAAGAGCTACAGCACTGCCTCTGCATCTGGTGTCAAGACTGAATGGACCCTCATACGTTTTCCTCCTCCACTACCACTCCAGATGTCCTTCACCTCAGCTAGAGCCTCTGCTTGTCTTAGTTCCTTACCTGCTGATGTGATCTATACTTCTATCCACTAAGAATCTGAGTCCCTGGTTACCACGTTGACTTTAAAGTAAGATAAATAATTGCCAAGAGAGACCAAAGTAAACCACCTGAGTGTTAGATGCACTCCTACATGCTCACATACCAGCCTGTCTCCTCATGATGATCAAGGTTGATTACACCTGCCATCATGGTGACATTTTTTGCTCACTGGTCCCTTGGCATGGAAAGCCTGCAGTGTCCAGATTGTAGCTACTGTTCAAGGGGACTCTTGCTGTGCTCCTCCTGGATGTGTCCCCCATGGTAACAGACAAAACTCAGAGTTGAGAATAATGGATGGACAATTCCCAAATGGATGACTGCAAGGGATGCTAAGTAGAGAGATTGCTACTGTGACCTCTTGCCTCTTGGACCCATGCAACCCATTTATCTAGGAGGGAGCACCATATAATTGCCATTGATTTAGAAGGTGTACTGTGTTATGAATGACGACACCCCATTCTTATAAAGTATTTTCTCTGTTTTGGGACATCAGTTGTTCCTTTAAGCAGACCATTCCATCATTTTATAAAGGTGACCATTGCTGTTATGTGATATGAACAGTGGATCCTATGGTCATGAGTCCACTTCCATAATGTAATGTCCTTACTTTACACGATGTTATATGGGATCCTGTGGCAGTGGTTTGAGCCCTCTGTAATCCCCAGGTGAGTGGTCCTGGCTGAAGTCCTGTGGGTAGGAAAGGAAAATTCATACCTGGACTATGTGACTCTTCCTGTAAAAATGAATGGTGGTCTTCCAGTCTGGAAAGGCCCCAGTATAACTATCTTGCTACCAAGTGGCTGGTTGAGCTCCTCAAGAAATAGGGCCATCTTGTTAAGTAATGGTTGGTCTTTGCTGTTGTGTCAGCCTGAGAAGGAGACTGACTCCAGTCCGACACCTTGGTTCCTGTACACATGCCTGTAGTGCCAGTACTGAGGTGGTTAATAACAGAGGCTCCCTGTCAGCCCAGACAAGTCATTTCATTTGCCTGCTTATATACCGCCTCTTCTGCGATGAATGCCCAATTCTGTTACAGCATCTCCATTGTAGCTGATGGAGACCCTCCACTGAACTTCTTCATGCTTGTCCCCTATCTCGAGCACATTTCTTCTTGCTTTGCTATACTGTGCATTACTCAGACTCTCCTGTGGAAAAGGGGAAAGCTTTCTGAGCCATTCTATAGTCTCTCTAACATTTTTACTGCTCTGAGCACTTAAGTTCCTTTTCCCACTAAATGACAGGAATCCTGGCATCTCTACTTTCCTTAGTGTGAGCCATCACTCTTGTCTTCAGAGCAGCATGTTTACATCGTGTTCTTGTTGGAGTCCTAATTCACATATATCCTGAGAGTGTTTCCGTATTGATGAACTGTTTCATAGAAATCTGTGGTTTACCCCTCCTGATCCAGTGCCTTCAGAACACAGCCGCATATATATTCTCCTAGATGCTGCCAATATTTGCAAATTAGCTTCTTCAGAGTTTAGAACATTTCCTCCCTCAGCAAGCCCAGCAGGTTACCAGCTTTATGGTCCTAGATGCCAGGAGAAAGGGTGGGGGCAGAACCTATGGTGTGTGCATGTTCTCTAAGACAGAGGATGCTCACTAAGCAACTGCAGTCCTGGCCTTATTAGGAAGTACTCCTATAACAGGGAGTAACAGGTCCTTGTGCAAGATCAGAGGGTTCATAAATCTCTGGAGGATTCAAGAAATTTGGAGTCATCAACCCAGATGTCCCCATTCCATATGTAGGCATTTGTTCTTTCCCAATCAGCATCCTGCACTTGGCATGGCAGAACTGCCTTGGTTGGGAATTCTCCTTCTATGAATCTCAGCTACTCTTACCACTAATTCTTAGGTCTAGTTCTCAGCTCTCTCTTTCCTTTAGCTTCCAGAGATGAGAGCCATTTTATATGCAGTCAGTAATGCCCTCCAGTCTCCATATTTAGTGTTTAATTGCCAGTAAGTTATTCTCAAGCTTAGCAATAGTCACGTGAGTCTATTATCCTTAGAGTTGCTATTTATTCCCTATTTCTCAAATGCCATATTGTACCAGCTAATGAAGTCCTTGTCCACAGTATAACATCGGAGTTCCTAATGAGTGAAAGTTTTAGCAATCGCACTATGATCTTCAGCCAGGAACTCTCTGTGGTCTACCTGCCACCAGTAGGGTCTCATTGCCAGCTGGGTGGCATCTGGTCCAGCTTCAAAATTCCATTTTAGGCTCTCCTTCATTGGACCCTTCCTGGCATCAACCATCATGATTTATGGTTGACAGGACACTCTGAGACTGAAATTAGCATGAGTATGCTCGTTAGGTAGTGTGATTGGGATCAACATCTTGGAAGGTGAAAGGTGTTGACAGAGAAAGAAGTTGAGTTGAGGGGCAGCCCTTGAACTGACTGGAGTCACACACGTGGGGATGTCTATAACCGAGATGTCACTGGAAGTGTCTGGAGCTGGGGTGGAACATCTGGGTCTTTGTCTCTCATGTTGATACAATATTGAATGTAGGCTGACGGTGAAAGGAAGGGTGAACTTGGAAGTCTGAATCCCAAAGAAATTTGTATGTAAGCACCAGCAACTGGCATCACACCCAGAAGCTGAGAAAATAAGTCCCTAATTCCCAAAGGGAGATCTCAGTGGAACGTAACAGCTTCCATCTTAACAGTCTCTCACTGTTTCAAAAGCATCTAATACTAAAAATAAAGAAGCATTTTTGTATGGTAGTTGTGGACCTTAGCTATGAATACCATTATAACATTTTAATTTTGTATTTTCCAAAACATCAAGCGACTAATGTAGCACAAATTCACCATAAGCTTGTCTTTTTTTTTTCTTAAGATAACGTCACTGATTTGGGAAGAGTTTATATAACAATATGGAGGCACAGTGTGGTGATTATCCTGTAGCATTCCCCAACATTCCTCTTTAATGGAGAAGAATGCTAGCAATTCCATCGTGACAATTGACATGCCATGGTGTGAGACAAGTAGTCTGCAAATAATGGATTGTACCAATCAGCAGTAAAGATGACATCAATCAGCAGTAAAGACAACACTTCCGAAAGCAATGGTGTAAGTCAGTGAGAAAAGAGCATTCAATTAACCTAAATTGCATTCAGCAGTTCAAATCTAACACTGAAAAAAAGGGGAACCCAATTTATAGTTCCTAAAAAAAAAATCATGAGCATTAAAATAAACAAATTGTCTAAAGCAGTGTTTGTTAGATATTTAACAAAACAAAAGCTAGAATGCGGCATTTGATTTGGCATTCCAGGTTGCACTGGTTTTCTTCTTTGCTTTCAGGCTGGTTACACGGTAAGTATATACAATGAAGATATTCAGCAAAAAAATTCCAAACTATCACCAACACTGCCGTCATCCCTTCAGTGATGATGGAAGGTATAGTTAGCACTCCATCTCACAGCAGTGACATTAACCCTTACATAAAGTCATCCCAATCCAAAGCCAGCAAAAGGAACCTTGCTCTTAGGAACTACAGTGACAAGCAGTATCTGACTTATTTTGAAAATGACCTTCTATGATTACAAACTTTGGAGAAGAAAAAATAACCTTGTATATATTCTCATAACTGAAGAATGCCTCAAACACCAGAACTTCATTATCTGCCTTTGATTTCAAACCTTCTATCCAAAGCCTGAAAATTGATAATACATTTCCTTTTTCAAACATTTGTTGAGGGCTGTCATTGCAACTTTAATATCCAACATTTTGTGTCAAGATTTTGTCTTTAAATATCTTTCAAGTGAACTTCAGAGATTTTCACTTCCAAGGAACATGCAAGAAAAGGGACCCATACTTTGGACTCTGTTATTTACTGAAAGTACAAGTGTTCAGAGTGGCTACCAATCCTGTAAGAGACCATGTGCAGAGCTTTCTGAGAAAAGCCTCACAATCCGTCTTGTATTTTATGTGCATCAACTAGAATTCCCTTCCCCTCAATGGTTCTTACCCTAGAACTTCCACCTGGTCTCCGCCTGATACCAAACAACACTTAGGGCATGTGTGCTGTGTGCACCCACTGCCATACACACAAAAGTAGTCCTGCGTGAAGACTAAGGGCACGGGATTTTTTTCCCGTTGCGGAGCACAGGCTCCGGACGTGCAGGCTTGGTGGCCATGGCTCACGGGCTCAGCCGCTCTGCAGCATGTGGGATATTCCCGGACTGGGGCACAAACCCGCGTCGCCTGCCTCGGCAGGTGGACTCCCAACCACTGCACCACCAGGGAAGCCCTAAGAGCTCAGGATTTTAAGAACCTCAATGCAGGTTTCAAACATCAACTCGCCACTTTTCCCTTCTTCTATCATTTCTTCATCCCTAACAGGGAGACAAGAACAGTTCCTTCTGGCAGGATTTTTATATGGATCAAATGGTCCATTATTTATTAAGCACTAACAACAGCGAGGGTTAGCAACTACTATCACTGAGTGTAATTTCCAGTGTCTTAATTTTAGAGAAACATATTAAATCTTAATTTATTAATTCTCACACGCATGCATATGATTCTAAATAACATCTTGGTGAATTAAGGGGCAAGTTAAGCACTTTAAGATTTGAATAATGTTCTCTGCTATGTAAAGTTGGACCCAGACTTGTTATTCCACTTTTATAAACGAGGAAACTGTAGACTTGCTCTCAGTTACTTTCCACTGGCTTAACCTAACTCTGGAAAGCAATTAGAAAATAAATGAAATAATTAATTAATAATAAAACCAAGGGGCTTCCCTGGTGGCGCAGTGGTTGAGAGTCCGCCTGCCAATGCAGGGGACACGGGTTTGTGCCCCGGTCCGGGAAGATCCCACATGCCGCTGAGCAGCTGGGCCCATGAGCCATGGCCGCTGAGCCTGTGCTCCGCAATGGGAGACGCCACAACAGTGAGAGGCCCACGTACCACAAAAAAGAAAAATAAATAAATAAATAAAATAATAATAATAAAATCAAGGGACCCCGAGAGAACAGTGTTTGATGGAAGGTGTGTAAGTCTTTGGAAGCATATTACTGCCTCCTGTCCATTGGTAATATCCAGAATGTTCAGTTTGAGCCATTTTCAGGAGTGATAATGATGAATCCGAAACTACCCACAGTTACGTACAGGAGAAAATTGAGAGATAAAAGCCCCATTTCATTCGTAGCCTGTCTGAGGAAGTGAAAGACCTGTCCTTCCTCTACAGTAAACCTGTCAGCCCTTCAGTCCTGAGTTACTGCCTGGGTTAAAGTTATAGGGAGAAATACATTGGCCAAATCTAGGATCCTCTTAAGGCTTGTCAACAATAGGATTTGTTGCCTCAGAAGTTATTGCCCTGTCACTGCAGAAATACAGACAAGAGCCTGTTTGAGAGAAGTTTGCATGTTTGAGAGCAGTTTTCTGTATTGGGTTCATCTGGATACCCGCCGCGGGTCCATGCAAATGGTAAGGTTCTGTGATTTTAAATCTCCTTAAGGTCATGCAGTGATTAAAGACAGGCTATACGTGTGAAATTCATAACTAGAAAAAACAGCTTTGTAATAAAGGAAACATGACTTTTGAAGCTTCCTCAGAGGGGAATTTTTCACAGTGCACCTCCTGATATAAGACAAAAGTGAACAAACGTCGGCAGAGATGAAGGGAATCCAGTGGGTCCAAGGCACTGATGTGGGTACTGAAGATATGCAGGGCGAGAAGGCTGTGCTAGGGTACGCTTCATAATTAGGATTCCTCTCCTCATCCCTGGAAAGACATGCTGGCAGGGAAGGATGTGGCTGGAAGCAGGATGGGGCTGCTTGATAAATGCAAGGTTCTCTGCAGATAGAAAATGTCAGCAACCCCAATTCAGATCCATTACAGTTCATTATACATTTTATATATATATATATATATATATATATATATATATATATATATATATATATATATATATATATAAAATATCTATTTTTATACATGTAAATAATATATGTGTCAAGGAAACCAGATAACAAAATGCTTGAGTGGAAAAAAGCTCCTACGTGGTATCTGAAGTTACTATTGAATAATATCAGTTAATACTAGCTCAAGAAATCCCTGTGACTCCCATTAGCTAAAAATAGATGTAATGACAATATAGTTAAAGTAATAATAATAACTTAAATTTACTGAGCACTTACTTTCTGTGAAGCAGATGTTAGGTAAGTGCTTTAAATACATGAACTCACCTCCCAATAACTCAGTGGACTGGGTGCTGTTATTATTCCCGTTTGCAGATTAGGCAGGAATACAGGTAAGGGACATTTACTAAGTTTGTGAGTGGAGGAGAGGAAAGTGAAGCTGTGTTGTTCTGATCTGAAATCCATGCTCTGGGCATGTTTCAGAACCACTTCTCAGCTAATAGTGTTCAGTAAAAAGTTAAGTCATATGGAAGCTGATTCAATTTTTAAAATGTAATTTTCTGTGTTCTATACCAACTCTTCTTCCCTTATATTCACGTTTATATAACTTCTGTCCATTTTTAAGCAACAAATCAATTCCCATCTGTTTCATGAATTTCCCAGTCACTCATTCCAAGAATGGATTTTTCTTCTTTCAACTTCAATGACAAACTGTGAGGTTAGATTTTCTTCTGTTAAATATGACCTGTTTCTCCAAAGACAATGTGTGCTATTTGTGTGTGATAATGCTGTCTTAAATAGTGGTACATTCGATTGTCTGCTTCACTAAATATGATAAAACCCTCTATTTTGAAGAAAAAGAAATCCATAATGATAATGTGGGGTTTTGGAAAACATCTGAGGACCACCAGACTAAAGAGACCCCCAGAAAACCTGATTCCTAGTAGATAAAGCTGCATGCCATATCCTCTTCTGGAGATTCTCAGTTAACATCACATTACAGTACAGAAATGTTCTGTACATGGAACCAATTTACACGTATTTAAACCAAAATTTACAGAACACATGTATCCAGGAGGTCATTTACAAAAATCTATCCACTATTATCATTCTTCATTGAATGTTTGGATCCTCACCAATAGTATATAAGCTCTTAAGGCTAAAGCAAACGATCTCAGGAGGTGGAATATTCAGGTAGACACTCTTTCCCTTTTAAGTTTCACAAGACCCATCACATATTTTGGCCGATAATAAACAGGGACCCACTTTTGTTGAGTTTCTGAATACCTTCACACAATTTTTGGAACCCAATGACTACTGATTTTTCTATTAATTTAAGAAAAGTAAATGGAATTATTTCTTTTAATCTTAGTATTTTTTCTATCTCTTTTCATTTTATCCTTTTTCCCCTGTTAAACTGCAATTTCAAAAATTTATCTTCTTCTTTTTACTCTAGTCTCACTGTCATTTGAAACTTAGGAAATTTCAACATTTATGTTTATTTTACAAGGCATTTCCAGTGTCTTGATATATTATTTTTAGTTCTTGATTATTTCTTATGTCCTTCAAAGATATGTGTGTGTGTGTGAGTGTGTGTGTGTACACTACTATTTAGAGTAAAGGACAGAGGATCCAAGTTGAAGGAACTCCCATTGGCAAATTTTGTGACAATTTGAGCATCAAAAATTACAGGGTTGAGGTATCCTCGGGCCATAAAAAGTAACATCCACTCAGTTCATCCCATGAGCAATTGTCCAAAAATGCATTATCTTTGTTCTTAAATAATGCACAAGGTTGTGTCAGAAAAAATAGCAGGAGGACAGTGATGACTTATGGTGCCACTTTCCACTTGTCTGTTTTCCACCCACTGTGGGTCAACAGAGGATGCACACAACTCCGGCTGATTTGCCTCCTCCCACCAAAGGGCTGCCCATCTGTCCAACTGTTATTCAGTGAAAACTAAATACAGGTATTTTGGGCCAAATTAAGAGAACAGTGGTTATGGATAGGTATTGTTTTATTTACATCATCTCTTTTAAATAACTTTAATTTTCACAACATCATAAAATAAACTTCTGCCTACAAGCATGGCACAGAGATGTGACGGTCTTGCGGCAGTGGTGGGTGGGTCTCAGTGTTGTAAGGTGCAGTCACCAGCCTTGTGAGTGTCAGGACACACATGGGCTCCAGCTCTAGTCTCGGTGCTGCTTCCATGCGCTTAGGACCACAACAGCTTCAGGAGGGTTCCACACTTCCTGTCCTCTATCTAATCTTCCCAGATATTGTGTAGACACTTAATTCTGTGTGCTAAACCCCTTCCCCTCAAAACATATAGAATGAATTGTGCTTTCTGCATTAACACTTCACCTATATTGGCAGCTAACAGCTTTTTTTTTTTTTTTTTTGTCTTGCATTAGTTTAAGTAGAGATGACAAAACCTTGGAAGTATATTCAGAGATGACCTTGGAACTGTATTCAGTCTCTGGAAGTGTTCATGGTTTTTTTGTTTAAAAAAAAAACAAATATTTTCAGACAGAGAGTGAGTTTTCCAGGACTTTGCTTTCTTAAAGTTCCTGGTGTCTCATTTGTATTAGCATGCCTAATACAGACTGTGCCTATGACTGTTGCTGTGGGCCTCAGGAGATGTGCTGGCCTGATACTCATGCCCCAACCCAGCCCAAGCAGAGAGGGACATGTGACCATAACTGAACATTTTGGAGAATAAACATATAAAACAGCCACAGACATTTTCTGTTGGGACAACACTAAGAGCAGGTACATTCCCTCCCTCAGGAATGAATGATCACAGAGAACACCTTCTGGGACGTGAAAATTCATTTCAGAGTAAGGTAAAGAGAACATCCTCTTCACAACCAAGGGAAACACAACTGTCTGAAATTAATTTTGACACAAGCCAGGAGAAAAAAAATGTATGGGATTTTCAATAGGGAAAAATATGGCTTCTTTGGGAAAGGAAGAGAATGTATTGAGGAGAAGAAAAATAAATCTGAGACAGGGTCACATACTTTAGGATTCAGAGAAAGGAGCAAGAAAAGAGCATTTGCAAATAAACAAAATTTAATGAGCAGTAAAAAAGCTGATACTGCAAATAGAATCAATGACTTGAAGGAGAACAGAAGCCTCTTTTGACTGCAAAATTAAAGGATAAAAAAGAGAAAATTTTGAGAGAGTAGAAATTAAAATGGAAGACAGAGAGGATATATTTTAATTAAAAACACATGCCAAAGGAGTATACCATGTAAATTTGAAAGTGTAATTATCAAAGGTATAAAATAAAATTTTAGAGTAGAAAATTAAATCAATATCTTACTAGTTCTCAAAAACTGTAAGTGTAATAGAAAAACCTCTGAAAATGCTCAAAATGGGGGTGGGTTGGGGATGGGAATAAAATCATGAAAGAGTGCACAAATGTGTCCAAAATTTTGAGAAAGTCTAAAAGTCATTAAAAGAAAACTTAAATATCAAGAGAATACTTTTATAAACATAGAGCTTGAGAAATTTGACAGTTATTAAGAAATGAAAGTTATCAAAATAAGCTTCAAAAAATTTAAAGCTAAAACAAAGGAAATAGTAAATGATAATTTGGCTTACCAGATAATAAATCTACTATATATCTGCTATAATTTAAATATTAGAATGAATACATATGAATGGAGCAAAATGAGCTAAGCAACATTACTGCTCATAAGCACAATTTTTATATGACAAAATCACTTTGGTTTTAGGATAAGAATCATGCAAGAAAATAAAACTTATTACCTTTCTTAATATTATAAAACAAATATTTTGAAATAGTTTGAAGATTCTGATGTATAAAACTATTCAAGAAATAAAATAAAATACTTTCAAAATCTTATAATTCCCTGTTGGAAAATTCTTCCTAATCAAGAAATGAAAGCTAAAAGTCAGGAAAATAATTGATGGACATGCTAAATTAAAATATTAATATATCATAACAAGTTTAAAATAGCTAAACACAAGGATCGTCTTATGTAGGAAATTAAACATATATAATCACTTAAATGCTATTTCTATGTACATACAATAAGCTTCTACTAAGAACTAATATGGAAACTACTTGACAACAGGAAAGTGTGGACACTGACCTATGAGACAAGTCTTGGCTTCAGCTTTAACGTAAGCCTTGGTCGGGTGCTTCTGGGCTGTTTCAGTTCATAGAGCTGGGGGTCCCATTGGAGGGGCTGCCAAAGCAGCAGGTACACCTATAAGCTTGGGCAGAGACTTTTTACCAGAAGTACATTGTAAGAACAGGCCCAATTCAAGTGGGTAAAACCTGAATGCCAAACTAGCACCAAAATAAATAGAAACAAGTGAATAAACCTATAGGCCTATTAGCCTGAATAAACCAATGAAAATAATTAACTTTATCTTAATAAAATAATTGAAAATTAATCCAGAAATGAATTACTAAATGTTAGCCTATCAGTCTTACAAATGAAAGAATATGTAATGAGATGTACATGGCTGTCTTATACTGTACTGGAGAATCCATTGATTCTTTTAAAGGTAATTTGAAAAGACTTTAAACACACACACACACACACACACACACATCATTCATGTTTAAATATCTATTGATTCAGCAATACAACCTCTAGAAATCTATTCACAAGTAGATAATATTATATTGCAATGTTATTCAGTGTAGAATTATTGTAGAACAAACATTCATAAGCCATCTAATTGTCTATCCACAATTAAATTTGCAGTGCATCCACCCAAATTTATATAATATATAATTTACATAATCCAACATAGGTAGAATATGTATGGACAACAAAGATGTTCATGTAACACCCAAGTTAACAAAAACATATATTAATATTACACAAATGCATAAATATGACGTTATAAGCAAAGGGAAATAAAAGGCAATTGTGTCAAATTGATGTAAAAGAGATGAAATATGTTTAAACTCAAGAAGCTAGAAATAAACACATTGAACCTAATAAAAATAAAGTATATTAATAACAAAGTTAAAAACAGACATTACCGAAATAGAAAACAAAACTTCTATTGATAATATTAACTTACAAAACTAAATAAAAGTCAAGTACCTGGGAAGTCTGACCAAAAGGGAATAAAATAATAAAGAGAGAGGGACAGAGCTATAGAAAACTTTCTGAGCAAGACATAAAATGCAGTGATCATAGATAAAGTTCAAATTCATAAAATTATCTTTTAATGTTTATGAAAAATTGCTCACAAAATGAAATGATAAGAGCATATCAGGGATAAATTATTTACAACATATTTAAGATTGGTAATTTCTATTATTGGCAGTGTAGGGAAGAAAGATGTTTCATTCATGGCTAGTGAGACTGAAAATTAGTTGAAATTTTCTGGAGAAATTTGACTTTGTCTGAGTTTAAAATATGCACATTGCTGGATTCTATAATTCTTTCCCTATGAATCTATACTATAGAAATACTCACATACATGTACTTGTTGAAGAATACTCTATATAGCATCTTTTGTAATAGAGAATGACTAACCATGGATTACCTGGCAGTGATTAGAAAGATGAATCAAATCCATAACCATATGACAGGAAAACAAAACTGCTCTCCTTCCTTCTACAATAAGTCAACCTTACTTAGCCTCTCTCTAACTTTCCATAACGGAAGAGGAGATCCTAAATATTGATTAGGTCATTAATTTTATATTGCTCTAACAAATTACCACAAATTTTACAACTCAAAACAACAAAAAATATATTATCTCACCGTCTTATAGATCAAAAGTCCTAGTTCCCTGGACTGGTTTTGTACTTCAGGTTTCAACTGAATTTGTCATTGAAATAAAGTTGTTGGTCATTGATCATGGAGAGCCTCTGGGAAGAACCTGCTTCCGGGTTCTTATGGATTGTTTGCAGGGCCTCGATCCTTGCAGTTGTAGGACTGAGGTGGCCATTTCCTTGCTGGCCACTAGCTCATGGCCACCATCCATCCATGGAGGCCTCCCCAGGCACCCTCCACACTGCAGAGCTAGCAAGGGAACATCAAATCCTTCTCTCTGATGGGGAATCTCTCTGATGTCCTCCCTGTTACATCTCTCTGCCTTCCTATCCTGCCTATAAGGGTTCATCTGTTTTCATTGGGCCCACAGAGATAATCCCCATTTTAAGGGCACCTGACAAGTAACCTCAATTACATCTTCGATGCCCCTCTACAGCAGTAGCTAGATAAATGTTGGGTTGAATAACCAGGGGACAGACATCTTGGAAGAAGGGAAAATCTTCAGAAGTCTTTATCTCCCAACTGGTAAACAGGCCAGGAACTTTCTGGCCTCCTGGAATAAGTAGCTCTTATTCCCTACATTTGTCCTTTTTTTCATTGTGTGCATTATGTAACTTCGCTTTTATCACTCCCTTTCTTCCAAACATCTTCATAAGTGGACTCAGGATTTTCCCTTGGAAGACCTACCAGCCAACAGGATTGATCTAATACCTCCATCCTAACTCAGAGTTGCCTGAAGTGAGTGTGCATCGTTACACCTACAGGGAACAAGGGTCACCGTTTTTACCTAAGGACATGGTCAGAAACACCACTTGTTCACATTTAAATGAAGCTATTAATGCTACCTTTGTAATACATTTGTGAAGAATTTAGCTGATGCCTGATGTGAAATGAATGCTCCATGAATATTATTTTTGTAGTAATTGTTATTGTAACAATAATAATTATTTGGGGAAGACTCAAAATGTTAGAGCAGCTAGTAGCAGTTTTGGGGTGCAATTGTATTTAGAAAAATATTTATTTTGAGGTCAAGAATGGCTTTTCTAAGGTCTCAAATTTGGCAATTTTGTCTATGGTCTTGATGGCTTTTCAAGGTGGAGGATGTTTCCTCAAAGACTGTAAATGGCTGGGTGATTCCATTCTCCTCTCTCTGTCCTTAAAGGTCTATAAGGTGAGTAGATACAAGTCAGGATCATATGTCTTTTTCTGAACTATGAGTGTCAAACTGTTAGCACTCTGTCATTATTGATGGGTTTTATTATATGACACCGAGTTATCCACCCTGATTCTGATTTCTGTTTTTTTTTTTTTTTTTTAATTTACATTTTCTCATTCTGTTTTAAATTGGGACTGAAATAGTAGTGGTACATGAAATGTTGAAAAAAGAAAGTAGGTGACAACAATGATTTTCATATGGTCATTTCATACTGATTATTACCAAGTTAATAGTTGGTAATGAAATAGCTGAGGAAGGTCATGATTTTGACAAGAAACAAACAGCAGAGAATGACTCTCAGCACTTACTGGAAAAAGCCAGTGTCAGTGCAGTATTAAAAGAACTATATTTTGAGGCCAACATACTTCTTATTGGACTTCAAATATAGCAACAGAGCAATTCTGGGCAAAGAATGCCTTGGTTTATGCAAAATTTGAATGGAAACATTAATTTTAAGATTGAAGATTTCCATTAATAGATTTAATGTTGCTGGATCGTGGAAATTTGATGAGGCCTAGTGACATCTTGTCCCCAAGACCAAGGGAGATTTCATCATTTATCTCCTGCTTTCCCAGGCCACCACTACCCAGTTTTAGCTGTATCTCCCATGAACAGCAATGGGCGTGGGACTGAGGCAGTGTTATGGAAATCTGCTCCATTGGCTCTCGGAGACTTTAAGAAAGGTAAGCACATGGGGTCCTTGTGTGACAGAAGCATCCACACCTGTGTCACCCTTTTCATGGTAGAGTTGTTGCAGGAACTGGTTGTCCAGCCAGAGCCCAAATTTCCTAGTCCACCTTCCATTGATGTGGCACTCTTTGAGTAATTGTCAAAATGAAACACAAGTGATATTATGTGAGTTGCTCCTGGGATGACCCTTCATGGTCTCCAATCCGTTGCCTGCAAGTTTGGGACTGCAAGCCTTCTGGGGGTTGGGGGAAATCTTGAAACCCATCTGGGAAAAAGCTGCCCACTGATCAGGAATATTATTAACTCGTGATCCCATGAGAGAAGTTTTATTGTGTTGTCAATTACAATTTTGGATTAACCTCACAAATATCCAGGAGTTAAAGATACATGGATAATTAAACTATGGAGGTGGAGATGGAGCTATGAACACTTCTGTTGAAGAAAGCATAGTCTTTCCATGTTAGGAATTATACAGTGTATAATTTCGTATGTCCTAAAGTTCCAGCCCAATTGTCTTAATTAGAACACCACTGAGTCAAGATAGGAAACAACTAGCACGATAATAAATACACACACTGAAACTTTCTGTGTAACAGTTAATTATTTTAAAAATTACAAGTTTGTTTTTGAACTATGTATCAGCAGGAAACAATATTTAAGCAGAAGTCTGATTTTTTTTAAATAAAAACGTTTTTCAGCAGACTTGTAAAACGACTATGCAAATAAACATAAACAAATGTTCTGTAAATAACACACCTTCTCTAGGCTTACTCAGCCAAAATATATAAATAGAATATAATTATTGATATAATTACTTAATTTTAACTTTCACACCACAAAAACCTCAGTGCTCTGCAAAATGCCGGGTGTCACCAAAGGTAAACTTCTGCTGACACACAGACTGATCTCTCAGGTTAGCTTAGTCCACTTCACCTCATCCAGGACTTGGTGCTTGCAGGTTGCAAAGCTCACACAGAGATATCGGCATATTTTGCTCATAACTCTGCCAAGGTTTATATTGACTACTGTCCTCAAAGGGTTAAGTGCTGAAGTTTCAATGGGTTTTTATCTTCTTTGTGGTCCTCCCATGAATGGTGCCCAGCTGTACAAAAGTATAGAGAATGTCTTCCTTCCCAGCTCTCAAAAGGCAGCTAGCAATAATTGCCCATGGACATTCTTCTCTTGGTGTTTGACTGCTTTTTGTACATACAAGAGTCCGTAAAGAGAGGCCAACTATGCAGCATTTGAAACAGCCTATGCTATTTACTCTCAACATCGAGCTATCCTCTTAGAACTTAATAAAATCATCTCCACATCATCTTCCAATAAAATAAACATAAAATCACACTAGCCTCATCTAGTAGATCACAGCAGACCCATCAATATATTTGACAATATTTAAGGATGAAATCCAAGTTTTTGTTGTATCAGTAACACTTCAAAATGAAATAGCATTGTACTTCTATTTACAGATTTTTAATTCCTCAAATATTTTCACATATGCTTAATTTAGTGTGGACCATAAAGTTGGTATTATAGGAATGGCTCGAAGATCAGATTAAGAAGCATGCCCTTTGTAGCATATTAATTCTGTGTCTGGTAGAAATATCAGCAATTTGCTAAAGTGCAAAATAAGTGAGTGGATGAATGAATGAGGTTAGTGGGACAGGTTTGGAAGAGGCATCTCAGTGAAAAGAGCATTAAATTTAAATTCAGTAGGAATCAGTCAAATTTTTTAATGATATCGTTGCATAGTACCAACATTTCTGGAGCCTTGGGAGGGAGAAAAGCCATAGCAAGTTTTCCAGAAAAATGTGAGAAGGTGGTTAAAGAAAATGGTTACCTGCAGGACTAGGTTTTTAAGATCAATGCATCTTGTTTATTTTGGAAACAAAAATAAACTTCTAAAATTCTAGTTTACTCTGTATGTATGGGTGCATTTATATACATAATGACTTTAATTGTTTCCACCAAACCTCCAGTACCTTGTTCCTACCAAACACATATTATTTTTTTCTTTAACATACTACTTTTTAGAAGTATAATTGCCCACATCTAGGGAGGCATTCCTGTAGTTCTGACAACAGTAAAATGATAAAATTGGCTACTGTGCAGTTTAAACAGTAAGTAAAAGTTTTTTTATTTATTTTTTTTTTACCAAAATGATTTAATCAGTAAAGAAAATAGAAGACCGACCAAGAGGTGGCTGAAAGTGAGGTGAACAAATTATCTAAAACAACCACCACAAAGTTTAAACATAGTGGAAGTTTTGGATTTATGGAGTGTTGCTTAATTTCTAGTTTTGTATAGTTGAGTCCCAGAGACATGTAAAGGAGGAGTTCTTTTTTATTATTATTATTTTTATTAGAGTATAGTTGATTTACAATATTGTGTTAGGTTCTGCTGTATAGTAAAGTGAATCAGTTATACATAAACATATATCAACTCTTTTTTTAGCTTCTTTCCCCACATAGGTCATTACAGAGTATTGAGTAGAGTTCCCTGTGCCATACAGTAGGTACTTATTCTGTGTGGTAATATTTTGCTGTTGCTGTCTTAGACTTCAGTCTCAATTACACAAGAAGATATAAAACATGTTAAGAATGAGCACACAAATACTCCCCTAAAGAATTTTCAGAAGAAAAACAGTATTGCTAACTCTAGCAAATGTGATGACTTCTGACTCAAGGAAAAAAGTGTAAAAAAAAGTTTATAACTCAATTTTACAGTCCCGGATTAGAACAGCTGCTATTGTTTTAAATGAGGAATGAGTCCATATGTTTTACCTCAGTTAGTTCTCTTAGTGCTACTATGAAAAACACAGGTAATTCCTAATTAGCCAATATTTATAGTATGAGGCAATTGTTGCCTGAATCATAGACATTGTTTTATAAATATCAACTACATATATTTACAGACAGCCTAATTAGCTGGCTAACATTAAGCTACTCCATCCACCTGGCAGTAGGCACCATAACTATCTGCATATAGCTTAGCAGACATGACATACTTCAGTAGATATGCATCAAAAGTCCTGGTTTATTTCATTGAGAATAACATCACTTCTTTAAAGACCTCTGATGTAGTGGTACTATTTGTAAGAGTTTTAAAATCTTGTAAGAAAATCCAAAGTTTGTTTGTATTATAAGTGTTGCTTTTATATTTCCAAAATTTCAAGTCCATTTATTGACACGAGGATAAGAATAGTCCACTTTTTTTGGACTCCTTGTTAAAATAAACTTTAGTCACCAAACACATATATTACATATTTGAAAAAGCTTCTAGGATGTGTGCTTATTTGATAGAAAAAAAAAGGAAATATTACCTAACTTGGTTTAAATTAAATTAAAATAGTTAATTTAAATAACCATTCATTGGTTGGTTATTTTATTATTTTACTTTTGTTGTTTATTGGCTTACCTAAGATTTATTAAGTGGAATTCAGCTATTGGCAAAGACAGATCAGATATTTCAAAACAATCTTCTCTTTGAGAAAGAAAAGCTGTGTTTTTCTACGTCAAAAATGAAACAAAATGAAAAGGAAAACCTTCTGTCTGAAGGCAATGAGGACTTCTTAAGGTAATGTGAATTTTCAGAAGTATGATCTAGGAGATGAGGGGAGATAAGACAGGAGAGGCTAGAATTTGACCTTGCTTCTTTCCTTGAGGGGAAAGTAGCAGGTGAGAGGCTAATAAGCCAAGAAGAGTTTCTAAATCTCGGGGGCCTGGTTAGAGGAAAAAAAAATTGAATTCAGGACCTGCCAAGCAGGAGAGGCCATGACATATATTAAGGGACGAACAGTGTCCTTCAAGTAAGAGTGACCAGTAAGTGACAAGTGCTGACAAGCTCTGAGATGCAGTTTCAGAACATTATAATCTTCATAGACCGAAGGCTGACCCTGCCCTAACTGCCTAGTAGCATACATAGACACCCATAAAGTATCCCAGACCTCAGTATATGTCTAAAATTTCTACACTCTACAACTGGAACTCAATTTACAAAAAGCATATGAGAAGACAAGACTTAGCTGAACACCAAGAGAAAACTGACAAAGGAGTAGAACAAGGAATAACGTAAATGAAATGCTCAGATCTGGGTATTAAAAATATGATGAGAAACATATTAATGAATTCAGAACACAATAGGATGAGTAGAAACAAACAATAAAACGAAAATTATATAATTAAAACATATTAGTAGCAAAAATAGGTTATTATAACTTCTAGTTTCTGGTCCAATATGTAAAATGTATGGAAGCCATGACTCCTGTCCTCACAATGATGACAACAACAAAAAACCCTGATAACCAACAACTTTTCTTAAATCCATTAGATAATTGAAGTCAGAAAACTTCTGCTCCATAAACTGAAGAGAAAGAGAGATACTAATGGTCGCAGCTTTTGGGGAGCAGAAACCCAAGAGGAGAGTCCTATAACTAGAGTCAATACTAGAAGGAACAATACTTAACTGGATATGATGAAATCCTGGAAGCTCCGTGTGGATAAGGTTGAGATTTAAAAGCTCCAGGGAAGAGAGTGGGCTATCTTGAGTGAGGAGGCCACAGTTTTATGAGTTTTACTTCCAGGAGAATAAAATATCTCCTTGTGAAGAATGGAGAAAAATCCCTTATGGTGCCTACAGAGATGTGTGGGAGGAATTGAAAATATTATAACATGTTAACTGTACATGAAGTGATATAGTGTTATTTGAGAGGGGGCCTAGAGTATTTCAAAATGTATATTATAAGTAGTATGGCAATTATTACTTTTTAAAAATTGAAGTATAAATTATATGCCAGTGGAGATAAACAAGCAATCATATAAAATGTTCAACTGAAACCAAAACAAAAATAAAAGAAGAAAGAAAGAAGAACACTATTTTGGTGGGAGTGTAAATTGGTATAGCCACTATGGAGAACAGTATAGAGGTTCCTTAAAAGCTTAAAAATAGAGTTACCATATGATCCAGCAATCCCACTCCTGGGCATATATCTGGAAAATACAAAAACTCTAATTTGAAAAAGATACACACACCCCAGTGTAAATAGCAGCATTATTTATTGATACAATAGCCAAGATATGGAAGCTACCTAAACATCCATTGACAGATGAATAGATAAAGATGTGGTACATATACACAATAGAATATTACTCAGCTTTAAAAAAGAATGAAATAATGTCATTTCAGCAACATGGAAAGACCTAGAGATTATCGTATTAAGTGAAGTAAGACAGAGAAAAAATATCATATGATATTGCTTATATGTAGAATCTAAAAAAAAAATCAACTTAACTTATTTACAAAGCAGAAATAGACTCACAGACATATAAAACAAACAATGTTTACCAAAGAGAAAGAGAGGGAGGGGTAAATTAGAAGTTTGGTATTAAAATATACACACTACTATATATATAAAATAAAAAAACAAGGACCTACTGTGTAGCACAGGAAACTGTACTCAATATCCTGTAATAAACTATAATGGAAAAGAATGTAAAAAGTTTTATATGTATATATATATATATAACTGAATCACTCTACTGTACACCTGAAACAAACACACATGGTAAATCAACTATATTTCAATAAAATTTAAAGAAAAAAAGGAAAAAATAAAGAAAGAAAAGAAAGAAAGGGCAAATTAAATAAATAATAAACAGTTACAACACTAGCAGATTTTTAGTCTAACTATATCAACAGTCACTTTCAATGGGAATGGTCTAACTGTAACACTTTAAAATGGATATTTTCATATTGGTTTAAAAATTCAAGACCTAACTTATGCTGTCTATAAGAACTATATATTAAGTATAAAGACTTAGGTTAAAAAGATGTAGAGAATGGACATGTGGACATGGGGGGAGGGAGAAGAGTGGAGGCGGGAGGAACTGGGAGATTAGGATTGACATATATACACTACCATGTAAAAAACAGATAACTAGTGGGAACCTGCTGTACAGCACATGAGCTTAGCTCAGTACTTTTTGGTGACCTAGATGGGTAGGATGGGGGGTTGGAGGGAGGGAGGTCCAAGAAGGAGGGGATATATGTATACATATAGCTGGTTCACTTCATTGTACAGCAGAAACTAAAACAACACTATAAAGTAACTATACCCCAATTAAAAAAAATAAAGTAAAGGGATGGAGAAAGGTATACCTTATTGACACTAATCAAAAGAAAACTGGAGTAGTGATATTCATTCAGACAAACTGATTTTGGAAAAAGGAATATTACTGGGGTTGAAATGTAACACTACATGATGATCAATTATATAGTTAGTTCTGCAATGAGACATAATACTCCTAAACATGTATGTTCCTAACAACAGAGTATGAAAATATATGTGGGTAAAACTGATAAAACTGGAAGAAAAAATAAATTCACTATTGAAGTTGGAGACTTCAATGATCTTCTGTCAGTGACTGATAATTCAAGAAGGAAGAAAATTAGTAAGGGCATAGATGTCTTGAACTGTATTATCATTGAACTTGATTGATTGACATTTACAGTATTCAATATCCAAGAAAAGGGCTTCCCTGTTTGCACAGTGGTTGAGAGTCCGCCTGCCGATGCAGGGGACACGGGTTCGTGCCCCAGTCCAGGAAGATCCCCCATGCCGCAGAGCGGCTAGGACCATGAGCCATGGCCAGGGAGCCTGAGCGTCCAGAGCCTGTGCTCCACAATGGGAGAGGCCACAACAGTGAGAGGCCCGCGTACCGCCAAAAGAAAAAAAAAAAAATCCAAGAAAAGAGGAATACACATTTTTCTTAAGTTCACATGGACATTCACCAAGACAAATCATATTCTGGGCCATTAAATACATCTTGCCAAATTTAAAAGAATACAAATCTTACAAAGTATAGTCTCAGGTTATGAGGGAATTTAATAATAATAATAATAATAATAATAATAATAATAATAATAATAAAACCTGATAACAGAAATATAGCCAGGTAATTCCTTAGTATTTAGAAGTTAAACAACACAATTTTGTGTGCTTACTTGTCATCCATGTGCATTCTTTGGTGAAATATCTGTTCAAATAATTGCCTTTTTTTTTTTCTAACATAGGGATTTAAATGTTATAAATTTCCTTCTAAGCATTGCTTTCACTGTATCTCACAAACTTTGATAAATTGTATTTTCATTTAGTTCAACTATTTTTTCAGGTTCTCTTGAGAGACTTCCTCTTTGATCCATGGGAAAGTGTCATTTAATTTAATGTAGTTCAGGTCATCTGTATCCTTACTGATTTTCTGTCTGCTTGATTGACCGGTTACTGACAGAGAGTTGTTGAAGTCTTCAACTGCAATAGGATCTTTGTCATTCCTCACCTATTAAATTGCAAACATTAAATAGAATAAACATTCCAAGTATTTTGTAGGATATGGATGAACTGAAACACTCATACACTGCTCATGGGAGTGTAAAATTATTCAATACAACCATTAGAATTTTTTGGGTGATGGGTATGTTCATTATCCTGGATATGATGATATTTCACAGGTGTATACATACATCAAAATTTATCAAATTTTACACTTTAGATATGTGCACTTAATTAGTTGTCCAATATACCATAATAAAGTTGTTAAAAAATAAAAATAAGTATCTGCTTGCAGGGCTTCCTTTCCAGACAGAGGTACTCAGCTTTGTTTATTTGTGGGCTCAGGGCAACTGCATCTCCTCCTGCCCTCAGTACTCCACTTTCATCTGAATCATCTCAGCATCTTCAAGCAGCAGTTACATTCTAGTTTTTTGAGCTTTCTAATATCCCCAGAGGCAGCCACTGGCTGACCTGAGTGGCCAGCTTTATTATGTCACTGCTCTGGTTACAAAGATTTCAAGTTTTACCCCTAAATACGCCCAGAAACAGTTCTCTTCAGTGTGCAACTTTCCATAGCAGAAATGCCTGCACTGTTATTATACCTGTTTTAATAGATAAGAGTGTAAAACAATTGATTTTTACTGATTTATATATAACAGAATATAGAGCGAGTCAGGGTTTAATGCAGGTGGTATGATTTAAGGATGAGTAAATGATCCAACCACGTGTGTCTGGTGACAGACATGCAAAATCCAGGAAACATTTTTATGTGACAACCTCCACACTCCTGCATCCCTTCAGTTGTGTGCTTCTCCAATTTCATTATATCTTTCTGAAATTGCAGCAACCATAGACACATATTTATGGATTCTTTTAGACATATGATTCACTTTTGTGCTTAGTTTTCAAAGTCGTTCCATTGAAGCTACCATTTTGGAAGGTTCTTGTGCCTTCTGTATGTCTTCTTGAAATATTTTGTGCCACTATTTCCACAACCATGGTTTTATTTCTTTTTTAGTTGCTCTGTAGCAATTATGGAATTGTATAGAGTCCCAGGACACAAAACAGAGAAAGGATAGGCTTTCTTTAAGCAGAGTAATGGTCCAGAGCCACACCCTGTTTGCTTTATGTTCAAACCACCAACTGATTTAAAATTCTCCCACAGCATCACCATGGAAACTCTGAGTTATTTGAAACACAATTTTCAAACCAGTTTTCTCCAGTAATGCCCAGACACCGTCATAGGTCAAATCTGGAAACTTAGCTTTCCCTCTATAATGTGGATTTTTCTAGCACATCCTGAAGTTTCCCTATTGAAGTCAGTCTGTAAAATGTCCATCTCTCTCACACCTTTAGGGATATTTCCAAAGACAAAAATGATTTTAGGTATTGATAATTTAAAAATGTCTTCACATTTTGATACTAATAGATTTTTATTTCCTCTCTATTTTCATTCTCACTTTCTGTCATTTTAATCTGACACATTAGAATAGAATATACAACTTATGCCAAGGAATATGACTGTGAAAATTTTGACTTTTCATTATTTGAGTTTATATTTGTCTGTTACTGTTGTTAATGCTGATTGTTTTTAGCACAAAATGATGATTTTTGATGCAGAAGCATTGCAGTTCAGCTGACACATTGGCTTGTTAATGTTTATTAGCTATTTATTTATGTTTACCTTTCAGTTTTATTGAGACATAATTGACATACAGCACTGTATAAGTTTAAGGCTTATAGCATAATGACTTGACATATATACACCATGAAGTGATCACTACAATAACTGTAATAAACATCCATCATCTCATATAGATATAAAATTAAAAAATCAAAATTTTTTCTTGTGATGAGACATCTTAGGTTTACTTTCTTAATAACGCTCATATTTAACATGCAATGGTGTTTATTATATTTGTCATGTCATACTCTACAACCTTAGAATTGTTTTAGCTTATACAGCAAGTATGAAATTTTTGGCTATTTTTACCCAACACTGCCTCTGGTAACCACGAATCTGATTTTTTTTTATATGAGTTTGTTTGTTTCTTTACTTCTTTTTGAAGTATAATAGACCTACAACACTATGTTAGTTCCTAGTGCACAACATAGTGATTGTATATTTCTATACGTTTGAAAATTGTCACCATGATAATTCTAGTTATCATCTGTTACCATACAAAGTTATTGCAATATTATTGTCTATATTCCCCACACTGTACATTTTATACCCATGACTCATTTATTTTGTAATTGAACTTTGTACCTCTTAATCTCACTCACCTATTTCTCTCATCCTCCCCATCCCTCCCCACAGGCAACCACCTGTTTCTTCTCTGTGTTTATGACTCCGTTCTGCTTTGATATTTTTGTGCATTTGTTTTGTTTCTTAGATTCCACATATAAATGAAATTATACAGTATTTGTCTTTCTCTGTATGACTTATCTTAAGATAATACACTGTATGTCCAACAATGTTGTCACAAATAAGAGTTCATTCATTCTTATGGCTGAGTAATATTAATTATATATAATTATATAATATTAATATATTTAATATATATATATATATATACTACTTCTTTGCTACCAGTTTATTTATTGATGGGCACTTAGGTTCCTTTATTAATTGGCTATTGTAAATAATGCTGCAACAAACATAGGGATGCATATATCTTTTCTGATTACTGTTTTTGTTTTCTTTGAATAAATACCCAGCAGTAGAATTGCTGGATCATACAGTCATTCTATTTTAAATTTTTTGAGGAACCTCCATACTGTTTTCCATAGTAGCTGGACCAACCTATATTTCCTACCGACAGTGCACAAAAGTTCTCTTTTCTCCACATTTTCACCTATACTTGTTATTTGTTGTCTTTTAATAACAGCCATTCTGATGTGTGTGAGGTGATGTCTCATTGTGGTTTTGATTTTCATTTCCCTGATGATTAGCTATGTTGAGTGTCTTTTCATTTGCCTGTTGGTCATCTGTATGTCTTCTATGGAACTATGTCTGTTCAGCTCTTTGACCATTTTTCAGTCTGGTTGTTTGTATTCCGATGTTGAGTTATATGATTTCTTTGTACATATTGGATATTAAGGCTTTATTATATATATATATATATATATATATATATATATATATATATATATATATTGTTTACAAATATCTTCTCCCATTCAATAGGTAGACTTTTTGTTTTGTTGAGAGTTTCCTTTGTTGTGCAAAACTTATTAGTTTGATGTAGTTCCCTTGTTTATTTTTGTTTTTTTTTCCCTTGCTTGAGGAGAGATAATCCATATATATATATATATATATATTGCTAAGGCTAATGTCAAAGGGAGTACTACCTATGATTTTTTCCAGAAATTTATGGTTTCAAGTCTCACATTTAAGTGAGTTTAAATGTGAGCCCATTTTAATGTATTTTGAGTTTATTTTTGTATGTGGTATGAGAAGGTAGTCCAGTTTAATCCTTTTGAATGTAGCTAACCAGTTTTCCCAAAACCATTGATTGAAGAGGTTGTCTTTTCTCTGTTGTATATTCTTGCCTCCTTTGTCATAGATTAATTGACCATATAAATATGTGTTCTTTTCTGGGCTCTGTATTCTGTTCCATTGATCTATGTGCCTGTTTTGAGGACAGGATCATAGTGTTTTGATTTTTGTACCTTTGTAGTGTAGTTTGAAGTCAGGGAGCATGATACATCCATCTTTGTTCTTTCTCAATATTATTTTTACTATTGAGGGCCTATTGTCTTTTCATACAAATTTTAGAATTATTTTTTCTAGTTCTGGGAAAAATTACATTGGTATTTTGATAAAGATTAGTTAAATCTGTAGATTGCCTTGGGTACTATGACCATCTTAACAGTATTAATTCTTCTAATCCATGATCACTATGTATCTTTCCATTTGGTAGTTCTGTCTTCAGTTTCTTTCATCATTGTCTTAAAGTTTTCCATGTACAGGTATTTTACCCACTTAGTTAGATTTATTCCTAGGTATTTTATTCTTTTTGAGACAATTGTAAATGGGATTGCATTCTTAGTTCATCTTTCTTATAGTTCATTGTTAATGTATAGAAATACAACACATTTCCATATATTATTTTTTTTTTATATTGCAACTTTATTGAATTCATTCATGAGTTCTAATCTTTTTTTTGCATAGTGTCTTGAGTATTTTCTATACATAATATTATGTCATCTAAAAACAGTGACAGTTTTTCTTCTTCCTTTCCAATTTGGATTCCTGTTTTTTGTTTTGTTTTGTTTAATTTTTCTTGCCTGATTATTCTGTATAGGACTTCCAATACTATGTTGAATTAAAGTGGCAATAGTGGGCGTCTATGTCTTGTTCCTGATCTTAGAGGAAATTTATTTCAGCTTTTCACAGTTGACTATGCTTTTAGCTATGGGCTTGTCATATATGGCCTCTGTTATGCTGAGTTATATTCCCTCTATTCCTACTTTGTTGAGATTTTTAATCATAAATGGGTCTTAAATTTTCAAAAGTTTTTTATCTACTAAAAGTATCATATGAATTTATTATTCAATTTGTTAATGTGGCATATCATATTAACTGATTTGCACGTATTGAACCATCCTTGCACACCTGTGGTAAATTTCACTTGTTAATGGCGTATGATCCTTTTAATGTATTGTTGATTTGGATTATTAATATTTTGTTGAGTATTTTTGCATTTATGTTCATCAGAGATATTGACATGTAATTTTCTTTTTTTGTGGTGTAATTGTCTGGTTTTTATATCACTGTAATGCCGCCTTTGTAGAATGAGTTTGGAAGCCTTCCTTCCTCTGTGATTTTTTGTAATAGTTTGAGAAGGCTAGGTGTTAATTCCTTTTTAACTGTTTGGTAGAATTCACCTGTGATATTTTGTATGTTGGGAGATTTTTTTGTTTGTTTTGTTTTGTTTTTAAATTACTGATTCAATTTCATTACTGTAATTGGTGTCTTCATATGCTCTATTTCTTTCTGATTCAGTCCTTGGACACTGTATATTTCTAGGAATTTGTCCATTTCTTCTAGTTTGTCCACTATATTCGTGTAGACTTGTTCATAGTAATCTCATGATTTTTATTTCTATAGTTTCAATTGTAACACCTCCTGTTTCATTTCTGATTTTATTTTTTAGTGAGAGGAACTCTCTCTTTTATCTTGATGGGTTTGGCTAAAGATATACTGTTTTTGTTTATCCTTTAATGAAGAAGTTCTTAGTTTCATTGATCTTTTGTATTTTTAAGTCTGTATTTTATTTCTTATCAAATCTTTATGATTTATTTCCTTCTACTAACTTTGGATTTTATTTCTTCTTTCTCTAGTTCCTTTAGATAAACAGTTAAGTTGTTTATTTGAGATATCTTTGTGTCCTAAGGTAAGCGTGTATATCTCTACACTTCTCTCTTAGAACTGTTTCTGCTGCGTTCCATAGATTTTGGATTGTTGTGTTTTCATTTTCTTTTGTCTCCAGGTATTTTTAAATTTCTTGTTTGATTTATTCAGTGATCAGTGGTTGTTTATTGTTTACCCTCCCTGTGTTTGTGTTTTTGCAGTGCATATTTTTTATCCTCCCTGTGTTTGTGTTTTTGCAGTTTTTTTCTTGTACTTGATTTCAAGCCTCATTAAATTGGGTTGGAAAAGGTGCTTGATATAATTTTGATGTTCTTAAGTTGATAATCTTTTACATTCAAATGAATTTTATCAAATCTGCATTTTTACACCCCCATATTTAAGTTTTTAATATAACATTTGACCTCTTTTTGTTTTGTGTATCCCTTTACTACTTAGATATAGATAATTTTATTACTTTTTTTTTTTAACTTTCCACTGGCTTTATAAGTGGTTGATCTACTATGTTTACTGTATATTTGCCTTCACCAGTGCGATTTTTTTGTTTCTTATTTTTCATATTTCTTGTTATGCACTTTTTTTTTCCACTTAGAAAAGTCTCTTTAACGTTTTTAAAGCCAGTTTTGTGGTGTTGAATATTTAAACTTTTGCTTGTCTATAAAGCTCTTTATCTCTCCTTCAAATCTGAATTTTAGGCTGGCAAGGTAGAATATTTTTTATTGTAGGTATTTTCTTTCATTACTTTAAATATATCGTGCTACTCCCTCTGGCCTGCACAGTTTCTGCTGAAAAGTCAGCTTGTAATATTATGGGAGTTCCCTTTTACATAATTAGTTTCTTTCCATTGCTGCTATTAAAATTCCCTCTTTATCTTTATTTTTGTCATTTTAATTAAAAAAAATGTCTTGGCATATACCTCGTGGAGTTGATATGATTTTCTTGGACTCTCTGTGCTTCCTGGATCTGAATGTCTGTTTTCTTTCCCCAGTTAGGAATGCTTTCAGCTATTTTGTCTTCTGATATGTTCTCTTCACCTTTCTCTATCACTTCTCCTTCTGGGACTCTTACATTGTGAAAGTTAGTAGTTAGCCTTTAAATGAAACACTTGAAAAGGGTTTGTTAAGGTATTTGATTAGATACACCAATAACATAGGCCTAAAAAAAAATGTTGAATTGTTTTGTTATTTTTTTAACTAATATTCTTTATCTTTCTCTCTTTCACCCTACAAACACATATACAGACACACACACATGCACACACACACACTGCTGGGTATACATGAAGAAATAATTCATACAAATTTTACCCACTGTATAGCATAGTGACATATCACTCTACCACAATTCTCAGGAAAACAACCTATCCTTTCAGAAATAGTAAAAATATAGGCACTAATATGTAGAGTTTAATGAAAAAATACCTGTAATGAGATTTTTATTGCATGCCACAATTTTAAATTCTGCTTGGGATTTTCCCAATATTACTCTAAATTTTAATTTAATAAATTGGAATTCTTACATATTAATATTTTTATTTGCTTTATATTTTACAGTATTGAAGGAAAACATGAGTTTAGCATTTAATCAATATCCTGCAAAAAGTTCTTCTGGAAATATTATTTAAAATGTTGTCATAAACTTGAGACCATTTATTATAATATATGCACATATATTTATACTGACATTAGAGATTTTTCAAAATTCCAAATATATATTAAAGCATGGTAGCAGAAACTGAATAGTTATGCTATAATATTCTTAAATGTGTCTCAACAAATTTCTATGAATGATCTATTTTTTCACACATTTACATATTTCATATTTTTCACAAAACTAGTTCTTAAACATCTGAATATCTTCATCCCATTATATTAAAGAGAGAGAGAGAGAGAGAGAGAGAGAGAGAGAGAGAGAGAAAGAAAATATTACAACCTTCATGAACTGTCTTCAGTGTCAACTTATTTTGATATATTAGTACAGAAGCATCAGTGAGCATGGAGAAAATATTGAGTCATTTCATTAGACATTTATAAGCATTTACCTTTCAGTTAAGCATTAAAAGATTAATCACTTGCCCTTAGGATATTTTATGTTTTATGGCAAAGATAAAGAACTTGGTCAAATTTATATAGCTACTAAGTGTCACAGCTAATGATAAAACAGGATTCTAAATCCACTTTATTACATTTCTGGATACATGTAACCAGAAACCATGACATAAAAAATTTAAAATAATTTTCCACCCAGAATCCAGAGTAATTGAGTATAATATCAAGACTACAGTTTGCAAAAGTAGTATAGGATTGGTTCTTTCTTCATTACCACACCACACATATGCAGGATAAAAGCAGATGACTGGTATTATTTTCCTTGTAAAACAGTTAATGGAATATACTCTCCACATCCTCTGGCCTTGGTTTAACCTGCCCATTAATATCTGGCCTCTGGCTACTCTGTGGACCTCTTATGGTCATTTTATAATCAGGTCTGTAATGATACCTTTTAGGAGACATTCCTCTGACCAAAAACCTCGTTTTTACTCTTTGTAATAATTGAAAAGATTTACTTTAGCTCTTTACCTAAATTCACCTAAAATCTTAGGGCGGATGTCTAGTAAGGAGACAGTTTGAAGAAGATCACAATCTTCTTTTCTAGTAATAAAACAATGATGAAGAAATAGTACAAGAGATTGGTTCAAGATGGTGGAGTAGAAGGACCTGATCTCACTTCCTCTTGAGAGAGCACCAGAATCACAATTAAATGCTGAACAATCATTGACAGGAAGACACTGGAACTCACCAAAAGAGATACTCTATATCAAAAGGCAAAGGAGAAGCCAAAATGAGACCGTAGGAGGAGTGCAATCACAATAAAATCAAATCCCATAACTGCTGGGTGGGTGACTCACAAAGTGGAGAACACTTATACCACAGAAGTCCACCCACTGGAGTGAAGGTTCTGAGTCCCACTTCAGGGTCCCCAACCTAGGTGTCCAGCAATGGGAAGAGGAATTCCTAGAGAATCAGATTTTGAAGGCTAGCAGGCTTTGATAGCAGGACTTCGACAGGACAGGGGGAAAGAGAGACTCCATTCTTGGAGGGCACACACAAAGTAGTGTGTGCATCAGGACCAAGGGGAAGGAACTGTGACCCCATAGGAGACTGAACCAGATGTACCTGCTAACGTTGGAGGGTCCCCTGCAGAGGTAGGTGATGGCTGTGTCTCACCGTGAGAACAAGGAGAGCAGAAGTTGGCAGCAGAAGTTCTGGGAAGTACTCCTTGGCATGAGCCCTCCCAGAGTCCACCATAAGTCCCACCAAGAACCTGGGTAGGCTCCAGTGTTGGGTCACCTCAGGCCAAACAACAAACAGGGAGGGAACCCAGTCCCACCCATCAGCAGAAAAGCAGATTAAAGTTTTCCTAAGTTCTGCCACCAGAGCAAGATTCAGCTCAACCCACCACCAGTCCCTCCCATCAGGAAACTCACAAATGCCTCTTAGATAGCCTCATCCATCAGAGGGCAGACAGTAGAAAGAAGAAGAACTACAGTCCTGCAGCCTGTGGAACAAAAACCACATTCACAGAAAGGTAGGCAAGATGCAAAGGCAGAGGGCTAAGTACCAGATGAAGGTAAAAACAAAACAAAACAAAACAAAAACCCTGAAAAACAACTAAATGAAGTGGAGATAGGCAAATTTCTTGAAAGATAATTCAGAATACTGATAGTGAAGATGATCCAGGACCTCAGAAAAACAATGGCAAAGATTATGAAGATGCAAGAAATGTTTAGCAAACACCTAGAAGAATTAAAGAACAAACATGGAGAATAATTAAAGAACAAATAAACAGAGATGAACAATACAATAATTGAAATGAAAAATACACTAGAAGGAATCAATAGCAGAATATTGAGGCAGAAGAAAAGATAAGTGACCTGGAAAACAAAATGGTGGAATTCACTACTGTGGAACAGAATAAAGAGAAAGAATGAAAAGAAATGAAGACAGCCTAAGAGACCTCTGGGACAACATTAAATGAAACAATGTTTGCATTATAGGGGTCCCAGAAGGAGAAGAGAGAGAGAAAGGACCCGAGAAGATGTTTGAAGAGATTATAGTCAAAAACTTCCCTAACATGGGAAAGGAAATAGTCACCCAATCCAGGAAGTGCAGAGAGTCCCAGGGAGGATAAACCTAAGGAGAAACACGTCGAGACACAGAGTAATCAAATTGGCAAAAATTAAAGACAAAGAAAAATTATTGAAAGCAACAGGTGAAAAGCAACAAATAACATACAAGGGAATCCCCATAAGGTTAAAAGCTGATTTCTCAGCAGAAACTCTACAAGCCTAAAGGGAGTGGGATGATATATTTAAAGTGATGAAAGGGAAGAAACTACAACCAAGAGTATTCTAGCCAGCAAGGATATCATTCAGCTTCAATGGAGAAATCAAAAGATTTACAGACAAGCAAAAGCTAAGAGAGTTCAGCACAGTCAAGCCAGATCTACACAAAAAGCTAAAGGAACGTCTCTAGGCAGGAAACACAAGAGAAGAAAAGGACGTACAGAAACAAACACAGAAGAATTAAGAATATGGTAATAGGAACATATATATCAATAATTACCTTAAACGTGAATGGATTAAAGGCTCCAACCAAAAGACACAGGCTCGCTGAATGGATACAAAAACAACACCTATATATATGCTGTGTACAAGAGACCCACTTCAGACCTAGGCTCACATACATACTGAAAGTGAAGGGATGGAAAAAGATATTCCATGCAAATGGAAATCAAAAGAAAGCTGGAGTAGCAATACTCATATCAGACAAAATAGACCTTAAAATAAGGAATGTTATAAGAGAAAAGGAAGGACACTACATAATGATCAAGGGATCCATCCAAGAAGAAGATATAACAATTATAAATATATATGCACCCAACATAGCAGCACCTCAATACATAAGGCAACTGCTAACAGCTAAAAAAGAGGAAATCGACAGTAACACAAAAAGAGTGGCAGACTTTAATACCTCATTTACACCAATGGACAGATCATCCAAACAGAACATTAATAAGGAAACACAACCTTTAAGTGACACAATAGACAAGATAGATTTAATTGGTATGTATAGGACATTCCATCCAAAAACAGCAGATTACACTTTCTTCTCAAGTGCACATGGAACATTCTCCAGGACAGATCGTATTTTTGGTCAGAAATCAAGCCTCAGTCAATTTAAGAACACTGAAATCATATCAAGCATCTTTTCTGACCACAATGCTATGAGATTAGAAATAAATTACAGGGAAAAAAACTAAAAAAAACACAAACACGTGGAGGCTAAACAATATGTTACTAAATATCCAAGAGATCATTGAAGAAATCAATGAGGAAATTAAAAAAAAAATTAGAGACAAATGACAATGAAAACACAATGATACAAATCCTATGGGATGCAGCAAGAGCAGTTCTAAGATGGAAGCTTATAGCAATACAAGCCTATCTCAAGAAACAAGAAAAATCTCAAATAAACAATCTAAAATTACACCTAAAGGAACTAGAGAAAGAACCAGCAAAACCTAAAGTTAGTAGAAGGAAAGAGATCATAAAGATCAGAGCAGAAATAAATGAAATAGAAACAAAGAAAACAATAGCAAAGACCAATAAAACTAAAAGCTGTTTTTTGTAAAGATAAACAAAATTGATAAACCATTAGTCAGACTCATCAAGAAAAAGAGGGAGAGGACTCAAATCAATAAAATTAGAAATGAAAAAGGGGAAGTTACAACAGACACCACAGAAATACAAAGCATCCTAAGAGACTACTACAAGCAACTCTATGCCAATAAAATGGACAACCTGGAAGAAATGGAAAAATTCCTAGAAAGGTATAACCTTCCAAGACTGAACAAGGAAGAAACAGAATGTATGAACAGACCAATCACAAGTAATGAAATTGAATCTGTGATTAAAATTTTCCAACAAACAAAGGTCCAGGACCAGATGGCTTCACAGGGGAATTCTATCAAACATTTAGAGAACAGCCAACACCCATTCTTCTCAAGCTCTTCCAAAGAATTGAAGAGGAAGGAACACTCCCAAACTCATTCTATGAGGTCACTGTCACCCTGATACCAAAACCAGACAAAGATAATACAAAAATAGAAAATTACAGACCAATATCACTGCTGAATATAGATGCAAATATCCTCAACAAAATACTAGAAAAGAGAATCCAACAACACATTAAAGGGATCATACATCATGATCAAGTGGGATTTATACCAGGGATGCAAGGATTCTTCAATATATGCATATCAATCAATGTGACACACCACATTAACAAATTGAAGAATAAAAAACATATGATCATCTAAATAGACACAGGGAAATTTTCGACAAAATCAACAGCCATTTATGGTAAAAACTCTCCAGAATGTGGGTATAGATGGAACCAACCTCAACATTTCAAAAGCCATATATGAGAAACCCACAGGAAACGTCATTCTCAATGGTGAAAAACTAAAAACATTTCCTCTAAGATCAATAACAAGACAAGGATGTCTACTCTCGCCACTGTTGTTCAACATAGTTTTGGAAGACCTAGACATAGCAATCAGAGAAGAAGAAGAAATAAAAGGAATCCAAATCAGAAAAGAAGTAATACTGTCACATCTGTTTGCAGATGACATGATACGCTACATAGAGTATCCTAAAGATTCCACCAGAAAACTACTAGAGCTAATCAATTAATTTGGTAAAATTGCAGGATACAAAATCAATGCACAGAAATCTCTTGCCTTTCTATACATTAATAATGAAAAATCTGAGAGAGAAATTAAGGAAACACTCCCATTTACCATTGCAACAACAACAACAAAAATAAACAAAATACCTAAGAATAAATCTACCTAAGGAGACAAAAAACATGTATTTAGAAAACTATAAGACACTGCTGAAAAAATTTAAAGATGATACAAACAGATGGAGAGATATACCATGTTCTTGGATTATAAGAATCAATATTGTGAAAATGACTATACTACCCAAAGCAATCTACAGATTCAATGCTATCCCTATCAAATTACCAATGGCATTTTTTACATAATTAGAACAAAACATCTTAAACTTTGTATGGAGACACAAAAGACCCCAAGTAGCCAAAGCAGTCTTGAGGGAAAAAAACAGAGCTGGAAGAATCAGACTCCCTAATTTCAGACTATGCTACAAAGCTACAGTAATCAAGACAGTATGATACTGGCACAAAAACAGAAATATAGATAAATGGAACAGGATAGAAAGCCCAGAGATAAAACTATGCACCTATGATCAACTAATCTATGACAAAGGAGGCAAGTATATATAATGGAGAGAAGACAGCCTCTTCAATAAGTGGTGCTGGGAAAACATGTAAAAGAATGAAATTAGAACACTCCCTAACACCATACACAAAAAATAAACTCAAAATTGTTTAGAGACCTAAATGTAAGACTGGATACTATAAAACTCTTAGAGGAAAATATAGGAAGAACACTCTTTGACATAAAACACAGCAAGATCTTTTTTGATCCACCTCCTAGAGTAATGGAAATAAAAACAAAAAGAAACAAACAAATGGGACCTAATGAAACTTAAAAGCTTTTGCAAAGCAAAGGAAACTGCAAACAAAACAAAAAGACAACACTCAGAATGGGAGAAAATATTTGCAAATGAATCATCTGACAAAGGATTAATCTCCAAAATATATAAAGAGCTCATGTGGCTCAATATTAATAAAACAAACAGCACAATCCAAAAATGGGCAGAAGACCTAAATAGACATTTCTTAAAAGAAGACATAAAGATGTCCAAGAAGCACATGAGAAGCTGCTCAACATCATTAATTATTAGAGAAATGCAAATCAAAACTACAATGAGGTATCACCTCACACCAGTTAGAATGATCTACAAACAACAAATGCTGGAGAAGGTGTGGAGAAAAGTGAACCCTCTTGCACTGTTCGTGGGAATGTAAATTGATACAGCCACTATGGATAACAGTATGGGGTTTCCTTAAAAAACTAAAAATAGAATTACCATATGACCCAGCAATCCCACTACTGAGCATATACCCAGAGATAACCATAATTCCAAAAGACACACGCACCCCAATGTTCATTTCAGCCCTATTTATAATAGCCAGGTCATGGAAGCAACCTAAATGCCCATCGACAGATGAATGGAGAAAGAAGTTGTGGTACATATATATATAATGAAATATTACTCAGCCATAAAAAGGAATGAAATTGGGTCATTTGTAGTGACGTGGATGGATCTAGAGACTGTCATACAGAGTGAAGTAAGTCAGAAAGAGAAAAACAAATATTGTATATTAATGCATATATGTGGGACCTAGAAAAATGGTACAGATGAACCAGTTTCCTGGACAGATATTGAGATACAGATGTCGAGAACTAATGTATGGACACCAAGGGGGGAAAGTGGTGGTGGTGGTGGTGGTGAGATGAATTGGGAGATTGGGATTGATATATATACACTAAAATGTGTAAAATGGACAACTAATTAGAATCTGCTGTATGAAAAAATAAATGAAATAAAATTCAAAAATAATACAGTACAGCATCAAGCAAAAACAAGCAAGCAAGCAAACAAACAAACAAACAAACAAATCCCAAGGAGCAAAAAACTGGCAAAAGAATGAGCAAATCCATTGTGCTACTATCATACAATGGAATTGGAATACTCTACATCAATGAAAATTCTTTTAATTACAATTATACCCAAAATTATGGTTGAATCTCATAAACATATTATTGAGCACAAGAATCTAGATCACTCAAAATAAATAAGCTATGAATCCATTTGTATAGTATAGGCAATGGGTAGAACAATTATCTTCTATGTCTGTCTGAGTAGTAATTTTCTTTTTCAGAATGGTGAACACAGGCACCATTTGAAGGAGAACTCAAAGGAGTCTTCTGGGGTGCCTGCAGTGATCTGATACTTTACCTGGGTGTCAGTTACACATGTGGGTTCATAGTATAAAAATTAATTAAACTGTATACTAATAATATGCATATTTTTTACATTTAGTACTTCAGTAAGATATTTAAAGCATAAGTGAATAATTTTTATTTTGGTGGGACAATATCTTAATTTTCCTTCCCTTTAAGAATGTTTTTGGTTTTAAAAATTTTTATACATAACAAATAAATAATGATGAGAAAAACTCTTCCCAAGTATGAAACAAAGAGAGAGTATATTTAATGCCATAAACTTTTTAAAATGGACATTTCATTTTCTGCCCTCACCCCTTCCCTCAGATTCTACAATGTGTATATATCATGAATGCCTAAGCGTTATAATATATCAGAGGAGAATTCATAAAAATAACATCTTATAAAATGAAATGGAGAAACAACAGATGCATTCTCACTAAGAACACTAAAGCTAAGGACACATACTACTCCACTATTTTATGCTGCCTTAGAGAAACCAACCAAATCAACAAGAAAAGAACAAACAATTACAAGTAGTGAATCCATCACTATTCCAGACCATAAAGATGAAAACCCAAGAGAATCAATGATACCATGAATAAAAGTAATTTAAAAGTTCTTAAGTCAATCTAAAAATAAAGGTCATTTATATATAAAAGTATTTTTTAAATGGCAGAAGAAAAACTTCATCTAAGTAGCCCAAAAAAGAAGAAGGAAGAAGAGAGAGAGGAAGAGGAAGAGGAGAAGTAAGATTAGATGATGATGACAAATTTACACATAAACTTAAGAAGAAATGTGGGAAGACCACCTGAGGAAAACCCTGAAACAGCTCTGAAAAACACAAATATATACTTGGATAAATGGAAAGATACCTTTGTTCTTTGGTAGAATGACCCAATATCATATAGGTAGCAACCTTCTCTGAATTACTGTAAGTATTTAAAATGTTGTAAATAAGATACCAAAAAGGTTATTTTTGGAGTTATAAAGGGTGACTTCAAAGTTCACAGTAAAGGAACAATAACTTTGATACAACTTGAATGACAAAAACCAGAGAGTGAGATATTTTAACATATTGAACTAAAAAACAAACAAACATGAGCACATAGTTGTTAGCTGATAAAATATTGTAACAAATCACCATGGGCCCAACACCCAGTTTCAATGATTATCAGCTCACTGCCAATCTGCTTTCACATATTTCCCTTTATATCACCTAATTCTTTCCTTTCCAGATTATGCAAATGATGAAAATAAATAAGATGTGAAAGGATAAACATTAAACTGATACTAGTGTGATTTCTGGGAGCCGGGGGGGGGTGGCTGAAAGGGGAAGAGTCAGGTTGTTCATCAATAGCACTTATTTCTATTCATAAGGTTTATTTTTTCAAGTACTCCATAACTATAGATTGCCTTTTTAAAAATCTGCTATTAATATTCCAGTGTAAAAATGATGGATAAAATAGAAAACTTACTAGTTATCCTTTTAACATTTGGTAGTATATATATATATATATATATATATATATATATATATATATATCCATGCCACTCTCTTACTTCAACCCAGCTTACCCTTCTCCCTCCCCATCACCACACAGCACAGGGAGATCAGCTCAGCTCGGTTCTTTGTGACCACCTAGAGGGGTGGGATACAGAGGGTGGGGGGGCATGCAAAAGGGAAGAGATATGGGGTTATATGTATACCTACAACTGATTCACTTTGTTATACAGCAGAAACTAACACAACAATGTAAAGCAATTATAGTCCAATAAAGATGTTAAAATATATATAGAGAGAGAACTTACAAAGCATACCACAGAAGATTCATTTAGGATAATTTCCCAATATGAAGAAACCATTGAATCTGCAGATGGAAGAGTACAAAGGAACATTTCCAAAAATAGTCATCCCTGAGTGATATCCAAATAAATTCATCTCAGAATTATAGGAGTAATTCTTTAGGTAGCCAAACCAAAAGAGAAGGTTACATATAAAATAAAATCAACTCTCAGATTTCTGCACAGCAACTCTTAATAGCAGAAGAAAACCTAGCCAGATACTGAAGATGATTTTGACCCACACATTTTATACCTAAACAGCCTAGCAAAAATACAAAGATATTCTCTCAAAATCTCAAATGTTAAAGAAAACAAAACGAAAAACAAAAAATAAAAAATAAAAAACCTCAGGGAAAATAATGCCAATGGACCTTTAAAAATATACACAATGATTAAATCCAACTAAATTAAATAAAATTTCAAATAAATTTAGCCACTGTTCCTGTTTCCCCTGTTTGTCATTAATAGAATGTAAACCATTTCACAATTGTGCCATTTATCTCTTTTATTTTATCTCTCTCTCTCCCCCTCTCTTTCTCTCTCCCCCTCTTTTTCTCTCCCCCTCTCCTTCTCTGTCTTTTACTCTTCTGATCTCTCTCTGTAAGGTTTCTTTTCCTTTCTTAAATCTGGCTGTGTTTCTTCAAAAGTTCTTCAAAAATGTAAGTCCCTCAGTTTCTACTATATAATATCCACATCTTCCTTCTTACACAATATATTCTTTCTGATCACTATTTCTCATTTTTATCACCTTCAATTTTTTTAACATTTTATGATCTTTTAGACAATATGTTTGCGATGAAGAGACATTTGTTAGTCATCCAAGTTCCTTCAATATTATTTCAGTTCTTTTTAGATTAAAATCCATTAAAACACATTTAATAGATTATATGAAATACATATTAAGTGTGATCTTTTTATAACAATATTTTATCACTCTAACTTTTCTGAAATATCTGAACTATTATGAAAAGAGATTTCTGAAAATATATTCACCAAAAGTTAATGATGATTATTTCTGATGATGAGATTATTTTTATTTTGTCTTGGTTTTTACTTTCTTCTCTGTGCTTCTTTCTCTGTGTTACTTCAGTTCTTTAAAATTAGTAGTAACACTAAGACAAATATAACATGTTAAAATATAAAAATATAGGTTTTTAAAGAAAATAAATATACCTTATCAATAATATAGAGTTGATGGAAGCGATATTTCATCCAATGAAGATTTACAGAGTCAATTGTGAATTGAGTTTTTATTATGCGTTAGGCTTTTGGGAAAAAACTGGCAAAGAGCTTATCTCATAAAGCATCAGAAGGTGAGACAGAAAAACAAGAGTAAACAAATGAAAACAGATAAACGTAAAATTTGGTAAGTACTAAGGAAGAAACAAAGGTCACGTTAGATTAGTGGATAATTATTTTAAGGGAAAGAGACCTGATTTAAATAAAGAGGAAGTTATAAAAATATTTTGTTAGGATGATTACAAGTGAGGAAAAGGAGCTGTCCCTGTGAAAGGGTTTCCAGTCAAAACAGCTTGTGCTGAAGCCCTGAGACCAGAAGGTGTGCGGGGTGAGAGAGGGCAGGTTTTAGATGTTATCAGTGTCTCTATCTGATAGGTAAGAAATGTGGGTTTTGAAAGAAAAAATAGATTTTACTAGAAATGCAAAGAGAAGCACAGGCTATACTAAGCAACAGACGATCAACTATGTGAGTTACTATGTTCTTCTACTGTTGGGAGAATGAACTGGAAGATGGCATAACAAAGACGTGGAGATCAGTCTGGGCATTACCTCAGAAGTCTGGGTGAGAAATGAAGATGGTCCAGAAGAATCTGGCCAAAGAGAAGTTAGAGAAAAGGAGATGAGCTTGGGATGTGCCTGTAGGTAGAATCAGTAAAGGCAGAGAAGAAAAGAGAAAACGGGATTTCCATCCAGTTTCTCCTTTGATAAATTTGGTAAAGAGTGACACCAAGTACTGAGGTGGGTGACAAAAAGATTCAGGAGGGCAAAAATTGAAAAGTAAATTTTGAGAAACATGAGATACAAAGAAGCTGAGAAGAGTCATAAACTCTGGAAAATTCCAAGTAATGCAGTGTCTCAGTGCTGGGAAGGAAAGAAGAAAAGAATGAGAGCAGTTTTGCTCAGAAACGTGTGATTCTGTCTACTGCTCCATTTCTCTCTTTTATTTCTCACTGACTTTAGATGATGGACACAGCAGGCTTTGCCCCAGCAGCAGTCAGCCATAGGATTTTTCTGTCACTTCATGATTTCACAGAAACATTCAGGGACTGACTCAATGGAATGTTCTTCTAGCTAATCATTCTTGACTAATGGAATGAGTCTTCAACCAAGTCAGGCACAGAATCTAACTGAGGAGACTGCCCAAGAATATCCAATCAGCCGATGCTTCACTGCAAATATCAGTGAATGACACTGAGAAGTGCACAAGCTCAGCTTTGCCTCACTTGCTATCCTTGGAATGTGAAGGGTAAGTGATGTCTATCCATTCGTGAAAACTCATTTATTTCATGGTGCCTTCTAAAATAGACTTCCTTCTCTCCCTGACATTTTCTGATGATTAGAATGTAGTTTTACTTTCTTCTTTGGAGTCCTGGTCCTCCTGCAAAACACACCAAGCCCCTGGGACGGGGTTTTTTACCTTCAGAGTCTGTTCCTGGATGTTGTAAAAATAGTTCTAAAAAATAATCAGAAATGCATGAAATTGACATATAATATTTATTGCAGTGTTATTATATTACCTCAGTAATTAGAAATTATTTAACTTACTACATGGAGTAAATACTGTACATAAAGTATGATTTCAATTTTATGATAAAATAAATCTATGTACATATATGCATAGAAATAAAAAGACTATTTGGAAATGTATTAAAATGCTGTTGGTTTCAGGTTGGTAGAATTTCATATGATATTTTTTTCTTTTCAATACTTGCCAATTGTCCAAATTTCACTATATAGCATGCATTGTTTAACATTAAGAAATATAAGTGCTATACAAATGGAATTCTTTGCAGTAAGAATGTAGATATGTTAAATAAAATAGCATAATTATTTGAAATCATGAAAGTGTCACTGTAAATAATCCCATAGTCTAAGTTAATTTAGAAATCTATCATTCAGTCCAGAGGAAATGAGGACATAGAGAAGCCAGATGTTTCCTACTGGAGAAGATAGTAGGAGCTTCTGAACTCCTCAAAATGAAGAAGGTGTTGTGGCCCAGCAAAGAAACTGCAATGTGGTGATGGCCCCATGACCCTGTCTGAGACTCTTCCCACACCCAGCATCACAGGCTCTCTTACCTCTTTGCCCGGATTTTATTCCTTGCACTCATGTCTAACTAACACATTTGAGATGTGTTATTCATTGCTTTTCTCTCTCTCCCATTAGGAGAAAGTTCACTTGCCTGTTTACTGCTTCAGCCCCACTCCTAGATGAAACACTGCCCCTGAGACCAGGCTCCAAAACCCTTGGCTGAAAGAGCATTTGAATGTTGACACAAATGTGGGGGTGTGTCGAGATGGAAATGATTCAGAGCAGCTCCTGGGTCTCAGGGAGGCCTCAGTAGCTCAGTCTAAGAAGAGGCCGACAATAATGTGACTACCTGTTTTTATTCTATTGGGAGTATGAGAATACAACCCAGCAAACTGGCTGTTAGCACATAATGTTCTGAGGGAGGTGAGGAAGGGAAGCAGCAGGTTTGGGAACAATGCCTCTGCCATTTGATGGGAGACATTACAATAATGACATTTAGTATAAAGAAATCTCATGCCCCTATCAATGGACTGCTGTGATAATGTTTATTATACCAGGCTTGTAATTCAGAAATGTGATGAACCTTCACAGCAAAACTGGGAGAAAACTATTCTTTTTAAACCCATTTTTTAGAAGATAAGCTAAGACACAGAATTAGGATTAAGAAAAATGTTCCTGTTATTTTTAATTGGAAAAAAAAAGAACATTAAATTTGTAGTAAGTATGTAACTGCTCTGTTCTTTTTTTGAATTGCAGAAAAAATTTCCAAACAGTCCTTGATTTAGAAAACACTCTAATAAAAAATAAAGTAAAAACTTAAATAGGGCTTCCCTGGTGGCACAGTGGTTGAGAGTCTTCCTGCCGATGCAGGGGACATGGGTTTGTGCCCCAGTCCAGGAAGATCCCACATGCCACAGAGCAGCTGGGCCCGTGAGCCATGGCCGCTGAGCCTGTGCATCCGGAGCCTGTGCTCCGCAATGGGAGAGGCTGCAGCAGTGAGAGACCCACGTACCGAAAAACAAACAAACAAACAAACAAAAAAACTTAAATAAATTGACTTAAATAAAGTCAATTTGAAATACTAAAACATTACAAAAATTATTATAAAGATAGAAAAAAGAAATTAGAAAGAGTGTGGAAAGGGGTAATAAAGATATACCAGAAATCTAGGTCTTGTCTGAGAAATAATATTTGTTCACAAAGTATAGACTCAACTCACTGAGAGGCAAGGTACAAGGAGGTGTAATGTGTTGTATAGAGAGAAGCAGACCAGATTATCTGCCCCCAAAGGGTTTATCCTGATATATGATTGGAGGAAATTTTTTTCTACATCATTCTTATGTAAAATATATTATGTCATATTGTAAAAAGAAAAAAATATATATATTTTTTTCTCAAAGAGAAACTTCTTCTTTTGGTCAAGAGAAACCAAAAGCCTTAGGTCTGCCCAACGAGGTAGGTTTTGGGATCAGTGAGCCAGATGGGGGACTAATGATTTAGTGTGAATTTACTAAGGTCCAGATAATTCACCAAATTTAGGTGGTGTTTGGTGCATTCTGAAGACAAATGAAGACACAGATCCATTTGCCTAATTTTCAGCTTGGTTCATTATCTATTGGCATAAAGGTATTGATCTACAATGGTTCTGCAGTGAGAACCTGTCCCTTCTGATGGGAGATGGCACAGCATAGCCACTAAAGGACCTTTCTAGCTATCTTTGTTTATTCATCCTCTTAAATTCCTAAAGGTGATGCCTTTAATTTTAATAGTGAGGTAAATTTTTACAAAAAATATCTCTCCCCTCATTTTAGAAATGTTTCTCCTTTTAACTTTGCAGGATAAATCCCTTATTGAGTGAGGAGATGTAAGTTAAAATATGCAAATGTATATCAATTAAGCAGTGGGTGAAGTATTGAGTGTAAGAGAGTTGCTGGGGTGTGTGGAGAAGAACTACCTCCCATGGGTGCTCTGAAAAATGTCTGGGCTTCCCTCCACTAAACCCTGAATTTTAGGGAGATACACATGACATGAATTCCCAATGACCACTAAAGTTACTACTAAACTATAAAGATCTTTCCTCTCTATTATTAAACAGTAAAATACTAACAATTTTGAAAATATTCTAGCAGAAAACTTATATTGCATTGAGAAATTTATGTCAGTCTTTTAAGAAAGTTATTCCTTTCATCACAACAGAACTAAAAACTGTCGCAGCAAAACTGAAGTGAAGGAAGTTATAGGAAATGCCCAGGTCCTGTTGGAAGCCTAGAAGGGAAGTTATTCATGGGACCAATCAATTGCAAGTGGCTTCCTCGGAGTCTGATGGCCCTTACATTTCTAGGGAGCTTCTACCTGGTCCTTGAACGCCTCCCTGATGAAATGTCAAGTGTACTCATCAGCAGTGGAGAGCCAGGCAGGATTAGCGCCCCATCTGCATGGGCCCAGAGTAGGAGCTACAGGCTGAGTTTATCTCAAATGCCACATTGTGCAAATGAAGTCTCGAGGATTTATAAAATGGGAGAATGTTCAGCAAATTTAAGAAACCTAAGGGCAATGATAGTTCAAAAATGATTAATAATTCATGCCCTTTGCATTGAATTTCACTCTTTTGTTGGTGAACTCAAAACACTACACTTCTGGTCTTCTTCATATGTTCCCAATATACAAGCACCAGTTATAAGTACAATACTACATATTTTTTCCCATTTGATAATACATAGCACACAGATTGCTACTAAGCTGCATGAAGCAATGCTATTTTTTTAAAAAAAAACAAGACTTTAATTATAGCTATCTAGGTAAATTTTAAAACAATTGATATTTTGAAAAGTAATAGTTTTTCTCAAATGCAACATTTTTATAGAAAGTCAAATTAATTCAAATTATATGGATTTAAATTCTGATTACAATCTTTCATCTGGAAGCACAACTAGATATTTCCTCTGTTCCTAAAATCAGATTATGGTGATGAATATAATTCCTATCTATGCTCACTCTATTTCTTCCATAGATAAATGCAAACTTCATTTATGGTAAGAAGTTTTATAATACTTTTTTAAATCAATTATATTTTTGTATTTGTATTTGTCTTCAATCTACCTGTGGTTGCCAACTTATTTAGCTGTGAAAATTCAATTCAGAATTCAGGTAATATAAATGATAATCATGACAATGACAATGATGATAACTGCCACTTATTGAGTTTGTATTACCAATGAGTTTTCCTGTTAGGAATTATCTACTCACTGCATGAGAAACATTTGGAGAAAATTAAAAAAAAAAAAAAAAAGGGCTTCCCTGGTGGAGCAGTGGTTGAGAGTCTGCCTGCCGATGCAAGGGACACGGGTTCGTGCTCAGCCCGGGAAGATCCCACGTGCCGCAGAGTGTCTGGGCCCATGAGCCATGGCCACTAAGCCTGCTCGTCCAGAGCCTGTGTTCCACAACGGGAGAGGCCACAGCAGCGAGAGGCCTCGCGTACCGCAAAAAAATAAATAAATAAATAAAATAAAGAGCCCTGTGCCTAGGTCTCCCCTGAGGCCAACAGAAAATCAAAGTCTAGTGTGGGGTCTGGGTTTCTGCATTTTAGGTCCCTGGGGTGTTCTAATTCACAGATTGGAGACTACTGAACTCGACGAAGTATTTTATGTAGGTCACCTCACTTCACCCTTAAATCAGCACAAGTTAACTCTTTGACAAGTCAAGAAATTGGTATTTAGGGAATTTAAGAAGCTGGATTTCACGTGGATATTGATATGTTGAGGCTAGATTTGATACAAGTTATCTAACCAAAACCTTTGAGAAGTATTTAGGTGAGATGAAGAACTGAAGAGGCTTCATACTCCCTCTAATTTACCAAGTTTGGTAAATTCACTTTCACAGAAGATAGATCATAGTTAAATAGAAGATAGATGGATCGATAGATAGATAGATAGATAGATGATAGATAGATAGATAGATGATAGATAAATAGATGGATGATAAATACATAAATACATAGATGAAAGAAAGAAAAATACATACATACACACATAAATAAATTAGATGATAGATACATAGATACATAGATTATACATAGATACATAGATAGATAAGCTTTATGAACTTCTCTGTTGCATCCAAGTATGTAGAATCTGCTATCATTTTGGCAACTTTTTAAAAATTTACCTGGTTTTATATATTATTTTTATTTGGCAATTTGTTTTATGAGAGTCAACATTTTTTTCTAAAGCTCAATGTTTTTCTAGAAAACCTCATTTTTCATTTTGGTGTCACAAGTAGCCATTAGGCTATGAGATTTATTAAAACAATTTATTCCTCATTTTGTGTCATAGTGATTCTATTTTCTCTTGGTTTTGTAGGTTTATTAAGAAAGATTGTCCCTTTGGGTAGTAATTTGCAATTGTAAAGTTTACCATTATTTTGAACTGTGTAATTTTGTGGTAAGAATATATTCAAAGATGACCAACAATGTCTTCAATTGGCTTGGACATATATTTATTCCATTTCTGATATGAGTTCTTGTTTGGACTGTGCTCTATGACAACCACGTTCACCAAGGCACCAGGTTATGAATCGAGGGAGCTCTGTTCTTTCTTCTTTCTTTCCTCCCATCATTCCTCTTACACCCTGTTGGCCACGACCTCCTCTTCCAAACACTCTCCTCTATGGATCCCCCCACTCTGCTCTCAGAGTGCCCTGACCACATCTCTGGGGACTTCTGTTGAGTGCCCTTGAGTTCTGTTTTTGACATTTGTTAATTTAGAGTTTCTTATGGTTTTGTCCTTAGCTTATCTTTTCTTGTGCAAATAAAGGATTATTTAGAGTTACTGAATTTTACACTAATTTAAATTTATTAAAGTTATAAATTTAAAACTATAGGCATTTTCAGCTTTTGAAACTTGCTATACATTATTTTTAATCTAGGGAATAAAGAAAAATCACCTTTACTTGTGCTTGGAGTAAGGTCCAATTAACCTAGGTTGAATAGTTTTTGATCTTTTAAAATGTTCCATGCTACAACCTGAGTAACATAGGAGATTATTAAGCTGTAGTCTGGATCCCTGGGTGGTGGGAATGTCCTTGGGTATACTTCAAGAAAATCAGAGTCATCTGAAATGGTAAGCAAACATTATGTCCATTTGATCCTATTTCTGGTGATCTTGTTCATGGACTTAATCAGACTGCTATGAGGTCTGTAAGATATAAAATGTAGTCTGTGACTGAAATATTTTAAAACCTCAAAAGCTCCTAATTAAACAAAAAATAGTTTATTGTTATGAATTGAGCATTTGTATCCCACCTAAATTGATATCTTTAAGCCTTAACCCCAATGCACCTGCATTTGGAGATGGGGCCTCTAAGGAAGGAATTAAGGTTAAATGAGGTCATAAGATTGGGACCCTGATCCAATAGGATTAGTGTCCTTATATGAAGAAAGAACAGAGACCTCACTGTCCCCAAGTGTGTGTAGAGGAAAGGCTGACTGAGAAAAAAACATGTCTGTCTATAAGCCAGGGAAAGAGCTCTTGTCAGACAGTTAACCCTGGATCTGGGATTTCGAGCTTCCAGAACTGTGACAAACACATTTCTGCTGTTTAAGTCACCCAGGCTGTGGTGTTTCATTATGGCAGCCCAAGCAGACTAACACAGTTTATTGATGAGAGAATGTTAAGAATAATCCTAAACATGGCATATAAATGTTGTTCGCTTACAATGTTATTTGAAGAATATAAAGAAATTCCATGTCCCGCATTTCTTTTGCACGTTAGTACCTAAAAGGATGTAAATTCCACAATTAAGAATTACTTTCTTCAGGTTTGTATTCTTCCATTTTGATAAGGAGACATTTAAGAGATAGAGCCAGGTTTCTGTGTACTTCCTGGAGGACAGGCTTTTGAGGGATACTGTCAGAGAGCGGAGCACAACAGATATTTCAATTGAGACTTAATGAAGCCACCTTTTGCATGTTTCACTCTTTGCCTTCTCTTACCCTATAGAATGACATTCTGACAAATTGAGATGAAGGGTATATTTTTATCTTCTATTTGCCATTCGAGTACAACTCATTCTACTGCCAACAGTTTGAATGTGACATAACTGCTTTCTGAAGTGATAGCTCAAGCTGGCCTCAAGATATGAAATTACATAGTTGCTTGTCAACAAAGATTAATACACGGCTACTCCCAGTGTAAATACACACACAATGCAAATATCACCACCACCACCATACATCTTATATATAAACCAATAACACTGGCTCCAAATATTTCATTTTAAAATGTGTCTTTTTTTTAATGAGTGACCCACATTTTCCCTTCCCTGATAAAAATAATAATCTTGAATTACTCAGAATTCAGATAGGTTTGATAAACATTTATAAAACAACAAAATCTTTTTTCCAAAATCTGTTATTTTTATCTTTGTCTACTTGTTTTGGAATAAACGAAGCTATCCAATTCAGAACTGGAATGATAGTGAAAGCCTCTCAGTGCTGGACTCCAAGAGCAAGAAGAAATATTATGATTGTTACTGATGTGACTATTACATAGAATCTACATAAATATGCTGAAATCATCATTAAATCCAAAGAAGTGAGGAAGTTCAAAATTCTGTCAAAATTCAAAGCAGGGAGATTTTGAGTTTTAAACCAAAAGGTGAGATAATTGATTTCTAGAAATTTTGTATCAAAATAATAAGACATTAAGAAGATTTAAATGTCAATGTAATGGAAAGATGAAATATTTGATATGTCCAGAAAAAAATATCTCCTTTTAGGCATGGGAAGCATATAGCCTGTTTTTCAATGTGTCTATTTTACTGTAAAAATATTTGTGGAAATTTCCTTTCATTTACAATGAAAGGAAAACATAAATCTGATGGGAACTCCAAGTATTACGGGTTCATCATTTCAACTCTACAAACACGTGTTGAGTGCCCACTGTGTACAGTAGCTCTGGCCTACTCTGAACCCCTGTTACCATGTGAGGGCATGACCAAGTCTGGGTCCTTCCCCTTCTCAAAAGGCTCCGTTTTAACCCATTCAGAGGTAACCTACATTGTTTAAATATGTCTAGGAAAATGAAAGGAATTGTGAAGCCTCCCACTGTAATGTGTTTCAGCATAATCAGACTAAAAATATCCTGGAATGAATAGATGAATCCAGTGTTTGACTGACAGCTCCCACAGATGGTACTTTCATTTTGAAAACAATCTAATCCTAGAGTCCCAGAGTTGTCACTAAATCCAACTTAACACCATCTATGGCACACAAAATCCAGTTTTCCTCCTTCTATCTCAGCAACCATGAAGAAACCTGGCCAAAGCACTGTATAATAATGCTTCATGTGCTCACAGGAATTAGCGATATTATCCTGTTACAAAATGCTCCACAAAAATGATAGCCGATGATGAAAATCCTTCTTGAATTCCAGGAAAGAAATGAATGACTTATGAAAATAAATGTATTCAGGAGACTCAATATTCAAATTATTTTTTCATGGATTATAGATTTCTTTCACCATTTTGGAAATAAAATACACTTAATCTGTTGTGATATTAAAAACTTTTGATGTAAGAAATTTAATTCTGTGGTTCTAAAGCAAATGTCATGGAGTCCTTTGGCTTCCTTCTCTTATCCACTTTGCCTTCTGTTTGTAACTGGTCTCCCTATGTTGTTTATATAGTTTTAAGCTATAAATTTTTTTTTTGAGCTCTCTATACAGAGCACCTGTGTAGAAGCAAATTATGGGAAAGTACAAGAAAATGCCTTTGTTCTTGTTCTTAAGAAAGGTGCTCTGAAGTGCCAGGGAAAAGATGTGCATCCTTTCCAAATTACTTTCAAATGTTTCAGAGAGAGAGAAAGAGGGAAAGAAGTCAGGCAAATGATGCAAAACACAAATGGTGAATTGCATTAAACACTATATGGAAATTCATTATAGTATTTTGCCAATTTACCTTAAGTTTGAGATATATTTAAAATCTGAGAAATTCCTGTTGAGATGGAGTTAGTAGCTGCTGTAGGAAAGAGTAGAAGAGAATCGTGGAACTCAGATGTATCTTATGGTTATGGTATAGGGATTGGATAGGACTTATTACTACAAGAAAAACTAAAAAGAAAATGTGCATTAAATGGTGCTGTGTGTACACGTGTGTGTATATGTGTGTGTTTATGTTCAAGTGATGTGTATCTTAGTGCATGTGATATTTCTGTACATAACTCACACACATACATATATAATAATGTAATCCTTTCAACCCCATTAGATTTGTTTTATAATCCCTTTTATCGATTGAGGAAATAAACCCATCATTTTAAGTTAGTTGTATGTATGTTTAAATGAATATGCATTTTTTTAACATATTGAAATATAGTTGATTTACAATGTTATTTTAGTTTCAGGTGTGCAGAAACGTGACATATATATATATATATATATATATATATATATATATATATATACACACATATATTGATATATATACACACATATCTATACATATATTGATATATATACATATACATATTCTTTTTAGATTATTTCCTTTATAGGTTATTACAAGATATTGAGTATAGTTCCCTGTGCTAAACAGTAAATCCATGTTTTTTATCTATTTTATATATAGTAGTATATATATTTTAATCCCAACCTCCTAATTTATCTGTCCCTCCTTTCCCCTTTGATAACCATAAATTTGTTTTCTATGTCTGTGAGTCTGTTTCTGTTCTGTAAATAAGTTCATTTGTATCTTTTTTTTTTATAATCCAAATATAAGTGATATTATATGGTATTTGTCTTTTTCTTTCTGAGTTACTTCACTTAGTATAATAACCTCTAGGTCCATCATTGCTACAAATGGCATTATTTTATTCATTTTTATGGCTGAGTAATACTCTGTTGTGTATATATAGTATTATCATGTCTATAATAATTACTTATGGATGCTTTATGTACATTACTTTTAATCTTCACAAGGACCTTGCAAGGTAATTATTATTTCTATTTTACAGGAAAATTTACATGATTATTGTAAGGCATCCATCCAGTTCTTAAGCATCACCACCAGGACATAAACTGTGTTGTGTTTGATATGCAAACCTATGTCCTTCCAAGAATGTCCCCTTCAGGTGAGATTCTATCACCTCCAGTGAACTAACTCTCAAGAGTCTGGTTCTGTGCGTGGTTGTGAAATCATCTCCACAAGGTCATGGGCAAGCTCCAGTGAGGAACAGCTACAACCAATTAAAATTTGCATGGGGGCTCTCTACTGGTACTTGTTACAAGTAAAATTGTGTGAAGCTTCAGAATGATAGAAAATACAACAGTCCTAGACAAATAGAATTAACCACATGTATTTGTTTGAGGGAAGCAAAGACCCCACCTACAGTCTACTCCAAATTGATCATCTTCAATTAAAATAAGCAGCACAACACTGATGATTCCTCTCAACAGAATAGAAATGATTTCCTTTTTAAAATTATGTACAGTGCTGTCTGCTTTGTACAGCTATGAGTTGTCAGCTTGATTCTATTCATTGAGCAAATACTTAGTATCTACTATCAGCCTGGAACAATTCTAAGAAGATCAGGATTATTGCTTAATATTAAGACATCAAAACTGTCTTAGGTACATGTGCATGTATACATGAATTACTCTGTAGTACACTTGAAACTTACACTACATTCTTAATCAACTATACTCCAATATAAAATAAAAAGTAAAAAAAAAAAAAAGATATCATCTGGGGTTTCCTGGTGACACAGTGGTTAAGAATCCGCCTGCCAATGCAGGGGACATGGGTTCGAGCTCTGGTCCAGGAAGATCCCACATGCCACAGAGCAAATAAGCCTGTTGCACTACAACTACTGAGCCTACTCTCTAGAGCCCGCGAGCCACAACTACTTAGCCTGCTTGCCACAGCTACTGAAACCCACATGCCTAGAGCCCATGCTCCACAACAAGAGAAGCCACCACAATGAGAAGTCCGTGCACCACAGTGAAGAGAAACCCCAGTTCGACACACCTAGAGAAATTCCACGTGCAGCAACGAAGACCCAATGCAGCCAGAAATAAATATATATATATTTAAAAAGCCATCAAATTTGTCTATTTTCAGAAGAGATTTATTTTTAAAACTTTCATAGATCTTGGAAAAATACAGAGGATTGAAATTAAAAAATAAAATAGCTCCACAAAATTCTTCCTGCATGGCTTATTGTCAAGTCTCCTGAACAGAACTGCCCTAAGATAAGCTTATCAGGTAAATATAGGATGTTGGCTTCATCTTTTTGAGCTGCTGTAACTTAATATTAATACCACAGACTGAGGGCCTGCTACCTGGTTCATAAACAGTGTCTTCTAGCTGTGTCTTTGCATGGTGGAAGAGGTAAGGGATCTCTCTGAGGTATCTTTTATAAGACCACTAATACCATTCATGAGGGCTTCACCCTTATTACTTAAACACCTTCTTAAAGCTCCACCTCCTAATAACATCACATTGGGGTTTCAACATATGAATTTGTGGGTGAGGAAATAAGCAATCAGTATATGACAGACATCAGTTAAATTTCAATTTCAGATAAACAATGAGTTATTTTACAATAAGTGTTTTCCAAATATTGCAGGGGACACACTTAAACTAAAACAAATAAATACACCTATAAGCGTTATTTAACTTATTTAACTGAAATGAAGATGGGTGTACAAATATCTCTTTGAGATCCTGTTTTCAATTATTTTGTATAAAGAGCCAAAAATGGGATTGCTAGATCATGTGGTAATTCTACTTTTAATGTTTTAAGGAACCACCACACTTACCATAGCCGCTGCATGTGGTTCATATATTGTTGTTAACTTAGTGCTTCTATGTAACAATGAGCATATAGAGCTTCACAGTCTGCCGTCTCGATCATGTCACTCTAGATAAGTCATTTCCTGAGTCTGTTCTTTCAGAGCTTCCTAAAGAGAAGCTCATTCAAAACACAGAGACTTATTTCAAGAACTTTTAGTCTGATGTCTTTATTGTTGAAGACAGTCTTAAGTTCATATTAGACTCTTGGCTTTCATTTTTATTTCTTGAGAATCTTCTAAGTCTTGCTCCACTGTCTTCCAAGATTGAATGTTTCTCTAAAGAATCTGAGTCCACATTAACTTTTTCTCCTTCATAGATATTCTTTTTCTGTCTGCCCCCAAAATTTTACCCCTAACTTTATATCACATATATAAGTTTATATGTGAATTTATTAAGAAACACCTCAGTGTTTATCAGAATGGGTCCATGACACATAATATGCACTTTATATATTTAGTCAATGTTTCTTTTTTTTTAATTTCAGGGAATGTAGCTTGAATTATGCCTTAGTTTGAATTTCCCTAGAAGCATACTCTTAAACAGGATTTTAGATGCAGGTGATTTATATTCAAGGTGACCTCAGAAAACAGAAGTCAGGGAGTGTAGAAGGTGAATCTCTGAGTTAAGAAAAGGCAATAAGTGTGTGGCAATGAGCAGGTTACCACTGTAGGCAACTGTGACCCAGTCCTACTAAGAACTCTCAGAAGAACCATAAAGAATGGAGTGATGAGGAAGCTAAGATGTTTATCCACCAGCCAGTACCATAGTGATTGTGGATTGCTCCTAGAGATGTTCATTACCTGGCATTTCTGGGCTGTCCTGGGGAAATACTGATCAAGTTCCAAAGGCAAGCTCTCAAGCTCTGAGGAAGTAAAGCAGAAAGATGCAGGATGTTAAGGTGGTCTGCTAGCAACCATAGTGCTGGGACTTGTCCGTTGTCACTGCAGAATACTCAGAGGTGGACCCGGGGTATGCAGTGCATATCAACCACATCTGCTGCCACTTACTCCTGTCACCACTCAAGACTGATCATGGTCCACTGTGAATCCACTCTGTTACTACACTTCCCACTGATAGCTGAATTCACTTTCTGCAAATAAGTATTTAAGACAGAATAGGACATAGTCCTATTGCTGCAGCTTGTTCTCTTGCCGTAGCTTAGTTATTTCTCTTTTATTTCATACACTACAGATTTTCCTCTTTTTCAGGAAGTTGTTCTACTCATTTAGTCTGCTTACTGAGCTCACACACTCTTTCCTGAGGGATCTGAGTCCATGGCTAATGTTGCCTGAACAAGATTCTGCTGTTCTAATTTCCATTTTACTGTTTTCACCAGTTATTAAACTAGCGTAAGTTATCTGGGCTCCACACAAACTTATCCAGGTCCCACTATGTAGCAACAAGTTTGTCCCCTGATTATCAGCATCAGCATAAAACTCCTTCTTTGCCTAGTGGTCTATCAAAAGACCAGGTGGCCATTGTAGTTTTAGATTCAGTGGAACACCTATTCTGGGGAAAGCATGAGTGCCTCTAACCATACTGAGTCTAGAACTGTGGATAGAATAGCACAAATTCTCCACATGACTCACTGGGAGTGATAGTGGGAGGGGACCAATCTTTTTTTTTACTCTCTTGGTTCTGAAATCAAGGAGACCCATGGGAACCCAAACACATGTAATGGAGTTAGGTTCCATATATATACGGCAACCTGAAAAACAGTGCTACACCCTACAACATATCATCTTCAAAAAGATACCCTCACTGAGACTTTAATACTTTTATACATTCCACTGTGACAGCAGCTTCTGGGGACAACAGGAGATTCCATCATCATATACTCATTGCCCATGATTCCATCACCACAAAATGAGCATTACTCAAAGATGATGCTACATGTGAGTTCATGTGATTAAATAAGAAGGTCTTAAGCTCTTTAATAATGAGCTGTTAGAGGCACTGTGGGAAATGAATGCAAACCCATGATTAGATTAATAATCAGTTGTAGCAAGGGCCAGTGCTGCCTTCGCCATAGTAGAATAGTTCGGATGCCCTCAACTTTTTATGCAGTGTTTTTTTTTTTTTGCTTTTTTTTTTATTGTTGTTGTTCTGTTTTTTGGTCTCCTTGAGGCATGTTACTATATATGTATAGTTGAGAATTTATATTGATAATATGTTGGATGTTCAGTAGATGTAGTAGCTGGATCAGCCATGGTGAAGAAATGTCTGTATTGTTGAGTTCACAAATAGACAAAGACTGACTCACTTCCCCTGACACTATTCTATGCAATAACTTGCTCACTGACCTTCGGCTTGATGATTTCTAGTGAGCACTGAGGTGAGATGCAGAGACTCTCACACTTTGTATGATCCTCATAGACCTAAACACATGCCTCTCCGTCAGAGAACTTTTCCTCTCATAGTCTAATCTTTCTCCTAAGCCTTTCACCAACAAGCTGAACCATGCACTGCTAATGCTGAGTTCCTGTATATCTTCATCTCAGACCACTGTGCTTTCATGACAGTCGTATAAAACAAGTGTACTACTCAACCTCTTCACACTGAGAGATTTCCCTAATGGCTGACCTTTCAGGCAATCAGTGAGCCAGACTCTCAATAACTAAATGTTGGAATGTTTTTCTTCAAGGATTTCCAGGCTTACTGTCACTTGATGAACTTAGAGTCTGAGAAATGGTTCAGAACTGGAAACAGGCAAAGTATCATAGATATTTCATTAGGGTTACTGGGAAGATCATTCTGCTTGCCAGCTCCTGGTTTGCTTTGTTATATGTCAAGCAATATTCTTATTGACTCAGAACATCATGGTCTATTAGCTATATCCAAAGATCCCTGCATTTGAAACTGTCCTGGATGGTTCCCAAACTCTAATACCCATCATTTTCTTCCTCATTGTTTCTAAGGATAGGAAGCTTCTCTAAGACAGCATTTTTCTTTGATTCTTTGATTAGCCCTGTCTTCTCTGCTTCTCTCAATCAAATTTTCTCTGAGAGAACTTCTGCAGCTATGCATGTAAAGAAAGTTTCTCTCATTGTTACATGCACAGTATAGAGCTTTTTACTTGTAGAATGAGGCTTCACCTTAAGCAGTTGTACACATACTGACATTTTCTGAATCTGACAAGAAATAATGTGTTGGTGAGGATGTGGAGAAAAGGAAACCATTGTGCACTGTTGATAGGAAGGTAGATTGGTGCAGCCACTATGGCAAACAGTATGAAGCCTCCTCAAAAAAAGAAAATTCAAAAAGAACTACCATAAGATCCAGCAATTCTGCTTCTAGGTATTTATCCAAAACAGCAAAAACAAGGACAACAGCACTACTTTGAAATGATATATCCATTGCAGCATTATTTAAAATAGCCAAGATATGGAAACCACCTAAATGTTCATAGATGAGTGAATGGAGAAAGAAGATGTGATATGTATGTATGTATGTATGTATGTATGTATGTATGTATGTATATAATGAAATACTACTCAGCCATAAAAAAATAATGAAATCTTGCCATTTGAGAAAACATGCATGAAATGGATGGACCTTGAGGGTGTTATGCTAAATGAAATAAGTCAGACAGAAGAAAACAAATATCATGTAATTTCACTAATGGAATTTTAAAAAATGGACTCAAAAGAAAAAAAAATGAACAAACAAAACAAAACTCATAGATACAAAGAAGAGGTTGGTGGTTTCCAGAAGGGAGAGGATTTGGGGGATGGATGAAATGGGGGATGGGTGAAATGATGAAGAGTGTCAATACATACAAACTTCCAGTTATAAAATAAATAAATAAAGGTGATGTACAGCATGGTGACTACAGTCAATATGGTATTACATATTTGAAAATTGTTAAGAGAGTAGATCTTAAAATTTCTCATCACAGGAAAAGGACAAAAAAAATGTAACCTGTATGGTTATGGGTGGCAGCTAGACTTAAAGTGGGGATCATTTTGCAAGTGTATAAAAATATTGAATCATTATGTTGTACACCAGAAAGCAATATAATATTAAATGGCAATTATACCTCAATTAGGGCTTCCCTGGTGGCTCAGTGGTTGAGAGTCCGCCTGCCAGTGCAGGGGACACTGGTTCATGCCCCGGTCCGGGAAGATCCCACATGCTGCAGAGCAGCTGGGTCTGTGAGCCATGGCCGCTGGGCCTGCACTCCACAAACGGACAGGCCACAACATGAGAGGCCTGCGTACCGCAAAAAAAAAAAAAAAAAAAAAAAAAAAATATATATATATATATATATATATATATATACCTTAATTAAAAAAACAAACAAACTAGGAAACAAGCTGGCATGCATAGGGCAGGAGATGCAAAGGGAGAGGTTAAGGTTGTTAAAACCTGGAGTTTTGGAGCCCAATCAATTGTCTGAGGAATGGGTTCACTACCAGTTGTATTCATACTTAAGGTGGTGTCTCCCAGATCTGAGTTGATTTCTCTGCCCTGCTTCTTGGTGGCTCCTCTAAAGGCCAGAGGAAGAAAAGGAGCTAGAAAAGTCTGGTCTGGGACTTCTAACAAGTGGGTACTGTGTGGTTGGTTCTGGCACCCTAGGAGCTCACAGGACAGCTTCAGGCTCCAGACTGTCAAGAAATAGGTGCTGGTCAGCCAGTGCTTATTCCTCTAAAGGACAGGATGAGACTGGTTCTGCTAGCATAAAAATAAAATCTACAAACTTGGTGTCGGGTGTTATGTTGATTTATTCCAGTAATAATGAACATATCTGTAACAGCCACTGAGCTTAGAGTTACCATCTGATTAACTGTACAATAATTCATAGTAATTTTCTAAAATAGATTCACCTTTTTTGATAATCCAAAGGATATGTGCATATTTCAAGTTTATGGTAGCACTAATACATGTGATTCCCCCAGGGATTTAGTATTCATTTTCATTTACTGTCCTAGTAGGAAATAGAAGTTCCTGAGATTCTCAATATGAGTTTCCTACCATTTTCTGAGTAATCAAGTACAAATATCTATTAAGGATCTGGGAAATAGCCACACAGTAGACTTACAGCTCTACATGGACCACTGTGGTTTGAACCCGGGTCAAAACACTGCTTATCACCTCATCACCATTAGCCCACACTTTAAGTGATGGACCACAGTGGTGTTTGGGGTCACAAGGTGGTAGTATCAACTTAGAGTCACTATGTACAGATAACTAAGACCATCTGCATTCACATGGCTTAATTATCACGGTTCAAAATTAAAGCCCATGCATCAATGAGACTTTGATATTTATTCTAGGAAATTATTGCCCAGGTGGAGAAGATTATAAATCAGAACATAATTTCACTGTTAGTTTTCTCTGTGCAATAGACTGTTCAATCTGTTCTCTTTTCAGGACAACTCAGGTGCTTTCAGACAATTCTTTCTCATCAACACTCTTCCACAACTCACGCTCACAGTGACCACCAAACTTGCTGTATCATGAATTTTAACCATTTCCAGTCATATCCCTGCATTATCAGAGCCACTTCAAACTACTCAAATACAGATCCTCAAACTATACACACCTATCCTTGATTTTACCATTCTGAAACACTAATATTCTGTCAAGACAGTGTTTAAATTTACTAAAGTTATAAACTTGCCTTTGTTTGATCATATACTATATATGTGTGTGTGTGTGTGTGTGTGTGTCTTTACATTGTATATATCTTCTACTTTGCTGAAAAGGTTTGTAGAGTCCTTCATCTGTTACCCCCAGCTTCCACCCCATTCACCTGGTTGCTTTGGTGACGTCCTGGAAAAGAACAGGAAAAATATGATCTCGCATCACTCTGCTTGTATGAGAATCTGCAGATTAGGACCATTCAAAAGAAAGGACCAGGACTCCTTGCCTGGCAAATCAGCTTTAATAAATAGAATTCAAATTTGAAACTCTGTGTGAACAAATTAGTAATTTACATGTATTAATAACTAACTCAAATAGTAGATGAGGAACCTTGTACTTTATGTATGTTCAAATGTGTTATTTAATAATAATAATATAGACATTATGGCTTTAATTTTCTTTTCTTTATCATGACATTGCAGCTCATAGGAAATCTGTTGACAAGCTTTATCTAGTACTAATTTGCACAGCCAGATTTTGAGTCCATATCCAACTGGTTCCAAATGCATACCTATTTTTTTCTCCTTCCTTTTGCTTCTTCTACTACCTGATGGTGAGACTAACACAGGGAAGTGCTTTCAGTCTTACTGACAAAGAAAAGGTGAAGGTTATTTATACTTCAGAGAAGTACATTCTTCTGCTCAGAAGAGCTCTGCTTCAGACCAAACCCATTAGCATGCATGCTCCAGATAGTTGGATAATTAATATCAAAATTTATTTCTGATTTGTATTTGATTTAAAAGCCCACAAAAATTCCACATGTTTAGATTAAACCATAATGTACAGCATAATAATGATAAAAATGGGTGTTGAAAGTTTAATATTAAACCATAATTCATTTCAACATTTAGATAATACAATATTTTTTTCTATTTCTTAAGCAACACAGAAGTAGAAATTCCAGTTTGGTGTCCACCAGTATAATAGGAAGATAACCTAGTTAAAGAAGTGCTGTTGGATGCAAAATCTATATATCATTGTTAAATACCAGCATTGTGTTTGTCATGAATTTCCTGGTACTTCAAAAAATATGTCTGGGCTCTTTATTAAGGAGGATGTGGTTTGTCATGAGTATATTTTTTGAAATCATATTCTGAACTAAAATTAGCTGACTATTCCAGTTAAGGTTTTCAAAAATGTTACTCTTTGCCTTACTCTGGTGTATACATTATCACTCAACACAATAGTTTTTTTGTTGTTGTTGTTGTTTTGTTTTGGTTTTTTTTCCCTCTTTATTTTGCCTATAAAATGTTAAACTCCAAAGTTATCAGTCATGTTTTCACTGTTGGTACCTTTCCATTCCTAAGCTTCCAAACGCTATCAGAGCCCATCAGAACTGAGGTATGAATTAAATTAAAGAACATTTTACTCATTCAATATCCATGATCTATTAATTCTGTCCTCTCTAATCTCTCTAACTCATTTGGAGGATTACAGACAGTCAATTTAAGCATGACATTGCTTTTTAGTTACTGGATTGGAAATCAGGCTTACATTAAAGAGACTCTTCTTTCTTTTGTGGAAAGGTGAAACTACAATTGATAATTCAAAATCAGGTACTTTCAACATTATTGAATTAGCAAACCAAGTATATTGAAAAGAAACGGAAACAATTTAAACTAGGTTGTTTGAATAAGTATATGTGGGGAATGGCAAGACAGATGGATAAATAGAAAAAGATAATTAAACCCAAATACAAAAATAGGAAGAAAGGGACAGATAAAAGGCAGAGGCAAAGATTGACAGATAAAGAAAGAAAATGACAGAGAAAAGATAGTTGTTGAAATTGTTCCTCTGACATGTCCTCATTATTTAAACATTAAAAAATTTTGAAAGTGATTTCATTACTTTCTCCCCAATTTCTCCAAATCCTTACCAACCCCCTCTCACTTCTGCAAGCATCAGTTTATTTTCTGCAACACTGCTCCTCTCACCACCCATGATCTTTCTCAGATGGAGTTATTAGCCTAATTTCAGCTTTTCTTCTCCCAGCAGTACTGCCATCCGCTCTTCCCCAGTCCCAGTGACGGGACTTCTTCTGTGGGGTCTATACCCTGTACCTAATGTAGAACAGGGATCCACATAAGAGTTGGCACTGGAGGAAGTGTCAAATTTTGGAGGCAACAACTTGCACCAATCAGGCTGATATTTGTCTTGCTTGGGAAAGGATTCTTCTGTAAACTAAAGTCATTCTCCTTGAGACAGGATTTCAATAAGCTATAATAATGGGCATTGGGAGAAATGGGGAAAGACATAGTGTAAAAGTGGAGCAAAGACTTATGGACTATCAAGTTGCCTTCGATTTGCAAGACCAAGGAATGAAATCAGGGCTGAAAATGGACATTTAAGCAAATAGGAATTGTCTCAGCATTAGAGGAGAGTTGGGAAAAGGGTGGAGTTGGAAGGGATGAAGACAAAGAGTAAGCGAAGACACACAGGATGCAAAGAATCATAGTGACAGCAGACTGGTTAAATCAGATTTTGGAGTGTGTCTGCTTAATTAAGGACAAAGGTTCTCAACAGCTTCATCTTCCCTATCCACCCCCACAACCTCAATATCCCTGCTTGAAGTTAGAAGGCTTAAGCTAGGAGAGTTCTTGCAGATGTTTTCTCCTACTGTTATGCTCTGCAAGTGCACAGTTTGTAAGTAAGGATAGATTGGCAACCGAGGATCATTGCCAAATCATTCCCCTGGCAGAAATAAGAAAGGTCACAGGGCCTGTCTCTGGAAATGCCTAACATCTTTTTTAAAATAATAAGGTGTTTTGTCTACAGCCATGCCTCATAGCTCATTTGCGATTCTCTAGCTGCCTGGCCCCACAAAGGTAAGACTTTGAAAAGGTTTAATGGTGGGATGCCTCAGTCTTTGTGACTTGTACACACCAATTTGAACAGGCTGAAAGTAAATTCACAAAGACTGGAAGTTGGTAAGCATTTCAAGCCTGTGAAACTTCTATGGCCAGAGCTCTAAGGAAAACATATTAACCTGTCTATGTAATTCAAGGAGTCATAAATATTTTACAAACTGGTGTTACTGTATAAATAAATGTTTATTGAATGCAATTGAAAGAGTGATAATAAATGTAAAGGAGAAGGTAATGCTGGCAGAGTTCTAATCTGGGTCCTATGAATTTAACAAAACTTGTCTCGCTCAGCAGTGCAGGGCATCAGCAGAATCAGAAGACATTGTCAAATAGGTTAAACAGAAGATGGACTCTACGGTATATGTTCTTCTCTTATGGAATTAAAGTTACCTGTGAGAAAGCATTTGTTCCTACCCTAGGCTCTCACGAATGTCAAGAGTTCAGGCAGGACTGAACAGGCCAGTCCACCTTCACACTGCCGCTCTCCTAATTCCTTCCAACATTTGTAAGTGAAGCCTGGATAAATGGCATTTTACAAACAAGTATTGATGTGGGAGAAAGAAGCAGGTCACTAAGACAATCAATGCACAGTGACAGTCAGATGACTCTGGACATGAGATGGATGTTTTCTCTGATACAGTTCTTGGTGACACCTGCATTTGATGTTGCCTAAGAATGCTCCATAAACTCATGCACTTTGAGCATCAGGTAGCACTTTAATCTCTTCCTACATCTGTTCTGCGGGATCATTCCCAGTATCTCAGGGACAGGGAGCTCGATGAAAAGAAATATCCTCCTTCAAACATAAGAATGTAAGAGTGGCTAGGCTAACCCATGGAGAGATTAAATCAATGAACAGAACTGCTTGAGAGAGACCTACATTTCCAACAAAATCTCTCACATGGATGGGCGTCTTCTTGTTCTCCAGACTCATTTTTTTCTCACTGAGTGTTGTGAAGAGGAGGCCTCTTAGGCTTTTATTCCTTTCTAGCATTTCACATCTTTCAATATGGGTCTAATGCCCAGAAATGCTCAGTTGCTGTTCTCAGGTGTCTTAGAGAATAGTTTGAAGTACATTTTGAACTCATGTTGACCTAAACCATTTGAAAGGATTGCTGACAGGTTTAGAGAGTGCCAGGTGGACAGAGTGATGACTGATGCCTTTCTACCACCTGTGATATGGAAGAGGCAGAGCCTGCAAAATAAGGAGGTCTGAGCCTGAATCATTATTCTGTGCTCCTTTTTAGCTACGTGATATGGGACAAGCTATCGTATCTCACAACATCAATTTACTGACTTGCAAAGTGCATAATTATTCATGTCATTATTAATATTGTTAAATTTAAAAATAGAAGTAAAACATCTCCTGGACTCTTACCTTGTAGACAATGAGCAATAGCTGTAACCATCACCATGCCACTTTCCCGTTATCTCCTCTGTCTCTTTCCTCACCTTCCTTCTTTCGTGACTTCTAATAGATCTGACCCAAGACAGACTCCAAATTAAAAAAAAAAAAAAATGCATGGACAGAGAGAAAAGTATCATCTACCTAGGTACTGTTGTGTAAGAACAAGTATAAGATACAATAATTTAACAAGATTATATACTACACCCAGGAAAACTAACTTCATTTTTTTTTTGCTTTTTTTCCCTCAATCAGTTTTGTCTCAATATATTTTTAAAATTTTTTCTATATCAAACTTCCCATTTTTGCAGTAAGTGCTTTTGAGTGAAGATGCTTTATTTCTAGTCAAATTTCCACAACACTCAGAAATATGTTTTCTTAGTTCTATTTTTTACATATTTATATATTATTGTATATTTCTAGTTATGTGAAATTTTTATCACTAAATGGTAAAAATTTTTATCCTAAGAAATTACAGGATGCCCTTCTCAAGAGGTATGGCCAAGACAATGGAGTACAAAGACACTGAGCTCACCTCTCCCCATGGACACACCGGAAATGCAACTGAAAGAGAAACTACGTATAAGAACGACCCAGAGACTAGCAGAAAAGATTTTCCACAACTAAGGATATAAAGAACGAACCACAATGAGACAGGTAGGATGAATGGAGACACAGTATAGTGAAGAACCACACCCCCAGGGAGGCAACACACAGACAGGAGAGAAATCACAATTGCCGAGGCTCTCTTCCAGGAACAAGGGTTCTGATCCCCACATCAGGGTCCCCAGTCAGGGGCCCCTGCACCAGAAAGATGAGCCTCCAGAATGTAAGACTTTGAAGGCCAGCAGGGCTTGCCTAATGGAGAGCTAGAGGGCTGTAGGAAACTAAGACTACAGTCTTAAAGGGTCTACACAAAGTGTCACACATGTTGAGTCTCAGCATGACACAGTAGTTTGAGAGCAGTTTGGGTCAGATCTACTTTTTTATCTTGGAGAGCAGCCGGGGAGGCAGGAGGTAGTTGGAACATCCTATGGGGTCATAAATGCTGGTAGCAGCCATTTTTGGAGGCAGATTACACCACAAGGACACTGGTGTTCACAAGTGCCATTTTGGAGTTATCCCTCTAGCCTATTAATTCTGGGGGTTTTTCAATCCACCAGCAGGCCAGTACCAACCCTGGCCCCACTAGGACCACAGCCAGCTGCCCCAGGAAATGGCTCCACCCACCAGAAAGCTAGCACAAACCTCTGGACCGCCTAGAGATAAATCTAACCAAGGAAGTAAAAGACCTGTACTTGCAAAACTATATGATATTGATAAAAGACATTGAAGAAATGGTCCCCCTAAAGATGTCTACATCTTAATTCCCAGAACCTGTGAAGATGTCAGATACATTGCAAAGGAGAATTAAGGTTTCTAATCATTTGACTTTCAGACAGGGAGAGTCTCCTTTATTATGCAGGTGGTCACAATATAATCAACAGAGACTTTATAAGTGGAAGAGGGAATCGGAGGGAGAATCAGATATATGGCAGCCTGGAAAGGACTTACGGATGATGCTGGTTTGAAGATTGAGAGATGGGCCCAGAAGCCAGGTTATGCAGGTGGCCTCTGCTTGCTGCAGAGAATAATTAACAACTCATTTGCTAGATCCTCTGCCAAGAAATGTACAGTTACCCACTGAGATGTATGTCAGACTTCTCGTCTACAGAACTGGAAGAAAGTAACTCTGTGTGGTTTTAAGCCACCATGTTTGTGGTAATTTGTTAAAGCAGCAGTAGAAAACTAATACAGAATACAGTGTAATCAGGAGGTACAGAAAATATACAATTATAATGACTTCACAAAATGACATGGCAGACTGAGATATCCTAGAACTAGAGGGAAGTACTTCAAAAGAAGCCTGTGCTCTCTTTCACAGAGCAGTTGCAGCAAATGATAAAAGGAACATTTATATAGTCATGATTGGAATAAATTTCTATTATATTAAGAAGATATAAATAGAATTATATTTCATGATAATTATAACTTACATTTATATTCATATATATTTATGTTTATAGTTATCTTAGTCCAATGTAAATAGAATAGATATTACAATTATTTAGTATAATATTTATTTTTAATATATTTGAATATTTATCATTAAAATAAGTATAATGGTAATATGCAATGAAATACATATTCTATTATAAATATTCAAGTATATGTATATGTTATATAAATAATAAATATTTACCTATAACATGTTATTTATATTATTCATATATGGTATACAAATTTATAAATAAGATGATTATAATTATTTTATACAATAGCCAAATTTGCAGAGACCACATAGTCTAATGAGAGAAATAAAACTATCACTGTCAAGTAAACATCTCATTATAGTAAAAATAAGTAGAATAATTTTTTTTTCTGCTGGATATATTTCCAGAAAACTTTCGCTTATTTAAAAAAATAACATAGTCTTCACACTATAAGATACTTAGAGAAGATTTAAAAACTGTCATCAATTTAATACTATTAGGAAAATTGTTTTATACTTTTCATTTGCAGACCACCACAAATTTCTATGTACCTCACTTTTTTTGTTGTTTGTTTGTTTTGCAGTATGCGGGCCTCTCACTGCTGTGGCCTCTCCTGTTGTGGAGCACAGGCTCCGGATGCACAGGCTCAGAGGCCATGGCTCACGGGCCCAGCCACTCCACAGCATGTGGGATCTTCCCGGACCAGGGCACGAACCCATTGTCCCCTGCATCGGCAGGTGGACTCTCAACCACTGCGCCACCAGGGAAGCCCTTCATGTCTTTTATTATACTTTTGAGATCCAGAATGTGTTTATGGTTTCTTTTTATGTTATATGTCTCTGTGTGATGTTTCCATTTTATTCACACATCATGTTCTTAACTTCCTCCATACCTTCCTTTTGTTCTTTGGACATATTTTAAATAGCTGTTTTAAATTCTTTGTCTAGTTGATCTGCCATCAGATATTTTTTAAGGACAATGTTTGTTGACTCCTTTCCTTTTTATGAACTGAACTATCCTGTTTATTTATATGAATTTTGACTTTTTTTGTTGAAAACTAGATATTAGAGTGCAATAATGTGATAACTATGGAAATCAGATTTTCTTCTTTATCAGGGTTTGCTGTTTTTGTTTTGTTCATTGTTTCTATGGTTTTAGTTGTTGTAGGTGGTCTTTGTGCTAATAAACTTAAGTTATACTCAGGTCTTTTCGGAGCATATGTTTTTCCTTGAGCATGTGTGATGACTTAATTTCCCTGTACACATAATTGCTTTTGAATGTCTTAGTATTTAAAGTCTGGCTCCCAAAAGGATAAAAAGAAAACAAACAAACAAACAAACAACAACAACAACAACAAAGCTGAAGGGAAGAAAGTGCACTGACCCTTATAGTCTCCTGGAAGTCACTTCAGCTGGAGGGGGAGAGTCTTGAAACAATGCAATGTGGTACAACAACAATGACTGCCCTCCTCTTTGTTTTCACCTCTGTTTTAGGTTCCTTTTTGCCCACTCTGCATTCTTCAAGCTATCTGAAAATTGATCTAGGTATAAGTACACAGCTATCTATAGCTGTGGTGGGGTATGTGTGTCTTCCACTGTACCAAGAGCTGGAATTGACTAAAATTACCCACTTCTATCATCCAAGCCATTCCTGATATTATATCTATCATCCACTTCCATCTTACCTGTGTGTATCCCTATATTGTAGACTTCTCTCCTTTTACACCACTACCTCCCTGCTTCAACCAAAGAGCCACTCACCTATGTTACTGAATTATTAGCATCATTAGAAAACAGTGTCTAACCCAACCTTAAATTTATTTTATTATTTTTAAATATTTTCTTCCAGTTTTATTGAGATAAAAGTTACATACAGTACTGTATAAATTTAAGGTGTACAGAATAATTAATTGACTTACATGTATCATGAGGTGATTAGCACAATAAGTACAGTGAACAACCATTATCTCATATAAATACAAAATTAAAGAAATAAAAAAAGTTTTCCAGACCTTTTTTTTTTTAATTGAAGTATAGTTGATTTAAAATATTGTATTAGTTTCAGGTGTAAAACATAAAGATTCAGTATTTTTATAGATTGAACTCCATTATCATTATTACAAAATAATGGCTATATTTCTCTGTGGTTTATATATCACATCTTCTTTATCCATTCATTTGTTGATGGGCACAAGTTTCTTTCACATATTGGTTATTGTAAATAATGCTCCTATGAACATTGAGGTTCGTGTATCTTTTTGAATTAGCGTTTTGCTTCTTTGGATATATACCCAGCAGTGGAATTGCAGGATCATATGGCAGTTCTACTTTTAGTTTTTTGATAAACCTCCATACTATTTTTCTTAGTGACTGCATCAATTTACATTTCTACCAACAGTGTACAAGTGTCCCCTTTCCTCACATCTTTGTCATCATTTGTTATTTGTGGTCTTTTGATGACAGCCGTTCTGACTGGTGTGAGATGATATCTCATTGTGTTTTTGATTTGCATTTCTCTGATGGTTAGTGATTTTGAGCATATTTTCATGTATCTGTTTACATGTTTTCTTTAGAAAAATGTCTATTCAGATCTGTCTATTTATAATTGGGTTGTTTGCTTTTTGGATATTGAATTGTATGAGCTGTTTGTATATTTTGACTATTAACCCTTTATTGTCATATTATTTGTGAATATTTTCTCCCATTATGTATGTTGCCTTTTCATTTTTTCAATGATTTCCTTTGTTGTTCAAAATTTTAACTTTAATTAGGTCTCATTTGTTTATTTTTTGCTTTTGTCTATTTGCCTGAGGAGACAGATCAATTTATGTCAAAGAGTGTTATGCCTATGTTCTCTTCTAGAAGTTTTATGGTTATGGGTCTTATATTTAGGTCTTTCATCCAATTTGAGTTTGTTTTTGTATATGGTATGAGGGAAGGTTCTAATCTCATTAACTTACATCTAGTTTTCCAGTTTTCTTAGCACCACTTATTGAAGAGACTCTCTTTTCTCCATTGTATACTCTTGTGTCCTTTGTTGTAAATTAAGTACATGGGTTTATTTCTGGGCTCTTTAGTCTGTTTCATTAATCTATGTATTTCTTTTTGTTCCAGTACCATGCTGTTTTAATTAATGTAGTTTTGTAATATAGTCTGAAGTTAGAGAGCTTAATACTTCCAGCTTTTTTTTCTCAAGAAAATCTTGTATCCTACAAATTAATCTTGTATCCTACAAATTATTTGAATTCATTTATTAGTTCTAATATTTTTGTGGAGACTTGAGGGTTTTCTACATATAGTATAAAGTCATCTGCAAATAAAAACAGTTTTTCTTTTCCCTTCCAATTTGGATGTCTTTCATTTCTTTTTTATTTTCTCATTATTGTGGTTAGGACTTCAAATACCATGTTAAATGGAAATGGCAAAAGTGAGCATCCTTGTCTTGTTCCTGATTTGAGAGGAAAAGCTTTCAGTGTTCAACTTCGAGTATGATGTTAGTTGTGGGTTTCTCATTGAAGGCCTTTATTATGTTGAGATATGTTCCCTCTATACCAACTTTGATGAGAGTCTGCCTTGAGTTGATGCTGAATCTTGTCTAATGTTTTTTTCTGTTTCTACTGAGATTATAATGTGATTTTTATCCTTCCTTTTGATAATATAGTGTACCACATTGACAGTTTGGTGGCTATTGAACAATTCTTGCCCCCTTGCAATAAATCCCACTTTTTTTTATGATGTGTGGTCCTTTTTATATAGTGTTGAAATCTGTTTGCTAATAAGTTTTCATGATTTTTGCACCTATATTCAACAGAGATATTGGTCTGTAAGTTCCTTCTTTTGTAGTTTCTTTGCTTTTGATATCACTGTAATGTTGGTCTTTTAGAATGGATTTGTAAGTGTCCCATCCTATATAAATAAATGGGTCTCATTAAGAAAAAGTCAGATAAAATTGTCCACATCCCTTATGCTGGCCAAAAACAAATATAAAAAACAACATATCTAATTTGTGTGTGTGTGTGTGTGTGTGTGTGTGTGTCCCAAAGGTGTAACAAATAAGATATTTTAAATACAAACCTCATTTTCACATATTTTAGAGCATAAATAGTACTTTGGATTTACACTGGGCAGAAACCTTACAAAAGTGCACTATTCTACTAGTTTTAGTTCTATGCTCCTTTAGCATCACATATATCCTTCAAATTACAGATAAAGGTTAAAATATTTTTAATATATATTATTCAGACCATAATGACTATGATTTATTTTAACATGTTTTCTTTAAAAATAAACTATTATAAAATACACACTTAATTTTGAAAATCCAACTTCCTTTATACAGAATTATAAGGAAAACCTCAACTTCATCTCATGTAATTAACAATTTGATTTTTTATTTACCCATTATTAAACAACCAAACTTTCTTCTATTCTTTATCTATACGTTGATTTTGATCCACTAGACATCTAGAATGTCAAAAATATAGTCTCTAACTTACAAAAGCAAATATTAAATAAAATATATTATGGTTTAGATGTTGGCGGTAAAGATTACTTTTCACTCTTCTGTGATGGACCCAACCCCAGCAGAAATCATTGGTCCAGAATCTAGCTGGTATGAAAAAGTGAATTATTTGACAGAAGTTGGGCCAGTTGGTTGATCTCTGAAGGGTGTTGCAGTTAGCCCTCATATTCTGCTTCTCCAACAAGAATTTTGTCATCTCTTTTTAGCTCACTTCTGGGGAATACCAAAATCTTCCTAAGTTTTCCATGCCATCAATATTGCAGCTAGCATCAGCATTTTAACATTTGGCATTTTAGACACCTTCATCCTAGACATTTTTTTTTTTATGATGAGCATGTACACATCAATAGACCCAAGTATTTTTTCTTAATATATTTAATAATTAATTTAGCAATATGAGAATTATAGACATTTGTATTGTACTATCTCTATCAATTTTCTCTGCTGTGACCCATTAAGTCACAGCTATCACTTCTATCCAAACTCTCATGAGAGTTTGCTTTGGATATTTTGAAATTAATGCAGATAAGCTTTTATTATGTAAGTGTCATAATTGAATACTTGTATCAAGTTTTTCAAAAGTTGCCTTGGAGCAGAATATTGTTTATATATTTAATACAGAATGAATTAAAAGTTTAATATTTCGAATAGGAATGGCTGGAGGAAGCAAAATATTGACTCACGTAGGATCCCTTGTGTTGGAAAGGTGCTAGATTAACAGATCAGGCTTTAGATATGGGATACCAAGGAATACTGTATTATCTGGGTAAAAGTGTGACACCAATGTAAACCTGACCATGGAATTAACATTCTTTTCTCAATAGGTAATTTTCTAAATATTTTTGTTAATTTGAATCAGTGGTTCTTTATCCTGTCTACCCAGTAGAACTACCTTGAGTTTGTTTGTTTGTTGTTATTGCTGTTGTTTTTTAAATAGCAGTCTAATTGTGCTAGTGTCCCATTATATAAAAGCTTTCCTAGTGATTCCAATGTGAAGCTAAGGTTAAAAGTGATACTGACTCTCAAGATGGAGTCAAACATATCCATCAGTGCTTATAGCTTTTGCTCAGGACCTACAATTTTCTGTTCTTATTCCAATTCTGATTCTGTTTCTGGAAATCTGGAGCTGCCGTGAGGTTCTCCAATAATTGAAACTTGTCCTGCACCAAAAGACACAGACTTGGTTATCATAGGCCAGAAAATTGGCTTTTAGTCTTTTTCTACTTGTAGGGACTTTCACTCACATTTACTCTGAATCTGTATAATTTAATCCCTGTCACTACCAACTTGAAAGAGCAAGAGCAGATATGTACAGTTGGAATTTGTATGTCAGGAGATAAAAAAAGCCTTAGTCCAGCAGTTGTCAGGTGTCCAGAGACCTTCGTACTCAGTAACTGTTCTAACATCTTGTCATTCACCATCTGATGACTGGAGTTGGGCCTAGAAAAGGAAAATTAAAGAAAAATATTCATTCAAAATGAGTCATATGAATGGAATTCCCTGACTCTGGCTTTAGCAAATGGTTTATTTTTTTCCAAATGAGTTTTTTTTGCTTTGTTTTGTTTGTGTATGTGGGTGCATTAGTGGAAGACCACTATTTAAAATACTTCCTGGATAGTTGTTCATGCCATTCTTTTTTTAAAAATTAATTAGTTTATTTATTTATGTATTTTTATGTATTTATTTTTTATTGGAGTATAGTTTTACAATGTTGTCTTATGTTCATGCCATTCTTGAAACATATCTTGTGGACTTTGGCACTCTCATATCCTACATTCCTGATATTCTGGCACTATCTACCACATTTTCCTACATTCAAATAATCCCTTTCTCCCCCTGATGATGACAATTAATCCTGATGATAACAATTAATCATAACACCTTTTTCTTTTTTTTTTTTTTTTACCCAGAAGATATATGTGTGGGGTATCTGCACTAAAGACATAAAATCTAGCAAGGATAAATAACACAGGAGTTACATTTATTATAGTAGCAATTATGCCAGATTTGCAAATATTTTATCCAGTTTTTATTTCTCACTTAGGATCTGTGGCTGACTGGACTTAACATTTTATTGTAGTGACACTAAACTTTCCATTTTACTTTGAATGCTATTTATTAACAAGTATTCAACACACTGGTGTGTATTTCGGTGTGAGATCTTGACTTTCTTCCCTACAGTATAATTTGTTCTCATGTACCTTCCAGCGAATAGTACCATCTACAGTTACAACTCTTGGAATCAGATAATAAAATGACCCGCAGGTCAGTGTGGTAAAGACGTTGTGACATTGACTGATACTTTAATAGCTTGTGAAGACTTCTTGTGAATAGAATCACTTGAAATGTTCTTTTCTCAGCACCTTACTTACATTCTTCTTTTTAGTTTGAGATACTGAGTTCATGGAGGTATCAACATTACTTACGTGTGAGCCTTCCTTTTCAATTAAATGGTGTTTGATAATATTTTGCCTTAACAGATACAATATCAGTAGAATGTTCAGAGGGCTTGGAGAAGATATTTCCTTAACTTTTGGGATTGTTTAAAAGTTTTTGAAATTATAAACTAAATTGAACCTAGTAATTCTCCACCGCACCCACCATGGAGAAAGCTTGCTCCTCCTCTAAAATGCACTTTAAATGCTAAACTCCGTGGGAAACATCCTTTAAGGGTTTCCAGTCTCCCTAGAAGAGTTTCCTCATCCTTTATGTTTCTCTAGTACTTTCTCAGGACTCTAGTCTCCTGGAATTACATATGGACTCAATGTTACTCCTCTCTTGATTCTCATTCCAGCACAATACCTAGCACTCAATGAGTGCTCCATTAATACTAAGTCCCTATTTCCAACTGCATACAGTTTTCTTTTTGACTTGGGTTAAAGAATGCCTGGCATTGAATTATGTCATCTAAATTTAAAATCAGTAAAATCACTTATATTTTGAGTTTAGTATTTATGAAGCTACTTTATTAAAAAAATTTGAATAACTCAATAAAATGACAAAAATACATCAGCAAAAGCTGCATTTATTATATAGTTTCCTATTTCAGCATGCTTTCCACCCAAATACAAAAAGATTTATATTATTTTGTTAAGTTCCTCAATATAAGCAGGATTTTAGTAATATACTGAAATCAGTTCTGAGCTTGAATTTTCATGTATTTGAAAGTTGGTAAACTATGCCACCCCAAAAATATGTTACATTGGCATAAGGATTATTTTGAGCTGAAGGCAACTGGGAAGAAACAGATACAAGAAAATCTCCCTGCCTTCCTTCTATTTGACTTAAGACAAAAATTGTCAAAAGTGTTCCTCCTCTCCTCTCTATGAAGTAGGACAAAAGTTAATCACTAGAGAAAACTTTAGATTCTATCACCTTGGACACGGCAGCAGAGAAATCTACATAAAAATCTTTACTAGCTAGCTTTGTCTACTATTAGTTTCATATAGATTTATCTTCCCACAGTTTACTGCCTTTGGAAGCCTAAAACTGCTTTCCTTTGTCCTGTCATGTCTCTACAAAGTTATTGCTTTTTATTGAAGTTGTCATATAAGCCTGAATTCTAGGCTACCTCTTTGAGTTACTCATTTTCCCCTGTGTATCTCCCACATATATGAAGTATACATATTAGTAATCTTTTTGTTTGTCTTTTTTAAAAAAAAATTGTATTTAATTAATTAATTAATTAGTTTATTTATTTATTTTTGGCTGTGTTGGGTCTTCATTTTTGCATGCGGGCTTTCTCCTGTTGCAGTGAACAGGGGTTACTCTTCGTTTCAGTGTATGGGCTTCTCATTGTGGTGGCTTCTCTTGTTGCTGAGCACGGGCTCTAGGCACGTGGGCTTCAGTAGTGGTGGTGCATGGGCTCTGTAGTTGTGGCTCATGGTCTCTAGAGTTCAGGCTCAGTATTTGTGGTGCACGGGCTCAGTTGTTCCATGGCACATGGGATCTTCCCAGACCGGGGCTCAAACCTGTGTCTCCTGTATTGGCAGGCAGATTCTTAACCACTGTGCCACCAGGGAAGTCCCAGTAATCTTCTTTCTGTTTTCCTCTTGTTAATATGTCTTTTGTTATTGGGTTCCCAGCCAAAACTTCAAAAGGGTAGAGGAATAATTATTGTTTTCTCATCTACATTTCCTAATTTTCTAAAATATTAGTCTGTTAACCCAGCTTTTCAAAGAGGTTCAACTGTCCAAGATAATTAAAAAAAAAGTTTAAATAGTTAATTCCTTTTGACACAAATAATATTATTTTATCCAACCTATTTGGGACACCTAATTTTACTGATGACTCTGACACCATTGTCTCACTTTTTAAAATTTTCAAACTCTAACTTCGGCTTCCAGGATGTCTTGTTCCTCTACATATGCTAATTTATTTCTTAATCTCCCTTACTGGTCACCATACCTGATTCTCTCCTTCCCTTGACTCATTGGACCCTCTGTAGATCTTTTATTTCTTTACAATCAACTCTTTGGAAAGAAAATATATGTACATACTCTTAACTACCAGAATTCTCAAGGCTACCTGAAAGGACTACTAGTGTTTTTATTGTCTACACCATCATTCATTTATGTACATATGCTTGTTTTTATGCTCTATGCCAGAAATAAACTTCATAACATTTCAATACTGGCCATGTAGAAAAATTAACTCATTACTCTTTGCTTAAATTCTGTATGTTGGAATGGTTCTAATTCAATTTCCCAATTGTTGATTTTATGATTTTTCAGGATAATAAAGGATCTGGTAGCTTCCAATGGACTTACATGGAAGAATACTATTTTTTCTTTCCCATGGTGAGAGAGGAAGTATGTTTTTTAAGATTCTATGCTTTGATAGAAAAAGCCCAGGCTCTGACAAATTTTCTCAGGTGTTATTTGTTTTCCCTAAATACATAGAGATACTTACTACAATGAAAAATGAGCACTTTACAGACCAATTCCCCCACAGCTTTGTGCATGGAAGAGTACAGGTATGAATATACTCAAACAATATAAAATGACTTTGAAAAGCCAATGGAGCAAAAGTTGCTGTACAGTATTTGTACAGGAGAAACAACTTTCAGTTACTCATCTTAGATTCTTGGCTGGAGCTCTGTAACAAAAGACAGATTAACAGGAGAAAAAGAGAAGTTTACTAACATGAACATCTCAGATATACATGAGAGAAACTCAGGGATGAGTAACTCTAAAAAGAGGCTTAGAATTTAGGAGTATTTAGAATCATAACAAAAGTACACTTTTAGAGAAGTGGCAAAACAAAGGAAAGGGACCTTGAGTTTTTAGGTCAGCAAATTGTGGGAAGACAAATATATGGGAAACTAATTGTAGATGAAGTCTAGTTTGTAATGTGTAGTTTGTAATGTGCTATGTAGATTCCTCTGGTGCCCTCTGTAGGCTAATAAAGGTCTAAAGTTGTCTCAGGTGATGAAGTTTTGTCCTTCCAGACAGAGAGAGGAGGAGAGGCATTTCTGTAAATTTATCTTCTGCTCAGAGGCAAATAGAAGGCAGAGAGATTTTCTTGTGTTTGCTGTTTCTTGATTTTCTTCGGTTCAAAAGAATTCTATGTCAAAGAGATATATTTTGGTGAGATGTATTCTGATTTCCTTTTTATTGTTATATGAATGAAAGGGATGTTTTCAGGACTGGTGAGTTGAGTAACCTGTTTGTGTGTGTGCATGTATGTGTGTGTCTGTGTGTTTGTGTATGTCTTTATGTGTATGTATATGCGTGTTTGTGCAAAAAAAATTAAAAAACAGAGATTAAAAATATTTGCATGCAGACCTGACTGTTCCTGGTGTTCCTGGAGTCTGGAGTCTGTCCTCTGGTGGTTTGGGAGAACCCACTTAGCAGACATTCTCATTTCTTCTTATTCTAAGTGTCATCAAGATCCATTGATCACCTAAGTTCTTGACTCTAAATAGGTTCCACTCTCCTCTTTGATACCCATTTTCAAAAACTTTACCTTTAATAAATCATAATAATTATATACTTAACCACCCCATCTTCATGGTGTGTCATCCTATGAATTTTTTTTTAACCCAGATTTTCCCAAGTCGTAACAACCACTCGGACATAAAATATTTTTATAATTATCATTAACAAAAATAAGCAAACAAGATTTTATTAAAATTTTCCAGTCTCCTGTCCTAAGGGTAGGCCTCCTACCCTTCCAAGATATTCCCTGAGAGATCCTGAAAGACACAGAATAAGTATTTATATTCAGTATACGAATATCTCCAAATATACTCTTCCAATTAAGTCACATCTTTTGACAAGCACATCTTTAGAAATTAACAACTTCATAAGAGTAATTTAATCAAGTAATCGGATTGCCTAAAATCTAATTGAATTCTACAATATTTGGTAGGAGCCTGAGGCAGTCCAGGAGCATTAGAAACTATCAAGTATAGACTTAGACAGGCTTGTAGGTAGGTTACTCATTGGGTTTTAAGGCTGAGCTGCAGTCATCTCCTGATTGCATGGGAGGGGTAGGGATTGAGGAGGGCAGACCTGGAGGCTGGTCCCCCCTGCTAGCAAGTTCTAAATATAGAAAAGTACGGTCCCTGAAATACGTTTTGCCTCATCTCTCTTTCTTGGGACAACAAGGCAATCAGAACTTTGAGAAACTGGGCTGATTGAATTATTCACTCATAGTTCCAACCAGCATTAACGAAATCCTTACCATCCACCAGGTTCCCAGCCTGTGGATCAGCATACATGGATAGGAGAAGTAGAAATGTAGTGAGTGTCTATCTTAGAATCTGTCTCTGGCCTGTTTGTGGAAGACGATTTCCACCTTACCTTGTTTTTCAGTTTTGTTTTTACCTCGATGTTTGTTTTGCCAAGGAATACTATGGGTATTCATTATTAACTTTTTACCTGTGTTCTTGGGGTATTTATGTTGTCTTGATTAATATGATTGTATATGTTATTAACAATATTATAGCTGTTGATTTGTTCTGCTATCCAAATCTCTAAACTTCTATCTCCTGTAATTGGAAATGTGCCAGCAATCCAACTGACCTAGAATTAAGAGAGATAGTGGGGAAGTTCAGAAGTGTTGGTGGTGAAAGAAAGGAGGTCTCCTTGGTTTCCTGTCTATGATTCTGGAGTCTGAGAGGATGATGATCTTAATTAATTTGTTTTAAACATGCTGAGTTTAAGGAGCTGTCCGTATGAAGCTGCAAGAATCCTGGACTACAGACATGGACTTCCAGAATTTGCCATAGTTTCCAAGCTTCATCCTTTCTTCTTCCTTCAAATTCCCCTTCTGTGCTGCTAATATACATTGTTGTTCCATGTAGTTTAGGAGCAAGATGTAGTTCTTGTTGTAATACATCTTAAAAGTTACACAGTAAGCAATGTAATGAATAAATAGAATTAATTTAAAAATAATGATAACATTGGATTTTAACACAAAGAATAAAGTGAATACCATGAGTCTATATTGATGTGAATGAAAGAAAGAATTAATGAATGAATGAGAAGGGGCAAATCTTCCTTACAGAAAAATTCCTAATGTTAAATGTAGAGGAAGAGGCTTCCCTGGTGGTGCAGTGGTTGAGAGTCCGCCTGCCGATGCAGGGCACACAGGTTCGTGCTCCAGTCCGGGAAGATCCCACATGCTGCAGAGTGGCTAGGCCTGAGAGCCATGGCTGCTGAGCCTGCACATCCAGAGCCTGTGCTCTACAACGGGAGAGGCTACAACAGTGACAGGCCCGCATACCGAAAAAAAAAATGTAGAGGAAGGAGGGAAATATAGCATCATTATTAGGACAGAAAAATAACAGAGCCTCAAATCGTATCATTCCCTGCATAATATTTGTTATTTTCTGTAAGATATGCCCCCTAGCTCTTTGATATTCCCCCATTCAGGAGGTGGAGCTTAATTCCCTCCTTTCTGCATGTAAGCTGGACATAGTGACTCACTTATAAACCATAATATATGGAAGGGGAAAATAGCAACTTTATAGTGAAGGAATGTGGGCAACATTGCCAAGTGATCAAGGTTAATATCACTAGAAATAAATCATGTTGATACACTGTATCCCATAGTATAGTTCAATATAAAGGATATATTATATCCGTAGTATCTTCAAAAAAATCATAATCCCAGTCAAATCATGAGCAAACATCAGATAAAACCAGAATATTACACAACACCTGACCAGTACTCTACAAAATTATCAAGGTCATGAAAACCAAAAGAAATCTGAGAAATTGTCACAAATAAGTGGAGATGTGACAATTAAAACAAAATAGTGTCCCAGGTTAACTCTTGAAACCAAAAATAACATTAATGGAAAAATGTGGAAATAAAATATATCATGTGTTTTAGTTAATATTATTTTATCAATGATAATTTCTTAATTTTGGCACATTTACAGTGGTTATGTAAATTGTTAACAAGAGGTGAAGCTAGGTAACACAAAACATCTCTTTATGATCTTTGCAACATTCCGTACCCATCTTTCCCCCCAGCCTGAGTAAGCCAGAGCCCCCTAATCAGCTGCTACGTTAACGCATCCTACCTGAGTGAGGAATAGATACCCTCAGGCGACCTACATGCAGAGGCAGGACCAAATCCAAAGCTGAACCCGAGGAGCTGTGCAAACAAAGAGGAGAAAGTGAAATCTCTCCCAGCAGCCTCAGGAGCAGCAGATTAAAGCTCCACAATCAACTTGATGTAACCTGCATCTTTGGAATACCTGAATAGACAATGAATCATCCCAAAATTGTGATGGTGGACTTCGGGAGCAACGATATATATATATATACTTTTCTTTTTTCTCTTTTTGTGAGGGTGTATGCGTATGCTTCTGTGTGTGATTTTGTTTGTATACTATTAACATTTGTGCTAGTGTTCTATCTGTCCTTTTTTTTTCTTTTTTTTTCTTTTTTTTAGTATAGGGTTTAGTCCTTGTTATCATTAGTGGATTTGTTTTTTGGCTTGGTTACTCTTTTCTTTTTTTTATGTTTAATAATTATTTTTTTATTTTAATAACTTTATTTAATTTACTTTTCTTCTTTTTATCTTTCTTTCTTTTTTTCCCCCTTTTCTTCTGAGCCATGTGGCTGACATGGTATAGGTGCTCTGCTGGGTGTCAGGCCTGTGCATCTGAGATAGGAGAGCAGAGTTAAGGACATTGGTCCACCAGACACCTTCCAGCTCCATGTAATATTAAACAGGGAAAGCTCTCCCAGAGATCTCCATCTCAAAGCTAAGACCCCCTTCCACTCAACAACAAGCAAGCTACTGTGCTGGACAACCTATGCCAAACAATTAGCAAGACAGGAACACAACCCCACTCATTAGAAGAGAAGCTGCCTAAAATCATAATAAAGTCACAGACGCCCCAAAACACACCACCAGACGTGGACCTGTCCACCAGAAAGACAAGATCAAGCCTCATTCTCCAGAACACAGGCATCAGCCTCCTCCACCAGGAAGCAAACTTAGCTACTGGGGACAGACACCAAAAACAGCAGGAACTAAGAAATTGCAGTCTGCAAAATGGAGACCCCAAACACAGTAAGTTAAGCAAAATGAGAAGACAGAGGAACACACAGCAGAAGAAGGAGCATGGTAAAAACCAACCAGACCAAACAAATGAGGAGGAAATAGGCAGTCTATCTGAAAAAGGATTCAGAGTAATGATAGTAAAGATGATCCAAAATCTTGGAAATAGAATAGAGAAAATAAAAGAAACGTTTACCAAGGACTTAGAAAAACTAAAGAGCAAACAAACAATGAAGAAAAACACAATAAATGAAATTTAAAATGCTCTAGAAGGAATCAATCGCAGAATAACTGAGGCAAAAGAACAGAGAAGTGACCTGGAAGATAGAATAGTGGAAATAACTACTGCAGAGCAGAATAAAGAAAAAAGAATGAAAAGAATTGAGGATAGTGTCAGAGACCTCTGGGACAACATTAAATGAACCAACATTCGAATTATAGGGGTCCCAAAAGAAGAAGAGGAAAATAAAGGTACTGAGAAAAATATTTGAAGAGATTATAATTCAAAACTTTGCTAATATGGGAAAGGAAACAGTCAATCAAGTCCAGGAATCACAGAGAGTCCATACAGGATAAATCCAAGGAGAAACATGCCAAGACACATATTAATCAAACCATCAAAAATTAAATAAAATGAAAAAAATATTAAAAGCAGCAAGGAAGAAGCAACAAATAATATACAAGAGAATCCTCATAAGGTTAAGAGCTGATCTTTCAGCAGAAACTCTGCAAGCCAGAAGGGAGTGGCAGGACATATTTAAAGAGATGAAAGGAAAGAACCTACAACCAAAATTACTCTACCTAGCAAGGATCTCATTCAGATTTGACAGAGAAACTAAAACCTTTACAGACAATCAAAAGCTAAGAGGATTCAGCATCACCAAACCATCTTTACAACAAATGCTAAAGGAACTTCTCTAGGCAGGAAACACAAGAGAAGGAAATGAACTACGATAACAAACCCAAAACAATTGAGAAAATGGTAATATGAACATACATATCGATAATTACCTTAAATGTAAATGGATAAAATGCTCCAACCAAAAGACATAGACTGGCTGAATGGATACAGAAACAAGACCCATATATACACTGTCTACAAGAGACCCACATCAGACCTAGAGACACACACAGACTGAAAGTGAGGAGATGGAAAAAGATATTCCACACAAATGGAAATCAAAAGAAAGCTGGAGTAGCAATTCTCATATCAGGCAAAATAGACTTTAAAATAAAGACTATTACAAGAGACAAAGAAGGACACTACATAATGATCAAAGGATCAATCCAAGAAGAAGATATCACAATTATAAATATTTATGCACCCAACATAGGAGCACCTCAATACATAAGACAAATGCTTACAGCCATAAAAGGGAAAATCAATAGTTTTTACTTTATAGTATAGATTTATACTATAAAGTATAAATATACTCTACTCTAGTATATAATACAGCATAGTATATATAAATATACTATATTTATAGATTACTTTATAGTAGGACACCTTAACACCTCATTTTCACCAATCGATAGATCAACCAAAATGAAAATAAATGAGGAATCACAAGCTTTAAATGATACATTAAACAAGATGGACTTGATTGATATTTATAGGACATTCCATCCAAAAACAGCAGAATACACTTTCCTCTCAAGTGCTCATGTAACATTCTCCAAGATAGATCATATCTTGCATCAAAAATCAAGCCTTAGTAAATTTAATAAAATTGAAATCATGTCAAGTATCTTTTCTAACCACAATGCCATGAGACTAGATATCAATTACAGGGGAAAAAATCTGTAAAAAATACAAATACATGGAGGCTAAACAATACAGTCCTTAATAACCAAGAGATCAGTGAGGAAAGCAAAGAGGAAATCAAAAAATACCTGGAAACAAATGACAATGAAAACACATGACACAAAACCTATGGGATACAGCAAAAGCAGTTCTAAGAGGGAAGTTTATAGCAATAAATTCCTACCTCAAGAAACAAGAAATATCTCAAATATACAACCTAACCTTACACCTAAAGCAATTAGAGAAAGAAGAACAAAAATACCCCCAAGGTTAGTAGAAGGAAAGAAATCATAAAGGTCATATCAGAAATAAATGAAAAAGAAATGAAGGAAACAATAGCAAAGATCAATAAAACTAAAAGCTGGTTCTCTGGGAATATAAGCAAAATTGGTAAACCATTAGGCAGACTCATCAAGAAATAAAGGAGAAGATTCAAATCAATAGAATTAGGAATGATAAAGGAGAAATAACAACTGACACTGCAGAAATACAAAGTATCATTAGAGATTACTTTGGGCAACTATATGCCAATAAAATGGACAACCTGGAAGAAATGAAAAAATTCTTAGAAAAGCACAACATTTCAATACTGAATCAGGAAGAAATAGAAAATATAAACAGACCAATCACAAGCACTGAAATTGAAACTGTGATTAAAAATCTTCCAAAAAGCAAAAGCCAAAGATCAGATGGTTTCATAGGTGAATTCTATCAAACATGTAGAGAAGAGCTAATATCTATCCTTCTCAAACTCTTCCAAAATATACCAGAGGGAGAAACACCCCCAAATTCATTTTACAAGACCACCATCACCCTGATACCAAAATCACACAAGGATGTCACAAAGAAAGAAAACTAGAGGCCAAATTCACTGATGAACATACATGAAAAAATTCTCAACAAAATACTAACAAACAGGATCCAAAAGCACATTAAGAGGATCATACACCATGATCAAGTGGGGTTTATCCCAGGAATGCAAGGATTCTTCAATATATGCAAATCAATCTATGTGATACACCATATTAACAAATTGAAGGATAAAAAGCATTTGATCATCTCAATAGATGCAGAAAAATCTTTTGACAAAATTCAACTCCCATTTATGATAAAAACCCTCCAGAAAGTAGACATAGAGGGAACTTACCTCAACATAATAAAAGCTACATATGACAAACCCATAGCCAACATCGTCCTCAATGGTGAAAAACTGAAACCATTTCCACTAAGATCAGGAGCAAACAACGTTGCCCACTCTCACCACTATTATTCAACATAATTTTGGAAGTTTTAGTGACAGCAATCAGAGAAGTAAAAGAAATAAAGGGATCCAAATCAGAAAAGAAGAAGTAAAGCTGTCACTGTTTGCAGATGACATGATACTATACAGAGAATCCTAAAGATGCCACCAGAAAACTATTAGAGCTAATCAATGAATTTGGTAAAGCAGCAGGATAAAAAATTAATGCACAGAAGTCCCTTGCTTTCCTATAAACCAATGATGAAAATCTGAAAGAGAAATTAAGCAAACTCCCATTTACCACTACAACAAGAAGAATAAAATATCTAGGAATAAACCTACCTAAGGAGACAAAAGACCTGTATGCATAACACTATAAGACACTAATTAAAGAAATTAATTATGATACAAGCAGATATACCATGTTCTTGGATTGGAAGATTCAACATTGTGAAAATGACTCTACTACCCAAAACAATCTACAGATTCAGTGCCATTCCTATCAAACTACCAATGGCATTTTTCACCAAACTAGGACAAACAAATTCACAATTTGTATGGAAATACAAAAGACTCTGAATAGCCAAAGCAATCTTGAGAAAGAAAAACGGAGGTGGAGGAATCAGACTTTCCAGCTTCAGACAATACCACAAAGCTACCATAATCAAGACAGTATGGTACTGGCAGAAAAACAGAATTATAAATTAATGGAACAGGATGGAATGCCCAGAGATAAACCTACGCACATATGGTCACCTTATTTTTGATAAAGGAGGCAAGAGTATACAATGGAGGAGAGAATGCCTCTTCAATAATTGGTGCTGGGAAAACTGGACAGCTACATGTTAAAGAATGAAATTAGAACAGATCTTAACACCATACACAAAAAAAAAAAAAAACTCAAAATGGATTAAAGATCTAAATGTAAGGCCAGACACTATTAATCTCTTAGAGGAAAATATAGGCAGAACCCTGTATGATATAAATCACAGCAAGATCATTTTTGACCATCCCCCCTCCTAGAGAAATGGAAATAAAAACAAAAATAAACAAATGGGACCTAATGAAACTTAAAAGCTTTTGCACAGCAAAGGAAACCAGAAACAAGACGAAAAGACAACCCTCAGAAAATATCTGCAAATGAAGCACCTGACAATGGACTAATCTCCAAAATTTACAAGTAGCTCATGCAGCTCAATATCAAAAAAACAAAAACCTAATCCAAAAATGGGCAGAAGACCTAAACAGACATATCTCTAAAGCAGATATACAGACAGCCAACAAACACATGAAAGAATGCTCAACATCACTAATCAGTGGAGAAATGCAAATCCAAACTACAGTGAGGTATCTTCTCATACCAGTCAGAATGACCATCATCAAAAAGTCTACAAACAATAAATGCCAGAGAAGGTGCTGAGAAAAGGGAACCCTCTTGCACTGTTGGTAGGAATGTAAATTGATACAACCACAATGGAGAACAGTATGGAAGGTCCCTAAAAAACAAAAAAAAATAGAACTAGCATATGACCCAGAAATCTCACTACTTGGCATATACCCTGAGAAAACTATAATTCAAAAAGAGTCATGTACCACAGTGTTCATTGCAGCTGTATTTACAATAGCCCTGAAGCAACCTAAGTGTACATAGACAGATCAGTGGATAAGGAAGATGTGGCACATATATACAATGGAATATTACTCAGCCATAAAAAGAAATGAAATTGAGTTATTTGTAGTGAAGTGGATGGACCCAGTATCTGTCATACAGAGTGAATTAAGTCAGAGAGAGAAAAACAAATACCGTATGCTAACACATATATATGGAACGTAAAAAGAAAAAAAAAGTGGTTATGAAGAACCTAGGGGCAGGACAGGAATAATGACGCAGATGTAGAGAATGTATTTGAGGGCACGCAGATGGGGAAGGGTAAGCTGGGATGAAGTAAGAGAGTGGCATGGACTAATATATACTACCAATTATAAATTAGATAGCTAGTGGGAAGCAGCCGCATAGCACAGGTAAATCAGCTTGGTGCTTTGTGACCACCCAAAGTGGGCGGGGGGCGGATATAGAGTGTGAAAGGGAGATGCAAGAGGGAGGAGATATGCGGATATATGTGTATGTATAGCTGATTCACTTTGTTATAAAGCAGAAACTAACACACCACTGTAATTCAATTATACTCCAATAAAGATGTTAAAATAAAAAGAATAAGCAGGAGAATGTCACAAGTTAAATAATAAAACTTATTCAGAATAGTTATCTCTAGTATAACCATCACAACTCTCTTACAAATAAAAGTCTTGGCAATATCTGTCAAGACTATTTTCTGACTGAGGGTAAAATTAGTTTATATTCCTGGACCTTTGCTTCATGGATTCTCAGTAATTCCTATCAACTGGCTCTAAAAAGTGTATACGCTCTTTCATTACTCACCATTTCCCAGGGTAGAGAAGTGACTGGAATTCTTGAAAAATAGCCATTGATTAGGGGAGGAGAGCTGGGATTTAGAATAGAGCCTGGAATGTAGAGCCCAGATAAACTGCCCAAAGGAAGCAAGTAGCGAAGGCAGGGATTAATGGGAAGCCCTAGGACCGTGGTGAACAAAAGGCAGAGCAGCCCCACCTCCCTCCACTGAATCCACTGATGCTCTGTGGTCCTTCCAGACTACAGCCTCTCTGCATCAGCACTGCAGCTGCCCTTTCCTTTTCAAACACTCATGCTCTGCGTCTCTCTCTGCCAGAGTCATTCAGTGTAGATGCCTGGGAAAACTCCAAGAGAGTCAGGCATAAGGATAAGCATCCTTGTGTCTTTTGTTTTGAGGGCTCTAGAATTACTGGTGTATAGGAAACACTGCTCAGTAGCACTGTGTTTTTCTACTGCATGATTGCTTCCCCTACACTTCCTCTGAGGAGATCAAGACAGTTCCTAATTCTCAGTGTAGATGGACGAAAAGTTGATGAGAAATTCGACTGTGAGGTGGAAACAGCAGGTTAGGATTTGCCTACTTAGCAAGCCAACTCTCTCCCCGTCACCTTCCTCTTCAAAATCCTTCCACAGTGTTTCTAGCCTTAACCACCAGAACCACCACCCACCACCACACCCTACAAATTCTGTGCTATTCTCCACCCAACAAGGCACTTTCCAGTCTCCATCTCTGTACTCATGTGCCCTCTGCCCTCTCCATTTCTATCTGAACTTGAACCATTTGACACATTGGAATTCAGCCTTTTCCCCTTGCTCAAAGCCTCCAGTGAAATACTCAGCAGTAAATCGGTTGATTAATGAATCAATCAACCAATCAATCAATGCAGTCTTATGGTTCTCTCATTCTCATAGGAGCTTGTTGCACATAATAGGCACTTAGCTCATTCTGACCACTAGTATTATAAGTTCTTTATTCAGATATTCTAAGCTCTTAAAGAAAGAGCCCACGTGTTACTCACCTGTGCAGCCTCCAGAGTATTTACCACAATATTGGCACATCCATGCTCCCCAAATAGTCATATGGTCATAAGCACAATGACACTGGTAATAGTGTACCTTCAAGATTTTTTTCCTCCCACCTGGAATTAGACAGTATGTTTTCCTTAGCCACCATATGGAGAAAATAATCACAGCAAATATTTGTCAGACAGAAGAGGATTCTCTGATGAAAAATGGGTCCAGGCATGATGTTTGCCCTTAAAAATCTCACAGTCTGAGAGTCTGAGCTGGAGCAGACACAGGACAAGTTCTGCAGCACAAATGCCATCATAGAGATTTGGTCTCAGTGTCCCCTGACAACACAGGAGGAGGTGATTGGTTTTCTTGGAGAAGGAGAGGAAGGAGGGTTAAAATAATTCAGAGGTGAAATTATGAGTGCAGATAGGGCACAGCTGGGAAGTGAGGAAGGGAAATTCAAGGAGGAGTCCCTGCAAGGAACAGGGATTAAACAGGAAGATGATGCCTGGGCTGGGATAACAAAGACATTCCATAAAGAGTACAGGGCAGCTGGCAGCCTTAGGAGTGAGTACAGTCTGATGGTCAGAGGGATTCACAAATGAAATAGCTTGGAATAACAAATCAGAAGAAAGGTGTCTCACCTCAGACTTGAGTGGATAGAGGTGGACCTGATCAGAGTCTACAGTGGTGAACATTGTTTAAACACATTAGAGGATAATGGAAAGCCTCATAGAATGAACTTTATTTTACTCAGAGGGTGGATCTGTAATAGTGTAAAAATAAGTTTGGCTGGAACAGAAGTCCTGGCAAGTGATATCAGGAGATAAGTTTGTCAAGAAACTGAAAGTTTGAAAATTATCCCAAGATATTGGATTTTATTCCGAAAAAAACCCACCAAAGACTTTTTGAGCAAGGGAATTAGTATAAGAAAACATGCTAGAAGAACAGATAAATAAAATGTGGTCTATCCATACAATGGAATGTTAGTCAGCCTTATAAAGAAAGAAGATTCTGACACATATTACAGCATGGATAAGCCTAGAAAACATTATACTTAAGTGAAACAGGATTATCAAAAAAGGACAAATATTGTGTGATTTTACAAGGTCCCTAGAGGAGTCAAACCAAGTCTACCAAGGGAATGGCTTTAAGTAGGACTCTAAGCAGCTAAGTCCTCAGAGTTGGGCAATTATAACCATAGTGAAAGGACGCACTCAAGTGTGGGCTAAGATGTGGTCACAAACTTCAGCATCAGTGCCTCCATGTTGTTATGCCTTTCTCACAGTGTTACTGTGTGACTTCAATTTAAAAAAAGAAAAAGTTGCTACTATTATTAAATAAAAAGGACAAAGCAAGACATGTTAAACAAGATTCATCCTGAAGCAGTAGGCTTCACTAATATGTTCCATAAAAATATTTGGGATGAAGGCTGGGTGACAAGTATTTTGTTCCAGAACTAAGGAGAAAGGAGCTGAAAACAGGAGATGCCTCAACATAGTAACAGCCCAATGGCAGAGACAGAGAAGTAACAGTGGATAAATAAATGCCTGGGGGGCATCAAGGAAACTTTGATTAAGTGTAAGAAGATAATGTCCTTCATGCATTTCCCTCACCCATTTTCCTGGGACCACCACATCCCTTGATACATCATCCCCTACCTACACACTCTCACAAGGACACTTTTCTAAGTGCAACATACCATGGGAATACGTCCTTTTTCTGCCAGACTCGTTGTGCCTTTCCCATGTTCTCCTGAAGAGAATTGTCCCCTTCCATGCAATTGGCACTATTGGGATGCAGCAGGTGCCTGCACTGCTGTGTGGGAGTCCTGAGGTGTCACTTCATTTTTCTGCCTGGGTTACCAGAGCACTTTAGTATTACTGTGAATTTTTCTGGTGCTGCAGCATTGGCTTGCACAGTGTCTTCTCTGAATCACTGTAGCATGCGAAGTTACTGATGTCCTTCCACAGGCTTGCAGGGACACCAATGCCACAAACTCCTGTGCGTTTTAGAAGGGGAGGAAATCCCATCCCCTGACTATGATATCAGCTTTGTTCCAGTGGTCCCTCCTTGTAAAATATCATCTCCCAATCATTTTTATGAAAAGTAACCTAAAATTTCTCTGAAAGCCTCTTTCCCTCAGACCCAGGTAAATGTACACAAGAGACTGGGCTGAGACAGTGTTGACTTCCCTTTGATTATAAAATCAAACCATACATATTGGGTGACTTTTGCTTTCCTTGAGAAGAATTTTGTAAAAGCAGGCCCTTGTGCAGAGAGACTGTTGTTGGGTTTGACTCACTGACCCTCCAGAAGTGCTCAGACATATATTAATTCTAGGATGATCATGATTTAAACTCTAATTGGGACAATCCTTGCCCTTGGTTAGGAGAATGAATTCTGTAAAACCTGGTGTTGGAGACGGAAGGGAAGGACCCACATTTGCTCATATTGACAAAATGCCCAACACATAATGACTTCTAACCACACTTCTGCTGACATAAAAAGCAGAATTAACCAAAAGTGCAATAAAGTAATTGAAAATATTTATTGTGTTAACATTTCAGAAGCAAATCAATTAAAAATTATAGTCAAAAGAAAATAGTAGGTAACCATTGCAGTTATAACTAAATCAACAGAACTTTGTCTCATTAGACTGTTCATAGTAGGGCAGCAATTTTACTTTACTTACAGTCCTGCAGTTTTGAGAGTAGAAGGACTGACTAATCTTTTGTTCACCTAAATGCAAACTAATCTAAAATTTAATTTACAAATGATTTAATAAATGCAAAATTAGTAACTTTTAAGTTGGTCTCATTGCAAATTCATGTTTTTATAATCCTTAGGTGTGATTACATGTTTAAGTAGTGATTGTACTAACATGTTATAATCCATAATGTAACAGATTGCTCTGTAGTACAGTGTCTCTTGAGCTATTTTACTCTGAGATCTGAGCACTAAGCAGTGCTTCCAGTGTGCCTGGAGCAAAGGGAAGCTGGGCACACAGGCCACTATGCCTTCACTGCACTTCAATTCATATACCTCATTTCTGCATAACATTTTGTCTCATGCCAAAAAAAAAAAATGTTCTTTGAATGCAACAAGTAGTATAACTGTTTGTGTCCAAGAAAATGAAGAAAAAAGAAAAAAACAAAAACCACCGTGAAATCAGATATTTGGATAATGCATTATAGAAAGAGCAAAAGGCCTTCAAAAAGAAAAAAAAATTGAAATCCATAGATCAGCAGGAACAATGGCACCAACCTGCATAGATGGGTGGATGATGTAGAGGAACACGATCCCTGGGACAGCCCCGATGGTCATTCCTCAGCTCCAGTTAAGAATAAAAACAGTTTTTTTTTTCTTCTAATTAATCCTTGAGGCACAGCTTTCATGTCATAAGGCATCCACTTAGTCTATTATTAATGATTCTATTTCATCACTTTAGAAAACTTTTTTTTATTACAGTTCAATATTTTTTCCACAACTCATGCTCTCCTGTATGCTATATGGACACAGATCTACTCCCAGACAACCAAAAGCATCTGTCTTATATGTTTGACATAAGAAGACCTGCAACTTTCTCTTTCTTTTTCTTTATTTAATAAAATATAATTTAATTCTCACATGTATTCAATATATTGACAGAAATGGCCACATTAGCTGCAAAATGTTGCAGTATGTTACACATCCTGCAGACCAATTTATGGAAGAGTTGTTCCTCCCATTAGTTAACTTGCCATGTTAGGTTCACTGACTTCACACAAGTCAATAAATAACTGAGGTCCTTTGCATTCTGAGCATTAATTGGCAAGTAGACTCATTGAAGAAAACGCAGGTCTTCTCCCCATGTGGTTGTTTACCTATTTTTTCTTATTATCAATGCCACCCTTGCTCACCCTGCATATGCAACGCTGGATTGGAGGCTGCAAACTCTGTTTCCTACTCTTTTGACATCAGCTTCCTGATGGAGTATTCCAATGGGAGACCCTAGAGTGTAACTTGGAGGAAAGAGGGGAGAAGACTCTTTCTTTCTGATATTCTCATTCCTGGCTGTGAGGTTCCAAAAGCCGCAGGTTTGTATCCCATTTTACGTTCTGTTTGGTTTTGTATTTTAATCCTCTGTGTATTTGATACTGTGGTCTCCTTACAGATCCAAGCACAGCAGTTCAGTACCACTGTTGCTGGTTCAGCCTTTCAAAACCTGTATCACTGTTCCCTGTGTTAAATACCCTCTGTCAGAAATGCATAATATTTCTGCTTTCCTGGTTAGATCTAAATAGACACAGCCTTCGAACTTGGGAAAACATACTCATATAAGTTAAGTGGTCTTCCATCTCACAGACAGCAACCTGATTGTAGAATTCCAAGCTTGGAATGAACCTCACACATGATGTATTTTTCAATTTATAGATGGATTTTGCATTGTTTTAAAGTTTGGGAAATTCATACAAAATCATTCAGCTACTGAATGGTAGAATTAAAACTGAAATTCAGTGTTCTGCACATACTTTTTTTGAATTTAGTTGTTATGTCCAAAATGCATTGAGAAAGATCCAAAAGAGGCTGCATAAAATGAAATTATACTCATTGAGAAGTGAGTTGAAAATTCTGTATGTAGAAAAAGAACTTGTTTCATCAAACTCCCCATTTTGTAGATAGCAATTAATTCTCCCAGTCAATTCTCCTTTCCACTTGGCCATGACAGGCTGTTTTTAATTCTGAGAGGCCATTGTCACATTCTTCAGAACTCCATGGACAGAAAACAGAACCTAAGAGCTCAAACTGAGTTGAAAATGAACCCAACTCTCATGTTGAACTTCTGACCAAGTACTTCCATTCCTCATCAGCTGGACCTCCTGACCTGTGCACTTTTCATGCTCAAAAAAACTTCCTTAAATTCACTGTTCATTAAGCATACCTCATCGCCCCCTGTCTTCAATAGACAATTCACATGAACAGATTGTGTGCAAGTTTTTGATATGTAAGCCCCACTGAACATATGTTTAATGTTTCAATATTTCAAACCAATTAGTGATAAGTAACTTCTCATGGTAAACTTTATATTTTTGACAGATATACTGAATCTTCCTTTTCTATAATTCTGCTAATATTTTTGACCTTGAATACTAAGAGCAAAATTATCTTAAACCACTGTATTAGACATCCTAGATGTCTTTACAGCCTCACCCTCCAGTGGGCTTCAAAACTAGCTTATCAGGTATATCCAAACACATATTACTCTGTGTGTCGACTGAAAAAAGATGCATAACATGAGAGTTCTAAGTTAAGTTTTATTTGGGGCAAAATGAGGACTGTAGCCCAGGAGACAGCCTCTCAAATAGCTCTGACGAACTGCTCCGAAGAGACAGGGGGAAAACTCAGTATATACTTGCTTTTAGTGAAGGGGGTTATGTGCAATCAAGCACACATTTTGGCAGAAGCTTGCTGCTAGTCACGAGGAACAGATGTCACCGTTTATGATTTTAGTGCTTTTCTATGCATGAAAGCATGAAAGAAAATATCTAACTACCTGAAGCCTTGTTATGCAAGTTTTCCCAGAGCACAGAGTACCTCATTCCTGATCTCTACCCTGAACTCCTTTCAGGAGGTGTTGAAAGTCAGTGAATGCAGTGGGTAGTGACTTAATCCTTGTAGAGGCAGGTGGCAAGTGCCAATTGTTAGATGGCATGTGTGTGCTCTTGGCACTGGATTGAAAACCTTGCTTATTTGCATGTAAATCTGACTGTTAAGCATCATTTATGCATTAATTGATCATTAGTACAGTGGACAAAACACTCCTTTTGTTTTCTAAGGGGTAGGGAGTGGTGATGGGTGACATAATCTTGAAACTTACCTTCAATATACAGTATTGCCGTTTGCTTACAGAGATTTGAGAGTGAGGAAAAAATATAAAAGCTTTACATTTCAAAGCTACAGACATTCTTTCTTTCTGCCTAAAAGTGTGGCCCAGAGCCCATAGCCCTTTGTTTTAGAAGAAACTTTAGAGTCCTTTGATATACAGAGGCAGACACAATACAAGTACAAAGTGAAGATCTCAATTTCTCTTCATAATATAGTAAAAAGAATTGGAAGCCAACTGAAATAAAGCAAGAGTGGGATGAAGAGTCCAGCTGAAACAGAAATGGCCATGAAACATGTAAGTCCCAGAGGAACTGGGAAATAGAGCCAGTTTGATTTAAATTGCAAAGAACATGGTGACCTTAGCTAACACTTGGGTTATACAGTTGAACTATCTTATCATGACATGTACATGCTAAGCAAAACATTCTCTCCATAGACTAAAACTTTGGGAATTGAGTCAATTTGTCTTGTTTTTTGCAGAAATAGACCCATGAGAAGGGGGGAGGGGGAAGGTAATAATCTTTTTTTCATGGCATGTTCATATATATGGGAAAGACAAATCAAAATCAGCATGTTAATGAAAATCAGCATAGTATAATCCAATATAGATTATAGTGCTCCCATAATATAATTTCACTTCTGTAAGTTCTTTAGCAATAACATAGGCCTTTTTTCCCTATAAGTTGATAATGATATTTTAGCTTTATTAAACACTATATATAGTGTTATGGTATGTCAATAGTAAATATCATTGAAGAACCAGAATAGGATTAACCTGACAGAAAACAATGTAAACCTATGCTGTCAAGTCCTGCCTCTATAAGAAAAACAGAATAAAGGTCAAAGTTCAAATAGCTTTGGATTTTTAAAAATGCCTTTATAGTTAATGTATCTCATGAAATAATATTTTCCCATATTTTCTCACAAATTTAATGGAATACACACACACACACACACATACACAAAGTGTTCATGGAAAAAAAATTGGGATGCTTTTTAAAAATGGAAGGAAAAACTTTATTAAAGAAGATCTATGGGACGTCCCTGGTGGTGCAGTGGTTGAGAGTCCGCCTTCTGGTGCGGGAAACACTGGTTCGAGCTCTGATCTGGGAAGATCCCACATGCCGTGGAGCAACTGGGCCCAAGTGTCACAACTACAGAGTCTGCACTCTAGAGCTCGTGAACGACAACTACTGAGCCCACATACCAGGAATGCTGAAGCCCACGCACCTAAAGCCTGTGCTCTGCAACAAGAGAAGCCGCCGCAGTGAGAGGCTTGCACACCACCATGTAGAGTGACCCCTGCTCACTGCAACTGGAGAAAGCCCGCACGCAGCAACGAAGGACCCAACACAGCCAAAAATAAATAAATAAAGAAAGAAAGAAATAAAATTTATTAAAAAAGGAAAAAAAGGAAGATCTAACATGACAGGTGTAAGGACCACTGCAATGGGATCTGCAGTGTGGAAGAAGGGTTAGGCCCAGCTCCTAGTTCAACATGGGCAGGTGAGGATTTATGCCAAATAGTGTGGTCGGTGGATGGAAAATTACTAAGAGGAAAGATTGAGGGTAAGGGGGTTCTGACTAAACTGACCTAATGCTGAAGTCAGACCAGGGTGATCAGACATTGCCTATGGGATGGTAGAGAATGAGGAAACATGTCAGAGCAGATATGGAGGATGAGGGATGCTGGCTAATCTGACTTAGCAGGATTCTTGCTAAAAGTGGACAAGGTAGAGATGAACACAGAAGCCCCAAAGTCAGGGTCTAGTTGAAAAAGAGCTGCCTTAGTACATCTGGGATGCTATTAAAAAATCCATAGACTGGGTGGCTTATAAACAGCAAACATTTATTTCTCACAGTTCTGGATGCTGGGAAGTCCAGGACCAAGGCACCCTCAGATTCGGTGTCTGGTGAACACTTCCTGCTTCATAGATGTCAATCATTTCCCTGTATCCTCACATAATGGAAGGAGCTCTGTGTGCTCTCTTTTGTAAGAACACTAATCCCTTTCATGACAGCTTCACCCCATGACCTAATCACCTCCCAAAGGTCCCACCTCCTAATGTCATCATTTTTGCAGGCTAGGTTTCCCACATATGAATCTTGTGGAGACACAAACATTCAGACCATAGCAAGAGTTCAAGGAAGCCTGAGAAGAGTTTGGTAAAGGAAAGAAAAAAAAGATATATACACACATATGTGAAAAAAAAAAAAGCATCCTAAGAATCTGAATGTAAAAAAGTCCTATATTTAGCCTCATACTTACTTGCTAAAGTGTGTTGGTATATTAAAAATCATTTTCCCTCAGAATTTTAAAGGAGTTGTTGCATTGATTTTTTCAGCCCAGTGCTACTGACAAGAAATCATTTATCATTGTAAATCATTTATCATTTAGTGACCTCTCATGACTATTTATGCAGCCAGCTTTATGTCTTTGGGAACATTCAGGTCTTTTGATGGTGTTTGGAGTTGTGTAATTCCACAGCTGTATCTGACCTGGTGTTTTCATCAGCACCATCCTGCCTTAGTGGGTGGGCTGTTCTGATCTGTGCCATTCTTTACCACAAGGCATCTGGCTGCTGTCACTTTATTCATCTGTAACCCATCGAGTTTATCTTTATGCATCTCCATATTCCTTAATATTTCTCATGTATTTCCATCTCTTTTATCACCTATGTTGATGTGTGGGTTCCTTAACTTGATCTTACAAATCATCTTTTTAATTAGTGCTATCATTCTGTTATTTAATCTATCTATTTGTTTTCTCTTTTAATTTGGGCAAAAAAAATTATATTTTCCATAAACTGTTTTGTGCTGTTGACTGAGCCTTTTTCAGAACAACATGTCTATAGTTTACGGATTTAACAGCTTTTTGAATCATTCTAATTCCTGGTCAACTCCTCTGCCTGTGACAGATTGATTTCTCACTAAGCTCATTAGCTGACTGGGAGTTTGAAGGCTGGCTTTGAAAATGGGAGGGTATAGACTAAACCACCTCACCTTATGACCTGTGGATATAAAAAACTAAATCCTGAGACATCCCAGTCCCCCACTCCCCCAGACAAATTGCTTCTGTTTATCCTCTCCTCATCGTTTTTTGTTGTCTGTAAGAAGATGTTTTAAGGAGAGAAAATATATTGTTCCTCATAAATCTGCTTCTGGAATCAGCTCAGAGCCTGAGGTGTGGGCAAAGTTTCTCCCACTTTGGGTGCTTTGGACAAACTTTGCTTTGGGTCAGTCACCAAGACTTTATAATGCAGTCTTTTGTATTGTCTGTGAGCATCTAGTTATGAGTGAGAGCTCTTCCCTAAGCTTCTGCTTAATGAGAATCCCACGTTATTGAGTCTGTGGCTGGTGAAAGCAAATTCCAAACAGAAGACATATAAACAATGTTTTCCTCAAACAGTTGTCACACTGTTATGGGCTTTCTCAATCTAAACCTAAGTCCGTGACTCCTTTGGGCTAGACCACTTCCTCTTATATGAATTTATAGCATAATTCAAATTTAAGTAACTATCCTTCTAAAGAGCTTAGATTTAACAAGGAAAATTTAACATTACAGTGCTAGTTTGGAGAACTTTGATAAGAATAAAATTTTTCACATGAGAGGTTATTCAGAACAGAATAGGAATAAAAGCCCATTCACTGGTCTGCTTTTTCCCCCCCCTTTGGAATGAGGAAGCTTCCAAACAAAATTCAGATACATAAATTGTTTCCTTATAAAATTACTTAGCCAAGGCAAATAAAAGTATAACATGTTTAAATCTATCCCTCTTTGAGATCACTCCAAATGAGAACTTGAACTTAGTGGCCTTTGGTCTTCTCTTCTTCTTCCCCCATCTTATGCTTCCCAGTCTTTCTCTGCTTCTGCCCTTCTTTCCAACCCATTTTCCCCTCTGTCTCAGCCAGGATCCTGCAAAACTCAATCCTTTCTTATATTTAAATGTCTAAGGATGTTTATAGCTTTGGTCTCACCCTGGGCTGACAGCTTATGTCAAGCTTTCAGAGGCCTAAACAATATAAACTAAAATCTACAGAGGGATTTGGAATAGCCCTAGGAATGTATAATCCAATGCTATCAGATCTATATGGATGGTTTCAGATGTTACAAAGAATCTCAGATACAAAAAGAAAAAAAAAAAAGATGGAAAATGCAGAGTGGGAAGATACTGAGAAATTGTAGATAAATGCAGAGATTTGGAAAATCTGTAAGTATTGAATGACATTTTTGGCGGCTCTTTCCAGAATCTTTCTTGTACAAAAGATTGAATACTAAGACATTTCTAAAAGTCCTTTGGAGAATTTAGGTTTGAGATTTGTAACACCTTTACACAACATTCAAAAACAGATCTTGAAGAAAATGTGACCTCAGCTTTTTACTCACTTTTTGTGAATGGCTTTAAGCCAGAATCAAGGGATTAAATACACAGAATATTGCAGAACAAAACAAAACAATATAAAAAACAAACAAACAAACAAAAAACCCAGAACAAAACTCTTGCCAATCTCCTCACAGACAACTTGACAGAATTTTAGAACAAAAGCAAAAATAAACATAAAACAAAAAACCTCACAATATACTGATAGTCTTAAAGGTGTAGCAAGGAGATGCTTCCCGCTGAACCAGTAGAGGGAAAGTCTTGTTAAAATACCTGTAAGCAAGATAAACAAAAAGAACTTTGGAACACAGTTGTCCCACACTAGCTAAAAAAATGAAGAAAAAAACTGAAGTGGTTGATTAATGAAGGTTTATGTTTAAGGGTAATTAATGAAGCTTTTCCTCCTCTGAAGAGGAATCACAGTCCAATTTCCTATTCTACCCTAAGCTCACAAGGAGAAATCTCTCTAAATATTAAAGGACAATCTTGCAGAACTGTTATTGATATGAGTGCTACAATATCAACCACAAATCCCGCCACTGTCACCCAAGCTCTCCCTTAGCCTCATCCCGTGACTATCCCCACCAAAACTTTGAAGGGAATTCTTTGCTCCTGTGACACCTCTCCTGCTAGTTTTACAGTTTGTGGTCTACTAGGAAAATGGGATCTCCAAAACCAATGCTCCTCCAATCACATTTTTGAGATCCTTGAGTACTCTCCTATTCATAATCAGTTTACAGCTCATTTAGACATTGAATTACACCATATCAAGCACAATGTAAACATCTGCAGGAAGTGTGAGATGTGCTGTGGAAAAGAAATATATATATACACTATTTTACCTTCAGTATTATCTAAGGATAAATGTTTTATTGTTATAAATCTTTGTTCTGCTTTCTTCACTGTTGCTTTAGATCCAGGTAATCAATATCTGCTTCACTTTTTACAACAATTCAACAATTTATTTGAACAGTGAAGCCACAGAAGTTTACTGAGACACCCCTTGCTTTTTCACAGATCATTAACCAGGGCAATAAGGAATCCTTAATTTCTCTGTGATTCTGTCCTTAAGCAATGTGTGGCTGAACTTTTTCTGTACTCTAAAGATAGTGACCATTAAGATTTGCTATTTTAGCTCAAAATACTTTCCAATGAAAATGTATAATTTTGTCAGAATGAATATGTTATATGGGTCATAATTAATCCTTGCTGCACTCTGAATATTTTGACCTCCCAGAATTCCTATGTTGAAATCCTAATCCCCAAAGCTGATTGTATTAATCGGGGTCTTTGTGCAATGATTAGGTCATGAAGGTGGAGCCCTCATGAATGCGATTAGTGCTTTTATAAAAGAAACCCCACAGAGTTCCCTGTCCTTACATCATGTGAGGATACAATGAGAAGTCTGTATCCCAGAAGAGAGCCCTCACCAGACCATGAAGTTACCCTTATCTCAGACTTCCAGTATCCAAAACTCTAAGCAATAAATTTCTGTTATTTATAAGCCATCCACTCTGTGGTATTTTGTTATATAGGACCCTAAACTAAGACAATCTTAAAGAGTTAAGTATCTCCATCCTGATAGAGTATAAATCACTCAAAATAATAAGCAAGTAAGAGGTTTTCTAGTTCTCATTGGCTATTGTGGGCAATAGTTTTCCAATTTTTATATAATCACCAAATATGAATAATAGTACAGTTCTTGGTGATTGAATCTCCTCTTGGAACCTAAATAGGAATGGTAGTTTGCAGCTTAAAATTAGGTTTCCAACAACTGCTCACTCTAGATCTTCTTAATTATCATAAATTTTTACACCCATTCATACATGAAAGATCTGGACAAACTCTGAATATTCTGACTCAGCTTCAAAGGAATATTGATATACCAGTTTCTTACTTCAGCTTTTCTTTAGACCTAGGGGGAAAATTCTACTCACCTTGTCTAAGGGCTAGAATAGCATCAGACAAATAAGTGAAAGTGTCTACTGAGAATTTTAAGATGCCTCTTCAACACTACAGCCCATTAAGCAATACAATCCTTGTTGCTTACTGGAAATTTACTACATTTTTCAGTATGAAGCCTTATCTCTTATGAATTTTATCATTTTATTCTTCACACAATTAAATAGGAAGTATGCAAGCAGGATAGGCCTTAACAGATTTCAATTCATTCTTAGAATATGAACTTTAAAGCATAGTAAAATTTGTTCATATGGAGGAACCAATCATTTTCACCACAGACTTTCAACTGAAAAGAGAGTTACTAGATACACAGGTAACAAGTAGGCCTTTGGAGGAGTCCATTATTTTGAGATGTTGTGGAAACAAGAATTTTTTAAGCCTCAGCAGGAAACAAATTGAAAATGGTCAACATATTAAAGAACTGTTAAATGTTCTAATATCTTCTAAGATGGTGGCTGTCATAAAAGCCCATTCAAGAAGAGATAACATGGAGGCATGAGGAAATGCCCTGATTAATCATTCAACAATTTAGCAACTCCTAATATGGCCTCGGATACCATGATACTTCAAGAAGTCAGATCTTTGAAGAGTTTCAAAGAAGCTATTAAAAATACTAAAAGTAATTTAAAATAGTCTAAACAAAAATTAAAATAGTCACATTAAATATTTAAAAATACTTCTTGGAATATGAAGAGTTTGGGGAAATATTTTGGTCATCAATTTTATGGGAATAATCTCTGACAGTTTTATGAAAGCTATTTGTTTGTGTCAAGAGAATCTCAAATAAAACCTAGCAGAGTTTTCATGAAATAACTGAATAAAGCAAGAATAGTCTACTATTATCTAAATTGATGGGGAAATTTTACAAATATTGCTCAGAGTGTCTCTGTTCCTGTAATATTGTGAGTTGTAATAAGAAATATATATTTGGTCTTTGTCCTCTTTTCTGGCACAGAGCTTCTAAAATCTTTGGAAATTCCTAAATGATAAGAGCTTGAAATGTGTCTTAATAATCATAACATATTCCTTTCAATATTTCCAGAGTATGTATGTTAATGAGGTGACTTTTGGAAAGTACCTAAGGATGGGGGCTGATTTCCAGGGGAAATAACCATGTGATTAGAGGGCTGGAACATTTAGTTTCACCCCCTGACCTGGATGTCAGATCCAAGGAGAGGAGAGGTCCTGGAGGTTGAATCAGTCATCAAGGAATGATGCAATTAATCATGCCTGTGTGATGAGGCCTCCACAAAAACCCAATGGACAGGGCTTGGAGAGTTTCCAGGTTGATAAACCAGAATACATCCATATGCCAGACCCCAATCTTCACTGGGACAAAGATACTTTGGTCAGGACCTTGCCATGTATATCTCTTCATCTGGCTGTTCATTCATGTCCTTTGTAGTTTACTGGTAATCTAGTGGGTAAACAGGTTTCCTGAGTTTGTGAACCACTCTAGTAAATTAATCAAATCTCAGGAGGGGGTTATGGGAAACTCCAATTTGCAGCCAGTTGGCCAGAAGCGCAGGTAACAATGTGGACTTGTGACTGACATATGAATCAGTGCAGTCTTGTGGGACTGAGCCTTCAACTTGTGGTATCTATTGCTGCCTCCAGGTAGTGTCAGAATTGAGTTTAGTTTGATACCTAGTTAGCCTGAGCAGAACTGAGTTGATTGCTTGGTATTGTGGAAAGTTCCCACACATTGAAATTTCACAGCTCACCTGTCACCAGCATAACTTTGATAAAACTAAGAAAGTGGGAAGCTAAAAAGAACCCAAACCTCGGATGCATCTGTGACTCCTCCATAGTACTTTTTCTATGGGTCCTGATTGTTGTTGTCTTATTCTCAGAGTGGACTGAAGCTTTTCCTGCTAGAGAGATGCAGCTCTGACATTAGGAGGGGAAAACAAAACAAAACGAAACAAAACAAAAAACTTTATATTTTGTTTCTGTGAGGAATTCCAACCTCCATTAATGCAGCCACCCATTTTTGTTGGCACAAGCAACATCTGCTTACCTCATAACCCATCGACTTCACTCTCAGGCATTTATGCCAGAGAAATGACTATTTTCATACAAAAGTCACATGCATGCATGTATGTCCATAGCAGCTTTGTCTGTTACAGCCCCAAATTGGAAATAGGGTCAACTTCCTTCAATAGGAGAAAAGTAAGACAAACTGGTCCATCCGTTCCATGGAATACTGCTCAGCAATAAAATGGACTGAACTGTTGATACACACGATGACTTGGATGGATCTCAAGGGAATTATTCTGAGTGAAAAATGCCAACATTAAAAAGTTACACACTGTATGTTTGTATTTGTGTTTAATTCTTGAAATGACAAAATTATAAACTTGGTAAATAGTTTACTGATTATCACAGATTAGGGAGATGGAAGGGGAGGAAGGTAGCTGTGATGGTAAAATGGATGCTTAGACATACCTGTGGTGGAATTCTTCTGTGTCTCAACTGTGTTGGCAGTCACATGGATCTATATACACACAAATGAGTGCCTATAAAAACAGTGAAACTTGAAAAAATTTGAAGGTAAATTGATATTATCAATTTCTTATTTGTGATATTGCACTATAGTTACTCAAGATGTCACCACTGGGAGAAATTGAGTGAAAGGCAAATAGGATCTCTCTGTATTAAGTGTTACAAAAAATACCTGTGAACCTACATTTATTTCAAAATTAAAAAAAAAAAGTTGTATTAAATATCAAATCAAGGATTTGATTGACATCAAGCATTAAGTCCTCTGAATGAGTAAAGCTGTTCCAGAAAGAAGACTAACCAGATTGTGACATTTCTTAGGCATCACCGATGTTATCCAAAGTCATCCCTAACTACTGGAGAATCTAGGGAGGAGAACATTTTTATCGATCATATTGATGCTCTCCAAAAAAAAAAAATGTTTAACTTAAGGAATAAGGTGAAAATCTATCCTACAATTCTCATTAGAAACACTAAATTTGATAAATCAATCCTATAGTTTATCTATGAATAAAGTCTATCAAAGTGAAATCAATTAAAGAAAAAAACTAGAGTTCACTAAAGAAAGCAATAGAATTCTAATTTCATTCATCAGTGATTGCATGCTACCAATTTGTATGAGCTTTAGTGACATAAAACCCAGTACACCTCATCTCACCTGACAAATGTATATCTAATACGTATAATGTGCCTACACTTTTACTTGCAATCAACCGAATGGAAACTTGGAGAAAAAGGCTATATGGTGGTGAAGATTAAAGAATAAAATATTTTAACTTGATATTTTAGATATGTAAACTTTACTTTATAAAGAAATCTCTCCTATAAACTTCAGAAAAGATTATAATTAAGAAATACTGGGGCTTCCTTAGTGGCACAGTGGTTGAGAATCTGCCGGCCAATGCAAGGGACACGGGTTCAAGCCCTGGTTTGGGAAGATCCCACATGCCATGGAGCAACTAGGCCCATGAGCCACAACTACTGAGCTCGTGCTCTGCAACAAGAGAGGCTGTGATAGTCAGAGGCCCGCACATCACGATGAAGAGTGACCCTCACTTGCCACAACTAGAGAAAACCCTCACACAGAAACGGAGACCCAACACAGCCAAAATTAAATAAATAAATAAATACTTTAAAAACATACTAGTAAACATTTATTCTCTCAACAATAGAGAAATAAAGAAAAATGAACAATCAATTTAGAAATTGGGCAAAAAAGGATGAAGAGACATTTCACCAAAGAGAATATAGAGATGGCAAATAAACACATGAATGTGCTTCATAATCATTAGCTATTAGGGAATTCCACATTAAAACCACAGTGAGATATCACAACATACCTAATGAGAGTGGCTTATACATAAAATATTTTGGTGAAACAGCAAAATGTTGGTAAGAATGCTAAGAAAATGGACCACTCATATGGTGGTGATGAGAATATAAAATGGCACAGCCATACTGAAAAAAGTATAAGGCAATTTCTTACAAAGTAAACATGCATCCCGGAAATTGCACCCTTGGACATTTATCCCAGTGAAATGAAAACATTTGCACAAAAACCTATGCACAATGTTCATCACACATTTATGTTTGGTAGCCTCAAACTGGGAACAGCTCACACAGCCTACAACAGAAGGAATAATTTTTATAAACATAGAAACTTAGATGTCTCTCAAGGGAATTATACCCAATGGGAAAAAATCATTCTCAAAAATGCTTCTGTATGATTTCATACATATATAACAGCCTTTAAATGACAGCAGTATAGATACGGACAAGAGATTACTGGTTTGCAGGAAGTAGGTGTAGAGAGGGACTGAGATGCCTGTGGCATGAGACTAGAGATCCTTTTGGCAATGGAAACCTTTTGTATCTTCAATTTTGATGGTGGCCAAGAGAATCTGCATATTTGATAAAATTGTGCACACCTGAGTGCTTGTAAAATTGGTAAAATAAGAATAACGTAGCTGGAGTGTATCAATATCAATTTCCTGGATGTAATGTTGTATTATAGTATGCAAGATGTAAACTCTAGGAGAAACTGGGTGAAGATCATGTGGAATATCTCAATATAATTCCTATAATTGCATGTGAATCTGTAATAATTTCAAAATAAAAACTAAAAAGTAAAAAACTCTCTATTTAGAAAAATCCTTAGTATTGCCTTCTCAGATTGACTCAGTTGTGAATTGGGGTGTCCTGGGTTGGGAAAGCAAAATTATAGAAGAATAGGACTGCAGTCTCTGAGGTGAGCTCTCTGTCTGTTTCTTTGCTTAATAATATTAAAGCTACCAGTATTTTTTTTTAATGTTTATCTCATTCTTCCAACTCATTCATATAATTAATGACTCCATTATAACTCATAATTGTACAATGAAAAAGAAGATATTCAAAGTTCAGTGACTATCTACACCATGAAAAGAGTGAAGGGCATAATAATTTACTACACAATTATATATCAATATCTATATTAATCTATCTAAAATTTTATTACCTCTTTATTGGGGTAATCAAGAGTTACCTTAGAGGCTTAGTAAATATAATAAGATAAAATCTCATAAATGGTTAAGAAATGCAGGGAACATAGCACACACTTGATCAATGATGTATTACTATCTTAATTATTGGAATCATCTTCCCCCAAACAGTTTATATTTCTTGTTCTTCCTACATTTTGAATACAGTACACGTGGAATAGATATATGACAGATAATAGATACATGATAGATAGATTAGATAAATATAGATTGCCAAAGATGTCTTAGTTTTTCAATGGCTAAAATCAAATTTAAAATAAACAAAATACATGACATTTCAGGAAAATTAATTAAGCTTCTTGGGCCTCAGTTTCTTCACTTTTAAAATGGATATAAAACAGCAATTATCTCTGAAGTAGTTTGTGATCATTTAAAATAAGACTGACTGTAATTAGCATGACCTGAGCATGAGGCTAAATAAAATGAGCCATTTTATTATTAATACAATTAACACACAAAAGAAATTTGCTAAATATCACAACTATTCTTTTATTAAAAATGGACCATTTCCTATTTCACATTCTGCAAAGACATTTATAGGGATTCTGCACACCTGGATTTTACAGTTTGGGTTCCCAGATTTGTTGGCATTCATGACAACTTCAAAAATAGGAGAAGCCAGGAGTAATCCAAATTAAAAGTACCCTTGAACTACACAGAAGGATTCTGCACAATTTCAAGAGTTGCTTATGTATTAATTTGTAGGCATTATATCTTCTGACTCATAATAATTCAGAACCACAGATTAAAAATTCTAATTAAAGGAAAAATGAGTCTGTCTCTTTGGATTGAAAGCAAATATAATGAAAAGTTGCAAATACTAAATGATATCAGTGTTTAGGAATGACTGAGTGATTTTATTATAGTATCTGCTCAGTTGTTATGTTTTTTCAGTGCCAAGATATAATAACTGGATATTAACAATAAATAATTATTTATTTGAAAAATCTACTACATCCATAAGTAGATAATGGAGAGGATAATGCAGAGTAGTGATTCTCAAACTTTACTGCATACTGGAATTACTTATTTAGCTTTCAAAACTCCTCAGGCCTTTTCACATCCCATACCAATTAAATTTGATTTTCTTGGAGTGAGATCAGGCATCACTATTTTTCAAACCTGAAAGGTGGCTCTAATATGCAGTAATGTTTTAGGACCAGTGATACAGAGAACACTTTTCAAATTGATTTTTACCTCCAGAATAGCGAGAAATCAGCTTATTATTCAAATTAATCAGAAAAGAAAATTGGATGTCAATTTCTCCTTATTTAACAACAAAGGAGTGACATCATACTAGAAATTCAAGACAAGAGTTGTAGCCAGGAGTGACCAGTAATTGAAAAATTCAATAAAGCATTAAATGTAATTAATTTCCAAGCTGAGGAGCTTAAGACTCTAGATTGGAAAGTGTTATATATGCCAGAGGCTGATATAATTCAATTTTAGTGCCTTTGGGGTTCTGAACTTGTCAGAAGCAGGGTTGTCCAGAGTACTTTTATAGAAAGAAAGAACTATTTTAATTATTACAAACTTGTTCATTCTTTGACTTCTTATTGCTGCTATATAGGATCAGTGCAACAAAAGGATCTGTGAATTTAGATAATTCTTCCTCAAGATATTCATGAGTAAAGGGGAAAAAGTAATTCTTCTACTGAAAGACAAGAACAACACATTTTTTTCAGATGTGGATAACAAAGAACAAACAGAAACAATTCCTCAAAATTTATTTTCAAACCAAATTTTAATATTGTTCTATTGTTTTGTTCACTTTTATCACTGAAGTTTTCTTTCATGTGTTTTTGTTTAAAAATCCTGTTTATTAGGACATGTAGCCAACACTTAAAAACATGCATGCATATTAGATTAAGAGAAAAACAAAAAACAAACAAAAAAACCCACCAGCCACCTAGTTTGAGAAACAGATTTTGCTCAGTCTCTTCACTGACTCTTGTATTACATTCTGCTATCACTATCCCTTTTCATCTCTTCAGTGATAAACACTCCCCTGAAATCTGTGATAACCATTTCCTTGATTTTATTATAGATAACCACTACTTTACAACTTTGTGTAAATGAACTATAGTGTGTCTGTATTATTTTGTGACTGGTGTGCTCTGCTCAGTGTGGTCCTTATGATATTTATGCATTGGTGCTTTTAATGGTAGTTCATCTATTTGCTCTCCTGTATTTCATTGTACAAACAAAGCAAAATTTATTATCCAATTTTAATATTAATGAATATATTCCCATTGTTTTTTCATTATGAAAACTCCTACTTTATATCATACACTGACACACACAAATAATTAGAGATGGATCATAAACCTAAAGGTAAAAGATAAAAATATAATTCATCTAGAAGCAGATGTAGGATGACGTCTTAATGACCTGGAGGGAGAAATATACTTACTAAATAAGATATGAGCCATAGACTATCAGATGTACTAAAAATAAGTTAATAATAAAAGGAGAGCTGAGCATTAAAAACTCACTGATAAATTAAGTTGATTAATTAAACTACATTAAAGTTAATAATATTTATTTATCAAAGGACACCATAAAGACTTCCACTTTGGGCCAAGAGGGAGTAACAGGGACAGAATTGACCCTACTTCCTGATTTAAAAAAACTACAATACTGGACAAAATATTTTATGTCTTGATCCAAGTGAAGATAACAGATTGATAGGTAGATAGATAGATATACACACATATCCAATAAAGCTGAGTTATATTCATCTAAAAATATTCTTAATTTTTCATCATTAAGTGTCATTTTGCTGTAGTATTGAAAGGAAAGCCTGTTTCTTCTACTCACGACACTTCTTACACCAAGTGTGTGTGGGTTTTTCCTACATTGAACAATTCTCTAATTCCTTGACAGCAATTAGTTGTTCTACAATTCAATTCTGATACTAACTACTTGGAGTTTTAACAGTGCAGATTCCACATGTTAAGAGCTCAATCCCACAAAAGTGCCCCTGACTTCAGACCCCAATCACAAGTAGTGAGCTCCTGGGATATCCATGCTTTTGTTCAACTTGGCTATGAACCAGAGGTTCCCATGACCTCCTCCTCAGGCTTCATACTTTGCCACATTGGCTTATAGAACTCAGGGAAACACATTTACTGGTTTGTTATGAAGGATATAATAAATGATACAGATGAACAGTCAGATGAAGAGGTACATAAGGTAGTGTCTGGAAGGGTCCCAAGTGCAGGAGTTTTTCTTCCCCACCTTCCTGCCGTTTTGATACACTCACCAGTCTGGATGCTCTTCAAACCCTATTGTTTAGGTGGTTGATCTTGGGTGGCCTCCGCTGCAATGCCTTGAAGCAGGGTTTAAGTTCCTGGACAGTGATTGAGGTCAGGTCACGGTGGTGCGAACACCAAATCCTAGCTGTTAGACCAGTGGTGAGTGACAAGTCCCTGGCCCTAGGGCTTAGCAGAAAAAGAGTTCCCTCAAAGACAGAAAGTAGTGAGATAAGTTAAGTATTTTTTGAGAAAAAAGAGTACGTGTGGATACACACATGGGCAGACTCAGAGTCACGCTGTCATGGCAGTTTAAATCACTTTTATGGGGCATTTCTTCCATGTTCCCTTTGGCCAGTCATTTTGATTTGCCTGGTTCAAACTCCATATTTGGTGTATCTCAGGATTTCCCATGTGTGCTTGCACATGTCTTAGCCAAGGTGGATTCTACTGAAGAGGTCTATGGATAAGTGAGCATTAGTTGGCATCACTCACAATTTGACCTCCAAGGAGCCTTTCTGGGCATGTGTAGTAAGGGAGGTCTCCTAACTTCAAGAATGAGGAATAGGTGATCTCTTATCTTCTATCTGGGCAGGGCCCAGCCTTCTCTCTCAATTGTCCTATCATTCTCATCTTGGGAGTATCAGTCCACAAGGAACAAACTCAAACCGTTTGCCCTGGGACCCATCTTTTTCCTGCCTCAGGGTTTATGGAGGCTTCATCATGCAGGCATGATCAATTGTTAACTCAGTCTCCATCCCTCTTCCCCTCCCTGGAGGATGGAGCGTCTGGCTAAATGATACAGGCTTATAATCATGGCTCAGTCTTTCTGGTGACCAGCCCTTATCCTGAAGCGATCCAGAAGCCCATCAGAAGTCACTTCGTTGGTATAAAAGTTGCTCCCATTACTCAAGAAATTCCAAGAGATTTAGAAGTCCTGTGTCAAGAACTGGAGTCAAAGACCAGATATTAGAACAGAAGGTCCTCCAGGCTCCCCTATCACTCAGGAAATTACAAGTGGTTTAAGGGCTCTGTGTCAGGAATAAAGTACAGAAAGCAATTATATATTTCCTATTATTTCACAGTTTTATTTGTGGAGGGAGCTAATCTTTATACAATCTTAAAAGTTGTCTTTCTTTCTTAGTTAGCTGAGTTTTTATCATTGTGAGATGTTGTGTTTTCCTAAGTGTTTCTTCTGCCTTATTCATAATGATGCTGAAAGTGCAGCCTCTGTGCTCTGGTGCCTAATTTAATCTTGAAGACAAGAGTTTTGGTTGAAGTAGAAAAGAATAGGTTTATTTCTTTGCCAGGCAAAGGGGGACTCAGTGGGCTCCTGCCCAAAAAAACTATGTGTCCCAACCCGAGAAGATTTGATGAGGAATTTTATAGCAATAGTTCAAGGGTGGGGTTACTGACAAGATTAGGTTTGTATTAAAGGTCTGCATTTTTGTTGTTGTTGTCGTTGTTGTGTTGAGTCTTGATACATGTGGACTGCATGTGGACTTCCTCTAGTTGAAGCGAGCAGTGGCTACTCTTTGTTGTGGTGCGTGGGCTTCTCATTGTGGTGGCTTCTCTTTGTTGCATGAGGGCTTTAGTAGTTGTGGCTTGTGGGCTCTAGAATGCAGGCTCAGTAGTTGTGGTGCACGAGCTTAGTTGCTCCAAGGCTTGTGAGATCTTCCCGGACCAGGGCTCTAACCCATGTCTCCTGCATTGGCAGGCGGATTCTTAACCACTGTGCCAACAGGGAAGCCCCCAGGTGTGCACTCCTTTAATCTGGTCTCAGGTAATCTTCTTGATGAACTTCTCTGATTCCTTTAATGTTGTCAAAGAGGGTGGTCTTTCTCTGGTATGAACAATGTCTTTAAAGAGCTTTAAGACATTGTTATGCATATCCCTTAAGGTGGAACCAAGACCTTGCCCCAAGGCTGCACTATTTGTTTTTGCCTGCCCCTCCCTTTTCTTTGTATCCTTTCCATTCCTGGATAAGCAACTGTTGGAACCTGCCCTTTGGAACTCAGGGAAAGTTTTGCAGCCTGGAGTCAAGAAATGGGGAACAGAAGTCTTCTGTGCCCAGGATCCCCAGAGGGTCCTGCTCGGTTTCAGGTTTCAGTAATATCATACCTACTAGTGTGATAAATTATATCAATTGGCTTTCAAATATTAAACCGAGTGTGCAATCTTGCAAATCTAATTTGGTCTTGATGTTTTATGATTTAATACACTATGAAATCTGGTTGATTGATAATACTTTATTCAGGATTTTCTTCTCCATGTTCATTCATGTGATCAGATTGTTTTCTGTTTTATGCCTTTGTGGACTTTGATATCAAGATTATACAAGCTTCACAAAATGAGTAAGAAAATGTTCCACTTTTTTCTCAAAACTGAAAAATATTTTGGAAGTTTTAAATTATTTGTACCTTGAATGTTTTAGAGAATTGCCCATTAAAAAGAGCTTCCTAAATTTCATAAATTATTATCACTTATTTTCAAAATACAGAACTAGTAAAGACCTTCAATTTTTACTATGTTTTTTCTTAAGATGCACAGGGGTGCATCACAGGAGCCATTTAACTTCTCAATTTCTTCTATTATAACCCACTGTTTGGTATTTTTTGTCCTTATTACAAGTTAGTGCCTAACCACTCCCATATAGTGACTGATGTGACAACTCTAAAATTTGCAAGAAAGGTTGATTTATCAGAGCCTTGTGGAAATGGAAGCCTGGGGTAGAGCAAGGGTTTGTACAATGTGCCTTGAGATTCTCACTGAGCTGAAGCCATGAGAGTTTCCTTATAGAATGGGAAGAATTCATCTTTTTTACTCTGCATCAATGCAACTATAACCCATCTCTGACTCTCAGAGGCTTTATATAAGCTTATTGCTAAACTTTTCTGAGAAGATCTCTCTTCATAGGGCTAACCTGAGGATCAGGCCCCTGGGGGAGCCTACACTGCCTACCCACCACTCCTATTTTCATTAAGATACTAATTAACACAAACTAAGCAGTATAGACACAAACATTCTACAGTCAAAAACTCTCATCCAAATAAATTTCCAACAGGGGCCTATCCATGAGCTAACATAAGTCTAAATTCCACCTTACACTCTAAATTTCATCCTCCTGCATAATACATATGGTATATAAGAAGCACATCATTAAGTGACTGGCCCAACAAGGGACTCAATCAATGTGTGTTGACACTGATATCATAAATATCACTAAGGACTTTGGGACAAAAACTGAAAATTTGAAAGTCTATGAAATATTTTTTTTTCATTTAGTACTTATAGTTGAAATGGTTTGGGAATATAAAAAACAAATGGAATTTCAAGTAGGTTTGTCCAAATAGACCACAGCAGAGGATATTTGAAATTTCTATTCAATCATCCCCATTCTTCAGGATATCAATTAAAACAATTTTAATCTTTTTAATGTCAGTACTGCTCTACTGTTTATTTACATAGGTTCAAATATCACAAATTCATTGGAAAGGAACCATTTTGTAAAAAATTAAGTCAGACTGAGAGAGTTTGGAATTGATTAAGTCATTAATGATAAGATCAGTATTTGGAACATAGCTCTACTAGGGCCAAAGTTTTGAGTCTGATCCCCACAAGAGCTCATTAGCTTCACACACAGAAAACCCTGGTCCTGAAGTTTCAGATTGGACCAGTGACCTTACACAGCCTTGATGGTACATGTTTGCCACCAGGAATGAGGACAAGGCTGGGAGAGGTCAGTCTACTCCAAACCACTTTAGGAAAAGTAATTTGCTGCATTTGGTTTACTGGTAGCAATGGAACTTGTTATTTTGTTGTTGTTGTTGTTTTTGTTTGTTTGTTTTTAATATTAAAAAGGTGGAATTTGTAGGTCCCTATCTTTTACTTATAGAAGGAAAGACTGTCATTGGATTCGTCTGTCTTTATAGATAGCAGGGTTTGCTGATTTTGATGAAGATTTAAAATAACGTTTTGGAGTTCACCTCTAATTGTTTGCCTTTGATGACAAAGTTTTAGAAATATTTATCTTTATTTTTAGAATAAATGACAATATAGGCTGTTGGAATAGATTAGTGACCTAAAACTAAAATAACAAAAAGAAGACTGATTTCTGTATAAAAGGAAAATAAGAATACCTTCAATTGAGCACATGCAGTTCTTGATTTTTAACTGATAGCTTCTGTTCCAAAGACATGGACACAGCTCTGCACCATCTGCAATGCCTTAGGGAGCCCCTCATTTCAATTCTTATTTGTGACCCGTGTCTGAAATGTGAAGGAACTGGCAAAGTTTCCTGTGGAGAGCATGTGTAAGCCATGAACTTTACAAGGGCAGTTGTCCAAATACATGAATATTTAAATAGAGTTAGAGGCATATGGTCAGTGATGACCTTGCACTCTACCCAGTTCCACGTATTCATTTCTGTCTTGTTATATTGATCAGCATCTCCTGAACTAAGCTCTGAGGGTAATTTCCAGGGAATCCTCTGCTCCAGCTTCTCCAGCTGATGGTTTCCCCCAAAGGCTGAATATTCTTTTTTTTTTTTTTTCTGAGTCAGGGGAGACTTTCACTGAACCCAGTTTCTTAAAGCTGGGTCAAATATCTGATAATCTTAATGTTTTTGTGACCTTGATATCTTCATGCAGATTAAAGGCAGATGGTGGGACTGGCATATCACACAACAGGTCACAGCAATCTGAGCTACTTGTCCTCCTCCTCTTTTAATTGCTTGAATCATAATCTGAAATTGCAGGATGTTTCTGTTTGCTTGTTCACTTTCTCTTCCATCATTGAAATGCAAGTTCCATAAGGGTGAGGGCTTGTCTCATTGATCCATCTGCTCTGCTCCTGGAACACTGCCTGGCATTCATTAGGCACTCAATAAATTTGTACTGAAAGGATAAATGACTTGGAAAAGTGATACATCTTCTGGGTTTGACATTTTCTTTCACATCCCTGGTTTATACATGAGAGAGTTTCCTCATGCTGAGCCCTAGAATGTTCTCAGATCCCATATCCCTGGAGGTTCGTACAACAACATGGTCCTAATGAATAGGTCTGTGTCTATCACAATCTGTAAAAAAAAAAAAAAAAAAAAAAAAATCACTACAATAGATTTATAAAATACTTTTGCTAAAATTTAATTAGATAATTAAAGGCAATTATCTGGACAAAAAACTCAATGACGATGATGAATTCATAAATATGGAAACCAAGAATGAAAAGTTAAGTGTGGATGCTCATCATATGACTTACAAGTGGCTCTCTGTTTTTTAGAGTTATCAAATTTATCAGCATGAAGTTCTTTCACAATATTTCTTTGTTCTTAATTTTACATAATTGTATATTTTGGAATAATTTTAGATTTAGAAAAGTGTTGCAGAGACAATACATAGAGTTTCTATATATCCCTCATACAGTCTCCCCCATCACGCCAATTACCTTATACTTTCTGGTATTATTGTGGCAGATTTGTCAAAACTAAGAAACTAACATTGGTACATGACTATTCATTAAACTCTAAACATTATTTGGATTTCACTAGATTTCCATTCGTGGTCTTTTTCTATTCCATAATCCAACGTAGAACAACACAATGCATTTAGTTGGATTTGGTCTCTTATGGTGTGTGACAGTTTCACAGCCTTTCCTTATATTTCAGGACCTTAATATTCTTGAAGAGAACTTGCAAGGTATCCTGTAGAATGTCTCTCAGTCTGGGTTTGCTTCTTGTATCCTCATGATCAGACTGGTATGTTCGGTTTGGGAAAGAATACAACATGGATTAAATACCCTTCTCATTGCATTGTATCAGAGGGTACATAATACATATATGACATCACACATGATGTTAACTTTTGTCACTTGGTTAACTTGGTGCTTGGAAGCTTTCTCCACAATAAAGTTCCTATTTGTCCCTTTCCATACTGTATTATTTTAAAGAGAGTCACTAAGTCTAGCCTAGCCTCAAGGGAGAGACTAGGAATTAAGCTAATGGGCTTATTTTTAATCATTATTATTTTACTATGGATTAACAAAAGAAATAATAATATGGGGAAAAGAGACCTGGGTGATAACTAAAAATCTTTTTAGTAGCTAATAAATAAAATTCAACTTGAACTATCCAAAGAAAACTAAGGGAGCCTATATAAAGAGTCACGCACCTCAAGAAGTTCAAAGCTGCAGCTGGGTGGCAGGGCCAAGTGGAAACAAATTGGGTTGGCTCCTTGCTGTTTTGACATTATTTACTGCTGATTCTCCCTGCAGGTAATCTTTATTCTCCTACATGGGAATTATCCATAGGGCTGGAAAAACAGCTATGCATATTTTCTGTGTGCTTCAAATTTAATAATTTCCCTGATTGACAGAAATTAAAGGAGACATTATCTTTGACTTCACGTTTCACAATCCCAGGGAAGGGGTCCAATTTTCTTAGCTGGAGGCAGTGGTTTGATTGACTGAGATTCAGTGAGTTGTTAAATGTGGGGCAATTTACAGAATCTACTGCACAAAATCTGGAAGAAGGTAGAAGCTATCATGGATAGGGTGACCAAAGGAATGTTTCCTTATAGGGACATTTAGAAGAGAGTGATGCTGCCATAGAAGGGATGGGTGAGCAAAGTTTGCCAGGCTGATGAATTAACAGCTGTTTACCCCATAATTGTATCTGAGTCCAAGTAGAGGCTGTGAAGTGTAGTCTTTAGCATGGAGGTTAGGGATCATGTGCTCATGTAGCCTAAGGGCTGGTCTCTTGCAAAATGTGTGTCTCACAGTAATATCTACAAATATATAATCAGTCCAGAAATGTCTCCTACATTGTGAGAAATGATTTTTTTTGTTAATTGTATAAAACATGATAAGTTGGGGGAAGATGATTTAGATCAACTGCTTTGTGATTCATTAAAAACACTCCATAATAACTAGTATATAATGCCCACCCAGTGCAGCCAGCAATGAATTAGAGAAAAGTCTATAAATTCTAAAAATATTTGAAAATGAGTAAAGATATAACAATTTTGTATGCATCATGTCACCATTATACCTATGGCATAATTAAAATATAGAAGATTTCAACATTCTTAAATATGTATGATTACTAAATACTTGGTAAACTTACGTAGAAATAGTATGTAATTTTTCCTAAGTGAAAATTGACTATTATGAAAATTGGACATTTAACAAACCAAAATAAAATTTAAAAAAATTATATGGCTACAAATGCATGTTAAAAACTCAACAACAGGGCTTCCCTGGTGGCGCAGTGGTTGAGAGTCCGCCTGCCGATGCAGGGGACATGGATTCGTGCCCTGGTCCGGGAAGATCCCACATGCCACGGAGCGGCTAGGACCATGAGCCATGGCCGCTGAGCCTGCGCGTCTGGAGCCTGTGCTCTGCAATGGGAGAGGCCACAACAGTGAGAGGCCCATGTACCACAAAACAAACAAACAAACCAACAAACAAAAAAAGAACAACCTCAACAGTATAACCACCATAACAATTATTAATCAATTATATATTATACAATTAACATTTAAATTAAAAACATTTAAATATAATATTAAGCATTAAGTAAATGACATTCATTAATGACTGTTAATTAATCATCAATTAATACTTAAAGACAAGACATGTTTATCCAGTATTATAGTTAGAATGACCATCTAAATGACCACTGGAAGCAAGGAACCAAGAATAAAATAGTGTACATAAGAGTAACATGCTAGACAGTAATATGATGGCCTCACTAGCTGTCAATTTCTAAACAATAAAATCTGAAAAGTTTTGAGAATGAGTCAGAGTTAAATATGTTTCTTAAGGAGAAAAAAATAGTTTAGTACTTCTAAGCAAAGGAACAACTTAGTTTAAAGAAGTATTAAAGTGAAATTCATGAGGGAATAAAAATACATTAGAAAAATGGAAACAGTGAAGTTTATTAAAAAAGTAAGAACAAGATCTCTGAAAGTATAGTCAAATAGATAAGACATTGTGAACATGATAATAAAAAAGAATAACCATAATAAACAAATAGATAAAATGAGTATAAAAATACTCCTAGTGAAGCTAAAATATGAAACAAGATTAAAAATTAATTATGAAAACTTCTATTTATAGTGTAAGATATAAAATAATGTAAATCTAACAATACATTTTAAAGTTTGAGGAATGTTTTTAAATATTTATCAAGACGTAGTATTAGCTTATAGGTAAGCTATTTAAAAATTTCAAATTAAAAAAAATCCTAAACATGCCAAACCAAAGCCTCTATTTCATTATACAAGTTAAATATAGTTTTGATTCTATATTCTAATGAACATTCCAGAAAAAGAAAACCATTTGTCAGAAGAATAACAAAGAAGAATATTAAAAACAAAACAAAACAAAAACCTAATATAAAGCACTTAAGTTAATAAATGAGAAGCAGGCACAATTGCAGGGATGCAATGACAGAAGCCACTGTCATGGGTGGGCCTCTCTGAGCAGGAGAAGGAGGTAAATATAATGAACTTCAGTAGAGACATTCTTGTGATGCTGGGAGTACTAGTCAGAGAGGCAGCAGGGAAGATGCATTCATAGCCGGTCCACTTACACCAGATCCAGCCGGGTTAGGACATGGTTCAGCTCCACCAGCAACATCTTGGCACTGGATTCCAGTGTCCAGAGGTGGTGTTAGGTATAGTGGCCAATTCTTTCCACAGAATTGCATGGAAACAGACACAGAATTGAAAAATTTAGTCAGGCGTCTAATTTGTAATGAATTAGAACATTTAAATGCAACTCTGCTGAGAGTTTCAAAACTTTCAGATTATGTGATGTAAGCTTTTCTTTATTTTCACTCAATCTATGCCTCTTCTCTGGAGTCCTACTGTGTTTTGTTTTGTTTTGTTTTTTGAAAAATATCATTAAAATAAACAACAAGAAGAGAGCTTACAAAGCTTGATCTGGGTACACAACAAGATGCCTGGAAGGTGCAACCCTGAACACTAGTCAGTGAATTCTGTATGGTCTCTGGCTAGCATAAAAATCCATGACTATCTAATTGTCTTTTGAAAAATACATGGAGATATGACAATTTTTTCCCAGCTAAGTTATAGATTGAGTGCATTTCTAATTAAAAGTCTAATGAGATACTTTATGAAACCTGACAAAACAATTCTAAAATTCATCAATAAAATAAATGAATGAGTATTTAATATATTCTAAAATAAAAAAAATAATAATGAAGGAGTAAAGATCTTACCAGATATTAGGACCTAACATATATCAAGAAAAATTAAACTTCCATTGAAGGGCCGTAAAACTCAGAGAAAAAAATATTGAAATAATGTAAAATACAAAACAAAGATGGTATGTACAAAAAATATTGAATGAATCTTAAACTGAGCAAGCAGTTCAAAAAGCAAACAATATCCAGTGATTGTTCTTGAAATAACTGGATAACAATACAATGCAGAAATACAATACAAGACAGAACATAAATTTGTAGATTTATCTCCTCTTTCTGAAACTATATTGTTTATGAATTTAAAAGAACAAGTTATGATGTGGCTCTAGGAAGACAGTCAGAATGTAAATTATAACCAGGATGGAGATTATCTATCACCTATGTATCTATCTATGTATCTATGTGTCTATCTATCTATCTATCATCTATCTATCTATCTATCTATCCTCTATCTGTGTCTGAAAAATATCTACAATGACCAACGGTCAGTATGTCTATTAATATTTTAACTAATGGAAATAATAAAATGTAATCAGTTTCTTTGGAAGGCTTTAATACCATTTTGAAGCCATTATTAGTCTTTATATATCTGCATTATATTTAGAAAGCAATACATGTGTAGCAAAAGCAGTATATGTAGATCTAATCATAGTTTCAGGCCAAAGCTCTTCTTGTTATAAATATGCTATATTTTCACTGTACTTTACAGATATTATATTTTTTTTCTTAAAAATTACTCATTTCCTTGGGAATAGTCAAATGGAAGATTATATACAAATGCACACACAATTGTCATTTCATAATTCCTGGCACTCAAAATTTCTCTATGTGTAGCCAAAATGAAGAGATGGTTGTGAAAATTTGTGGATATGGACCTATGAAAGTGAAGCTATCCAAAAAACTCACTTAGGGTACAGAACTGTGAGAACAGTGAGATGTGAGGGTGTGAGTTGTACATCTGCTGTAGCAAGTACATGGCACAGGGCACAGGGCTCATGGCCTCCTAGTTCTACAACCCAAATGTTCAAGTCCAGATCACATAGGTCCTAGTGCCCTTCTTCTTCCATCCCTGGAGCCTCTCATCATCCAGGGAGGACTCCTGCCCCTAAACAGACTTGATGTAAGAACCTCTCCAGTCTGTTTTCTGCTTTAAATCCAACAACAACTGTGCCCATCCAGGGAGACATAGGGCTTCCCATGTTTAAAAAACTGAGTAACAGAAGTTCCTGAATGTAATTTGCTACCTCTAGACGTGTAATTTCCCTTACTTTGTACATTTGTCTTCTACCGTCTCTGTTTAATTTCAGTGTAATTTATGTCAAGCCTCACATAAATTGTGTGTGAGTCATAAACAGAATGATTTCAGGGGGTACTGGAAGGGCTGGGCCAACTGAGTATGTGTAAGATAAATGGCTTATTAGAATGAAAACATTGAAGGAGGGTAAAGGCAGAAAACTATTTTCATCCATTTCACAGGAATTTGCTTTGGCAACATGACCAGTGTTTGGGGTGATAGTGCACATGTGAAAAGAAAATATAGAAGACTCTTTTCAATTTCCAGTTACCAATTTGTAGATAATACAGGTGCACATGTTAAATTAAACCATAGGAATGTAATCAGCAACATCTAGACTGAAAAAAAACCTCTACAGTAGTGCTTCTAAATGTGGTGAAGCATCAGCTTAGTTTATGTGCTTGGTCTTAATTTCAGTCACTAAAGTATGTATAAAATCACATACTTGGATAGTCAAATGGCTGAAAATGGTTTGTAAATTCTTATTCTTTTCTACTGGTTTATATTTAAAAATTTTACATAACGAAGGGAATTCCCTGGAGGTCCAGTGGTTAGAACTCCGTGCTTTCACTGCCAAGGGCCTGGGTTCAATCCCTCGTGGGGAGCTAAGAGCCTGCAAGCCACATGGCCAATAAATAAATAAATAAATAAAATTTTACATAATGCAAGTTTTTTTGGTTTTTGTTTTGTTTTGTATTGTTTTGCGTTACGCGTGCCTCTCACTGTTGTGGCCTCTCCTGTTGCGGAGCACAGGCTCCGGACACGCAGGCTCAGTGGCCATGGCTCACGGGTCTAGCCAATCCATGGCATGTGGGATCTTCCCGGACCGGGGCACGAACCCACGTCGCCTGCATCGGCAGGCAGACTCTCAACTACTGCACCACCAAGGAAGCCCCATAATGCAAGTTTTTAAAAAGTCCACAGGGATAATGGAAAAAAAAAAACATTTTTAATTTATGCAGAATTTGAATTGTGCATGATCATAGAAAATTAATTTGTACATTAGAAAGTACAAAAAATGTTTTTCCTATAAAATATAATATTGATATTTTTTTCAAAGGAAAGGATATTAGCATATTAGTTTTAATAATATTTGTTATATGTCTTTTTAATTATGTACAATATTCTGTTGATATGTATCCAAAGAAAATATTCACGATTTTATAACCTTTCTACCTTTTTGTTGAAATGGATATGTAAACTTAAAAAAAGAATGATTACTATAAAATTATGAAGATGTTTCTATGATGTATTTTCAGTTCTTTATTTTTGATCTATTGGAAGAATATCTTGAGATAAATTCCCTTGAGTAGAATTACTGTACTGGGAAAAAGTAAATGACTTTTAAATTTGGAAATGTTTCTGTACTGTTTTCCAAAATAATCAGGATGTTTTAATGGCACTAACGGTTTAATCATTTACCTAGAATTTGGCTGGTAATGGATTTTATAACACCTTAAAAATTTTAACTAATTAAAGATTTAATTCAAAGAATATCTATTTTGAACCTTTGTGTACAAAGCAATAAGGCAGCTATGGGGAACTCCCCACATGTGCGACATCACTTACACTCTTGTTTGGCCTATACATTCTCTACCAGATCTTTACATTTTGGAATTATTCAGAATCAATCCTGGTCCCTCACTTCTCTGCTCATTGTGAAATTTCCCCAGTGCAAACTTATCTGTGCACATGGATTCTTTGGCATAGACACATGGACAATCAATTCTCATTATCCGTAGTAGTTATGTTCAATGAAGTTGCCACAAATACTGAATTAGTGAGCACTGAACCATTGCTCCCAGGGGATGCAGCATTAGGTTTCTGCAAGCCTCTGGTCACGTTATGTTAACAGATCTAAAAAGAAAAAAATATATATATTTTTTTTTTAAATGTGTTTTTCCATTTAAAGACACCTTAAATATATACTGTTGACTCATTATCATTGAACTCACAGCTCACAGCACTATAAGTCATGCCTGAAATAAGCTTATTCATCATACATATTTTCCTTGTAAAGCACATCACAGCCTTCTTGCTCTTAGGAAACTAGACAGCACTTCAACACCACACATGGAGGCCTTTTTAAACAGCAAATCCACCCAAGAAAGCACAGAATCATGGAAATGTAGAGCTAAATACACCACAAAAGTATACTTGTGTACAGTGTGAGAGCTAAAACAAGTAGGCTAATAATTGCCTTGTTCGAACTCAGCTGTGAGCATGAGCATGAGGTAACTCAATGTTTTTTGTCATTTGTGCACCTCTTCTGTGAATGATGGTGAAATCACAATACGTATTGGGTTTGGGTTCACAAGTAAATTTTAGTGAATAGGTAAATTCCCAAATTCAGAATCCATGAATAATGGGGATTGACTCTCTCTCTCTCTCTCTCTCTCTCCCTCCTTGAGAGAGAGATCAATATTGACATAGATGTAGGTATCTAATTATCTATCTTTATCTATACAGATATCTATCTTGTACTGGTATCTATCAATCTACTATTTAAGAGGAAAATATTTCTGTCCCCATTTCAGCTCATCATTTACTGAGTATTTCATGAGTGTATAATGGTTATCTAAAACTGAAATCATGGCTTTCCATCATGCATGTTTCCATTCTGAGTAACTAGCAACATCATCTATCTCACATGGCAAGGAAGTGAAATAGGGAGTCATCTCTGATACACCACAGGCTGATCCCTACTTAGAAAATGACTCCTCTAGACCAGTTGATGATATCTACTATATAATGCCAGAATCTGTCCACTCTTTCTATCACCACTGGTGACATTGAATATTACACCAAGATGGTCTCACTTAATTACCTGCAATAACCAATGGGGATCCCTCCATTTTGTTATCTATACTGATGACTGAGTAACCTTTTAATCTTTTAAAACACAAATTAGACATATCTCCTACTTCAAAGCTTCCAAAAGCTTCTCATTGATTTGTTTTGTAAGAACATTTTTCCCCTCTGGCATCACTCAGGATTTTTTTTTTTTTTTTTTTTTTTTTTGCGGTACGTGGGCCTCTCACTGTTGTGGCCTCTCCCATCGTGGAGCACAGCCTCCAGACGCGCAGGCTCAGCGGCCATGGCTCATGGGCCCAGCCGCTACACGGCATGTGGGATCTTCCCATACCAGGGCACGAACCCGTATCCCCTGCATCGGCAGGCGGACTCTCAACCACTGCGCCACCAGGGAAGCCCCCACTCAGGATTTTTTACTTATGCCACTCTCTCACTTTGTCCCAGCTTATCCTTTGCCCTCCCCATATCTTCAAGTCCATTCTCTAGTAGGTCTGCATCTTTATTCCCGTCTTACTCCTAGGTTCTCATGACCTTTTCCTTTTTCTTTCTTTCTTTTTTTTTTAGATTATATATATATATATATATATATATATATATATGTGTGTGTGTGTGTGTGTGTGTGTGTGTGTGTGTGTGTGTTAGAATATGGTATTGTTTTTCTCTTTCTGAACTTACTTCACTCTGTATGACAGACTCTAGGTTCAGCCACCTCAATACAAGTAAATCAATTTCATTTCTTTTTATGGTTGAGTAATATTCCATTGTATACATGTGCCACATCTTCTTTATCCATTCATCTGTTGATGGACACTTAAGTTGCTTCCATGTCCTGACTATTGTAAATAGAGCTGCAATGAACATTTTGCTACATGACTCTTTTTGAATTATGGTTTTCGCAGGGTATATGCCCAGTAGTGGGATTGCGATGGCAGTTCTATTTTCAGTTTTTTAAGGAACCTCTATACTGTTCTCGATAGTGGCTGTATTAATTTACATTCCCACCAAGAGTGCAAGAGGGTTCCCTTTTCTCCACACCCTATCCAGCATTTATTGTTTATAGATTTTTTGATGATGGCCATTCTGACTGGTGTGAGATGTTATCTCATTGTAGTTTTGATTTGCATTTCTCTAATGATTAATGATGTTGAGCATTCTTCCATGTGTTTGTTGGCAATCTGTATATCTTCTTTTTAGAAATGACTGTTTAGGTCTTCTGCCCATTTTTGGATTGGGTTGTTTGATTTTTTGATATTGAGCTGCATGTGCTGCTTGTATATTTTGGAGATTAATCATTTGTCAGTTGTTTAATTTGTAAACGTTTTCTCACATTCTGAGGGTTTTCTTTTCATCTTGTTTATGGTTTCCTTTGCTGTGCAAAAGCTTTTAAGTTTCATTAGGTCCCATTTATTTATTTATTTATTTATTTATTTACTTTTATTTCCATTTCTCTAGGAGGTGGGTCAAAAAGGATCTTGCTGTGATTTATGTCACAGAGTGTTCTGCCTATATTTTCCTCAAAGAGTTTGATAGTGTCTAGCCTTACATTTAGGTCTTTAATCCATTTTGAGGTTTTTTTGTGTGTGTGTATGGTGTCAGGTAGTGTTCCAATTTCATTTTTTTTACATGTAGATGTCCAGTTTTCCAAGCACCACTTACTGAATAGGTGTCTTTTCTCCACTGTATATACTTGCCTCCTTTAGTAAAGATAAGGTGACCATATGTGTGTGGGTTTATCTCTGGGCTTTCTATCCTGTTCCATTGATCTATATTTCTGTTTTTATGCCAGTATCATACTGTCTTGATTACTGTAGCTTTGTAGTATAGTCTGAAGTCTGGGAGCCTGATTCCTCCAGCTCCATGTTTCTGCCTCAAGATTGCTTTGGCTACTTAGGATCTTTTGTGTGTCCATACAAATTGTGACATTTTTTCTTCCACTTCTCTGAAAAATGCCAGGGGTAGTTTTATAGGGATTGCATTGAATCTGTAGATTGCTTTGGGTAGTAGAGTCATTTTCTCAATGTTGATTCTTCCAACCCAAGAAGATGGTATATCTCTCCATCTATTTGTATCATCTTTAATTTCTTTCAACAGTGTCTTATAATTTTCTGCATACAGGTCCTGTCTCCTCAAGTAGATCTATTCCTAGATATTTTATTCTTTTTGTTGCAATGGTAAATGGGAGTGTTTGCTTAAATTCACTTTCATATTTTTCATCACTAGTGTATAGGAATGAAAGAGATTTCTATGCATTAATTTTGTATCCTGATAATTTACCAAATTCTTTGATTAGCTCTAGTAATTTTCTCTTAGCATATGTAGGATTCTCGATGCATAGTATCATGTCATCGGCAAACAGTGACAGCTTTACTTCTTCTTTTCTGATTTGGATTCCTTTAATTTCTTTTTCTTCTCTGATTGCTGTGGCTAAAACTTCCAAAACTATGTTGAATAAGAGTGGTGAGAGTTGGCAACCTTGTCTTGTTCCTGATCTTAGTGGAACTGGTTTCAGTTATTCATCATTGAGGATGATGTTGGCTGTGCGTATATCATATATAGCCTTTATTATGTTGAGGAAAGTTCCCTCTATGCCTACTTTCTGCAGATTTCTTATCATAAATGGGTGTTGAATATTGTTGAAAGTTTTTCTGCATCTATTGAGATGATCATATGGATTTTCCTCTTCAATTCTTTAATATGGTGTATCACATTGATTGATTTGAGTATATTGAAGAATCCTTGCATTCATGGGATAAACCCTATGGGATCACGGTGTATGATCCCTTAATGTGTTGTTGGATTCTGTTTGCTAGTATTTTGGTGAGGACTTTTGTATCTATGTTCATCAGTGATTTGGCCTGTAGTTTTCTTTCTTTGTGACATCCTTGCCTGCTTTTGGTATCAAGGTGATGGTGGCCTCGTAAAATGAGTTTGGGAGTGTTCCTCCCTCTGCTATATTTTGGAAGAGTTTGAGAAGGATAGGTGTTAGCTCTTCTCTAAATGTTTGATAGAATTCACGTGTGAAGCCATCTGGTCCTGAGCTTTTGTTTGTTGGAAGATTTTTAATCACAGTTTCAATTTCAGTGCTTGTGATCGGTCTATTCATATTTTCTATTTCTTCCTGATTCAGTCTTGGCAGGTTGTGCATTTCTAAGAATTGGTCCATTTCTTCCAGGTTGTCCATTTTATTGGCATAGAGTTGCTTGTAGTAATCTCTCATGATCTTTGGTATTTCTGCAGTGTCAGTTGTTACTTCTCCTTTTTCATTTCTAATTCTATTGATTTGAGTCTTCTCCCTTTTTTTCTTGATGAGTCTGGCTAATGGTTTATCAATTTTGTTTATCTTCTCAAAGAACCAGCTTTTAGTTTTATTGATCTTTGCTATCGTTTCCTTCATTTCTTTTTCATTTATTTCTGATCTGATTTTTATGATTTCTTTCCTTCTGCTAACTTTGGGATGTTTTTGTTCTTTCTCTAATTGCTTTAGGTGCAAGGTTAGGTTGTTTATTCGAGATGTTTCCTGTTTCTTAAGGTGGGATTGTATTGCTATAGACTTCCTTCTTAGAACTGCTTTTGCTGCATCCAGGAGTTATTGGGTTTTCGTGTTCTCTATGTCATTTGTTTCTAGGTATTTTTTGATTCCCTCTTTGATTTGTTCAGTGATCTCTTGGTTATTAAGTAGTGTGTTGTTTAGTTTCCATGTGTTTGTATTTTATACAGATTTTTTCCTGTAATTGATATCTAGTCTCATAGCATTGTTGTCAGAAAAGGTTCTTGATATGACTTCAATTTTCTTAAATTTACCAAGGCTTGATTTGTGACCCAAGATATGATCTATCCTGGAGAATATTCCATGAGCACTTGTTAAGAATGTGTATTCTGTTGTTTTTGGATGGAATGTCCCATAAATATCAATCAACTCCATCTTGTTTAATGTATCATTTAAAGCTTGTGTTTCCTCATTTATTTTCATTTTGGATGATCTGTCTATTGGTGAAAATGGGGTGTTAAAGTCCCCTACTATGACTGTGTTACTGTCAGTTTCCCCTTTTATGGCTGTTAGTATTTGCCTTATGTATTGAGGTGTTCCTTTGTTGAGTCCATAAATATTTACAATTGTTATATATTCTTCTGTATTGATACGTTGATCGTTACGTAGTGTCCTTCATTGTCTCCTGTAATAGTCTTTGTTTTAAAGTCTATTTTTTCTGATATGAGAATTGCTACTCTAGCTTTCTTTTGATTTCCATTTGCATGGAAAATTTTTTTCCATCCCCTCACTTTCCGTCTGTATGTGTCCCTAGGTTTGAAGTGGGTACGTTGTTGACAGCATATATATGGGTCTTGTTTTTGTATCCATTCAGCCAATCTATGTCTTTTGGTGGGAGCATTTAATCCATTTACATTTAAGGTAATTATTGATATGTGTGTTCGTATTACCATTTTCTTAAATTTTGGGGGTTTGTTATTGTAGATCTTTTCCTTCTTTTGTGTTTCCTGCCTAGAGAAATTCCTTTAGCATTTGTTGTAAAGTTGGTTTGGTGGTGCTGAATTATCTTAGCTTTTGCTTGTCTGTAATGATTTTAATTTCTGCATCAAATCTGAATGAGATCCTTGCTGGGTAGAGTAATCTTGGTTTTAGGTTTTTCAGCTTCATCACTTTAAATATGTCCTGCCACTCCCTTCTGGCTTGCAGAGTTTCTGTTAAAAGATTAGCTTTTAATCTTATGGGGATTCCCTTGTGTATTATTTGTTGTTTTTCCCTTGCTGCTTTTAATATTTTTTCTTTGTATTTAATTTTTGATAGTTTGATTAATGTGTCTTGGCATGTTTCTCCTTAGATTTATCCTGTATGGAACACTCTGTGCTTCCTTGGACTCGATTCACTATTTCCTTTCCCATATTAGGGAAGTTTTCAACTATAATCTCTTCAAATATTTTCTCAGTCCTTTTCTTTTCCTCTTCTTCTTCTGGGACCCCTATAATTGGAATGTTGGTGTGTTTAATGTTTCCCAGTGGTCTCTGAGAGCGTCCTCAATTCTTTTCATTCTTTTTCCTTATTCTGCCCTGCTGTAGTTATTTCCACTATTTTATCTTTGAGGTCACTTATCCATTCTTCTGCCTCAGTTATTCTGCTATTGATCCCTTCTAGAGTATTTTTAATTTCATTTATTATGTTGTTCACCACTGTTTATTTGCTCTTTATTTGTTCCAGGCTCTTGTTAAACATTTCTTGTATTTTCTCCATTCTATTTCCTAGATTTTGGATCATCTTTACTATTATTCTGAATTCTTCTTCAGGTAGACTGCTTATTTCCTCTTCATTCATTTAGGTCTGGTGAGTTTTTGCTTGCTTCTTCATCTGCTGTTTGTTTCTCTGTCTTCTCATTTTGCTTAACTTACTGTGTTTGGTGTCTCCTTTTCGCAGGCTGCAGGTTCATAGTTCTTGCTGTTTGGGTGTCTGTCCCCAGTGGCTAAGGTTGGTTCAGTGAGTTGTGAAGGCTTCCTGGTGGAGGGAACTAGTGTCTGTGTTCTAGTGGATGATGCTGGATCTTGTCTTTCTGGTGGGCAGGTCCACGTCTGGTGGTGTGTTTAGGGGTGTCTGTGGCCTTATTATTATTTTAGGCAGCCTCTTTGCTAACGGATGGTGTTGTGTTCCTGTCTTGCTAGTTGTTTGGCATAGGGTGTCCAGCACTGTAGCTTGCTGGTCATTGAGTGGAGCTGGGTCTTGGCATTGAGATGGAGATCTCTGGGAGATTTTCACTGTTTGATATTATGTGGAGCTGTGAGGTCTCTTGTGGACCAGTGTCCTGAACTTGGCTCTTCCACCTTAGAGGCACAGTCCTGATGTCTGGCTGGAGTACCAAGAACGTGTCATCCACACAGCTCAGAATAAGAGGGAGAAAAAAATGGAAGAAAGAAAGAAAGAAAGAAGAAAGAAAGAAAGAAAGAAAGATGATAAAATAAAATAAAATAAAGTTATTAAAATAAGAAAATAGTTATTAAGAAAAAAGAATTTTGGTAGAAAAAAATTTTTAAGTAATAAAAAACAAAAAACAAGCAAACAAACAAACAAACAAAACGGATTGGCAGAACCCTAGGACAAATGGTAAAAGCAAAGCTATAAAGACAAAATCACACACAGAAGCATACACATACACAGTCACAAAAAGGGAAAAGGGGAAAAAAAAAAAAAATATATATATATATATATATATATATATATATATATATATATATATATCTTTGCTCCCAAAGTCCACCTCCTGAATTTGGGATGATTCATTGTCTATTCAGGTATTACACAGATGCAGGGTACATCAAATAGATTGTGGAGATTTAATCCACTGCTCCTAATGCTGCTGGGAGAGATTTCCCTTTCTCTTCGTTCGCAGAGCTCCCGGGGTTCAGCTTTGGATCTGGCCCCGCCTCTGCATGTAGGTCTCCTGAGGGCGTCTGTTCTTCACTCAGACAGGATGGGGTTAAAGGAGCCACTGATTTGGGGGCTCTGGCTCACTCAGGCCTAGGGAAGGGAGGGGTATGGAGTGTGGGGCGAGCCTGAGGCGACAGAGCCTGGCGTGACGTTGCACCACCCTGAGACACACTGTGCGTTCTCCTGGGAAAATTGTCCCTGGATACTGGGACCTTGGCAGTGGCGGGCTGCACAGGCTCCCCAGAAGGGGGTGTGTGGATCGTGACCTGTGCTCGCACACAGGCTTCTTGGTGGCAGCATCAGCAGCCTTAGCGTCTCATGCCCATCTCTGGGGTCCGTGCTGATACCCGCGGCTCGCGCCCGTCTCTGGGGCTCCTTTAAGCGGCGCTCTGAATCCCCTCTCCTCACGCATCAGGAAACAAAGAGGGAAGAAAAATTCTCTTGCCTCTTTGGCAGCTCCAGACTTTTGCTGGACTCCCTCCCAGCCAGCCGTGGTGCACTAGCCCCCTGCAGGCTGTGTTCACGCTGCCAACCCCAGTCCTCTCCCTATGCTCCAAACGAAGCCCGAGCCTCAGCTCCCAGCCTTGCCCGTCCCAGTGGGTGAGCAGACAAGCCTCTCGGGCTGGTGAGTGCCGGTCGGCACCGATCTTCTGTGCAGGAGTCTCTCCGCTTTGCCTTCTGAACCCCTGTGGCTGCACTCTCCACCGCGGCCCCAAAACTACCCCCTTCTGAAACCTGCAGTCTCCGCCCATGAGGGGCTTCTAGAGTATGAAAACCTTTCCTCCTTCACAGCTCCCTCCAAGAGGTGCATGTCCATCCCTATTCTTTTGTCTCTGTTTTTTCTTTTTTCTTTTGCCCTACCCAGGAATGTGGGGAGTTTCTTGCCTTTTGGGAGGTCTGAGGTCTTCTGCCAGCGTTCAGTAGGTGTTCTATAGGAGCAGTTCCATGTGTAGATGTATTTCTGATGTATCTGGGGGGAGGAAGGTGATCTCCGTGTCTTACTCTTCCGCCATCTTGAAGTTCCTCCCTGAATCGTATTTTCATTATTTATTCCCACATCCCCATCATCCTTCCCTCTAACCAACCATCAGTTTCCCAAACTAAATATAAACAGCATCATTCTTGATCCGCACTGACAGTCCGAGGGCTGCAGAGCTGTCTGTTGCATGTCAGCCAGACGTTCAGAATACTAATCACATCAGCAACACCAGAGAAGCCCTGAGCTTTACGCTTTGCAGAAGCTGTTACCCTTAATGTTCTGGGAAAGAGGTAGTGCATGTTCCTAGGTGCAGGTGGGAAAACCAAGGCATAATGACACCAATTTGAAAGCTTTTGCTACTGAAACAGCAGTGGGACTTTTGCAGAGCCATTCTTCTCTGTATTAAAAATCTATCCTTATTCTATGATTTGGGTGAAAATAAAGCAATTCCTCAGTAAATGTGTGCCTGTGGCATGTGCAGGATCAATCGCCTAATGGAATCTTGGGCAGACTCTACAACCCTGCTTGCCAGTTTGCCAGTTACCTTTTGTGGAGAATCACTTATTTGGGATAAGTAACCCTGTGTCTCTTTAGAGACAAAGACCATACGCTCTTAAATTAGACTCATATCAGGTAAACACATGTTTAGCTTCATGACTTTGGCTACTTTGTACCCTTGTTCCTACAAAGCAAAATAAATTGCTCTAGACTAGTTTAAAAAAGGTTAACATTCTTTTAAAAGGTTTAAAAATTGTTTTGTTTTAATATTTATGGTTCCTTATATCTTGTGCAACTATATTTTTTAAGTTATGTAAGGTGTTTTTTTAGAAATATTTTTACAAGGTTGAGATTTATTCTGATTTTGGCCAAGGTAAGTTTAACTCTTTTGAACATAAAATAGGAAATATTACAGGATTATATTTTATCAAAGTAATAATTGGACTAGATACACTCTATTTTCTCTGTACAGTTTTTAGGCATGTTCAACCATAAGATACTTAGATTTAGTTGTATTTTACCAGAATAGTAAACAAGTACAGGTGAAAAGTGGTAGTCTTGTAAATTATCCTTTGCTTTCCAGATATTTGTGATGATGCACAGTTTACCTAGAGTCTGAATTAATAATGACATAACAGAGGAAGATAAAGTAATCATGCTGAATGATCAGAGATGTTTTAGGTGTATGAAATCAAACTTCCAGTAGGGTATTTTGATCAGGTAAAGACTTCCCCTATTTATTAATTCAGCAACTATTTACATACCATTTCTGTACCCATCATTTTGCTGAGCTTAGAAGGGAAACAAAGGAGCATAGTATATGAATCTTGGTTATGATAAGCTTAAGAGATATACATATGACAATTATACTCTCCTGATGTCATAGCATTTGGTGACAAAAGTGTGTAGTATAAAAATCAAGATGTGAGAAACAGGTGGGCTGGTACATCTATCTCACAGACCTGAACATCTTGCTGCTCCATGTCTGTGGCTCAGGTTTCTCCACAGATGTAAGAAAAAGTGTCCTTGGGCTTTCTGTCTACCTGACAGTGGCAGCCAGGATTGAATGGGGGATACAGGAGAAAAACATGGTAACAGAGGGAAAAATGTGTAGAGAGAATTTTTTTGCAGCTCAGAAACATGAAGATCCTATTTAACTCCAAAAGGAATCTAAAAATTTAGTTTATACCAAAAAAACAAAAAAGACAGAAAGAAAGATAAAAAGGGGGGGGAAGGAAGAAAAGGGAAAAGAAACAGAAGAGCTATAAAAATTACTATGATTTATTTAATGACAAAGGTACTTGTAGCCATGTTGTCTTTTTCATGGTTAATTAATGGAATTTACAAAGAAAGTGATCTTCATTAACATAGCTTAATATGATCATATCATAATAAATGAAAGGCAACCCTCAAGTTTTACAACACATTCTTCCACAGTGCTTAAATAACAGAGCCTCATCTCACTGGGATGTGATCATTACAAGAACCTATATAAATACAATATTTAACTTGGTTTTTAAAAATATCAACACCTGATTTTTAATTTGTATTCTGTTTTCCTACCCTTCCTCACATTTCCAGCACAAAGTCAAATTATGTGGCTTAATTACAATGACCTGAGATATGGCCTTAGATGACTCACTGAAATGAGGCATGGGACCCACTGCCATGTGTTTCATTATTTTGTGTGACATTTTACAGGCATGGGACAGAGACCTTCACCAATAGCATATTTACACTAATACATGTTAAAATATGGTCTTCCACAGAACACCAATAATGGTTAGCATTCCCAAATGGATCTTGGGAAGCCATAACAGCTCACTTAAGTAATATATCATTTTTTACAAGTAAATAATATTTCAAAGTATTTTAAAAATAATAATAGTGAAAACATTTGTCAAAATCCCCAACTTGATATAAATGAAAATGTGTAGTCTTTTACTACTAAGCATATGCTTTCTACATGCTGTCCAATACACAGGAAAATACCAAATACCATGTTTTACTGTTGAAATAATGTTATCTTATGACTTAGATAATGATGGCACTTTGAGAAGATGTAGATTTGCAATCTCATCTTTTAAGAAAAACATTTATCCATACATTTCATGTAATAGAAAGTGTAAACAAGGAAGTTTTCAAAATCTTAAGAATCTAATTAGGGTTTTGTTGTAAGATTTAAGATATGTTTTAACACAAAAACAAAAATAACTTTCCAAGTATTTTATAGTAAGGTATACTGTGCTCTCCTGCTTCTAAAATATATAGGCTTTTATTTTTTTAGGTTATAAATAGAAAGTAAAACTTAGTTTATTTTCTCATATTTGTTTCTTTTCTTGGGGAGAAATTGTGATGCTTGAAAGGATCAAAAGCCCGTGCAACAAAAATCTTATATTTATCTAGAGCACATGAAGAGAGGGACACAGTAAATAAGTACCAACATGAGACTCAGCCCCTCCCCTGTGGGCGCCTGAGCAGAGTTTGCTTTTGGCAAAATGGTGAAACAGCCGAGTCCTGTACTTGGTGTTCATGAACTTGTGGTTGAGGCCGGATTTTGTCCACAGCTTGCCCTCATGCCCACCAGACCAGGCTGCCAGAAGGGAGGCTCTCTAAAGCAACACTTGGCACTCCAGATTTCCTTTGTTTTAGTGTGTGCTATGAACCCCTGCCCAGTTTCCTCCCTGGGTGACAGTACCTTGGAATGCCTCTGACAAAGGGCTTGTCTACTCATGACTCATGAACATGTGAAGTAATCTCTTCTTAGGGGGGTTTGCATTTGGCAGAAAAGTCCTACAGCTCTGTAAAGCCCTGAGAATTCAAGATCAATTAATGATTTTCAGGAAGCTTAAAAAAGGAAATATTCAAAAGAATTGAAAACCAAATTGGACCCCATTTGAATACCCAGAGAGGTAATTTGGATGGACACTGAGATGCCTCCCTGAAGGGGAAGGCACATTCTTCTCTTTTTCACTCATAGATAATGCCTTTATCCAGTATAACATTCCAGGTGACATTCTGCACTGCCTTTCATCTGAACAACTTTATAGATATGCAGACATAAAATCTTTTCCCTCATCAGTGCACAGGTTAGTTTTAGAAAGTAAATTAGATTGTAGGGAATTAAACTAGTTTCTTCACTGGAGGGTTTTTGTTTGTTTGTTTTTTGTTTGTTTGTTTGTTTTGACAGGATTCAAGAAACTAAAGCACTATGCAAAGGAAATATGAGACAGTTTTCAAGAGTTTATACATTGTGGTACTCATTTGTGTGTCCATGTGTATGTGTATGTGAGTCTGTATGCCATTAATGAATATCTCTCAGAAATAATTTTCTGTGAAATAAGGAGCAGTGGGTCAAGATATAAGTAGAGAGAGATAGATTTTTTTTTCATCTTCATATTTAGTTTTTATGATCCATGCTGTCTTCGTATTGCTAACATGCTGATGAGGAGAGTACGTGTTAGTTGGACTTCCCTAGTGGTGGAGTGGTTAAGAATCCACCTGCCAAAGTAAGGGACACTGGTTCGACCCCTGGTCCAGGAAGATCCCACATGCCATGGAGCAACTAAGCCCGTGCACCACAACTACTGAGCCTGTGCTCTAGAGCCCACAAGCCACAACTCCTGAGCCAGTGTGCTACAACTACTGAAGCCCGCTTGCACAGAGTCCATTCTCCGCAACAAGAGAAGCCACCACATTGAGAATCCCGGGCACCACAATGAACAGTAGCCCCTGCTCATTGCAACTAGAGAAAACCTGTGCAGCAACGAAGACCCAATGCAGCCAAAAATAAATAAATAAATAAATAAACAAACAAATAAATAAAAATATATATTTTTTAAAAACTTTAAAAAAAGAAAGTACATGTTCAAAAACGTATGTCTCTAAACTATGTGCCTGCTATCAGGACCTCAGGAGGACCTGTCCCACAAGCAGATTTTCAAGTGAGTAATGGGTGGAACTAAGTAGCACAGAAAACCAACGTCACAAGAAAACCACACAGGAGACTTGAGAACAAACATCCCTGACTTGGGAGTGACATTTATGTTTGTGGACATATATGTGCTGCCTTTCTTGATAATGGTGCTTCTGTTCATTATAGAGCATGGACTATTACAGAGATAGATTCAGGAGTAGGGTAAGGAGGATGAGGTAATATGGATACGGATTTGGTGGCATGTAGGATCACTCTTTTGGACTGGGCTCTTAACAGCCCAATTGACAGCCAGTTTGCTGATACAGGAGGAATAAACAAAAGGACCACCACTGATCTTGTACACCAGACTGGCCTGTCTTTACTTCATCCCTTTGGATACCCACAAAGGTCATGATTATAAAACCAAGCAACACTATATTGATAGTAGAAGAAAGAATTTCAGGAAATGCAAACAGTAGGAGAGATTTCATTTGACATAGGGAACAATTTTGCATTTCTCACATGGACATGGACCACATCACTGGTGTGACTCTATCTTTCTTTCTACTTAAACCTGTGCTGTGCCAGGGAGCTCTTATGTAAATTAAGGATGAGTATTATGGTGTGTTTGTAACCAAGCAGGACTCTATGGGGACTCCCCATAACAGAACCCCCCACCCCATGTCTTCTGCCTGCCTCTTGTCTGTAGAAAATCTTTAGCCTTCTAGGCCTTCCCCAAGTTCCAAATTTATCCAGTAAAGTGAGAAAATGCAGAAAGAAAGGAAAATAGTCAAATAAGACAAAATAATAATTGTTTAGCCATTAAACAAAGTCAAGGACCTTTAGTTCCTCCTCAAAGGCTATGGGTAACATTCTGAGCCTTTGAGCTGTTGTGTGGATACTGAAACCACCACCAGGTGGAAAAAGTTAACTGAAGGCTGACCACAAGCGCATAGACCCCAGACTGGTCAGAACCAAAATGTTGATGATGCTGACTCCTGATTACATCACCAGCAAACAATCAGAAGAATTTCCATGAGCTGATCACACACCCCACAACCCACCTCCCTCAGCCTGTCTTTAAAAACCTTCCCCAGAAAGCCATTGGGGAGTTCAGGTTTTTGAGCACAAACTGCCCTGGACTCCTTGCTTGGCACCTGCAATAAATGTTGCACTTTCCTCCAGCACAACCTTGGGTCAGTAGATTGGTCTTATTGCAAGCCGGCAAGGGGGTCCAAGTTTTGTTCTGTAACATATTGATGTGAAGACGTTCTGCAGGAATAGGCTGACAGAGCTAGTGAAATTCTTGAAATGTTAGAGATGAGAATAGCTTTGATCTTAAAAGAAATCAATTAAGTTTGACTTTGTTATATTTGGCTATAGACAGGGAAAACATTCAGATACAGCAATCAAATAACATCTACTTAACATTTAAATGTATACTGAGTTTGATTGGAGACACCTGAATGTCCTCTATTAAAAAGAGAGTAAGTATCCAGGGATTGTGTAGAGTTTAAATCCATCTAGATAGAGAATATCACAGATATAGTGTAAATAATCTGGTGCCTCTTCTATAAGGAAAAATCAAATTAAAGCAAGATAACACTATTTCAGCATTCATGCATGCAGAATACACAAATAGAAAGTGCTGAAATCTACTTCTTATTGTCAACAGTAACATACTCTTTTCCTAATGAAGAAAATTAGGCAGAATTGAAAATTTTAAACTTACCTAAAATTTTAGAAACATCTGTCTAGCTGAGGAGCAATCATGCATTTTATGTCATGACAAATACATTACAGGAAATTTAAAAGGAAAACAATGTACATTAATAATAAATGAACCCTGTTCACAAGTTTACAGTCAGTAAGATGAATAACATATATTTAACTAACTACAGTTATGTAAGAATAATATATAGCATGCTTTGTTGGGAAAGAATAAAGTGGGATCTCCTTCCTCACTGGGTAGACCTTCTGTTGTGTTCTTTCACCAGCAAAACAGGAATATTTTACCTGTTTTAGAATATTGTGAAGTTCAAATGAGAAAAAAACAAATATGTAGTATGTGTGTGTATATACACATACTACATATAATATCATATAATATCATATATATGATCTTGGAAATCCAGCTTCCAAAAGTATGAGAAATAAATGTCTGTTGCTTAAGTCACCCAGTCTACAGTATTTCTTAAGGTGGTGTGAACACATTAATACAATATCACTTTCCAGCTCAGGTTCACTGGCTGCCATCTGCTGATGGCAGAAGCTGCAAAGCAAAGAGGGGAGAATTGTTTTGGCCACATTTTAAAACTTTTAATGGAGGATAATTGATTTACAATGTTGTGTTAGTTTTAGATGTACAACAAAATGATCAGTTATATATATATATTATATATATATATATATATATATATATATATATATATATATATATATAATATATATATAATATATATATATACTATATATATATACTATATATACATATATGTATATATACTATATATAGTTATATATACATATATACACATACATATATTAATTCTTTTTCATATTATTTTCTCATATAGGTTATCAAAGAAAACTGAGTAGAATTCCCTGTGGTATACAGTAGGTCCTTGTTGGTTATCTGTCTTACATATAGTACTGTATTGTGTTTATGTTTATCCCAAGCTCCTGATTTATCCCTCCCCTCAACATTTCCCCTTTGGTAACCATAAGTTTGTTTTCGATATCTGTAAGTCTGTTTCTATTTTCTAAATAAGTTTGTTTGTGGCATTTTTAATTAGATTTCACATGTGATATCATGTGATATTTGTCTTTCTCTGTCTGACTTATTTCACTTAGTATGATAATCTCTAGATCCACCAATGATGCTGCAAATGGCAATATTTCATTCTTTTTTTATGGCTGAGTAATATTCCATTGTATACATGCACCACAACTTTTTTTTTAACATCTTTATAGGAGTATAATTGCTTTACAGTGTTGTGTTAGTTCTGCTGTATAACAAAGTGAATGAGCTATATGTGTACATATATCCCCATATCCCCTTTCCCTGGCATCTCCCCGCATCCTCGCTATCCCACCACTCTAGATGGTCAAAAAGCACTGAGCTGATCTCCCTGTGCTATTCAGCTGCTTCACACTAGCTATATATTTTACATTTGCTGAGGTATATATGTCAGTGCTACTCTCTCACTTCATCGCAGCTTCCCCTTCCTCCCTCCTCCCATGTCCTTAAGTCCATTGTCTACTTCTGCATCTTTATACCTGTCCTGCACCTAGGTTCATCAGAACCATATATATATATATATATATATATATATATATATATATATTAGATTCCATATATATGTGTTAACATATGATATTTGTTTTTCTCTTTCTGATTTACTTCACTCTGTATGACAGAATCTAAGTCCAGCCACCTCCCTACAAATAACTCAATTAAGTTTCGGATTATGGCTGAGTAATAGTCCATTGTATATATGTGCCACATGTTAATCCATTCATCTTATGATGGACACTTAGGTTAGTTCCATGTTCTGGCCATTGTAAATAGTGCTGCAACGAACATTGTGGTACATAACTCTTCTTGAGTTATGGTTTTCTCAGAACATATGCCCAGTAGTGAGATTGCTGGATCATATGGTATTTCTCTTCTTAATTTTTTAAGGAACCTCTGTATTGTTATCCATAGTGGCAGTATAAATTTACATTCCCAACAACAGTGCAAGAGAATTCCCTTTTCTCCACACCCTCTCCAGCATTTATTGTTTCTAGATTTTTTGATGACGGCCATTCTGACTGGTGTGATGAAATATCTCATTGTGGTTTTGATTTGCATTTCTCTAATGATTAGTGATGTTGAACATTCTTTCATGTGTCTCTTGGCAATCTGTATATCTTCCTTGGAGAAATGTCTACTTAGGTCTTCCCCCATTTTTGGATTGGTTGGTTTTTTTTTTTTTGATATTGAGCTGCATGAGCTGCTTGTATATTTTGGAGATTAATCCTTTGTCAGCTGCTTCATTTGTAAATTTTCTTCCATTCTGAGGGTTGTCTTTTTGTCTTGTTTATGGTTTCCTAAGCTGTGCAAAAGCTTTGAAGTTTCACTAGGTCCCATTTGTTTATTTTTGTTTTTCTTTCCATTTCTCTAAGAGGTGGGTCAAAGAGGATCTTGCTGTGATTTATGTCATAGAGTGTTCTGCTTATCTTATCCTCTAAGAGTTTGTTAGTGTCTGGCCTTATACTTAGGTCCTTAATCCATTTTCAGTTTATTTTTGTGTTTGGTGTTAGGTAGTGTTCTAATTTCATTCTTTTACATGTAGCTGTCCAGTTTTTCCAGCACCACTCATTGAAGACACTGTCTTTCCCCCATTGTATATTCTTGCCTCCTTTGTCAAAGATAAGGTAACCATATGTGTGTGGGTTTATCTCTGGGCTTTCTATCCTGTTCCATTGATCTATATCTCTGTTTTTGTACCAGTACCATACTGTCTTGATTACTGTAGCTTTGTAGTATAGTCTGAAGTCAGGGAGCCTGATTCCTCCAGCTCCATTTTTCTTTCTCAATATTACTTTGGCCATTTGGGGTATTTTGTGTTTCCTCGCAAATTGTAAAATTTTTTGTTCTAGTTCTGTGAAAAATGCCACTGATAATTAGATAGGGATTTCATTGAATCTGTAGATTGCTTTGGGTAGTAGAGTCATTTTCACAATCTTGATCCTTCCAATCCAATAACACTGTATATCTCTCCATCTATTTGTATCATCTTTGATTTCTTTCATCAGTGTCTTATAGTTTTCAGAGTACAGGTCTTTGTCTCCTTAAGTAGGTTTATTCTTAGGTCTTTTATTCTTTTTGTTTCAATGGTAAATGGAAATGAATCCTCAATTTCTTTTTCAGATTTTTCATCGTTAGTGTATAGGAATGGAAGAGATTTCTGTGCATTAATTTTGTATCCTGCAACTTTACGAAATTCACTGATTAGCTCTAGTAGTTTTCTGGTACTATCTTTATGATTCTCTAGTATAGTATCATGTCATCTGAAACAGTGACAGTTTTGCTTCCTCTTTTCTGATTTGGATTCATTTTACTTATTTTTCTTCTCTGTTTTCTATGGTTAAAACTTCAAAACTATGTTGAATAATAGTGGTGAGAGTGGGCAGCCTTGTCTTGTTCCTGATCTTAGAGGAGTATGTTTCAATTTTTCACCATTGAGAGTAATGTTGGCTGTGGGTTCATCATATATGGCCTTTATTATTTTGAGGTAAGTTCCCTATATGCCCACTTTCTTGAGAGTTCTTACCATAAATTGGGTGTTGAATTTTCTCAAAATCATTTTCTGCATCTATTGAGATGATTGTATGGTTTTTCTCCTTCAATTTGTTAATATGGTGTATCACATTGATTGATTTGCATATATTGAAGAATCCTTGCATTCCTGGGATAAACCCCACTTGATCATGGTGTATGATCCTTCTAATGTACTGTTGGATTCTGTTTGCTAGCATTTTGTTGAGGATTTTTGCATCTATGTTCATCAGTGATATTGGCCTATAGTTTTCTCTTTTTGTGACCCCTTTGTCTGCTCTTGGTGTCAGGGTTATGGTGGGCTCCAGAGTAAATTTGGAAGTGTTTCTCCCTCTGCTATGTTTTGGAAGAGTTTGAGAAGGATAGGTGTTAACTCTTCTCTAACTGTTTGATAGAATTCTCCTGTGAAGCCATCTTGTCCTGGGCATTTATCTGTTGGGAGATTTTTAATCACACTTTCAATTTGAGTGATTATGATTGATCTGTTTATATTTTCTATTTCTCCTTAGTTCAGTCTCAGAAGGTTGTGCTTTTCTAAGAATTTGTCCATTTCTTCCAGGTTGACCATTTTATTGGCATAGAGTTTCTGGTAGTAATCTGTCATGATCCTTTGTATTTCTGCAGTATCAGTTATTTCTCCTTTTTCATTTCTGATTCTATTGATTTGAGTCTTCTCTCTGTTTTTCTTGATAAATCTGGCTAGTGACTTATCAATTTTGTTTATCTTCTCCAAGAACCAGCTTTTAGCTTTATTGATCTTTGCTGTTGTTTACTTCATTTGTTTATCATTTTTTTCTGATCTGATCTTTACGATTTCTTTCCTTCTGCCAACTTTTGGGTTTTTTTGGCTCTTCTTTCTGTACTTGCTTTAGGTGAAAGATTAGGTTGTTTATGGGAGATATTTCATGATTCTTGAATAGGATGGTATTGCTATAAACTTCCCTTTTAGAACTGCTTTTGCTGAATCCCATAGGTTTTGGGTCATCGTGTTTTCATTGTCATTTACTTCTAGGAATTTTTTGATTTACTCCTTGATTTCTTTAGTGATGTCTTGATTATATATTAGCGTATTGTTTTGCCTCCATGTGTTCGTATTTTTTACAGTCTTTTTTTCTTGTAATTGATGTCTAATCTCATACCATTGTGGTCAGAAAAGATACTTGATAGTATTTCAATTTTCTTGAATTTACTGAGGCTTGAATTCTGACTGAAGATATGATTTATCCTGGAAAATATTACATGTGCACTTGAGAAGAAATTGTATTCTGTTGGTTTTGGATGGAATGGCCTATAAATATCAATTAAGTCCATCTAGTCTATTGTCATTTAAAATTTGTGTTTCCTTATTTATTTTCATTTTGGATGATATGTTCCTTGGTGTAACTGAGGTGTTAAAGACCCCTACTATTATTGTGGTACTGTTGATTTCCCCTCTTATGGCTGTTAGCGTTTCCTTATGTATTGAGGTACTCCTATATTGGGCGCATAAATATTTACAATTGTTATATCTTCTTCTTGGTTTGACCCCTTGATCATTATGTAGTGTCCTTCTTTGTCTCTTGTGATAGTCTTTATTTTAAAGTCTATTTTATCTGATATGAGTACTACTACTCCAGCTTTCTTTTTATTTTCATTTCCATGGAATATCTTTTTCCATCCTCTCACTTTCAGTCTGTATGTGTCCCTAGGTCTGAAGTGGGTCTCTTGTAGACAGCATATATAAGGGTCTTGTTTTTTAAATCCATACAACCAGTCTATAACTTTTGGTTGGAGAATATAATCCATTTAAATTTAAGGTAATTATCTATATGTTTGCTCTTATTACCATTTTCTTAATTGTTTTGGGTTTTTTTTTTTTTTTTTGGTAGGTCTTTTCCTTTTCTTGTGTTTCCCGCCTAGAGAAGTTCCATTAACATTTTTTGTAAAGCTGGTTTGGTGGTGCTGAATTCTCTTAACTTTTGATTTTCTGTAAAGGTTTTAATTTCTCAGTTGAATATGAATGAGATCCTTTCTGTGTAGAGTAATCATGGTTGTAGGCTTTTCCCTTTCATCACTTTAAATAAGTACTGCCACTCCTTTCTGGCTTCAGAGTTTCTGCTAAAACATCAGCTGTTAACCTTATGGGGATTCCCTTGTATATTATTTGTTGTGTTTCCCTTGCTGATTTTAATAGTTTTTTTGTTTGTATTTAATTTTTGATAGTTTGATTAATATGTGTCTTGGTGTGTTTCTCCTTGTGTTTATCCTGCTTGGGACTCTCTTCACTTCCTGGACTTGATTGACTATTCCTTTCCCATGTTAGGGATATTTTCTACTATAATTTCTTCAAATATTTTCTCAGACCCTTTCTTTTTCTCTTCTTCTTCTGGGACACATAATTCATATACTGATGCACTTAATGTTGTCCCAGAGGTCTCTGAGGCTGTCTTCAATTCTTTTCATTCTTTCTTCTTTATTCTGTTCTGCCACAGTTATTTCCACTATTCTATCTTCCTGGTCACTTATTCCTTCTTCTGTCTCAGTTATTCTGCTATTGATTCCTTCTAGAGTATTTTTAATTTCATTTATTGTGTTGTTCATCATTGTTTCTTTGCTTAATAGCTCTTCTAGGTCCTTGTTAAACGTTTCTTGTATTTTCTCCATTTTATTTCTGAGATTTGGATCATCTTTACTATCATTACTCTGAATTCTTTTTCAGGTAGACTGCCTATTTCCTCTTCATTTGTTTGGTATAGTGGGTTTTTATCTTGCACCTTCATCTGCTGCATATTTCTCTGTCTTCTTATTTTTTTTTTGAACTTACTGTGTTTGGGGTCTCCTTTTTGCAGGCTGTATGTTCATAGTTCCTCTTATTTCTGGTGTTTGCCATCAGCTGATGAAGTTGGTTCAGTGGCTTCTGTAGGCTTCCTAGTGGGGTGTCTGCTGCCTGTGTCTGGTGTGTGGGGCTGAATCTTGTCCCTCTGGTGGGCAGGACAGCATCCTGTGGTGTGTTTTGGGGTGTCTGTGAACTTAGTATGACTTTAGGCAGCCATTATGCTAATAGGTGGGATGTGTTCATCTTGCTAGTTGTTTTGTATGGAGCATCAAGCACTGGAGCTTGCTGGCCTTTGGGTGGAGCTGAGTCTTAATATTGAGCTGGAGATCTCTGGGAGAGCTTTCTCTGATTAATATTACATGGGGTCAGGAAGTGTCTAGTGGTTTGACATCTTGGACCTGCCTCCCCCACCTCAGAGGCTCAGGCTCAACACCAGCTGGAACACCAAGACCCTGCTGCCTGCATGGCACAGAATAAAAGGAAGAAAAAATATAAAAAACAAAAACAAAAATAAATCGAACATACAGAACCCCAAAACAAATGGTAAAAGCAAAACTAAACAGACAGAATCACACAAAGAAACATACACACACACACTCCAAAAACGAAAAAAAATATATAAAAGGAAGAGAGCAACCAAACAAATAAACAACCCACAAATGAAAACAAACTCTAAAAACTAAACTAAGAGAAACATAAAACCAAAAACAAATCAAACTCATGTCCACAGTTGCCCCCTAAATCCACCTCCTCAATTTTCGGAACACATCTTGTCTACTCAGGTATTCCCCAGATGCAGGTTTTACCAAGCCAATTGAGGGGATTTAATCTGCTGTTCCTGAGGCTGCATGGAGAGATTTCCCTTTGTGTTCTTTGTTCACAGAACACCTGGAGTTCATCTTTGGTTTTGGCCCTCCCTTTGTGTGTAAGCCACCCAGACAAGAGGGCGTTAAAGTAGCAGCTGATCAGGGCTCTCTTACTCACTCAGGCTGGGGAGAGGGAGGAGTACAGTAGTCATAATTGGGATGTGGGGAGTGCCTGCAGCAGCAGGGGCTGGCATGTAGTTGCACCAGCCTGAGACATGCTGTGTGATCTCCCAGGGAATTTGGCCTTGGATCACATGACCCTGGCAGTGGCATGCTGCACAGGCTCCTGGGAGAGTGTGGGTAGTGACCTGCATTTGCACACAGGACCTTTGGTGGCAGTAGCAGCAGCAATATTAGTCCGTTCCCGCCTCTAGGTTCCAAGGTGATAGCCACGGCTCATGCTCATCTCTGGAGCTTGCGTAGGCAGTGCTCTGCCATCTGTGGGCACATGGAACAAGAAGGCCCTCTCCTTGTGCACCCCAAAACAATAGTCTCTTGCCTCTCTGGCTGGTCCAGACTTTTTCCTGGACTCCGTCCTGGCTATCTGTGGAACGCTAGCCACCTTCAGACTGTCTCCATGCATCAAATTCCGGTCCTCTCCCTGGGGTTTGACCTCCGAAGCTCGAACCTCAGCTTCCAGCCCCCACCTGCCCCAGTGGGTGAGCAGACAAGTATCACAGGCCAGTGAGTGCTGGTCGGCACCAATTCTCTGTGTGGGAATCTCTCCACTTTGCCTTCTGCACCCCTGCTGCTATGCTCTCCTCTCTCTTCCACATCTTCTTTATCCATTCATCTGTTGATGGACAGTTAAGTTGGTTCTATGTGTTGGCTACTGTAAATAGTGCTGCAGTGAACATTGGCGTGTATGTATCTTTTCGAATTAGGTTTTCCTCCTGATATGCCCATGAGTGAGATTGCTGGATCTTAAGGTAGTTCTATTTTTAGTTTTTAAGGAACCTCCATACTGTTTTCCACCATGGCTGTACCAATTTACCTTCCCACTAACAATGTAAGAGGGTTCCTTTTTCTCCACACCCTCACCACCATTTATTATTTGTAGACTTTTTATGATGGCCATTCTGACCTGTGTGAGGATACTTAATTATGGTTTTGATTTGCATTTCTCTGATAATTAGTGATGTTGAGCATCTTTTCATGTGCTTTTTGACCATCTGTATGTCTTCTTTGGAAAAATGTCTATTAGCTCTTCTGTCCATTTTTGATGAGGTTGGTTTTTTTTGTTTTTTGTTTTTTTTTTGATATTGAGCTGCATGAGCTGGTTGTATATTTTGGATATTCATCCCTTGTCAGTCATTTCATTTGCAAATATTTTCTTCCATTCTGTGGGTTGTCTTTTTTTTTTATGGTTTCCCTTGCTGTGCAAAAGCACCCATTTATGATAAAAACTCTCCAGAAAGTGTGCAAAGAGGGAACTTACCTCAACATAATAAAGGCTATATATGACAAATCCACAGCTAAAATCATTTTCAATGGAGAAAAGCTGAAGGCATTCCCTCCAAGATCAGGAAGCAGACAACGTTGTCTACTCTCACTACTTTTATTAAACATAGTATTGGAAGTCCCAGCCATGACAATCAGAGAAGAAAAAGAAATACAAGGAATCCAAATCAGAAAAGAAGAAGTAAAACTGTCACTGTTTGCAGATGACATGATACTATACATAGAGAATCTTAAAGATGCTACCAGAAAACTACTAGAGGTAATCAATGAATTTGGTATAGTAGCAGGACACAAAATAATTGCACAGAAATATCTTGCATTCCTATACACTAATGACGAAAAATCTGAAAGAGAAATTCAGGAAACACTCCCATTTACCATTGTAACAAAAAGAATGAAATACATAGCAATAAACCTGCCTAAGGAGACAAAAGACCTGTACTCTGAAAACTGTAAGATACTGATGAAAGAAATCAAAGATGGCACAAACAGATGAAAATATATACCACATTCTTGGATTGGAAGAACTAATATTGTCAAAATGACTATACTACCCAAGGCAATCTGCACATTCAATGTAATCCCTAACAAATTACCAATGGCATTTTTCACAGAACTAAGACAAACATTTTAAAATTTGTGTGGAAACACAAAAGCCCCTGAATAGCCAAAGCAATCCTGATAAAGAAAAGAGGAGCTGGAGGAATCAGGTTCCCTTACTTCAGACTATACAACAAAGCTACAGTAATCAAAACAGCATGGTACCTGCACAAGGACAGAAATATAGATCAATGGAACAGGATAGAAAGCCCAGAAATAAACCCATGCACCTATGGTCAATTAATCTACAACAAAGGAGGCAAGAATATACAATGGAGAAAAGACAGTCCCTTCAATAATTTGTGCTGGTAAAACTGGACAGCTACAGGTAAAAGAATGAAATTAGAACACTCCCTAACACCATACACAGACAAACTCAAAATGGATTAAAGACCTAAAGGTAAGGCCAGACACTATAAAACTCTTAGAGAAAAACACAGACAGAACACTCTTTGATATAAGTCACAGCAAGATCTTTTTTGATCCATCTCCCAGAGAAAAATAAATAAATAAATAAATAAACACATGTTTTGGCCTTTTTTTAAAAACTAGGTTTCAAAAGACTTAGGTAATGGTAGAGCTTCTGCATTGTAGATTTTCTACTAAATCTTTAAGTTTTTCCACTATAAAAAAGTTCGTGGCATTAAGCTTTTGATTTCCAAGGCACCCATTTCAATGACACCCATCTTGAGTAAACATATTGCCAGCTGTATGACACAGCTACTCCCTAAGCAGCAAGGGAAGGTGCCTGGCCACCCCAGCCATGAAGGACCTCTTTTAGAAAGCCTTAGTGACCTACATGGTTGATACCTTTAGTAACTCCACACTTCCCTCCTACTCTTATGTTGTTTTTCTTTTTTAGAAATTTATTTATTTATTTTTATTTATTTCTTTGGTTGCATTTTGTCTTCATTGTTGCACGTTGGCTTTCTTTAGTTGCATTAAGTGGGGGCTACTCTTTGTTGTGGTGCACAGGCTTCTCACTGTGGTGGCTTCTCTTGTTGCAGAGCACAGGCTCTAGACACGCAGGATTCAGTAATTGTGTCATGAAGTTTCAGTAGTTGTGGCTCATGGGCTCTAGAGCACAGGCTCTGTAGTTGTGGTGCACGGGCTTAGTTGTTCCACAGTATGTGGAATCTTCCTGGACAAGGTCTTAAACCCATGTCCCCTGCATTGGCAGGCAGATTCTTAACCACTGTGCCACCACGGAAGCCCCTACTCTTATGTTTTAAATTCTCCAATAAAGAGTGAACCTCTGAAACCCTAGCCATCCCACACTTGGACCCTAATTAATGCAGAGCCCCAGGTGTGTGCACTCTCTCTCTCTCTCTCCCATGTGACCTCTGTTGTGTTGTGTATTCTCTAGGATTTGTAAGTAATAAACCTTTGGTTTTTCATTTCTTTTTTTAGCTGCTACATTTTAGGGTAACTTTTATGCATCTGTAGATAACTAACATAGCATGCTAGTGAACATAGCCCCCATCATCTTGAGAGTGATTGGAATGAACAGAGCAACCATTCACTAGTTGAATTTTAGGGGAATTTAATTTGCACATTGCCTATTGACCACTATGGAAATCAGGACATGTGCTTACCAAATATTTTACAAGCTCTAAAATTACAGAGATTACCCAAGTCTGTTCCAGTTCTATCCCATTACCTCACACCATTATAACAAACATAGGTGGTGGTTCCAGTGTTGGTAACTTTTTAAGGGAAGAAGAATATTTACCCTATAAGGGTTGACTTTTGATCTAAGAGGTTTCTTAGCCTCTCTGATCCCAACAGCCTTGTCTCTTATGCTTTGGCCCTTGTGGCAAATTGTATTTTTATAAAATGAGTGTGATGTTATATCCCTTCCCACATGCTCTCCTCACTTTATGATGCTGACACTCTTCCCCTCCAGAGGAATCAGAGTGGGTCTATAACTACAGCCAAAGCAATGCTTTGTGACTTTCAAGGCTGAGTCATAAAAGGAAATAAATCCCAAACTGGCCCTCCTGAGACACTTGCTCTTGGAACCCAGCCACCATGCTGTGAAGAAAGTAAGAAACCACACAAAAAGCCCGCATGTAAGTGTTCTGGCTGAAAACCCCACTGGGGTCCCAGCTGACAGACAGCGTTAACTTCCAGATAGTGAGTGAAACTCCAAATGATTCCACCCCGACCACTGAGTAACTCCCAGCATTCAAGCTGCACCAGTGGTGCAACCTGGAGCAGAAATGAGCTATAGCCATTGTGTTCTGGCCAAATTGCAGATTCATTCATATAATAAAGCATTACTGTTGCTTTAACCCACTAAATATGGGACAGTTTTTATGCACATTGTATAACTTGCAACATCTCAAGTTTACCATCGAAGTTCTAAATGTCTTGTGTTTATATTATAGATATTGTAAGTCATGTGAAAGGGAAGAAACAGAGGAAAGCAATAATGCAAGCATCTTCCTAATCAAAATACTGCAGTCTGAAACATCGTCTAATAGGTTAGAGAAGCAAGTGTGCCTTAGTTCTTAAGCAATCTTTTAATTTATATCAGGCTGCTGTATGATTATTTTTAATATTTTTATTGAAGTATAATTGACCTACATTGCTATATTAGTCCTAGTCTACAACAGAGTGATTCATTATATTTCTATGCATGACTAAATGATCACTTCTATAAGTCTAGTTATCAGCTTTCACCATACAAAGTTATTACAATATTATTGACTATATTCCCCATGCTGTTCATTTCATCTCCGTGGGCTCATTTATTTTGTAACTGAATGTTTGTTCCTCTTAATCTCTCCCCCACCTATTTCACTCATCCTCCCTATGCTCCTCCCCTCACCACTTGTTTCTTCTCTGTATCTATGAGATGGATTCTCTTTTTATACATCTGCTCATTTGTTTTGCTTTTTACATTCCACACGAAGGTGAAATCATATGTTATTTTTCTTTCTCTGTGACTTATTTCCCTTAGCATAATACCCTCTAGGTCCATTCATGTTATCCCAAATGGCAAGATTTCATTTTTTTATAGCTGAATAATATTCCATATATTACTCATATATACATAGATCACATCTTCTTTATCCATTCATTAATCAATTGAGATTTAGGTTGCTTCTGTATCTTGGCTATTGTAAAAAAAGGTGCTGCAATGTTATGGCAGAAGTTATTTCACATAGTCCATAAAAATACAAAAAATACTTTCCATGAACTAAAGTGAGGCTAAGTACCTAAGATACAATAGTCAGACCAGACAGAGAGCAAAAAAAAGTTTTTAAGTCAACCATTCCCCCCAGCTTCTGTCTCTCTGCACTGCAGAGAAGCAATGTCTGTACCCATTTGAAGCCTGCAGAAATAATTCATGAATGAGACAAATTTTATTTGACAAGATTATCTTCTCCAATAGAATCATCTTCCTCCATTTATTCCAAGACCAGGTTTCATCACAATGCAACAGTGCTGGGGAAGGAAGAGGTCAAAGAATGTAATTTGCATCAGAGTGTGAATATGGGATAGAAAGTAGTTGAGACCTTAAGATACAGGTGCTAATGAGGCCCATGTTTCTGGGCTTATACACCCTCTTCTTGGTTAAAATAAATAGTATTGAAAAGTAATGACATTGAAAAGTGCCAAAAGTAAACCAGTGAAAAATCCAAAATCTTAGATATTTTTTAAGAATAAATAAAATAATAAATAAATGAAGTAAATGATTCAAAGGACAATGTTAAAAAAAACTAAAATGAAACACTAAAGGAGAGCAGAAGAAATAAAAGAGACAAAAAGGACAACTTCTTTTGGAAAACAATAAACATGAAAATGTAAAATTAAAACCAGAAGCTAATCTTTAAAAATAAGATAAAGTAGGTAAACATTAAATAAATCTAATCAGAAATATAAGCAAATATAGAAAGCATCAAATGAGAAAGAGAATATAACCAAATATATAGACAGAATTAAAATGAATAGATTTTTATACAGAGGTATTTGCCAATAAATTATAAAACTGACAACTTTCTGGGCAATTATTTTCATTAATTAGCATCAAAAAGAATAAACCCAATTATACCAATAACCATGGAAATGTATAAAACATGCACACAACTTAACTCTAAAAATGTCACATTCAAAATATTTCACAAGTAACATCTGTCAAACAGAGATACCAGGAAAAAGAATGCTGATCAGCCCCTTCATGAACATAGAAACAAAGAGACTAAATGCCATCTTGGCATGTAATTCCCAGTACACATTGAAGATTAATGCAGCAGGGCTGGTCCAGTGGTTTGGAAGCTCCAGGTGGACAGGTGTGCAGCTCAAGGATGACAGTAGAGAAGCAGGTGTTTGCCATGTCCTCCTCTGCTGTCTACAGGTAGATTTAGGCTAAGTCTGGTCTTCATTGATAGAAAATGTATGCCAGGAGCCACTGGGGAGACAGCCACTTTTCCCTTTTGATATCTAGGAGGAGAGGGAAGTTGACACCGTTTCACTGGCAACTGTGATTGAAGAACACTTTAAGAAGCTTCCAGCAAAGCTCTCCTCACTTCCAATTGGTCAAAATTGAGTCAAATGTCCACTCTGACCTAACAACTACTAGAATTGGTGGGAATCTCCTCAGCCCAAATGGAGTCAACACCTAGTTGAGATGATTTTGTTTGGGGTACACATTAAAGAACAAACTGGGTTTTCCTTGCCAATATATATATATATATATATATATATATATATATATATATATATATATATATATTAGATGCTAAGTGGGCCAGCAACAGACACTACCCACTGGGTGTGTTTTTCACTATTGCCTGATCCTGTACAACTCTTCTCTCTCTGAGCTTTGATCAACGCTTTTCTGGAAGAGAGTTCCCCAAAGTTAAATGAACACAAGTTATCACACAAGAAACAAACTTTCATAGATTATGTTATGTATTAGAGAGTATGGAGTGAAGCAAAAGTTAAACCCAATTAGAATTGTGTACCACATGTGAACTCCCTGAAATTCCCTTGAAAAACCCCTGACAGTGGGAATTTCCTATCAGTTAAGATCCTTAATGAAACCACACTTCTTCCGTTTTTGTTGTTTGATATATCTCTTTTACTCTCAAATCTGTGCTAGAAAATCCAATTAACTCAACCTTCTTTGTTCTTGCCTCACATTTTAGAACCTGCACTGTAGCCAAATATTTGCATAAGGGTGCGTTAGGCTCCACTGAGACGACTAAGAATCAGTGCTGTTCCTTTGTTCCTTTGTTTGGTTTCATTGTTAGTATATAAAATATATGCCTGAGGAAGTTAAACTGGAAAGAATATGATAACAGTGGTTAACTTTGGACTGTGGAACTAACAGTCCTATTTAGTTTCTTCTTTGAGTGTTTCTGCACAAAGTAGTTGTGAAATTCTGTTGACAACTTAGGTTTGGAAAACCTAATTTTATTTTTCTAAGATTAAACTACATTTGTGTTTTGAATTGGCATTTCTCCAGAGTAGTTGTAAGCCTATTCTTAAGGATAGAGCAGAAGCTTTCCAACCTCTCCAGATTACACTGGGTTTGTCTAATTTCCAGAATACTGCAGATGGTAGTTGGAATCCTTCCTCAAACATAGAAGGCAACACGAGTATCTGACAATTCTTTGTAACATACTCATTTCCTATCTGGCCTTTTATGCCTCTGTTTTTTCCTACTCTTCAAGACATAGCTTATCCTCGCCTGACCGTGTACTAGCCTTAAGTGCCAATGTGGAAATTATACTGTAAGGTGTGTTAGATCTTCTCTGTGTAAACTCACTAGTAGCTGTTCGTCTCTAAACAGGGTCTCTCAGCCTTGCTGCGATTTTATCTGGGGAACAGACCCATCCCATTTGCTCCTTTATCTCTTCTCCCTCTTCTTGTCCTGAATTTTTCACTTGTTCACTCTTTTCCTATTAGGGGTTGAAACATATTCTCAAATGTTCAGTCTGCTACTCAACCCCCAAGGTGGAAAATAAGAGCTGGGAAGAGGTATGAAGATGACATGCATCCTTCCTGCCATGTACCTCACCTCTCTGGCTGTGGGGAAGACATGGGAACCTGTCCCCATGGAACAAGAATCTATCCAGAGAAATGGTTGTAAAACAGTTTGGTACAAAGCTCTCTGCAAAGAAAGACACTAAAAGTGAGATTCAATATGGAACTATGGAAGTCCATAAATGCATTAGCTTTCCCTCAGAGCTAGGCTTGTGATGTCCCAGGAAAATAGATATTTTGCAGATGTTTGCTTGAAATTAAAAGATTCTACACATGATCTTTTTCTGTCTGTATTCATTTTGCCAATCCCTACAGACCAACTATTCTTCCTTAGTTTTGTAGGTATTAGTACATGCTTCTTCATTTTTCCCTTAATTGTATTCTCTTACATATCCTTTACAATGCAACTCTAACTTAATTTAGTCTGTCCCTGAAATCCAGTGTGCATACCCTTCCAGATTAATGGCCCTTAAACAGTTAAACAGTTTTTAATGTCACTGACATTTCCCATGACCCTAGGAAAGTGTTCTATTAAATAGACGATTAAATTTAAACATAGCTACCCTGATTTTAATGTCTTCTATACAGCCCTGTCTTATGTCAAAATACTATTGGTTCAAGGCAAATTGATCTGAATGATGTTAGAAAGATTTGCTGCAAGGGAAAAAGAGACAGTGCTCACCTGTGAGTGGGATAGAGAAGATGCATGAAGGTGGAGCAGGTATATCTGCTGCAACCATAAGTGGGTCCACGGGCTGGGGGGAGGGAGTTGCCTGTGAAGGGCCTCAGCAAAGCCATGCAGGGGGGAAAAATTCAGATAACAGCAAGGACCTGCTCTCCACTAGTTACTGGGAAGGTTTAGGAAAGAAAGATTTAGTGGAGAGTATTAATCCTCACCCCTCCCCAACTGTGCATGGGCAAGTGAACACTGGCGTGCCTTTCCCTAAAATATTGTTTTCAGGATCAGTGGAGACATTGCACAGTCCTCAATGCTCTTGGAGAAGCAGTTTAGTATAATGGCTAAGAGTCAGGTTTCTGCAGCCAGACCCCATGGATTCTTGTCCCAGTTCTGCCCCCTGCTAGCCTGGTTACCTTGGATAAGGTACTTAACCTCTTATGCCTCAGTCTCCACATCTGTAGTAGAGGATAATAATACTGTCTGCTTCCTCAGATTTTTGTAATGATTAATTAAGCAAAGCACTTAAAACGGTGTCCAGCTAACAAATGTCAGCAATGATGATGATGATATTTTTTACCTTCCCAACAGATTGTAATGACCCTAAGGATAGAGCCTGTTATTCAACCTGATGCGTTGCATAAGCTAGTCCTAGATTTCATGTTCAAAAAATGCTTTCTTTTCTCATTTATAATATGGTGATCAAAATCAAAGCAAAATCTATCATAGAAGAGAATATGGCATCTGGCTAAGTCTGCTCTGATTTCCTTGGGGATCCAGATTAAAAAAGAATTAAGATCCATGAGAAAGGAAAAGAAGGATTTAGGGAAAGAAATAGAGACTTGAGGATTTTAAATTCCAATGAAGATTTAGGCACTTCAATTTTACCTCCTGCTGAACTACTTTTCCTTAAGAAAACCCTTAAGAAGCTAAATTTAAGTACAAGTTAAATCAGAGACTGGAGAGCCAGCTACTGAAGTATTTTTATACCACTTGACTTCCCTGAAGATATTCAGAAATGTTATGGCTATGGAGAGTCCAACTAGGAATTCAGTGCAGAGCTCGAACTTGAGGTGAATAAAGGTGAGAAAGTTATTCCCCTAGTTTAGGGAATAAGGGGGATTCAAATCTGAGGGTCAATATTACTAACTTTTATTTTCTTCTGATGAAATCACCAAAATGTGTGTATATACTTTAGGGAGAGCTTTGATGTTAGATGATAAAATAAATGGGACTTTCAAGAAAGAGGAGCTGTCTGTTGGTACCGTGAGGTTAAGATATATGTATGTTCTCTAAATGGAATGAGCAAAGGCTATAATATGGTGTGTAAATAAAAACCACCAAAGCAAGCTGAAAGGACCAGACAGGACTTCATTCTCTTTGTCTGTATGTTTGTGGGTGCATGTGTGCACGTGTGAGCATGTGTGTGTGTCTCACGGATTGGTGGGTGGGAATTGTATATCTATGATTAGGGGAAAGGCAGTGGGCAAGCAGAGGTCCCAAGGTGTATTACATTGAACCTCGGGGCACTGGTAGTGAGTGAGGGGTCCTCAGGAAGGTTCCAGAGCCCAGATCAGCTTTGTCACTCTCTCCAGGGGGTCACTAACATGCAAGAAAAGAAAATCATTTCTTAAAGGATGAGCAGTTGGAGACACCTTTGAATTTTAATGTTGAGATTCATTCCTATCCAGTTCTGGTGACCTGCTAATTAAGTAAGCTCCTTAGCAAAGGAATGACCCAGGGGTTTTTCAGTCCCTAAAAACCAGCACACTGCTGCAGAGAACTAAAGTTCTGCTTTTTTCCACAATACCCCAACTTAAAACTGAGCAAAATTTCTGACATGCTGTCAGATTTCAGTCAATCAACTTCAAAATATAAATGGTGCAACTTTAGCAAAAAGTGCTAAATATTTTCTAGAAAATGTTTGATTTTCACAAGATTTTAAATTGCATAGCATTTATTGTTAAAAAGTTCAATTAAGTTGAAAAAAATCAGTTCTCAAATCTCAGTTGCTTGTAATGATGATAACTTAAATCAGCTCTTTCCATAATTTTTCACATGGAGCATGAAGGCCCCTCAATGATATTTAAAGATCTAGTTGGTGGATTATTTATGGAAGCATTTCTGATCCAGACACTCTCAGAAAGGTCTATGGAGAGGCACCTTGAGGGAAAATTACAAATATTTTCATGTGTTAGCTATCAATCACCACACAGCAAATGACCTCCAAGTTACTCACTCTGATTCTGTGGGAAGCAGTGTAACTGGGTGGTTCTGACTCAGTGTCTCTCGGAAGGTTTCAGTGATGTTGGCTGGGCCAGTAGTCATCTGAAGGTTTAACTGAGCCTGAAGGGTCTACCTCTAAGGTACTGCACCTCCATGCCTGGCTAGTTCATGCAGGAATTTACCCCTTGCCAAATGGACATCTCCATGGAGTTACGTGATGCTCTCCTAGGGAGCAAGCTGGAAGCTGCATGTTCTCTATGAGCTAAGCGGGTGGTACTCAGCTTCCACAATGGCTCATGTGATCCCCACTGTTAGTATTTATACCAACTGCAATCCATTCTCCTATGCGTGGGTTGGACCTTGCAACTTGCTTTAGTGAATAGGATATGACAAGAGTGTTGTGATGTCGCTTCTGAGGTTAGGTTATAAAATACCCTGCTTTTGTCTTGCTTAATCACATCCTTTGCCTATCTATCTCTATCTATCTCTATCTATCTATCTATCTATCTATCTATCTATGTATCTATCTTCTTTCTCCGTCTCCTTCTCCTTACAACTTGCCTGTTTGGATAGAGTAGGCTGCCGTGCTGTGAGCCTCCTTGTGGAGTAGATCACAGGACTAGGAGCTAAGGGCAGCCTCTGGCCAACAGAAAGGGAGAGACTGAGGCCCTTAGTCAAATAGTTGATGAAGAGCTGAATACTGTCAAGAAACACTGGGGTGGGCTTGGAAATAAACCCACCCTTAGTCAAGCCACAAGGTGATTACAACCTTATGAGAGAGCCAGAGCCATAGGTCCTGGATAACCACTCCTGAGTCCAGACCCAAAGAAACTAGAGATAATAAATGTGTATTTTAGGGAAATTTGTTATGCAACAATGGGCAACTAATACATCTTGGTATCAAGCATTGTCATTTTTGCTATATCCTATGGCTTTCTCAACTCAATAGGTCAACTCTATTCCCTGCAGGAGAGGGACACACAAGTATGAATACCTGGAGGTAAGAATGACAGGGAGGCATGTTGTCCACCACACTATACACTATGCCTCCTTAATGATGGGTTCCAAGAGAAAACTGTAAAAAAAAAAAAAGTGGTAATTTTGATTTACTTCTGTTCAAGGACATGACAAGATACTTCTGTTAGAAGTATAGAGAAAACAGTGTACCAGAATTCTGGGCTGGATTGTAACCCACTTTCTCAATAAGACAGGCTGGTGCACCTTTTGTGAGGTGTGGGGTTCTCCCTGGAGGGGACAACAGGAGCAAGAACAGGGCATGTTTTCCTACAGTTGTCTCAATCAATACCTTTTTATACAATAGTGATGTGACAGTGGGAAAACATTAGCAACTCCTTGATCACTGAGTGCAGCCCACAAATTACAATCTTTAAATGGAGTCAGAACTGACCTTTGGTGAGATTAGGAAAGCTGAGTGAAAGTACCATAAAGAAAGAAGCAAGGAACCACACACAGAAGATGAGAGCACCAACTTGGACAAATGGAAATCCTTCCTGGATGCAGCTTCTGTTAGCTAACTCCTTTGTTATGAAATATAAAGCTGTAATATCTTCAATTTTCATATATACTCGATTATATTAATTATTTGTAGGCATTTTCCTTTTTGTTTTTGTTTTATTTTTGTTTGATTTAGTTTGGTTTTCTGGTTTGTTTTTAGTATTATCAATTAGATAATCAAACTGAAGGGTGCTCTCGGTAAGATACCCAGTGACCTCCACATTGTCAAACCGAGGGCCCAGTGACTGGTCCTCATATCTCTCCACTGAGTGTCAGTAGGGTTATCACAGTGGTTCACTCCATCCTTCTGGAAATATCCCTCCTACTTTTCTTCTAAGACACTCTGCTCTGCTGGGTTTCTTCCTAGCTGATGACATGTTACTTTTCCATTTATTATTTGCATCTGCACATCTCCCAGGGTCTCCCAGGAGTTGGAATACCCAAGAGTTCAATACCTGGACTACATGCTTTGGCTTTCTATGCATCTAATTATGTGCCGATGATCCCATGTGCCTGTCTGAAGTGCTGATCTTGCCCTTGAACTCTGGTCTTGTTTACCCACCTGCTTTCTTTTTTTTTTTTTTTTTTTTTTTTTTTTTTTTTTTTTGCGTTACATGGGCCTCTCACTGTTGTGGCCTCTCCCGTTGCGGAGCACAGGCTCCGGACGCACAGGCTCAACAGCCATGGCTCACGGGCCCAGCTGCTGCGCGGCATGTGGGATCTTCCCAGACCGGGGCACGAACCCGTGTCCCCTGCATCGGCAGGCGGACTCTCAACCACTGCGCCACCAGGGAAGCCCCCACCTGCTTTCTTGATACTTCCATTCAGATGGTGACAAGTACCTCGAACTCAACATGTCTCAAGCTAAACACCTGCTCTTCCCCCTACACCCAGCCTACCCCTAAATCCCTTCTCCTTCCATGGTCCCTATCTCACTTGATAGCAATGCCATATTCCAATCATGGAGTCTTGCCCATAGGAGCCATCTTTAGTTCCCTATGTCTCTCACATACTCCATTTATTCCCACTAATAAAATACCTTCTGTTCTACCTTCAAAATATATCCAGAAGCTGATCAGTTATCACTGCCATTGCTGCCACCTGGCGTAAGTCACCATCATCCTGTACCGGATTGTTGGGGTCAAACGCTAAATGGTCTCTGATTTTGCCCATGTAATTTTACTTTCTATTTTCAAATGACACTAAGTGTATTCCTTTTAAACTAGTTTTATCACATCCGTTTGCAGACCACAACTCCTCAGTGGCTTCTTATCATACTCAGGGTAATTACCAAAGCCCTACAAAAGCTGTAAGACCTCATGGTCTAACCTCCCTCCCCAGTACCTCGCTAAGCTCAAGTTCAGCCAAGATAACCTCCTTGTTTCTCCTTCCAAACACGAGTCATGCTCCCATCTCAGTACCCTGAACTCACTCTCGTGTCCCCCTTGGCAGTAACACTTCCCTCACCTCCTCCAGGCCTTTCCATAAATGAGCTTTATTAGTGAAACTTTACCTCCCCACCTTCTTCATTTTTTATCAGGTTTATTTTTCTAGGTAGCCCTTTATACCATACAATTAACTGTATATATATATATATATATATATATATATATATATGTATGACTTATTTACCTGCTTATTTTCTCTGTCTCACACGAAGGTATGTGCTACATAAAAGCAGTTGTTTCATTTGTTTTGCTTGATTGATGTATCCTATTTGCATCGAATAAGCTTGATATATTTTAGGCATTTCTTAAATGTAAGCATCAACTTAGCAGTGATCATGAGATATACGTGATCTCCACAAATGTAAAATATTCACAAATCTCTACTGCTGATGAATATCACATTAGGCAAATAGCCGTAAGCCTCTCCACAGGCAGGCAGTGCCGACCTGCAGAGAACAGTGCATTATTTCCCATCACTCTTTCTGCATCGGATATTCAAGTCTGGGAAGCCCATTCCATGCAAAGTCACTCCTTCAGAATCAATAGTTTGCAGGAGAAAGGAGAAATACTTTTTTTTTTTTTCCCATCTCTGCTAGCATTATCTGTACTTTTGTTTTAAAAGCCTGGACATAATGTATGGCTCATTTAGGTGGTCTCTCACAGTGTGGAAGGCAGAGAAGAAATCTCAGCTGTGCCGGGGGAATTTGGGAAGGACCATCTAGCAGGAGGTGATCATTTGCCCCTGGGATGCTGGTGCAAAGATGGGGTCTTACCCTGTGAGCATGTCTAGGTTAGCTCTGTGTTAGCACTTGGGAACACGTGGGGACAGGGCCAGCTAACAGGAACTGTGTCAGGCTGGCCAGCTGACCAGAGAGTTGACCAGCAGGCTAGTGGTTTCCCAGGCAGCAGCTCTGTGGTGCCCAGCTGGGGCTCACCAGAACTGAATCAGCCAGGACTACAGGGACAGGCAGGGGCATGGGCACCTCCTAGTACATTCAGTGGTTGTCATTAACCATGAAATAACTAGCAGAGAAGTGTTTTAACAACTACTACAGGTGACTATTAGCTTAGGTTATGGAGATAGAACTAGGAAAGAATCCCTGGTGAACATGCAGGCTGAGACTTCTCTCAATGGCGTGACCCAGGGGAGAGCTCACTGTGGGTAAGTTAGGAAAGGGACATGCAGCCTGCATCCCTGGATCCCAAGGCCTGAGACACCCCATGCTTATGAAGACCCATTGGGATGAACTGAATGAAAATACAGAATGACTTTCATTTGTGTGGGGCTCAGACAACCTTTCCCATGAGGGAGATTCGTGGCGGAAATCTGAGAAGTCCCTCCTACTTCTTTCTTGTCTGTATTGGCCAACCAAAAGGGTTCAGCCTTCCACCAGTCCTGCACCCACTGACTGAGGGGTGGACACAACATTTTCCAGATAGTTTAAGAGTTAATGAGCTGAAAGGGAGCCCCGAGGACCTGTCAGGTATCTTCCATCTGAATTGCATCTTTGGGTGAGGCTTGCTCTCTTTCATACTTATGAGAGATTCCAGAAAAGATATTTATGATGGGATCTGAACATAGACATTAAAAAAAAAAATCTTGAAGAACAGGAGACAGTTAAATTTATTGATAAGATCTCACCCTTTGTCATTGCCTGGGTTCAGGTTCCAGAAATAAATGAATAAAAATTATGGAAATTGACTACCCAAAACGTTACTGTCAATTGACAAACACCCAGTTTTGTCAGAGATGACTTACTTTCACACCCACAAATCTAAACCATCTCAATTAGTGTATATATATATATATATATATATATATATATATATATATATATATATATGTGTGTGTATATATACACATATATGCACTCAATTAGCTTATATGTATAAATTCAATTTACTCTCTTATCTAGAGTTTTCTAAAACACACACTACTATTTCCTTGTTTGTTTGTTTTTAACATCTTTATTGGAGAATAATTGCTTTACAATGGTGTGTTAGTTTCTGCTTTATAACAAAGTGAATCAGTTATACATATACATATGTTCCCATATCTCTTCCCTCCTGCATCTCCCTACCTCCCACCCTCCCTATCCCACCTCTCTAGGTGGTCACAAACCACCTACCTGATCTCCCAGTTCTATGTGGCTGCTTCTCACTAGCTATCTATTTTACAGTTGGTAGTGTATATATGGCCATGCCACTCTCTCACTTTGTCACAGCTTACCATTCCACCTCCCCATATCCTCAAGTCCATGCTCTAGTAGGTCTGTGTCATTATTCCCGTTTTATCACTAGGTTCTTCATGACATTATTTTTTTTCTTAGATTCCATATATATGTGTTAGCATACAGTATTTCTTTTTCTCTTTCTGACTAACTTCACTCTGTATGACAGACTCTAGGTCCATCCACCTCACTGCAAATAACTCAATTTCATTTATTTTTATGGCTGAGTAATATTCCATTGTATATATGTGTCACATCTTCTTTATCCATTCATCAGTTGATGGACACTTAGGTTGCTTCCATGTCCTGGCTATTGTAAATAGAGCTGCAATGAACAATTTGGTACATGACTCTTTTACAATTATGGTTTTCTCAGGGCATACGCCCAGTAGTGGGATTGCTGGGTTGTGTGGTAGTTCTATTTCTGTTTTTTTAAGGAACCTCCATACTGTTCTCCATAGTGGTTGTATCAATTTACATTCCCACAAACAGTGCAAGAGGGTTCCCTTTTCTCCATACCCTCTCCAGCATTTATTGTTTTTAGATATTTTGATGATGGCCAATCTGACTGCTGTGAGATGATATCTCATTGTAGTTTTCATTTGCATTTCTCTAATGATTAATGATGTTGAGCATTCTTTCATGTGTTTGTTGGCAATCTATATATCTTCTTTGGAGAAATGTCTATTTAGGTCTTCTGCCCATTTTTGGATTGGGTTTTTTGTTTGTTTGTTTGTTATTGAGCTTCATGAGCTGCTTATAAATTTTGGAGATTAATCCTTTGTCAGTTGCTTAATTTGCAAATATTTTCTCCCATTGTGAGGGTTGTCCTTTGGTCTTGTTTATGGTTTCCTTTGCTGTGCAAAAGCTTTTAAGTTTCATTAGGTCCCACTTGTCTATTTTTGTTATTATTTCCGTTTCGCTAGGAGGTGGGTCAAAAAGGATCTTGCTGTGATTAATGTCATAGAGTATTCTTCCTATGGTTTCCTCTAAGAGTTTTATAGTTTGTGGCCTTACATTTAGGTCTTTAATCCATTTTGAGCTTATTTTTGTGTATGGTGTTAGGGAGTGTTCTAATTTCATAATTTTACATGTACCTGTCCAGTTTTCCCAGCACCACTTACTGAAGAGGCTGTCTTTTCTCCACTGTATATTCTTGCCTCCTTTATCAAAGATAAGTTGACCATATGTGTGTGGGTTTTTCTCTGGGCTTTCTATCCTGTTCCATTGATCTATATTTCTGTTTTTGTGCCAGTACCATACTGTCTTGATTATTGTAGCTTTGAAGTATAGTCAGAAGTCACGGAGCCTGATTCCTCCAGCTCCATATTACGTTCTCAAGATTACTTTGGCTATTCAGGGTCTTTTGTGTTTCCACACAAATTGTGAAATTTTTTGTTCTAGTTCTGTGAAAAATGCCAGTGGTAATTTGATAGAGATTGCATTGAATCTGTAGATTGCTTTGGGTAGTAGAGTCATTTTCACAGTGTTGATTCTTCCAATCCAAGAACATGGTATCTCTCCATCTACTTGTTTTATCTTTAATTTCTTTCCTCAGTGTCTTATAATTTTCTGCATACAGGTCTTTTGTCTCCTTAGGTAGGTTTATTACTAGATATTTTATTATTTTTGTTGCAGTGGTAAATGGTAGTGTTTACTTTATTTCACTTTCAGATTTTTCATTGTTAGTGTATAGGAGTGCAAGAGATTTCTGTGCATTATTTTTGTATCCTGCTACTTTACCAAATTCATTGATTAGCTCTAGTATTTTTCTGGTAACATCTTTAGGATTCTCTATGTAGAGTATAATGTCATCTGCAAACAGTGACAGCTTTCTTCTTCTCTTCTGATTTGGATTCCTTTTCTTTATTTATTTTTTTCTCTGATTGCTGTGGCTAGCACTTCCAAAACTATGTTGAATAAGAGTGGTGAGAGTGAGCAACCATGGCTTGTTCCTGATCATAGTGGAGATGCTTCCAGTTTTTCATGATTGAGGATGATGTTGGCTGTGGGTTTGTCATATATGGCCTTTATTATGTTGAGGAAAGTTCCCTCTATGCCTACTTTCTAGAGGGTTTTTATCATAAATGGGTGTTGAATTTTGTTGAAAGCTTTCTCTGCACCTACTGAGATGATCATATGTTTTTTCTCCTTCAGTTTGTTAATATGGTGTATCACTTTAATTGATTTGCGTATATTGAAGAAACCTTGCATTCCTGGAATAATCCCCACTTGATCATGGTGTGTGATGCTTTTAATGTTCTGTTGGATTCTGCTTGCTAGTATTTTGCTGAGGATTTTTACATCTATGTTCATCAGTGATATTGGCCTGTAGTTTTCTTTCTTTGTGACATATTTGTCTGGTTTGGTATCAGGGTGATGGTGCCCTCGTAGAATTCGTTTGGGAGTGTTTAATCACTCTGCTATATTTTGGAAGAGCTTGAGAAGAATAGGTGTTAGCTCTTCTCTAAATGTTTGATAGAATTCGCCTGTGAAGCCATCTGGTCCTGGGCTTCTGTTTGTTGGAAAATTTTTAATCACAGTTTCAATTTCAGTGTTTGTGATTGGTCTGGTCATATTTTATATTTCTTCCTGGTTCAGTCTCGGCAGGTTGTGCATTTCTAAGAATTTGTCCATTTCTTCCAGGTTGTCCATTTTATTGGCATAGAGTTGCTTGTAGTAATCTCTCATGATCTTTGGTATTTCTGCAGTGTCAGTTGTTACTTCTCCTTTTTCATTGGTAATTCTATTGATTTGAGTCTCCTCCCTTTTATTCTTGATGAGTATGGCTAATGGTTTATCAATTTTTTTTATCTTCTCAAATAATCAACTTTTAGTTTTACTAATCTTTGATATTGTTTCCTTCATTTCTTTTTCATTTATTTCTGATCTGATCTTTATGATTTCTTTCCTTCTGCTAAATTTGGTTTTTGTTGTTGTTGTTGTTCTTCTTTCTCTGATTGCTTTAGGTGCAAGGTTAAATTGTTTATTTGAGATGTTTCCTGTTTCTAAAGGTAGGATTTTTTGCTATGATCTTCCCTCTTAGTACTGCTTTTGCTGCATCCCATAGGTTTTGGGTCATTGTGTCTCCATTGTCATTTGTTTCTAGGTATTTTTTGATTTCCTCTTTGATTTCTTCAGTGATCAGTTCGTTATTAAGTAGTGTATTGTTTAACTTCCATGTGTTTGTATTTTTTACAGATATTTTCCTGTAATTAATATCTATTCTCATAGCTTTGTGGTTGAAAAAGATACTTGAGACGTTTTCAATTTTCTTCAATTTACCAAGGCTAGATTTGTGACACAAGATATGATCTATCTTGGAGAATGTTCCATGAGCACTTGAGAAAAATGTGTATTCTCTTGTTTTTGGATGGAATGTCCTATAAATATCAATTAAGTCCAACTTGTTTAATGTATCATTTAAAGCTTGTGTTTCCTTATTTATTTTCATTTTGGTTGATCTGTCCATTGGTGAAAGTGGGGTGTTAAAGTCCCCTAATATGATTCTGTTACTGTTGATTTCCTCTTTTATGGTTGATAGAATTTGCCTTATGTATTGAGGTGCTCCTATGTTGGGTGCATAAATATTTACAATTGTTATATCTCCTTCTTGGATTGATCACTTGATCATTATGTAGTGTCCTTCTTTGTCTCTTCTAATAGTCTTTATTTTAAAGTCTATTTTGTCTGATATGAGAATTACTACTGCAGCTTTCTTCTGATTTCCATTGGCATGGAATAACTTTTTCCATCCCCTCACTTTCAGTCTGTATGTGTCCCTACGTTTGACGTGGGTCTCGTGTAGACAACATATATACAGGTCTTGTTTTTGTATCCATTCAGCCAGTCTGTGTCTTTTGCTGGGAGCATTTGATCCATTTACATTTAAGGTAATTATCAATATGTATGTTCATATTCCCATTCACTTAATTGTTTTGGGTTTGTTATTTTAGGTCTTTTCTTTCTCTTGTGTTTCTTCCCTAGAGAACTTCCTTTAGCATTTGTTGTAAAGCTGGTTTGGTGGTGCTGAACTCTCTCAGCTTTTGCTTCTCTGTAAAGGTTTTAATTTCTCTGTCCAATCTGAATGAAATCCTTGCTGGGTAGAGTAATCCTGATTGTAGGTTTTTCTCCTTCATCACTTTAAATATGTCCTGCCACTCCCTTCTGGCTTGCAGAGTTTCTGCTGAAAGATCAGCTGTTAACCTTATGGGGATTCCCTTTTGTGTTATTTGTTGTTTTTCCCTTGCTGCTTTTAATATCTTTTCTTTGTATTTAATTTTTGATAGTTTGATTAATATGTGTCTTTGCATGTTTCTCCTTGGATTTATCCTGTATGGGACTCTCTGTGCCTCCTGGACTTGATTAACTATTTCCTTTCCCATATTAGGGAATTCTCAACTATAATCTCTTCAAATATTTTCTCAGTCCCTTTCTTTTTCTCTTCTTCTTCTGGGACCCCTATAATTCGAATGTTGCTGCATTTAATGTCCCAGCTGTCTCTGAGATGTCCTCAGTTCTTTTCATTCTTTTTTCTTTATTCTGCTCTGCAGTAATTATTTCCATTATTTTATCTTCCAGGTCACTTATCCGTTCTGTTTCCTCAGTTATTCTGCTATTGATCGCATCTAGAGTATTTTTAATTTCATTTATTGTCTTGTTCATCATTGCTTGTTTCTTCTTTTGTTCTTCTAGGTCTTTGTTAATTGTTTCTTGCATTTTGTTGATTCTATTTCCAAGATTTTGGATCATCTTTACTATCATTATTCTGAATTCATTTTCATGAAGACTACCTATTCCCTCTTCATTTGTTAGGTCTGGTGGGTTTTTACCTTGCTCCTTCATCTGCTGTTTCTTTTCCTGTCTTTTCAATTTGCTTATCTTACTGTGTTTGGGGTCTCCTTTTTGCAGGCTGCAATTTCGTAGTTCCCGTTGTTTTTGGTGTCTGTCCCCAGTGGCTAAGGTTGTTTCAGTGGGTTGTGTAGGTTTCCTGGTAGAGGGGACTAGTGCCTCTGTTGTGGTGGATGAGGCTGAATCTTGTCTTTCTTGTGGGCAGGTCCACGTCTGGTGGTGTGTTTTGGGGTGTTTATAGCCTTATTATGATTTTAGGCAGCCTCTGTGCTAATGGATGTGGTTGTGTTCCTGTGTTGCTAGTTGTTTGGCAAAGGGTGTCCATCACTGTAGCTTGCTGGTCGTTGAGTGAAGCTGGGTCTTGGTGTTGAGAAGGAGATCTCTGGGAGATTTTCGCCATTTGGTATTACATGGAGTCAGGAGGTCTCCTGTGTACCTGTGTTCTGAATTTGGCTCTCCCACCTCAGAGGCAGAGCCCTGATGCCTGGTTGGAGCACAAACAGCCTGTCATTCACATGGCTCAGAATAAAAGGGAGAAAAAATAGAAAGAAAGATGATTAAAGAAAACAAAGTAAGATAAAATAACATAAAGTTATTAAAATAAAAAATAATTATTAAGAAAACATTTTTTAATAAAAACAAAACAAAACAAACAAACAAAAAAATCGGATGGTCAGAACCCTAGGACAAATGGTGAACACAAACTATACAGACAAAATCTCACACAGAAGCATACACATAAGCACTCAGAAAAAAAGGAAAACGGGAAAAATAATAAATGTTGCTCTCAAAGTCCACTTCCTCAATTTGGGATGGTTCATTGTCTATTCATGTATTCCACATATTCAGGATACTTCAAGTTGATTGTGGAGCTTTAATCCACTGCTTCTGAGGCTGCTGGGAGAGATTTCCCTTTCCCTTTGTTCGCACAGCTCCCGGGGCTCAGCTTTGGATTTGGTGCCACCTCTGCGTGTAGGTCGCCTGAGGGCGTCTGTTCCCGCTCAGAAAGGACGGGGTTAAAGGAGCCGCTGATGCGGGGGCTCTGGCTCACTCAGGCTGGGGGGAGAGAGTGGTACGGATGCAGGGCGAGCCTGCTGCAGTAGAGGACGGCGTGACGTTGCACCACCCTGAGGCACGCCGTGTGTTCTCCTGGGGAAGTTGTCCCTGGATCCCGGGACCCTGGCAGTGGCGTGCTGCACAGGCTCCCCGGAAGGGAGGTGTGGACAGTGACCTGCACTCGCACACAAGCTTCTTGGTGGCGGCAGCAGTAGTCTTAGCATCTCCTTCCCGTCTCTGGGGTCCGAGCTTTTAGCCGCGGCTCGCGCCCGTCTCTGGAACTCCTTTAAGCAGGGCTCTGTATCCCCTCTCCTTGCGCACCAGGAAACAAAGAGGGAAGAAAAAGTCTCTTGTCTCTTTGGCAGCTCCAGACTTTTCCACCGGACTCCCTCCCAGCCAGCCGTGGTACACTAACCCCTTCAGGCTGTGTTCACGCTGCCAACCCCAGTCCTCTCCCTGCGCTCCGACTGAAACCCGATACCCGAGCCTCAGCTCCCAGCCCCACCCGCCCGGCAGGTGAGCAGACAAGCCTCTCAGGCTGGTGAGTGCTGGTCGGCCCTGATCCTCTGTGCGGGAATCTCTCTGCTTTGCCCTACACACCCCTGTGGCTGCACTCTACTCCGCGGCTCCAAAACTTCCCCCTCCGCCACCCACAGTCTCCACCCGTGAAGGGGTTCCTAGTGTGTAGAAACCTTTCCTCTTTCACGGCTCCCTCCCAGAGCGGCAGGCCCCATCCCTATTCTTTTGTCTTTGTTTTTTTTCTTTTGCCCTACCCATGTATGTGGGGAGTTTCTTGCCTTTTGGGAGGTCTGAGGTCTTCTGCCAGCGTTCAGTAGGTGTTCTGTAGGAGTTGTTCCACATGTAGATGAATTTCTGATGCATCTTTGGGGAGGAAGGTGATCTCCGTGTCCTACTCTTCCACCATCTTCTTCCTGTAACACACACAATTTAAAAAGCCTATATTATTTATCAACTATACGTCCAGAGTCTAGTAAAATACTATATATCCCTGAACATAGGTTTTTCATGTGGGAAAGAGTAATAACTTACCTATTATCTTTCAAGGTAATTTCAAGAGTTAAATAAAAATAGTGTGTTAAATTAATAGTAACCTCTAAAATATTGAGCCGGGACACATGTTACTCTTCTCCTCAAGGTAATGAGGAACTTCAAGTCATTACAACAGAAGGAGGGGAATCTAGGTACTTTTGTTTGAAGGCAAAACACAAAAAGAAAGGAGGCCACTGTGTTTTTCTTGGCAAGAAATGGTGAAGCAGGAGCCGGGTACTATCAATAGGAATGTGCTTTGGCTGATAGCTGCTCTTGACATCACTTCAGGAGGTCTCAGTTACCCGAATCCCATCTGCTCTCTGTAGGGTGAGTGTTCTCTTGAAGGTGATGCTCTCTGTCAGGCGAGGGGGAGAAACACAGCAGTGTGACATTTCACCCCCATTAGATGCTCGTCTTAACTGCATCTCAACAGCTGCAATGCCCTGTAATGACATTAAAATGACTGCAAACCCTAAATTGTTTCCCTCCACATTTAGGAAACTTCTGGACACTTTCTGACACTCCCTCAGGGTTTTCTATATCACATTTGCTTCTCTCCACTGTCATATTCTGGTGAGAAGGTTAGCAGGCTTGCACCCTAAATATAGCCTTTTAAAAAATCCATGACACTTGAAAAATGGGTTAAAATTCAGGTTGTTTCTCCATTTCAGGAGAGAACATTTAGCTGATTACATACTGTAGTCTAAACAAATGCACCAAGACCTTGAGTTAAGGGTATGGAAGGAAATCATTCTCATTTCTTCTGCACTTGAATAACAGGATCCAGGGCTGACAAGCGAAATGGCAGTAAATCTCACAAAAATGATATAATGAGAAGAAACAAGCCCAGGCTGCATAATGAAAAGCGCAGAGACCCTCCTCCAGGAGGGACACGTGCAAAGGAATGAACACCACTGTAACTCACCACCTAGTTTGCGACTCGGCTTCCCCAGATGAAAGGCGAGGCTGCAAGCAAGGCCCCAATAGATGCTGTTTATAATGTAAGCATAGCCCCTGCTGCATGTCCCCAGCTTCCCCCATCTCCCAGCACCCTATGTTTTTCATTCTTCACAATTGTTCTTTGATGCCATGAATCCTGGCATGCTGCTGAGAAACCTCTCTTTCTGCTCTCCTCCATCTTATGATCGGGAGGTTGCAACTCTCTTTACTTGCTGGTGTCAGTTTCAGTTGATTAAATGCAGCATTATTTTAACAACATGTGACAACTGACATATACAGGATTCATGGGCTTCATCCTGGGAACCCATCCTCCATCATTAAACAAGGGGCTTAGTGTGAGGCTGTTAGTCAACTGTCACTGTAGATTACTAGCAGCAACAATGCTAGCCGTGTGACCACTTAACTTATGATATTGTTAATGCAGAAGGACTTTTTAAAAAAGATAGATCACTTTATCGAGGTATTTTTATCAATATCACTAATGTTCTGACTTGTCTTGCTCATCCTTGAATGCCAGTATTCTAGAAAACAGCTGCAAGCAACTGGGTCCAGAAAAATAGATAACCATCTTGAGTTATAAAACCCCAAACTCCAAAGGCCTGAATATAACTGGTCAAGTGGCAATGGTGTATTCCCACAGAATCTGCTTCTAGAAAAAGTTATGCAGTTTTAAAGGGTGGCCCCTACTCTTTCCTCAATGTTGTAATTAAAAATCAAAGTAGACTTATAACAAGATATTTTGAACAACTTATGTGGCATTTGAGAAATAAGAAATAAGATCAAGTAATAATGACAAGAACATCAAACAATGGACATCAAGACACACAATGAGTCCCTCACCTGGAAGAAAGATGGGATCATGCCTGGTACATCCTTTTAAGTTATACTCACCTTGGAAGCCAAAGGTGTAAGCAGCGGCGTTAGTGATCTTAGACTTTCTCCCCACTTCACTGAGAAAGGCTTCTCTGGTCATGGCCAGCATTTAGATTGACCAGAAAATCATGAAATCCATCCTTTGAAGGGCCTTTGCATTTTGCTTCTACTGTCTTCTCAAGCTTCTTCATTTGTCTAGAAGGCAGTCAGTCCTTTCCTTTCTTCAAATTGAGTGAGTGAACATCATGCATGAATCACAATGTTTGTTTCATTGGAACTTATTTTGAGGGAGCTTGTTTGCTGTTTTCAACAACAGATTGATTAACCAATTTTCCTGTCCTGCTATTCTGTGATTTATTATTTGTTTCTGTAAGGCAGTTTGAATTCTAGGTCCCATCAGCTAAATTATATTTTTGGATCCTAACAAGGCATTAAATTACATAGTAAAAATTAAAGAGCTCTCCCTGTTCATCATATCAGGACTCATGCTCCCTTTTATTTTGTTCTGGAGGAGGGGAGAGGGGTGAGAATGTCTTGGAAAGAGCCCCTGCGTTCACCTTCCTCATGATTCTTTTCATTCAAAGGGTCCCATATTTTAGGTATTTGAAACAGCAAACTCAGGACTCCATATGGGCACTGAGGAGAGAGATTTAGGAGCTCAGACACCATCTTATTCCCCATTGTGGTCTCGCACTCATCTCTCCAAGGAAGCCGACATATATGCCTGGTTCTGCCTTATTCATGGAAGCTATAAGGGCAAATAAACAGATTGGGTGTTTTTATGAAAGACCTCAACATTCAGAGATCTTCTCTGAAGCAGGGACCTAAATATAATTTGGGATAATGGCACCTCAGTACCCTATAGTTTGGAATTTGTCTTGTTTCTGACCTCATTCCCTTGGACTCCTTCCCAAGACTTGTGTCCCTTGATTATCTTATGGTGTTGCCATCTGGTTTCTGCCACTCACCTCTTGGGGACTTAGCCAAAGCATTCAGATGAACAGGGAAATCAGTTTAAAGAAATAATCAGAAATCCAGGATGTGTCTTGGTCCTGTGCAGTTACTTTACTTCAGGAAAATCAGCATGCTTTATTGACCCCAAATGAAGGAAGTATGAGATGGAGAGCAATTTATGTAAAAAATATCAGGCCCCCAAGTAAAATAATTTTCCTGTTTTGTCATTTTGCACTGAGTTCAGCACATCACTTTGGTTTTCATGCTCTCCTGGAATATCAATCAGTGTTTTCCTTCTAAAAAAAATGGTATGTGAAGATAATAAATGGATCAAGAGTCTTCCACTGGAATTTAAATTTAATGTGGACACAGCATCAACATAGACCCAATTCTGTCTTAAACTCACAGCTCATCAGATTGTTATTACTACCATCTCTATGTAAAATATAGGTCACACTTGTTGGAAGCTTTTATTTAAAGGAACATAGTAGAATGTACTTGATTCAATTTAGAAATCTCAATAAATGATGTAATTTCTAAATATGTTTTAGTTTATTTCCTTGCTGTAACATTTGCTTTTGTGTTCTAAATTGAGGGAGTGCTGTATCCTGGAAAAAGTGTGGCTTTAGAATTAGAAAGTAACGGATTCTAATCAATATTCAAGGGAAATCATCACTGCACCTCAAGTTACCATCAGTCAAATGGGAAGAATGCAAATGTGTAGAGTTGTTGAACAATTAAATAAATAACTTTTTGATAAAGTAATGGAATGACCAATATCTTGCTATTATTATTATTATTATTATTATTATTAAGACCCATTTTTCTACGCAATTTGTGAACACATTGAGAAATAAGCCAGGCTTATTGACCAGGGAGTTCAAAATAGCACCATTAGTATTGCAATAGCTTTGTGACATAAGCATATTCAGGCACAAAGGAGCAGAGGACTCATGCTCAAGGGATGCTGCTCTCTTCCAGGAAACGCAGGGGTAAAGCAAGTGCAGAATGGAAAAGAAGTGATGATGCTGCTGTCATAGATGCACCCCTGCTGGTCCCTTCTTCCCTTTCTCCCCACTGTTCACCCTGGGGGACTGCGCCGAAAAGATTGAGTCAGATTTTTTTTTCATTGGGTTTAGCCAATGAGGAGCCCGAGGAGGAATTCAAAGAGGGACTAGAGATAGGTGTGGGTATTTATTCCCTGGACTTCCTCCCTGAAAGGTCAGCTCAGCCATGTTGAGTCACTTCACTGAAGGTCACTGCTCTTCTTCATGAGCTGATGAAGTGAACACGATTGCTTTAGTCAGGTTCTCCAGAGACCAGAACCAATAGGAATGTACTGTATGTATATCTATATGTACTATATCTATATCTGTATCCTTTATATCTATGAATGAGAGAAGACAGAGAAAGATTTTTAGGAACTGGCTCATATGATGTGGAGGCTGGTGAGTCTAAGATCTGCAGGGTGGTGGGCCGGCTGGACACCCAGTGAAGCAATGATGCTGTGTCCTCATATCTGAAGGCCATCTGGAGACAGATTCCCTTCCTCCTCACAGGATGGCCATCTTTTCACTTAAGACTTTACTGATTGGAAGAAGCTTATTCACATTATGGATGGTTATCTGCTTTACTCACAGTTTACTGATTTAAATGTTAACCTCAGCGAAAGGACACCTTTGCAATGACATCTAGACTGGTGTTGGAAAAAAAACTGGGCACCATGGCCTGGACAAGTTACATATAAAATTAACAAGAACACTCTCTTTTCTGCTGGTTCTAGTAACCACTCCATCCCATCATGTCTTTGGGTTCAGGTATGATGACAGCTTGGCCACTACCAGTTCTAAGTTGTTGCATGACCACTTGTGTTCCACTATATTCCAGCCTTTGCAAGATTCACTATACATGCAAATCCTCCTTGAATTATTATATTTTACATGTACTGTCTGGTTTTTTATCAAACCTCTCACAAATATAATTATTGGTATTAGATTGGAGTCCAGGATATGGACACTGGAAATAAAATTCTGAGATTGGATTGCACATATATATAATCATGTAAAATAAAAGGCTTATATAAGGAAACCTTATATAAAATGAGGCATAATTTCTGTGTGGGAGGATACAAAGTGGGTGATTTATGCCAAGTGATGAGCATGTTTCATTCTAATTATCACTGTAATAGCATGAGATGAAGAGCAGGTGGAGGTCAAGGTGACAGTAGCTCAAATAGCTGTGATATTTAGTTGCTGAGGAGAAAAAGGCAGCTTACATAGAGAAAAAGAGAAATGAAAAATTCTGAACAGGCACGTGAGACAGCTTGAGGAAAATCCAAAGGCTCTCATGACAACTTAGAAGAAGTCCCTCATCTCTAAGTGGCTTTGAAGAAGTCACAGGTAGATGTAGCAGGGGAACAAGCCCATGAGCAGCTTGTAAGGTGTTTTAACCAAGGTTTTGTCTTTACTCAAAAAGCAGAGCCTGTGACCAGGGCTTTTGTGCAGACAGTTCATTTCGGGAATAACACCCGACCAAAGGCAACAGAAGGGGAGAGGGGAGACTGAAGCATGGAATGAGGGAAAGCCACACAGACGTGCATGACACAGTTGTCACCATTGAGAACTGAGGCTTCATCTCACGGGGATACAGAAGTTTTGCACTCAAGGGTTGAAAAGATGGAACATTTAGATACCAGCTCCCAGTCTCCATTGCTAAAGGTGGCCTCATACTGTGTGAGCTCACTAGAAGTTATAGGTAGGCACTGTACAAATTAATAAACAGAAACATTAGTTGAAATGGAGTCGGGGGGTCAGAAGGGAAAGCTCTCATGCCCCATGATGACAGCAGAGCCCAGCAGGAAGAAGAGAGATTCATCTTACTGCCTGGCAAGAGCATGGCCAATGAGAGACGGTCACAATGCAGCCAATGAGAAATCTCTCTACTTGATACTCTCACTTCTTCCAAAGGACTCTATTGACCACAGCCCTCCCACCTCCCTCTTCCCCTCTTTAAAAGAGTTCTCCTCTCCTTGTGGTGTTGCAGAACCTGAATTGCAATTCTTTCTTTTCTCAAATAAAGCTACTTTTGCTGGAAGAATTACTGTCAGTCTCTTTGCTTTAGGTCAACAGCACACACAAGAGCCCCAAGCAAATATATCAGCACAGAGTCACACACTGTGTGTCATGGAGGCCTCAGACAGAAAGAACTCCTCTACATCCTGCAAAGGGATTTGATTCCATGATCATGATGGCCATATTAAGAGCCCAGGACAGTGAAGGCTCAGGGTCCACACTGAACCATCAGTGACAAGGTGGGAAAATTTAACAAAATAATCCACATTGTTAATCAGAGTTTTCAGAACAACAGAGGTTTGTTCAGGGTTGTCAGATTTAAGGGAAAAGAGCACAGGGTGTCCAGTAAAATGTGAATTTCAGATAAACAACACACTTTTAAATATAGGTATGTTTCATGCAATACTTAACTAAAAACTTTGTGTTTATCTGAAATTGAAATGTAACTGGTCATCCTGTATTTTATCTGGTAACCCTAGATCTGTGGCAACAGCAAAATTGTTACTAGAAAGAGACCCCTTCCAGGGCCTTAGAATAAGCTCTTGTAACTGAATTGTGTGAGGAGACACATGTACTGACAAAGCAAAAGACTTTATTGGGAAGGAGTGTGCGGGCAGAGAGCAGAAGGGTCAGGGAAACCAGGAGGACTGCTCTTCCATGTGGCTCATAGTCTCAAGTATTATGGTGATGGGGTTAGTTTCTGGGTGATCTGTGGCCAATCATCTTGCTCGTGTCCATATTTTGTCTGACTCAGGGTCCTTCCTGGAGGTGTGTCCATCTCTCAGCCAAGATGGATTCCAGCACGAAGGTCTCTGGGAAGTTGGCAGGATATATTATGGGCTGGCGTCTCCTTCTTCCTTTTGGCCCCTCCTGAATTCCTCCAACTGGACGGGTGGTAGCTTGTTAGTTCCATGTTTCTTATCAGGACCTCCCGTTGTGCTATAACTTATGCAAGCATCATTATTATGCCTGGCCAGGGCAAGTGGTTTTGGTCAATTGTTTCCTAACAAATGATAATAATACCTCTTGAGGAGCTGGGGGAAGATGGTGGAAGAGTAAGACGCGGAGATCACCTTCCTCCCCACAGATACATCGCGGAGATCACCTTCCTCCCCACAGATACATCAGAAATTCATCTACACGTGAAACAACTCCTACAGAACACCTACTGAATGCTGACAGAAGACCTCAGACCCCCCAAAAGGCAAGAAACTCCCTAAGTACCTGGGTAGGGCAAAAGAAACAAGAATAAACAGAGACAAAAGGATAGGGACGGGACCTGCACCAGTGGGCGGGAGCCGTGAAGGAGGAAAGGTACCCACACATTAGGAAGCCCCCTCGTGGGCGGAGACTGCAGGGGGAAAGCTTCTGGGTGGCGGAGAGGGAAAGCTTCTGGGTGGCGGAGGGGGAAAGCTTCAGAAGAGCGGAGGGGGAAAGCTTCCGGGTGGCGGAGGGGGAAAGCTTCCGGGTGGTGGATGGGGAAAACTTCCGAGTCGTGGAGGAGAGCGCAGAAACAGGGGTGCGGAGGGCAAAGCGGAGAGATTCCCGCACAGAGGATCGGTGCCGACCGGCACTCACCAGCCCAAGAGGTTTGTCTGCTCGGCTGCCGGGGTGGGCGGGGCTGGGAGCTGAGGCTCGGATTTCGGGTTTCAGTCAGAGCGCAGGGAGAGGACTGGGGCTGGCAGCGGGAAGAGAGCCTGAAGGGGTTAGTGCACCATGGCTAGCCGGGAGGGAGTCCGGGGAAAAGTCTGGAGCTGCCGAAGAGGCAGGAGACATTTTCATCCCTCTTTGTTTCCTGGTGCACGAGGAGAGGGGATACAGAGCCCTGCTTAAAGGAGCTACAGAGACGGGCATGAGCCATGGCTAAAAGCGGGGACCCTGGAGATGGGCGTGGGATGCTGGGGCTGCTGTTGCCACCGCCAAGAGGCCTGTGTGCGAGTGCAGGTCACTGTCTACACCCCCCTTCCAGGAAGGCTGTGCAGCCCGCCACTGCCGGGGTCCTGGGATCCAGGGACAGCTTCCCCAGGAGAGCAAACGGTGCGCCTCAGGCTGGTGCAATGTCACGCCTGCCTCTGCTGCCGCATGCTTGCCCCGCACTCCGTACCCCTCCTTCCCCCAGGCCTGAGTGAGCCAGAGCCCCCGAAGCAGCTGCTCCTTTAACCCCGTCCTGTCTGAGAGAAGAACAGACGCCATCCAGTGACCTACATGCAGAGGCGGGGCCAAAACCAAAGCTGAGACCCGGGAGCTGTGAGAATAAAGAAGAGAAAGGGAAATCTCTCCCAGCAGCCTCAGAAGCAACGGATTAAAGCTCCACAATCAACTTGATGTACCCTGCATCTGTGGAATACATTAATAGACAACGAATCATCCCAATTTGCAGAGGGGGACTTTGAGGACAAGATTTAAGATTTTTTCTCCTTTTCCTCTTTTTACAAGGAATTATCCCAAATTGAGGAGGTGGATTTTGAGAGCAGGATTTATGATTTTTCCCCCTTGTTCTCTTTTTGTGAATGTGTATGTTTATGCTTCTGTGTGAGATTTTCTCTCTATAGCTTTGCTTCCACCATTTGTCCCAGGGTTCTATACGTCCGTTTTTTTTAAATAATTACATTTTTATTTTAATAACACTATTATATTTTATCATAATTTATTCTATTTTACTTTATCTTCTCTCTTTCTCTTTTTCCTACCTTCCCTCCTTCGTCCCTCCCTCCCTCCACCACTCCCTCCTTTCTTTTTCTTAGATGTTTGGGGTAAGAGTTTATTAATTAATTAATTTATTTTTGCTGTGCTGGGTCTCCGTTTCTGTGCGAGGGCTTCCCCTAGTTGTGGCAAGTGGGGGCCACTCTTCATCGCGGTGCATGGGCCTCTTACTATTGCGGCCTCTCTTGTTGTGGAGCACAGGCTCCAGACGCACAGGTTCAGTAATTGTGGCTCATGGTCCCAGTCACTCCGCGGCATGCGGGATCTTCCCAGACCAGGGCTTGAACCCGTGTCCCCTGCATTGGCAGGCAGACTCTCAACCACTGCGCCACCAGGGAAGCCCCCCTCCTTTCTTTCTTTCTTTCTTTCTTTCTTTCTTTCTTTCTTTCCTCCCTCCCTCCCTCTTTCTTTCTTTCTTTCTTACTTTCCTTCCTCCCTCCCTCCCTCCCTCCTTTCTTTCTTTCTTTCTCTCTTTCTTTCTTCTACTAATTCTTTCTTTCTACATTTTCTCCCTTTTATTCTGAGCTGGGTGGATGAAAGGCTCTTGGTGCTACAGCCAGGAGTCAGTGCTGTGCCTCTGAGGTGGGAGAGCCAACTTCAGGACACTGGTCCACAAGAGACCTCCCAGCTCCACATAATATCAAATGGCGAAAATCTCCCAGAGATCTCCATCTCAACACCAGCACCCAGCTTCACTCAACGACCACCAAGCTACAGTGCTGGTCACCCTATGCCAAGCAACTAGCAAGACAGGAACACAATCCCACCCATTAGCAGAGAGGCTGCCTAAAAACATAATACGGCCACAGACAACCCAAAACACATGACAAGACGTGGACCTGTCCACCAGAAAGACAAGATCAAGCCTCGTCCACCAGAACACAGGCACTAGTCCCCTCCACCAGGAAGCCTAAACAACCCACTGAAACAACATTAGCCACTGGGGACAGACACCAAAAACAACGGGAACTACGAATGTGCAGCCTGTGAAAAGGAGACACCAAACACAGTAATATAAGCAAAATGAGAAGACAGAAAAACACACAGCAGATGAAGGAGCAAGATAAAAACCCACCAGACCTAACAAATGAAGAGGAAATAGGCAGTCTACCTGAAAAAGAATTCAGAATAATGATAGAAAAGATGATCCAAAATCTTGGAAATAGAATAGACAAAATGCAAAAAACAGTTAACAAGGACCTAGAAGAAATAAAGATGGATCAAGCAATGATTAAAAACACAATAAATGAAATGAAAAATACTCTAGATGGGATCAATAGCAGAATAACTGAGGCAGAAGAACAGATAAGTGATGAAGAAGATAAAATAGTGGAAATAACTGGTGCAGAGCAGAATAAAGAAAAAAGAATGAAAAGAACTGAGGATAGTCTCAGAGACATTTGGGACAACATTAAATGCACCAACATTCGAATTATACAGGTTCCAGAAAAAGAAGAGAAAAGGAAAGGGACTGAGAAAATATTTGAAGAGATTATAGTTGGAAACTTCCCTAATATGGGAAAGGAAATAGTTAATCAAGTCCAGGAGGCACAGAGAGTCCCATACAGAATAAATCCAAGGAGAAATATGCCAAGACACATATTAATCAAACTGTAAAAAATAAGCACATAGAAAACATATTAAAAGCAGCAAGGAAAAAAATAAATAAATAACACACAAGGGAATCCCCATAAGGTTAACAGCTGATCTCTCAGCAGAAACTCTATAAGACAGAAGGGGGTGGCAGGACGTATTTAAAGTGATGAAGGAGAAAAACCTGCAACCAAGATTACTCTATCCAGCAGGGATCTCATTCAGATTTGATGGAGAAATTAAAACCTTTACAGAGAAGCACCACCAAACCAGCTTTACAACAAATACTAAAGGAAATTCTCAAGGCAAGAAACACAACAGAAAGAAAATACCTACAATAACGAACCCAAAACAATTAAGGAAATGGGAATAGGAACATACATATCGATAATTACCTTAAATGTAAATAGACTAAATGCTCCCACCAAAAGACACAGATTGGCTGAATGGATACAAAAACAAGCCCCATATATATGCTCTCTACAAGAGACCCACTTCAGACCCAGAGACACATACAGATTGAAAGTAAGGGGATGGAAGAAGATATTCCATGGAAATATCTTTGGAAATAAAAAAGAAATCAAAAGACAGCTGGAGTAGCAATTCTTATATCAGACAAAATAGACTTTAAAATAAAGACTATTAGAAGAGACAAAGAAGGACACTACATAATGATCAAGGGATTGATCCAATAAGAAGATATAACAATTGTAAATATTTATGCACCCAACATAGGAGCACCTCTATACATAAAGGAAATACTAACAGCCATAAAAGGGGAAATCGACAGTAACAAACTCATAGTAGGGGACTTCAACACCCCAGTTTCACCAATAGACAGATCATCCAACATGAAAATAAATGAGGAATCACAAGGTTTAAATGATACATTAAACAAGATGGACTTAATTGATATTTATAGGACATTCCATCCAAAAACAAGAGAATACACATTTTTCTCAAGTGCTCATGGAACATTCTCCAGGATAGATCAAATCTTGGGTCACAAATCAAGCCTTGGTAAATTTAAGAAAATTGAAATTGTATCAAATATCTTTTCTGACCACAATGCTATGAGACTAGACATCAATTACAGGAAAAGATCTGTAACAAATACAAACATATCAAGGCTGAACAACACACTACTTAATAATGAAGTGATCACTGAAGAAATCAAAGTGGAAATCAAAAAATACCTAGGAACAAATGACAATGGAGACACGATGACCCAAAACCTATGGGACGCAGCAAACAGTTCTAAGGGGGAAGTTTATAGCAATAAAATCCCACCTTAAGAAACAGGAAACATCTCGAGTAATCAACCTGACCCAGCACCTAAAGCAACTAGAGAAAGAAGAACAAAAAAAACCAAAGTTAACAGAAGGAAAGAAATCATAATTATCACATCAGAAATAAATGAAAAAGAAATGAAGGAAACGATAGCAAAGATCAATAAAACTATAAGCTGGTTCTTTGAGAATATAAACAAAATTGAGAAACCATTAGCCAGACTCATCAAGAAAAAAAGGGAGAAGACTCAAATCAATAGAATTAGAAATGAAAAAGGAGAAGTAACAACTGACACTGCAGAAATACCAAAGATCATGAGAGATTACTACAAGCAACTCTATGCCAATAAAATGGACAACCTGGAAGAAATGGACAAATTCTTAGAAATGCACAAACTGCCAAGACTGAATCAGGAAGAAATAGAAAATATGAATAGACCAATCACAAGCACTGAAATTGAAACTGTGATTAAAAGTCTTCCAACAAACAGAAGCCCAGGACCAGATGGCTTCACAGGCGAATTCTATCAAACATTTAGAGAAGAGCTAACACCTATTCTTCTCAAGCTCTTCCAAAATATAGCAGAGTGATTAAACACTCCCAAACGAATTCTACGAGGGCACCATCACCCTGATACCAAACCAGACAAATATGTCACAAAGAAAGAAAACTACAGGCCAATATCACTGATGAACATAGATGCAAAAATCCTCAACAAAATACTAGCAAAAAGAATCCAACAGCACATTAAAAGGATCATACACCATGATCAAGTGGGGTTTATTCCAGGAATGCAAGGATTCTTCCGTATATGCAAATCAATCAAAGTGATACACCATATTAACAAATTGAAGGAGAAAAACCATATGATCATCTCAATAGATGCAGAGAAAGCTTTTGACAAAATTCAACACCCATTTATGATAAAAACCTTGCAGAAAGTAAGCATAGAGGGAACTTTCCTCAACATATTAAAGGCTATATATGACAAACCCACAGCCAAAATTTTCCTCAATGGTGAAAAACAAACCGTTTCCACTAAGATCGGGAACAAGACAAGGCTGCCCACTCTCACCACTCTTATTCAACATAGTTTTGGAAGTTTTAACCACAGCAATCAGAGAAGAAAAGGAAATAAAATGAATCCAAATTGGAAAAGAAGAAGTAAAGCTGTCACTGTTTGCAGATGATATGATACTATACATAGAGAATCCTAAAGATATTACCAAAAATCTACTAGAGCTAATCAATGAATTTGGTAAAGTAGCAGGATACAAAATTAATACACAGAAATTTCTGGCATTCTTGTACACTAATGATGAAAAATCTGAAAGTGAAATCAAGGAAACACTCCCATTTACCATTGCAACAAAAAGAATAAAATATCTAGGAATAAACCTATCTTAGGAGATAAAAGACCTGTATGCAGAAAATTATACGGCACTGATGAAAGAAATTAAAGATGATACAAATAGATGGAGAGACATACCATGTTCCTGGATTGGAAGAATCAATATTGTGAAAATAACTCTACTATCCAAAGCAATCTACAGATTCAATGCAATCCCTATCAAATGACCACTGGCATTTTTCACAGAACTAGAACAAAAAATGTCAAAATTTGTTTGGAGAAACAAAAGACCCCAAATAGCCAAAGCAATCTTGAGAACGAAAAAAGGACATGGAGGAATCAGGTTCCCTGACTTCAGAGTATACTACAAAGCAACAGTAATCAAGACAGTGTGGTACTGGCAGAAAAACAGAAAGATAGATCAATGGAACAGGATAGAAAACCCAGAGGTAAACCCACGCACATATCATCAACTTATCTTTGATAAAGGAGGCAGGAATGTACAGTGGAGAAAGAACAGCCTCTTCAATAAGTGGTGCTGGGAAAACTGGACAGGGACATGTAAAAGTTTGAGATTAGATCATTCCCTAACACCATATACAAAAATAAGCTCAAAATGGAATAAAGATCTAAATGTAATACCAGAAACTATCAAACTCTTAGAGGAAAACATAGGCAGAACACTGTATGACATAAATCACAGCAAGATCCTTTTGGACCCACCTCCTAGAGAAATGGACATAAAAACAAAAATAAACAAATGGGACCTAATGAAACTTCAAAGCTTTTGCACAACAAAGGAAACCATAAACAAGACCAAAAGACAACCCTCAGAATGGGAGAAAATATTTGCAAATGAAGCAACTGACAAAGGATTAATCTCCAAAATCTATAAACAGCTCATGCAGCTCAATAGCAAAAAAACAAACAACCCAATTCAAAAATGGGCAGAAGTCCTAAATAGACATTTCTCCAAAGAAGATATACAGACTGCCAACAAACACATGAAAGAATGCTCAACATCATTAATCATTAGAGAAATGCAAATCAAAACTACAATGAGATATCATCTCACACCAGTCAGAATGGCCATCATCAAAAAATCTAGAAACAATAAATGCTGGAGAGGGTGTGGAGAAAAGGGAACACTCTTGCACTGCTGATGGGAATGTGAATTGGTACAGCCACTATGGAGAACAGTATGGAGGTTCCTTAAAAAACTACAAATAGGGCCTCCTTGGTGGCGCAGTGGTTGAGAGTCCGCCTGCCGATGCGGGGGATACGGGTTCGTGCCCCGGTCTGGGAGGATCCCATATGCCGCGGAGCGGCTGGGCCCGTGAGCCATGGCCGCTGGGCCTGCACGTCCGGAGCCTGTGCTCCGCAACGGGAGAGGCCACAACAGTGAGAGGCCCGCATACCGCAAAAAGAAAAAAAAAAAAAAAAAAAAAAACTACAAATAGAACTACCATATGACCCAGCAATCCCACTACTAGGCATATACCCTGAGAAAACCATAATTCAAAAAGAGACATGTACCAAAATGTTCATTGCAGCTCTATTCACAATAGCCCAGAGATGGAAACAACCTAAGTGTCCACCATCAGATGAATGGATAAAGAAGATGTGGCACATATATACAATGGATTATTACTCAGCCATAAAAAGAAATGAAATTGAGCTATGTGTAATGAGGTGGATAGACTTAGAATCTGTCATACAGAGTGAAGTAAGTCAGAAAGAGAAAGACAAATACTGCATGCTAACACACACACACACACACACACACACACACACACACACACACACACACACACATATATATATATGGAATTTAAGAAAAATAATGAAGGACCTAGGGTTAAAACAGGAATAAAGACACAGACCTACTTGAGAATGGACTTGAGGATATGGGGAGGGGGAAGGGTAAGCTGTGACAAAGTGCGAGAGAGGCATGGACATATATACACTACCAAACGTAAGGTAGATAGATAGTGGGAAGCAGCCACATAGCACAGGGAGATCAGCTTGGTGCTTTGTGACTGCCTGGAGGGGTGGGATAGGGAGCTTGTGAGGGAGGGAGGTGCAAGAGGGAAGGGATATGGGAATAGATGTATATGTATGACTGATTAACTTTGTTATAAAGCAGAAACTAATAAAAAATAATAATACCTGTTGAAATAAATGTAATTGTCAATCTATTAAAGTTCTGCTTCACATCAACTTATGCTGACTTCCAGATACCTGCAAGGACACAATGGTTCACTGGTTAGAATAGGGCCTTGACCTCTTCTGTCTAAGAATGGGTTCCAGTTGGACCGTGGGTCCACAATGTGGATTTTTTCTCAATTCCATGGAGTAAAGGTTGTTGTGGTAAGAAAAGTGAAATGGAAGCCCCGCAGATGAATCCTCTGCACATCCACATATGAACCCAGAGCATGACTACATCCCTGGGGAATTTCCAGGAATTATTGTTACACTGAAGACTAATTCTACCTCATCCCCATTTCCTGTAGAAAATCAACTTAGTCTCTGACACTAGACGTAGATATTGTCCTGGAAATTCTTATCAGGAAGGGAATTCAGAGACAATTTGCAATGGCATAGGCAGAAGAACATCTTTATTGTCTTGTTTCAAGTCGGTGTCCCCTCTCTTGCTCTTGCCAAACTATGGGCCAGAGGGATCTTGATCAGCTCGACGACGTCTTATATAATTCCTTGTTGGTTCATTACTTTGATAACATTGACCCAGAGAATAGGAAGTAATAAGCACTCAGATACTTTAATAAGAGGTGAGAAAGAAGGCCTGTGAACGTTCAGAACCTGCCATACTTGTAAAGTCTGTGGAGATACTGTAGGCAGGGGAGTGTTAGGATATTGACTCTAATCAAATGAGAGGCAAAATATAAAGATGCACAGGTACCCTCTGCAAAACATAAAGACACACAGCCCTTGGTGGAGTTTGGGATGTGCTGCTCTGGCCCATTTTACCTTGTAAGCCTCAAGTCTGGCAGTTTTGACTGGGAACGAGCAGAGGCATGAAAGCTCTCCACAGCAAGCCCACGGGGCTGGAAAATGCCCTGGCCCTTGGGCCTGAGGACCCAGCAGCACTGAGAGGATTAGTGGTGTCTGGGGAGGGCAGAAGTACTGTGTAGGGGTCTCTGAAAAATGTCAGAAGGAGAAAGAAAGTGAAGACAACAAGGCTTTCTGGAGTAAGGCTCTGGCTTTCTATGCTGACAGACATTCTCTCATTACATTTACCTTGTTACTCAGGCCATAATAGAGACTGACCATGGAATGCCAAAACATTTCAGGACCCAAGCTGTCATAAGGAGATCGATGTGACTTGAAACAGCAAGCTGTATATTAGGAATTTCATAGCCACATACCATATAAAAATTGTTAAAGGCATATAGAAAGTCCTGCTGCACGAGGAGGTTGTTTAGACTCTGGGTACCTGCTCCCGTGGCTTTGCTCCTCATGTGTGCCCCACCTGAGGCCTCCTGAGGAGGCCCTGCAGCTGTCAGAAGAAGACAAGCAGGCCTGGAGCTGGGTCCCCAGTGCTTCAGACAGCAGCTAAGCCAGCACCTGCCACAAACTTTCAACCCTACCCAGTGGTAAATTTGCTCAGCAGGCAGGGTTTGGGGTGACAAATTCAGTAGTCCACTTTGAGTGAAAGGATATGTTCATTTATATTAATTACCAGAGGAAGATTGAATAGCTATTAAATTATGTTTTGAATCTGGTAGATTAAATAGAACACCTTTTGGTACTTCCTTATCTAACAGTACTTTTTGATACAAAGCTACAGGAATCTGAGAACCTGTGCAGCAAAGACTCAGCAAGTGGTTATTGCTGGCCTCAGAACTTACTCTCCCTGGGAGGCAGACATGCCTACTTGCCATCTCCTTTCTACAGCAGAGACGTTGGTCTCAATGTTTTATTTGAATATTGATAAATATGCAAAGTGGCATCAGGGTTTGTTTGAGTTGCCTCTTTCTCTAATATATTCAAGACCAGCTAATTGTCACCACTACTTAAAGGCAGTTTTTTTTTTTTTTTCTGAATTATTAACAAAGCATGAAGACTTCCTTTGGGACAAGAGTGCTGTGTCATGGGACTCTTGCTATAAATTTGTCTAGGGGATTGCCATGGAATAGTCTAGGGCTAGGATACCTGCCTACTAAGGACTGTTTCTCCCCACCACCCCATGTGATTAAGCAATCCAGAAATAACTGGGGACCATGCGGTCTAAGTAGAGGGTGTCATTTGGGCCCGTGGACAGGTCACAGAGATCCCATGTTAGCCCCTCATATTTCTCTCTTTGGTGTAACTGCCAGATGGAGTTTGAGTTGGCTGGTCTTCAGCTGCTTACATAGGCTGAGAAGTAATAAGTACACAGAAGAATTTACTTGGTGCCTTTGAGTTTGAAAACAGGATAAATTCTTCTTCTTCTTAATATGGATGAGGCTGCTAGAAGAAAATACCCTTTGTCTACAGCCTAATCTTCACCTGTGACAAGCCTGCTTGAGTAAGGCTGCGTCTGCATGGGAAGTTTAGTAGCTTGAATTCTGAGGTCTCTACGTCTGTAGACCCAGTGTGGTCAAAGCCTCATCCTACTCAGTTGCCAGTATTCACAGCTCACAGAGACCCAAGTCCTGACATGGTGTTGCCTGCCAGGATGCCTAAAAAGCTAGCATTTGTGGAAGTCACCCACAGGCTTACATTAACTAAGGCCCTCTTGACCTATGTCTCTGCAGAGGCCTCTAACTCTAACTTCCAACAAGGCCTGAAGCTCACCCCTTATACACTTCTGCTTGAATATTTTATTTACAACTAAAAAACAATCACCTGTTTTGGGCAAAGCTGTAGCCATCAATCAAAGTCATTCACCCATGTGTCTCAGGGCATGCGGTCTCCTGCCTAGGCTAAAGCAGTGAACCCAGGCCTTGATTTACCCCTGCACACAACGATCCATGGTAAAATGCCCCAGACATGCACTGAGTCAAAGACCCAAAAACCTGAGCACAGCAAAGTCTCAACAGGCTCATGTATTATTTTCACTCTTTATATTCTATTTTATTTCTTGATGTTGCCAGAGCATGTCCCAAATATTGGTGGGGGTCTTCGAGGGGCCGAATAAATAAATACCACTTTTACATCAACATCCTGAACAAATTGGGTAATAAAACCATGGACTCTATGCACATTCTTCACCCCCTCCCCCTTACCCTTGTTCTTACCTAAAATTAGGCATCCCACTGTGAAACATCACCATTCCTCTTGCTACTTGATGGCATCATTCCAACAGTTTTATCCTCTCTCTTCTGCATTTGCTTATTCATTGAAAAGTATTTATTAAGTATCTGTTTGTGCCAGATGTCATTTTAAGTGTTAGAGACGCATAGTAAGCAAAATCAGTGCTCGTGAGGGTGCGGAGAAAAGGAAATACTTGTGCACTGTTGGTAGGAATGTACATTGGTGCAGCCACTATAGAAAACAGTATGGAGATTCCTCAAAAAATTAAAAATAGAACTACCATATGATCCAGCAATTCCATTATGCACCCTAATTTTCATAGCAGCATTATTTATAATAGCCAAGATATGGAAACAAACTGTGTGTGTGTGTATATAATGGAATATTACTCAGCCATAAAAAAGAATGAAATATTGTCATTTTCAACAACATGGATGGGCCTGGAAGGTATTATACTTAGTGAAGTAAGTCAGACAAAGATAAAAACTGTGTGTCTTCACATATGTGTGGAATCTAAAATGTAAAACAAATGAATATAACAAAAAATGAACGGATTCATAGTTACTAAGAACAAACAAGTGGTTATCAGAAGGAAGAGAGAGGGGGAGGGGCAAAATAGGAGTAGAGGATTAAGAGGTACAAATAAATAAGCTACAAGGATCTATTGTACAGCACAGGGAATATAGCCAATATTTTATAATAACTTTGAATGCAGTATAATCTATAGAAATATTGAATCACTATGTTGTACACTTGAAATTAATATAATACTGTATTGTAAATTAACTATACTCCAATAAAAAAAGTACTAGCAGACCTTTTTTTTTATGGAAACATTGACATAGGGAATTGGAATTAAGAGTGCCAAGGAGTACTGTAATTGTAAATAGAGCATCAGAAGAGCCAGACTCAGAATATGACATTTCATCAAAGACCACACATGTGGAATTCAGTGTGGCTGGCTGTGAGAAGGATGCTCCAGAAGGTATAAGAGGCAGTGTAAAGAGCCCCGAGGTGGGAAGTGTTCCTGGCTGACGTACAAGAAGGATGAGGGGGAGAGGAGAAACAAGAGGGTGGGATCAGGTCAGCCTCCGTGGCTTTGCTCTGCATGAGGTGTGAGTCTGTAGGACAGTGTTGCACAGGGGGTTGTCATGCTCTTTCGGTTTTCAAAAGATCATTCCGGTCCCTGGGAAGAGAATAGTGTTCAAGGTAAGGGTGAAAACTGGGATACCAGTTATGTGGCTCTTGCAATCACCCAGACAAGAAGAAAACCATGGCCTGGCCCAGGCTGGTGGCAAAGAAAATGTGAGAAGTCTTTGGATGGAATTTGTAGTCAGAAGTATAGGAAAGATATAGGGTTTCCTCTGTTCACCGGCACATGGCCATCTGCAGGTAGAGCCATGGAATATTTTCCTCCAGGCTCCTGTTTGCATAGCACTGAGTTGTGACTTCTCCACACAAGTGTACCACTGTAGAACCAGAGGCCAGCACCACCTCCAACTCCTTCTCTACTCCATGATTTTTATAAAAACTGATAGAAGTCAGCACTTTGCTAACCTAAGTTTTTACAGCCTTAAATAGTTAAGTTGATGCCTAATATATATATATATATATATATATATATATATAAAAGTGTTACCTGACGTTCAAATTATGCTGGGACTCTCAACTTAGTCTGAGTTAGTTCAGTTTTGTCATCTGATAACAAATTCAGTTGCATGTCTTTTCTCTTAGCTTGATAGACACACATATCTCATAAATAATTACACTGATTTCTCAAATCCCAATATATTAGGTTATATTCTTTTCCTAATTTTGTCATTCACAAAAGCAACTATTTCCTTGTAAAATGTGCCTATTTTAACTCATTTCTTTGGGTCAGTTTGCATTTTCCATCTTACTAATATTGTCACCATCTTTCATTAACCATCAACAGGAAACTGCATTTACTTGAAGCCTATTCCTTTCATCATATAATTAAGAAGTTAATTAATATCAGGCATATTGTTGGCTTCTGTGAGGCTTCATTAAATACTTCCTTCCTGAAGACACTGTCATTTATTTTAGTTGTTATTAATGGTCTTTGAACTTCAATTCTTCTTAATGTCAAAACTCATATTTAAACTCACATTGAATTAATTTTGCAGGTGAAACTTCATACAAAGATTATTGCATTAATTATTGGTTAAAAGCCATTTATTGTCTTCTGATATCTGGGTTCAGTTTTTTTTGACTACCCTCAAATTCCAGACACTGATATGGCAATTCAAAATTTGCCAGGCAGTTTCTATTGTTATGTAATATATATAATAATACATTATATAACAATATATTATAAATAATATTATATATTATAATATATAAATATATGTTACATATGTATACTATAATATATAGTGTGTGTGTGTGTGTGTGTGTATATATATATATATATATATATATATATATATATATATATATATATATATATAAAGTTTTATTTTTAAAGTAATGAGCAAACTCCCCTTCAGTCCTGACCTGTTTATTGGAAATGCCTACTATTTCGTTGACTTTACAGAAATTTGATTATATTCTCCTATATATTTCCCTTTATATATATATTTTTTAATTTTATATTGTTTGCCTTCCACAGGTTTATATCTCTGAGAACTTGGGGTAGGGTTCTCCTGCTGTCCACCACTGCTTCGAGGTAATATATTTTTGCCCATGTCAACTCAATCTGTACTCCACTAAGAGTCACCCCTCTACCTGACATCTCAGTCCCCGGATTCCCTGAAGCTGGGTGAGGGCAGCCCCGTGCCTCTAACACCTCATCACCTTGTATTTGTTACTGTCTTTGGGGTATGCCTCCCTCGTACCTCAAGCCTAGAACAGGGATGAATATTCCCCAAGTAGACCATCCTGGATATTGGCACCCCTTACTGCTGCTTCCCAGGGCCCCTCTGGGTGAAGGGATTAATGGATGTCAGCACTTTGGAGCTGTTGTAGCTTTAAATCTTTTGCCTGATGGAGTTTGCTGCTTTCCTGGAAACATAAAGGGGCCTTTCGGGCTTTCAGAGTCCAATCACCCACCAAATGCCAGCCTAGAGTGGTGTGTTGGAGCTTTGCTTTGGGATAGAGCTCTGAGTGGTGGTGTCCACATCAGCCCAGCATTCTGAAGGTAGCACATTGAGCAGCCTGTAGATTTTTTCCCCCAGTTTCATTCCTAATTCTTATGACATGTATTCAAGTATTACATATATTCACAGAAAAGTATAGATTCACAGGTGTCCAGCTTGATGAATGTGTATAGAGTGAATGTGCCTATAACTTCTCTATCTCCACTTTACCAAAACTCCTTTTTCTGTATCACCAACAACCTCCATGTTGCCAGGTTTAAAATACTCCTCTCTCCTCTTCCAGGGCCTTCATCTCTGACTTTATTTTTTATTGCAGTATAGTTGATTTACAATGTTGCATTAGTTTCTAGTGCACAGCAAAGTTTATATATATATATATATATATATATATATATATATACATATATATATATACAGGATATTAAATATAGTTCCCTGTGCTATACAGTAGGACCTTGTTTTTTATCCATTCTATATATAATAGTTTACATATGCTAATCCCAAACTCCTAGTCTTTCCCTCCCTCACACCCCTCCCCATTGACAACCACAAGTCTGTTCTCGATTTCTGTGAGTCTGTTTCTATTTCATAGAAAAGTTCATTTTTGTCATATTTTAGATTCCACATATAAGTGATATCATATGGTATTTGTCTTTCTCTTTCTGACTTACTTTGCTTAGTATGATAATCTTTAGTTGCATCCATGTTGCTGCAAATGGAATTATTTCATTCTTTTCTATGGCTGAGTAACATTCCATTGTATATAGGTACCATATCTTCTTTATCCATTCATCTGTTGATGGACATTTAGGTTTCTTCCTTCTTGGCTATTGTAAATAGTGCTGCTATGAACATAGGGTGCATGTACCTTTTCAAATTAAAGTTTTCTCCAGATATATGCCCAGGAGTGGGTTTGCAGGATCATATGGTAGCTTTATTTTTAGGTTTTTTAAGGAACTTCCATAATGTTCTCCATAGTGGCTGCACCAGTTTACATTCCCATCAACAGTGCAGGAGGGTTCCCTTTTCTTCACACCCTCTGTAGCATAAAATACTCCTCTCTCTTCATCTACTGAAACTTGCAGCTTCAACAGAGATGACATCTATGCTCTTTTCCATAACCCAAAATAACATGCCCCAAAGATAACTCTCCACATCCCACCCTCAATTCTGAACCCATTCTCATCCCGATCATCTCTCACCTAATTCTTAGGAAATGAAAGCCCCAACCACTCAGCTCTCTAAGTCCCAAACAGAGAAGTAATCCTTCAAGCCTCTCTTTCTCTCAACCAAATCTTCAATGAGCCCAGTCATCTTGAATTCTTGAGAATCTTTTATTTGTTTTTATTTAAATCCATCTGCCACCATATTTTCCAAATATACCACCATTTCTTGGTGAATGGCCACAATAGCCTCTTATTGAAGTCTCAATTTCCTCTCCTTTTTTCCTCAAATCTACTCTTCACTTAGACAATGTAGCAACAGCAGTTATTTTAATCAATATTGTTGACCCTTGAACAAAACACGGGTTCATAAATTGAGTGTGATGCTTCTACTTAAATGATTCAAGGGACATAATTATTTAATAAAATCCAAAGTCCTTGTTGAGCCTTAGAATTTCCTGTGTGCTTTGACCTTTGATGAACTCCATAAGCTCATCCGGCCCATTTCTCCTCACCTGCTAGGTTCTTGACACGTGCCCTGTTTGGGGAAGCATCTTCCCTCTCAGTTCAAAGCCTTCATCCACACCATTATCTTGTGGGGAACATTCATCCATGGCCTTCTCTAGGTCCATTCCCTCTCACCTTTCAGAAACTGGCTTAAATGCTGCATTATCAGGAAGCTCTTTTGCCAATATAGACCCTCCCATTTTCTTTTGTAGACACTCTACAAAAGAGAGTGTGAGGGGTATATTTCACAAGTTTTAATGAAAATATGTGTGCTTTTTTTGTTTGTATTATTTCTATTGTCTGTCACCCCCACAGAGTGCAAACTTCATAAGGTCAGAGGCTAAGTTTGTTAAATCTACTATTGCTTTACCTGTGCAGAGTATTGTGTCTGACACATGGTAGATACACATTTCATAACTGTTTAATAAATGCAGAAAATTCCTGTAATTGTAATTCTAAGGCTAAAATTCAGGGAAACTACAGGAATACTATGTGACAGGAGTATTCGCAGCATTTATTTCATTTAATTTTCATAATATTTTGGGGGTGAGGTCTTTTTTAATCCCATCTGAAGCTGTGGGCTTTTTATGTAGTGCATTCTTGAGGAAATCAGGCATAGTCCTTGCCACTTTACATTAATTCTCTTAATATTTATGATCTGGCATGGCTATTTCCGTTTTATAGAAACAGCCTTAATGGAGTCATATTTCTTATTCAAGTTCATCCATAGTGAGGAAATTACAGGATCAGACTTGAAACATTGGTGTTGATCTTATTGAGCTCAAGCTTTTCAACATGACCGGCTGTGTCCCACTCCTGGGAAACCACCTGGATCACTTTGTTTTCCAAAGTCTGCTATAACAATGATCATCAACAAGGGGAGAAAAACAACAGAACTTCATTTTCTCACAGTTCTGAAGGCTAGAAGTCCAAAATCAAAATGTTGACAAGGCCATGTTCCCTCTGAAGGCTTCTAAGGAAGAATCCTTCCTTGTTTCTCCCAGTTTCTGGTGGCTCCATGAGTTTCTTGGTTTATGGTAGCATCACTCCAATTTTGGCTCCATTTTCCATGGTTGTCTTATCCCTGTGTTCTCCAAATCTCTCTCTTATTGTGAACACATCACTTACTGGACTCTGGGCCACCCTATTCCAGTGTGAGCTCATCTTAACTTGATTGCTTGCTGATCTGAAAAGACCCTATTTCCATACAAGATCATAGTCACAGGTACAGGAGGTTAGGAGTTCAACATATCTTTTTGGAGGGACATAATTGAACTGACAACACTCCTCAAAAAAAAATAAAATAAAGGATCCAGGAATGCAGACAATACTCTAACACAGAAAATTATTCTCAAAGAGAGTTTCCTCAACCTTTGAGATCCCTCTTGCTTCATCTCAAACACAAAACAGAACTCACAATTCATAGGCAAGTCCAGCAATGACATTTATTCCTAACATCCTCAACCTCCAGCCCAAAGGCAGCTCTGGTACAAAATGAAAATTTTTAGCTGAGAAGGCAAGCAAAAGATTCAGGCAAAAGCTTGTCCCCATGTCTCCAGTTACTGTTCTTGGGACAGTTCTCAAGATGTCTTTATTCTCCTCCTACAGGAAGAGAAGCAAACTGAGGGGAAAATGTGCAGAGCAGGGAAAGCTTATACAAAATCAAAGCACAAAGAAATCTTGGAAACACTCAGAAAGATGACTGAGCTTTATTTATATTAAGTGATTGAAATGACTCAAGGTCCAAAGCAACCTTTTGCAGGAAGAGGATGCTCCATAAGGCGATGAAGTCACTGCGAGGCAGGACATTTATCTAAATCTCCAGAGGATTCCAAACCCATTTTTCTAACAAATGGCAAAGACAGCGGCAGGGAAATACCCACCCTTCCACCCATTCTTGACAAATATCCGGCCCTAGAATTGGTGCCTAACTGTTGAATTGCAGTTGGAAGTAGAGCAGGACTCAGCAATATGAGGAGAGAGCTTATAAAAGTACATAAAATTTCAAGAAGGAGCTGCCAACATTAAGTTTGAACAAGATTAAAAGAAGCAGCTTCTTAATTATGCACATACATTACAGTAAAAAATGAAAGCAGATTAACAGGCACACACAAATTAACGGATCCATTCTTTAAAAAATATGTTCCAAGTAAAAGAAGAGTCTCAGTAAGTTCTTTTCAATTTAGAAGTACTTTAAAAGACATGAATTAGGTAAAAACAAAGATGAAAAGGTAAAACATCCTAAGAAAATTTAAAAGAAAATTATATTGGTAAGAAAATAATTTGAGAACAAAGCAAACCATGAGTAGAAATAACTTAGAAACATTAGGAGACAAACTACACAAAAGCTGAAACTCAACTCTCATGACTTGAGTTAATTTTGTTGAATAAGAGAAATAAATAAAAGATAAAAAAAGAGAGAATATTTTAAATGGAATGTAAGGCCAATCCAAGTTAAATTTAAGTTTTGAAATAATAAAACCAATGAATACAATATAATATGCTTTTTAAAGCATACTACAGAATTTTTATGCTAAAACAAAAGAATAGCTGGATCTAAAATTTAAAGGACATCCATCTATTCCCTGATCAACTATTTCAATATTTAATACTATGAGCTGTCCACTGAAATTCAAGAATAAGCACAGAATTATTCAGACCTACAAACAGAAATAACTAATCTAACAGGAAGAAAATACTTCTACTAAGCTGGAGCTATTCAAGGCAGCTTTGGATGCGTTGAAAATGTCCCTTCCTTCCTAAAACTTGGTGTCCGATCACTGCTGGATGAAACTATACAGGTCATTACCATCATCAGTCCTTTATCAGCACCCTCAGCTGGCCCTGCATGCCTTTAGACAGTGAGCAGCACTAGTTTGCTGTTCCCGATCATACCATCCTGAGCTTTAATTCTTTTTCTCAATCAACCCTATGTGCACACACCCCCTGTCTCTTTCTGTCTCTTTCTCTGGATAATGGTCATGCCATCTCTTTCACAGAGGAAATTGGAGCCAATATGTCTAAGTTCCCTCAACCTCCTATCCCTAAGCATGTATAATAGATGTTCTAGCAGCTACAATTATCCTTTTCACCTCCTCTCTATTCTCAAGGAAAGATGCCCATTTCCTGTTCAAGAACACTATGTCTTCATGCATGATCCTACCCTTGTCTTCTCTGGTTCCTGAAAGCTTATAGAGCAACATGTCACACCCCCTCTTGAGTCTGACATAGAAAGTCCTCCATCATCCCATTCCTGCCCCTCTCACACACCCTGTCTCCTTCCTCCCCCTCCCCAATACCAAAGGACCCCATCCTCCAGCCAAGCCAATCTCCTTAAATATGTCTCAGCATACAATTTCTCTGCTCACAATGCCTTCTTTCCTGAGTCCACCCTATATTCACTTTCATCATTTAGTTCAAGTGGTCATAAATCTGTGAAAATTCTCTTCATTCTTTTGGGTAGACACATTTCTAAATTCTGCTAAACCTCTCTATACACAATTATGCAGTATTAACTTTTACAATACATGGCACATTTCTGTTTAAAAATCGAACCTCTCCTACTGATGTTTGAAGCCCTTCAGAGCAAGGACTACTCTACTCTCTTCTTTGATTCTCTGATATCTATCACAGGTAAGACCACCTTAGGCTGTCATTAGGTATTTGTTGAGTTGAGTGAATTGGCTGAGATACAGGTAGGTTAAATCACAGGTCACATACCTAATGTGAAAATGACCACTTTCCAAATTAGGCTCCACAGACTATAAAATCAGGGCCCTTTCCACTGTGCTGTGTGAACTCACTGAAAGGAAATTATTTCTTAATTGCATGGCTTTGTGGCTAAATACAGTTCGACTACAATTGTCAGAAGAAAATTGAAATTCAAAGACCTGAGGAGGAAGTGAATCTCACTAGTGGCTCAGAACCTCTACTGGGCATCAGTCACCAGTGCTGGGCACAACCGACTCTAGATTCAATGGGGATTTTTGTTTGTTTTTCTTCCTGAAAGATATGGCTTGATGGGCAAGGGAAGGATATGTCCACACACCTTTCAATATTTTCCTGAACAGGTGGTACACAGATGCTTCATTTTTCATAACTGAGAGAAATATAATTGCCGTGAAAGCTCATATCAATGCCTATTTGGGTTATTAAGCCATGAGATTTAAGCCTTCATCTAATGATAGCCCAAAATAAGTTCTAAGTGGTACATGTCAGAACTCTCAGAATATTCATTCAACAAAGAGTGACTTGCTGAAGAGATAAGAAAATGAATTCAAAATAATAAGGGGTAAAGTTTAAGGAATGTTGTGTACCTAATCACATCACAAGAAGAACGGAAAGAATCATGGGTCATTTAACAATTGTGTCTGATCTATCATAATTACATGATAACGCTTCTTTCCTTTCTTTTATTTATTTATTTTTTTGGGGGTAAATATTTTACAATTTATATTTACTTCCTTATGTTTCTCCTCACTTCAAAATCTTTTTATTACCAAATATTCTGGTCAGCTAAAAAGTGATTAATAAATCTTTTCCTTTTGCAGATACCTGATGCTATTATTGGAGAGATTGTTTTAATTTTTTTTTCTTTTTGCTTATTGTCCAACTTTGCCTATATATTTGAAACATAAAGGGTCTGGGAGTTATGGAGTTTACCCAGGACTGTAGATTTGTCCACTCTGGTCCTGTGAATCAGTTTTCTTTGATATTCTTTTGCCAAAGGTCAGGCTTAATGAGAGTTTCAGCAAACCTAGGTTTAAAGAGAGGTCTGTTTCTATGATATCACAAATGTTTAGTAAATGCTTTTGAGCAGTGATTTCTGGAAAGTTGTTAAAATACTGTTTTCCACATAGAGTCCTTATGGAGATTAAGAGAGATAAGTGAAAGAATAACAAAAACAAGACATATACTTGACCTTCAGAATAAGTTTCAGTGTCCGTGGTTTAATGGAAACAGTGTAATGTACACGCAGTAAGCCCTGAGTCTGGTTCCTTACTCTGCCCCTTACTTCCTGTGTGTCAGTAAAGTTATACATCAAATCAGATAAACTCATTCATCTTTAAAATGCAGCCATCTATACCACTATCAGAGGACTGAAGCTAAAGCACTGGACATGAAAGTTTGAACATAATAGGCATACACCAAACATTAGTTTTATCTCTATTTAATCAAGATCATAGGCACTCTTAAAGTTAACATGTTAACAGTACATTTTCCAAAACTTTCAGAAAAATTCAAATTGTAATTTTGTCTGATTAATGGCATTAGTGTTCACATAAAAAGCCCTATGCATACTTATATCAGCCTGTCATTTTCTTTTTTGGTAATGTCTTTGGTTTTGGTGTCAGGGTGACGGTCTTTGGGAGATATTTTATGTTTTCAACCTTTTGAAAGAGTTTGAGAAAGATGGGTGTAAGTTCTTCTTTGTATGTTTGGTAGAATTCTCCAGTGAAACCATCTGCTCCTGGACTTTCATTTCTAAGGAGGCTTTTGTTTCTTTGTTATTAATCACCCATTCCATTTCACTTCTAGTGATCAATCTGTTCCAATTATTCCATTTTGGTTCAGTTTTGGTGGGCTGTATGTTTCTAGAAATTTGTCCATTTCTTCTAAGTTGTCGAATTTGTTGGCATACCCATACCTATCAATGCCTCTTTATATCAGCTTTCAAGATATAATGCTTTGAGGACAAGAATAATGACTTGGAATAAATAAATAAGATTTTTGAGACTGAATTTGTTAATAATAGTGGAATACCTCTCTCAAGATAAGTGCTCCATAGATATTTGCTAAATAAATGAATAACAACTAATTATATACATTCAAAATTTAACATTTGTTCCAGAGAAAGGGCCAGAAAACTAGTAAGTAATCAGTTTATTCCTCCGTTCTCTATGTCTCCTGAGCTGACCCTTCCCTCCCAGCTCCTCAATGTCAGAAGGAAGATCCAATAAAGGGAAGAGAACAAATTCATGCCAACTAGAGAAATTCCTATGCTGGCACTTATCTCAACTAACACAGCATGGTTTTATAGTTACTTGATTATCAGTCTCATCACTAGTTTCTGAATTCTACAAGAATGGGAAATATGTTGATATTCATGACTTGTGTGATTTTTTGGAACATACTCAAAAGATGCTGTTATATCAGTAGATGAAATATTACATATGTAAATAAATGCAGGAACCACTAAGTTCAATACCTATTATGAGCTATTTTAACAAATACAAAAGGGTTTCCATCTTTCTGGAACCCATTCTGGTGCCCAGAGAGTGACTCATTTATATCCACTCTTATTATAAAGTCATTTTCAACTTATATTCTCCTTTTACTTTCAAGTAAGAGGAAGGAAAATATTTATGCTTGATCATTTGGAAAAAGTAAATGAACAGATGACCAAAATTCTCTCATCTTTATCCTAGAGGACAGATATTTGCTAACATTTTATTTAATTGCAAGCTTCTGTGCTTTATTGGAGAGGGATCATTACAAAGTAGCTTTTTAAGAACCTAACCAACTTGTCAAGTTAAAAAATTCATGTTTATTAAATTTCACCATCCCTTAACACTTTTCTTCATACTTTCACTCAGTTAATTGCAATTAAAGATCTAGATACATCACACTTATCGATTATAAACATAGTAAGTAATTGGGAAGTATTGTGTTTTCACGTGAGTAAAATCCATACCTAATTGATGTCATGCAATTACCAAAAACTAAATATAGTTAGAACACTATTGCTTTCTTTAATGGACTTTATTTTTTATTAATTTTGCTTTCATAGACATACTCATGAGATAACCACATGCATCTTCCCTAGACTCTTTTTTTAACAGGTTTATTGGAGTATAATTGCTTTATAATGGTGTGTTAGTTTCTGCTTTATAACAAAGTCAATCAGCTATACGTATACATATATCCCCATATATCCTCCCTCTTGCATTTCCCTCCCTCCCACCCTTCCTATCCCACCCCTCTACATGGTCAAAAAACACCAGGCTGATCTCCCTGTGCTATGCAGCTGCTTCCCACTAGCTATCTCTTTACATTTGGCAATGTATTTATGTCCATGTCACTCTCTCACTTCGTTCCAGCTTATGCTTCCCCCTCCCCATGTCCTCAATTTCATTCCCTACAACTGTGTCTTTACTCCTGTCCTGTCCTTAGGTTCTTCAGAAACATTTTTTTTTTTTTAGATTCCATATATTTGTGTTAGCATATGGTATTTTTTTTTCCCTTTCTGACTTACTTCACTCTGCATGACAGTCTCTAGGTCAATCCACCTCACTAAAAATAACTCAATTTCGTTTCCTTTTATGGCGGAGTAATATTCCATTGTATATATGTGCCACATCTTAATTATCCATTCATCTGTTGATAGACACTTAGGTTGCTTCCATGACCTAGCTATTGTAAATAGAGCCGCAGTGAACATGGTGGCACAGGACTCTTTCTGAATTAAGGTTTAGTGAGAGTATATGCCCAGTAGTGGGATTGCTGGGCCATATGGTAGTTCTATTTTTAGTTTTTTTAAGGAACCTCCATACTGTTCTCCATAATGACTATATCACTTTACATTCCCACCAACAGTACAAGAGAGTTGCCTTTCCTCCACACCCTCTCCAGCATTTAATATTTGTAGATTTTTTTGAAGATGGCCATTCTGACTGGTGTGAGGTGATACCTCATTGTGGTTTTGATTTGCATTTCTCTAATGATTAGTGATGTTGAGCATCATTTCATGTGTTTGTTGGCAATCTGTATATCTTCTTTGGAGAAATGTCTGTTTAGATCTTCAACCCATTTATGGATTGGGTTGTTTGTTTTTTTTGATATTGAGCTACATGCGTTGTTTGTAAAATTTGGAAATTAATCCTTTGTCTGTTGTTTCATTTGCAAATATGTTCTCTCATTCTGAGGGCTGTCTTTTTGTCTTGTTTATATTTTCCTTTGCTGTGTAAAAGCTTTGAAGTTTCATTAAGTCCCATTTGTTTATTTTTGTTTTTATTTCCATTTCTTTAGGAGGTGAGTCAAAAATGATCTTGCTGTGATTTATGTCATAGAGTGTTCTGCCTATGTTTTCCTCTAAGTGTTTTATAGTGTCTGGCCTTACATTTAGGTCTTTAATCCATTTTGAGTTTATTTTTGTGTATGGTGTTAGGGAGTGTTCTACTTTCATTCTTTTACATGTAGCTGTCCAGTTTCCCCAGCACCATTACTGAAGAGGCTGTCTTTTCTCGATTGTATATTCTTGCCTCCTTTATCAAAAATAAGGTGACTGTATGTGCGTGGGTTTATCTCTGGGCTTTCTATCCAGTTCCATTGATCGATTTTTTTCTGTTTTGGGGAGTACAATATTTTCTTGATTACTGTAGCTTTGTACTATAATCTGAAGTCTGGAAGTCTGATTCCCCAAGATGCATTATTTTTTTCCCTCAAGATTGCTTTGGCTATTTGGAGTCTTTTGTGATTCCATAAATATTTTAAGATTTTTCAATTCTAGTTCTATAAAAATGCCATTGGTAATTTGATAGGGATTGCATTGAATCTGTAGATTGTTTTGGGTAGGATAGTGATTTTCAAAATATTGATTCTTCCAATCCAAGGACATGGTATATATTTCCATCTGTTTGGGTCATCTTTGATTTCTTTCATCAGTGTCTTATTGTTTTATGAGTACAGGTCTTTTATCTACTTACGTAGGTTTATTCCTAGGTATTTTATTATTTTTGTTGCAATGGTTAATGGATTGTTTCATTCATTTCTCTTTATGATATTTTATTGTTAGTGTATATGAATGCAAGGGATTTCTGTGCATTAATTTTGTATCCTGCAACTTTACCAAATTCATTGATTTGCTCTAGCAATTGGTGGCATCTTTAGGATTATCTATGTATATTATTATCATGTCATCTGCAAACTGTGAGTTTTACTTCTTCTTTTCCAAATTGAAACCTTTTATTTCTTTCTCTTCTCTGATTGCTGTGGGTAGGCTTTCCAAAACTATGTGAATAATAGTCATGAGAATGGCTAAAATTTCAAAAACTATGTTGAATAATAGCAGGGAGAGTGGGCAACATTGTCTTGTTCCTGATCTTAGTGGAAATGTTTTCAGTTTTTCACCATTAAGAACAATGTTGTCTGTGGGTTTTTCATATATGGCCTTTATTATGTTGAGGTAAGTTACCTCTATTCCTACTTTCTGGGGAGTTTTTATCATAAATGGGTGTTGTATATTGTTGAAAGTTTTTCTACATCTATTGAGATGATCATATGATTTTTCTCCTTCAATTTGTAAATATGGTGTATCACATTGATTGATTTGGACATATTGAAGAATGCTTGCATTCCTGTGATAAACCCCAATTGATCATGGTGTATGATCCTTTTAATGTGCTATTGGATTCTGTTTCCTAATATTTTGTTGACGACTTTTGCATCTATGTTCATCAGTGATATTGGCCTGTAGTTTTCTTTTTTGTGACATCTCTGTCTGGTTTTGGTATCAGGGTGATGGTGGTCTCATAGAATGTGTTTGGGAGTGTTCTCCCTCTGCTATATTTTGGAAGAGTTTGAGAAGGATAGGCGTTAGCTGTTCTCTAAATGTTTGATAGAATTCGCCTGTGAAGCCATTTTGTCCTGGGCTTTTGTCTGTTGGAAGAACTCTAATCACAGTTTCAATTTCAGTGTTTGTGATTGGTCTGTTTATATTTTCTATTTCTTCCTGGTTCAGTATCAGAAGGTTGTGCTGTTCTAAAAATTTGTCCATTTCTTCCAGGTTGTCCATTTTATTGACATATAATTGCTTATAGTAATCTCTCATGATCCTTTGTATTTCTGAAGAGTCAGTTGTTACTTCTTTTTCATTTCTAATTCTGTTTATTAGAGTCTTCTCCCTTTTCTTCTTGATGAGTCTGGCTAATGGTTTATCAATTTTGTTTACCTTCTCAATGAAGGAGCTTTTAGTTTTATTAACCTATATTATCATTTCCTTCATTTCTTTTTCATTTATTTCTGATCTGATTTCATGATTTCTTCCCTTCTGCTAACTTTTGGGGCTTTTTTTGTTCTTCTTCCTCTAATTGCTTTAGGTGTAAGGTTAGATTGTTTATTTGAGATGTTTCTTGTTTGTTTTAGCCACTGCAATCAGAGAAGATAAATAAAAGGAATCCAAATCAGAAAAGAAGAAGTAAAACTGTCACTCTTTACAGATGACATGATACTGTACATTGAGAATCCTAAAGATGCCATCAGAAAACTACTAGAGCTAATCAATGAATTTGGTAAAGCAGTAGGAGGCAAAATTAATGCACAGTAATCTCTTGCATTCCTATACACCAATGTTGAAAATCTGAAAGAGAAATTCAGGAAACACTCCCATTTACCATTGTAACAAAAAGAATAAATTACCTAGGAATAAATTTACCTAAGGAGAAAAAAAAAAAACTGTATTCAGAAAACTATAGGACACTGATGAAAGAAATTAAAGATGATACAAACAGATGGAGAGATATACCATGTTCTTGGATTGGAAGAATCAATATTGTGAAAGTGACTATACTACCCAAAGCAATCTACAGATTCATTGTAACCCCTATCACAGTACCAGTGACATCTTTCACAGAACTAGAAAAAAAATATTTCACAATTTATATGGAAACACAGAAGACCCTGAATACCCAAAGCAATCTTGAGAAAGAAAAACAGAGAGGGAGGAATAAGGCTCCCAGATGTCAGACTATGTTACAAGGCTACAGTAATCAAGACAGTGTGGTACTTGCACAAAAACAAAAATATAGATCAGTTGAACAGGATAGAAAGCCCAGAGATAAACCCACACACATATGGTCACCTTATTTTTGACAAAGGAGGCAAGAATATACAATGGAGAAAATACAGACTTTTCAATAATTGGTGCTGAGGAAACTGGACAGCTACATGTAAAAGAAAGAAATTAAAACACTCCAAAACACCATATACAAAAATAAAGTCAAAATGGATTAAAGTCCTAAATGTACATCCGGACACTATAAAACTCTTAGAGGGAAACATATGTAGCACACTACATGACATATAACAGCAAGAACCTTTATGACCCACCTCCTAGAGAAATGGAAATAAAAACAAAAATAAACAATTGGGATGTAATGAAACTTCAAATATTTAGCATAGCAAAGGAAACCATAAACAAGACAAAAAGACAACCCTCAGAATGGAAGAAAATATTTGCAAATGAAGCAACTGACAAAGGATTAATCTCCAAAATATACAAGCAGATCAATATCAAAAAAATCAAACCACCCAATCTAAAAATGGGCAGAAGTTCTAAATAGACATTTCTCCAAAGAAGATATACAGATTGCCAACAAACACATGAAAGGATGCTCAACATCACTAATCATTAGAGAAATGCCAATCAAAACTACAATGAGTTATCACCTCACACCAGTCATAATGGCCATCATGAAAAAATCCACAAACAGTAAATGCAGGAGAGAGTGTGGAGAAAAAAGGAAGCCTCTTACACTGTTGGTGGGAATGTAAATTGATAGAGCTACTATGGAGAACAGTATGGAAGTTCTTTAAAAAACTAAATATAGAACTACCATATGACCCAGCAATCCCACTACTGGGCATATACTCTGAAAAAATCTTAATTCAGAAAGAGTGTTGTACCACAATGTTCATTGAAGCTGTATTTACAATAGTCAAGACATGGAAGCAACCTAAGTGTCCATTGACATATGAATGGCTAGAGAACATGTGGCACATATATACAATGGATATTACTCAGTCATAAAAAGAAATGAAATTGAGTTATTTGTAGCGAGGTGGATGGACCTAGAGACTGTCATACAGAGGGAAGTAAGTCAGAAAGAGAAAAACAAATACCATATGTTAACACATATATATGGAGTTAACAAAAAAAGAAAAAGCTTCTGAATAACCTAGCAGCAGGACAGGAATATAGACTCAGACATAGAGGTGGACTTTAGGACACAGGGAGGGCAAAGGGTAAGTTGTGATGAAGTGAGAATGTTGCATCGACATATATACACTACCAAATGTAAAATATATAGCTAGTGGGAAGCAGCCTCAGATCACAGGGAGATCAAACTTGTGCTTTCTTTCCACCTAGATATAGGGTGGGTGAGATAGAGACGCAAGAGGGAGGAGATATGGTGATGTATGTATATATATAGCTGAATCACTTTGTTATACAGAGAAACTAACACACCATTGTAAAGCAATTATACTCCAATAAAGATGTTAAAAAAAATAGTGGTGACAGTGGACATCTTTGTCTTGTTCCTGATCTTAGAGGAAATGCTTTCAGTTTTTCACCTTTCAGAATGAATTTGGCTGTGGGTATGTCATATATGGCCTTTATTACGTTGAGGTAGGTTCCCTCTATGCCCACTTTCTGGAAAGTTTTTATCAAAAATTGGTGTTTAACTTTGTTAAAAACTTTTTTTGCATCTATTGAGATGATCATATGGATTTTATTCTTCAATTAGTTAATATGGTGTGTCACACTGATTGATTTGCATATATTGAAGAATTCTTGCTTCCTTCGGATAAATCTCACTTGATCATGGTGTATGATCTTTTAAATGTGTTGTTGGATTCTCTTTGCTAATATTTTATTGAGGATTTTTGTATCTATATTCATCATTGATATTGGTCTGAAATTTTCTTTTTTTCTGGCTTTGGTATCAGGGTGATGGTGGCCTTGTAGAATGAGATTGGGAGTGTTCCTTTATCTGCAATATTTTGGAAAAGTTTGAGAAGGATCGTTGTTAGCGCTTCTCTAATGTTTGATAGAATTCACCTGTGAAACCATCTGGTCCTGGGCTTTGGTTTGTTGGAAGATTTTTAATCACAGTTTCAATTTCATTACTTGTGATTGGTCTGTTCATATTTTCTATTTCTTCCTGATTCAGTCTATGAAGTTTGTACTTTTCTGAGAGGTTGTCCATTTCTTCCAGGTTGTCCATTTCATTGGCATAGAGTTGCTTGAAGTTGTCTGTTATGGTGTTTTGTATTTATGCAGTGTCTGTTGTAACTTCTTTTCTTCATTTCTAATTTTATTGATTTTAGTCCTCTCTCTCTTTTTCCTGATGAGTCTAGCTATAAAGGTTTATCATTTTATTTTTACCATCTGAAAGAACCAGCTTTTAGTTATATTGATCTTTGCTATGATTTTTTTTTGTTTCTATTTCATTTATTTCTGGTCTGATCCTTATGATTTCTTCCCTTCTATTAACTTTGGGTTTTCTCCATTCTTCTTTCTCTAGTTCCTTTAGGATTAAGGTTAGATTGTTTATGTGAGATTTTTCTTGTTTCTTGAGGTAAGAATGTATTGCTATATACTTCCCTCTTAAAACTGCTTTTGCTGCATCCCATAAGTTTTGGATCATGTTTTCATTGTCATTTTTCTCTAGGTTTTCTTGATTTCCTCTTTGAGTTCTTTAGTGATCTCTTCATTATTTAGTATCATATAGTTTACTCCTCCATGTGTTTGTGTTTTTTTACATTTTTCCCGTGTAATTTATCTCTAATCTCATAGTGTTGCGGTCAAAAAGATGCTTGATATGATTTAATTTTCTTAAGTTTACTGAGGCTTGATTTGTGACCCTAGATGTGATCTATCCTGGAGAATGTTCCATATGGACTTGAGAAGAAAGTGTACTCTGTTGTTTTGGGATGGAATGTCTTGTAAATATCAATTAAATATATATTTTCTATTGTGTCATTTAAAGCTTGTGTTTCCTTGTTAATTTTCTGTTTGGATGATCTGTCCATTGGTGTATGTGAGGTGTTAAAGTCCCCTACTATTATTGTGTTACTGTCAATTTCCTTTTTTATAGCTGTTAGCATTTGCCTTATGTATTGAGGTGTTCCTATGTTGGGTGCATATATATTTATAATTGTTATATCTTCTTGGATTGATTCTTTGAGCATTATGTAGTACCCTTCCTTCACTTTTGTAACATTCTTTATTTTAATGTCTATTTTTATCTGATATGAGTATTGTTACTCCAGCTTTCTTTTGATTTCCATTTGCATGGAATATATTTTTCCTCCTCTCACTTTCAGTCTGTATGTGGCCCTAAGTCTGAAGTGGGTCTCCTGTAGACAGCATATATTTGGGTCTTGTTTTTGTATCCATTCAGTGAGGCTGTGTCTTTTTTTTTAGAGCATTTAATCCATTCACATTTAAGGTAATTATAGATATGTGTGTTCCTATTACCATTTCCTTAATTACGGTCGGTTTGTTTTTGTAGTTCCTTTTCTCCTCTTGTGTTTCCGACTTAGTGAAGTTCCTTTAGCATTTGTTGCAGAGCTGGTTTGGTGGTGCTGAATTCTCTTAGCTTTTGCTTGTCTGTAAAGCTTTTGCTTTCTCCATGGAATCTGAATGAGATCCTTGCAGGTTAGAGTAATCTTGTTTTTTTGTTCTTCCCTTTCATCACCTTAAACATATTGTGCCAGTCCCTTCTGGCTTGTAGAGTTTCTGCTAAGAAATCAGCTGTTAACCTTATGGGAGTTCCCTTGTATGTCATTTGTGGTTTTTCATGTGTTATTTTAATATTTTTCTTTGTCTTTAATTTTTTTTTCAATTTAATTACTATGTGTCTTGGCGTGTTTCTCCTTGGGTTTATCCTGCCTGGTACTCTCTGCATTTCCTGGACTTGGGTGCCTATTTCCTTTCTCATGTTAGGGAAGTATTGACAATGATCTCTTCAAATATTTTCTTGGGTCCTTTCTCTCTTCTCTTTCTGGGACACCTATAATGTGAATGTTGGTTCATTTAATGTTATCCCAGAGGTCTCTTATGCTCTCTTCATTTCTTTTCATTCCTTTTTCTTTATTCTGTTCTGAGGCAGTGAATTCCACCATTCTGTCTTCAGGGTCACTTATCCATTCTTCTGCCTCAGTTATTCTGCTATTGATTCCTTCTAGTGTATTTTTCATTTCAGTTATTTTATTTTTCTTATCTGTTTGTTCTTTAATTCTTCTAGGTGTTTGTTCTTAAATTCTTCTAGGTCTTTGTTAAACATTTATTGTGTCTTCTTGATCTTTGCCTCCATTTTTTTTCTGAGGTTCTGTATCTTCTTCACTATCATTATTCTGAATTCTTTTTCTGGAAGGTTGCCTATCTCCACTTCATTTAGTTTTTTATTTTTGTTTTTTTTTTTTTCTGGGGTTTTATCTTGTTCCTTTATCTGGTACATAGTCCTCAGACTTTTCATTTTGTCTATCTTTCTGTGAATGTGTTCCCCCCCCCCCACGGGCTTCAGGATTTTAGTTCTTCTTGCTTCTGCTGTCTGTCCTCTAATGAATGATGCTATCTCAGAGGCTTGTGCATGCTTCTGGATGGAGGGACTGGTGGTGGGTAGAGCTGGGTGTTGCTCTGGTGGGCACAGCTCAGTAAAACTTTAATCCACTTGTGTGCTGATTGGTGGGGCTGACGTCCCTCCCTGTGGTTGTTTGGCCTCAGGCGACCCAGAACTGGAGCCTAGAGTCTCTTTGGTGGGGCTAATGGCAGACTCCGGGAGGGCTCACACCAATGAGTACTTCACAGAACTTCTGCTGTCAGTGTCCTTGTCCCCGTGGTGAGCTGCAGCTGCCGCCCCCCGCCTCTTCAAAAGACCCTCCAAAGCCAGCAGGTGGGTCTGGTTCAGTCTCCTATGGGGTCACTGCTCCTTCCCTTTGGGTCCTGATGTGCACACTATTTTGTGTGTACCCTCCAAGAGTGGAGTCTCTGTTTCTCTCAGTCCTGTAAAACTCCTGCAATCAAATCCCACTAGCCTTCAAAGTTGATTCTCTGGGAATTCCTCCTCCCATTGTTGGACCCCCAAGATGGGAAGCCTGATGTGAGGCTCAGAACCTTTACTTCAGTGGATGGAGTTCTGTGGTATAATTGTTTTCCAGTTTGTGAGTCACCCACCCAGTGGTTATGGGATTTGATTTTATAGTGATTGTGGCCCTCCTACCATCTCATTGTGGCTTCTTCTTTGTCTTTGGATGTGCGGTATCTTTTTTGGTGAGTTCCAGTGTCTTCCTGTCAATGATTGTTCCTATATATTAACTTTTAAGTTACAGTAGTGTGATTTCTGCCAAAAAAATTCTGTCAAGAATAAAAATATTCTTGTTTATCTAGTTGGTTTTATCTATTTTAGAATAGGTGTCTTTCCATATACATTTTAGAGTATGTCTATAATAACCTTGCTAGGATTTTTATCATAATTACATTAAAACTATAGAGCAATTTGGAGAGAACTGCTACCTTTGTTATGTTGAGTCTTCCACTCCATAAAAATGATATGTCTCTCCATTTATTTATGTCTCCTGTGACTTGTTTCATTGGGTTTTTATAATTCTTAGTATATAGATCATGCACATGATATGATAGTTTTATACCTATGTATTTCATTTTCTTGCAAGCAATTATATATTGTATTGTCTTTTTATTTCATTTGACATATGTTTGCTATTTATAGATAGAACAGTGATTGTTTTCCATGTGTTGAGTTTATATCCTGCAAACTTACCGAATTGTCTCATTAGCTCTAAGAATTTTTTGGTAGACTTCTTGGAATTATTTTAGGGTCTATCTTGGTAAATGTTCCATGGACTTTTGAAAAAAGCATGTGCCCTCTGTGGTTGGGTGGAGTGTCTTATATGTGTGTTTATATCCTGTTGGTTGACTTGTGCTGTCAAGTGTTCTAAATCATTGCTTGTTTTCTGTCTAGAAGTTCCTTTAAATGTTTAGGGTAGAGTGCCGAAGCCTCTTACTGTAATTGTGGATTTATATCTCCTTTCATCTTTTAGTTAATATTCATCTTTTTGTGGGTCCTTCACACACCATTGTGTGAGAGAATCAGAACACTGACTGCCAACTGTTCCATGGGGCAGGGCTTTGGGGTGAAAACTCAGCTCTTCATTTGACTTCACAAAAACTACTGAAAGAGCAGTTATTTTTTCCCATTGTTGTTTGGTTTGAGTTAGATATTGACAAAAACTTTTATATTCTTCTTCTCCACCATCTTCCCAGTCTTTTGACCAGTGGGCTTAGGCATTCATGGAAGTTTTTGCATATGGGCCTCTTGATGGTTCCAGTATGGAAGCTGTTGCAGCACCCTTTCTGGGATACATGGAAAACAGTAGGGAAACCCAGGGATCTCACCACTGTGTCATTTCTCAAGCCCCATGGCCCAAGAGAGACTACCTGCCTTTCTTTCCACATGTCAGAGTTGTCCCATAATGGTTTATTGCATTATATCCAGGGCTTTTTATTCGTTAAGAAGGAGGACCTGTGGGGAATGGAGCGCCTCTATCTTGGCCTGCAAAACATTATTTTATCAGCCTTTACCACTCAAAACTCTCTTTAGCTTTGTTTTTCATAGGTTAATGGTTTAAAATATAATTGGCATATTCAGTCCTGTAATTCTGCACATTTTTAAATTTCTCTAATCTCTTTCATTCTTTCCTACAAACTAGCCATCTCTCCTCTGAGCTCATTTTTTATGGCTTCTCTCCAATTACAACTTATAGTAATCAACTCACGCTTTGTCTGTTCTGTTTGTTCAATGCCTTATTTTAAAGTTACAAGTTCATTGGCAATATTATCTGCCTCCACAGATATCTCAGGCAAGTGTTTTCACAAATGTTTCTCACTACATGAAAGGATCCCCATCTTGCCAGCCTCCAAAAGAGATTTCTTCTTCACCTCCCAACTGAGCACCAATCCAGAGCTTCACACTATAGGCTTCTATTATAGAAACAGAGTTCTTTAAGAGTCAACTTCTAAATTAATCAAGTAGCAAACAATTCCTGAGACTCTGTGGCCTAAAAGAAGAAAAACTGTTTCTTTCTTTTGTTATACACACAGCACAACCACCTGGGAGCTCTGCTCCACCTCATCTCCTTCTAGATCTAGGCTGAGGAAGGAACCACCTTCTTGAAAGTTCTGTCTTGCTGCACAGAGGGAAAATGAGTGCACAGTGCTGCCTCTTAGAGCTTTAACCCAGAAATGATACTCCATTCACTCACATGTCTTTGGTCATAGCTAAGTTTGAGTGGGGAAGTAAGATCTTACCACATGTTTGATGGGAGAAAAAATAAACTACTATGAACGGCCTTGATGACTTCCAGAATAATAAAAAGAAAGTTCTCCCAACACCCAGAGTCCTTGTATTTCAGGCGATATGCAGCACATGGATTAAACTTGAGCATTGCTGTTGCTGGGGTTAGAGTGACTTTGTTCTGTTTATGGGAAGAAGGGTGGTAGTGGGCATTTGTGTTTGTCATAAAGGTGGAGGTGTGCTAAACACTGCCAGTTGTTTGAAAATAAGCATTCTTCTATTGTTCCTTATTAAACAATTTAGCTTAGGGAAGTAATGTCTTAGTTAAAATAAGAGTAGGGGTGATTATGTATCCTAGTAGTTGCTTTGAGAAGCACCTTAGTTATTTTGATGAAAAGGGTCTGTCTAATAATGTATCAAGCAACCATTGATCTTTTTCCCTGTTGCTTCTTTTTGCCTAGAGTTGGAACAAATATTGTGTGACCATAAAGTTAAAAATAACCTAATGTATATATCTGAAGAAAAATGTAGAAGAGCTTGTTGGCAGAACCATACATTTATTCCTGGACTGACAACATTGAAACTACTAATGATATGTAAAAAACAAACAAACAAACAAACAAATAAACACCTCTAAATGATTAAGGCACCTCATCTGAATTTCAGTTTCATGCAGCTGGATGTAATCTAGACTTCACTGATCAAAACTTTAAAGGCTTCTCTATCTATTATTTAGTCAACCCAACTATGTATATACACATATACTTATATCTATATATACATATATACATATATACATACATCTTGATCATCTATCTATCTACCTATCTAGAAAAAGAAAGAGAACAGAGATTATGTAACTTGTCCAAAACTGACAAATAGAAAATGGCAGAATTGAGATTTCAATTCATGTCATTGTGGTTACAAGATGTAATCTATTTGCCTATCTATCTATCTATCTATCTAAATGGGTTGTTGTATACAAGGATCTTCTTTCTATTTTTCTATTAAAAACTTTTCAAAAATATTTGAAAAATTATAGAGGTACATAAATTGCAGACTAACTAGGCTTTATCTCTGTCCTTTTAATGTCCCCCATAGTTTTCCACAGTCAAATATTAAATTTCAAAATTTCTCAGTAGAAGGGGATTTGGTTCGTATGATTGGTAGTTAACAGAGAGACAACAGGGTAAAAAGGAAGAACCAAGTGAAAGGGAGGATCTTCTTATCTGCAGGACTTTACAACCACAGCTTTCTTAGCACCTCTGGAATGCTTTGGGACGAGACAGAGTTAAATTTTGTAAAAGAATCAATAGCATGACATCTCTCTCTCTTTTTTCTTAAATTATTCTAGAAATACTGAGATTTACAGCATGAATGACAACTCTTTAAAAAAGTACAACTATATTCAAAATTATAGCCAGTCAGGCAGCAGACTTAAAAAAGAAAATAAAGAGAGAAAATAGTTTTAAGCCATTGCTCATTTTAAACTTACTAAAAACTTTTTTCAGTAAAATAACTTAATTTTTCTTTTTTTCTTTGGTCAAAGCCAATAAAAATTACTTGGGGATATTTCTTAGCCCTAATAATTTCAAGTTTTTTTTTAACTTCAATCATTTTCTAAATTATTAAGTACATAAGAATCTATGTACAAAGACCTGAATCTATGAAAAATAACAATTTTCTCCATCTGTTCACTTACACATCCTCAAAACACACAAGTGGTTAAGGAATCCTCTCAGCTTCAGAAAAGACTGGACAACATCTTAGAAGTTTTCCAATTCTTTCTTCAAGTTATTCAGTTTGAGAAAAAAATCTTCATTTCTTAACCCTTCAGGCTTAAACAAAGACCTTGTTATATGTATTTATGAGTTTAATTAAGTATATAAACACTAAGGTTTGCATTCTACTTATGTTGAAGATCTTTATTACTGTATAACAACACATACTGAAAAGTTCATGAACTAAAAAGTTCATGAACTAAAAAGTTCAGCTCACAAAAATGAAATTTCACAAAATGAATATAGCGAAGCAGCAACAAAATCAAGAAATAGAACACATGCCACTTCTCCTACTTGTGTCCCCTCCTAATAACATACTCACCCTCTTCCCCAAAGGCACTCATTATCCTAGATTTATAAAATTTAGATCATATCTTATTTTTTAAATTTTATAAATGTGGAAAACTAGAGTATGCATTGTTTGACTTTTATTCAATATTATGTTTGTGAAATTTATTTTTGTATTTGTATATATAACTCTGATTCATTTATTTTTACAGCTATATATTGTATTTTTGTAACATTATTACAAACAGTATGTATCCACTTAACTTTGGAAATGCCTTAGGGCATTTCCAGTTTGGTGCTATTATAATGCCACTATGAGCATTTATGTCCCTGCACTTTGGTACACATATGCTGTATACATTTCTATTGGATACACACCTAGAAGTGGAATTACTGACTCACTGGGTGTGTGTATATCAACTACATAGATAGTGCTGAACAATCCTTCCAAAATGATGAGAATATAAATTGTATCCATGGGACTTCCCTGGAGGTCAGTGGTTAAGGCTTTGCCTCCCGATGCAGGGGGTGTGGGTTCAATCCCTTGTGGAGGAGCTAAGATTCCACATGCCTCGGGGCCAAAAAAACAAAACATAAAACAGATGCAATATTGTATCAAATTCAATAAGGGCTTTAAAAATTTGTTTTAAAAATAAATTGTATCCAATATATAATTGTGTCTTTGTCCACTAGTTACCAAACATTTGTGATTTCCCAATGATGTTTGTTACCATTATGTAAAGAAATACTATCCAGTTTGATAGATTTCTTCCTAGATCATTGACATGGTTTGTGCTTTGGCAAAGATATAATTTTTAGAAAGTTATTTTCAACAGTGTTTTCTGTTATATAGAAATAAAATAATTGTATCAGATGTACTTCTGCAAATATATTTTTCCTAGTTTGCGGCTTGTCTTCTCATTTTCTTGACATTGTTTTACACAGAGCAGAAGTTTTTTTTTTTTTTTTTTAAATCAATGTCCATTATTATTAGTAAATGATGATAAACCAATCCATTGTACAACTGCAAATGTTTTCTTCTTGATGTAAGAGATGCAACTTATTTATTCAACTGAAAGCCTCCAATATTAGCTAAATGTTTACAAGATATTTCAATAACACAATGGCTAATATTTTGAATTCAATTCTAAATTCAGAAAATCTCAGGAAAACTTGCTGGTTAAAGGATTAGGAACCTTCCGTTGCTGAACTAGCTCACAAAGGTGTGTGTACCAACTAGCTACAAGGTGACATTTTCCTAAAATTAATAGTTGTGGTTTAAAAATTTCTCATAGACATCATTCTACAAGAAAAATGGAAAGCATGATTTAGCCTGGCATCAGCATGGACCAACTAATAATACTGGTGCTCCCTCCTGGTCTCCTGTAATCTGAATCTTTGTTGAACAGCTGCATAAAACAGGCTATGGCTTTAATTTGAATGAAGTCCAACTTTTCAATTATTTCCTTAATGGACTGTCCTTTTGATGTGATACCTAAAAGTCATCACTGAACTTAAGGCCAGTTAGGTTTTATCCTATGTTATCTTCCAAATGTTTTATAATTTAGCATTTATATTTAGATCTATGATCCATTTGGAGTAAATTTTTGTAAAAGATGTAATGTTTGTGTTTAGACTTTTTTTCTTTTTTGCATGTGGATATCTCATTGTTCCAGCACTGTTTCTTGAAAAGACAATCTTTGCTCTATATTAATGCATTTGCTTTTTTGTCAAAGATCATTAGACTATATTTATGGGAATAGGACCTATTTCCAGGCTTTCCATTCTGTTAAATTAATCCATCTGTCTATTCTTTCACCAATACCACTGTTCTTTGATTATTGCGCTTTTGTAGTAAGTTTTGAGGGTAGGTAGTGTGAATGCTCTGACTTTTGTCTTATCCTTCAATATTGTGTTGGTTATTCTGGGTCTTTTGCCTCTCTGTACAAATTTCATAAACAATTTGCTATTTTTTCACAAAATAACTTATAGGGATTTCATTTAATCTTACAGATGAAGTTGGGAAGAACTTATATCTTGACAATATTGATTCTTCCTATCTATGAACATGGGCTATCTCTCTATTTATTTGATTCCTTGATTTCTTTCATCAGAATTTGTACTTTTTCTCATACAAATTTTGCATATAATTTGTCAGATTTATACCTAAGCATTCCATTCTTTGGTGTTAATGTAAGTTATAATGTGTTTCAGATTTCAAATTCTACCTTTTCATTTATGGTATATTAGAAAGAGATTGACTTTTGTATCCTACATCTTTGTTATAGTTACTAATTAGTTACAGAATTTTTTTACCCACCTTAAGTGGGACAAGATGACAAGAAGGAGCTATTGTTGGGTGTCTCCCTTCCTCCAGGTAAATTAGGCTCTGATAAAACTCCAGCAGATTAGGCTCTTGTAAAATAGTTTCTCTTGAAGGCAGATTTTGTTAAAAACAGAATTCTCTGGAGTATTTTGAAAGTTATTTTTTCCCTCCATCTGTCTCTCCCTGAAAATATTTTTTTATTATATTCTGAACATCTTGGTTATCATATTATTATAAAATGCAGACCCTATATAATCTTTGTATTTAGCAGTTTCCTGTTCAGGTGTAGTATGAGGGACAGGTGCTTATCTATGTTTAGCTTTCTGCTAGGTCTGCCAAAACTGCCCCAGCAAAAGTGGGGCACTGACTCAAATCGCTTCCTGTAGATGAGTGGGGTGGATGTGAGTCTCCCCTCTTGGCCCCATTCACAGCAGGGAGAGGAACATGGAGGGCTGACTCAGACTTCCTATTGCTACAGGGTAGGGGAAAATTCTCAGCCCCCTGGACCCCCACTGATACCAGAGAAGAGGGGAAGCAGGAGTGTGTTGCCAGCCAACCCCACCTCCAATGACCCCTGCCATCCCCTTGATTTCCAGGTGGGGCTGGGGGCTGACTTTTCAGAGCACCCTGCTGATGCCAGGAGAGGAGACAGTGCTGATTATCCCCTCCTCATGCTGCTGGTTTGGATGAAGAGCAGCTCCCATTGAACCCCGAGGACACTCGGAATGTTAGTAAACCTCATGTTGATGAGCTTTGCCTTGTATTGTGAGGTCTCACCACTGCCAGGTGGGGGTGGAAGCTCAGGCTGCCACTAGGCTCTGATGACCCTACAGGTGGGCTAACCAGACCACTGACTGCTTTTGCCACACGTGGGTGGGATACCAGCTCCCTAGTCAACCCTATTGACACGGCTGCAGCAAGTGTTTCCACTGGGCAGGGAAAGGAAGAGCAGATCTCTGTTCAGCTCTTCTGATGCTGCTCTTACGGGCGGTTGGAGCACTGCTGGCTTCCAGCGACTGGGGAATGGATGAACAGCAGCCTACTCCTTCCAGTTGAAATCACTGCAGGGAGAACTCAGGATGCTGCCTGCCCCAAGGGTCATGGTGCTGGGATGAAAATTAGCTCTCACTCAGTTCTGCTGAAACCATGGTTGTGGTGGAGGGCAGTTTTCCATTGGTGTTTAGATAGAAACAGGTAGATATTGACAAAAGTCTATCTGTTCTGTGAGACCACTCTCTCTAAATCCTTTGTCCATGAGGAATGAACTTTTCTTGAAACCTTGTTTTTGTTTTGTTTTGTTTGTTTTGTTTCTGCACCTGTTGGCAATTCTAATTAAGAGGCTTCTGAGGCACGTGTTAGATATCTATGGAAGGAAAAATGATAACCCAGTGAACACAGCTTTGTATTTTTCCTCTAGTCCTGAGGGCCCTAAGCAGCCATCTTCTCTTTTCCACCCTTCAGAATCTTCCCACGTCTGACTATTGTGTTATGTTCTGGGATTTTTACTTATAACAGGGAGGATCTGGGAGAAATAAGGCTACTTCATATTTACTAGAAATGGAAGTCTCATCTATTAATAATAATAATAATAATAATAATAATAATAATAATAATAATAAACCTCTTCTGTAATTGTAGTCCTTATTATATCATTCTTGGGCCAGGGAGACATTTGTATTGCTTTTTGAACCTCTACACATTCATTTTTGCATTTTCCATATGGTTTCCAACATTGTGAGAATTTAGTAATTCTTGAATAATTTATGATAAGTTTCCCTAATGATATCTCTATTTTAGAGAATTTATAGAGATATTTTTAAATAGCAGTTTTAATATGTTATTAAAAAACATATTTGGGCAATAACCGTAAAACTTCTATATTTTTATTGAATATTGTATTCCCATAAAGAATCCTAAGATAATTCACTGGTAACATGAAGACTCTGCAGTTAGTAACATTTATAACTAGAATAAAAATTTCCATTCTTGTAAGGAGGAAGTTAGGGAGCAGGGTGACAGGGAGATTTGAGGATATTTGTGGACAGAGAAAGAAAGTTGGTGCATGTGAAGCAATGCCAAAAATGACTTCAGAATCAGAGGGATCTGAACTTGAATCCAGCTTCATTGATGCTTATAGATATTTTACTATACACTTCAGTTCAATTTCTTTATTTTTACAATAAGAATAATTTAAAACATTTGGCATATAGCAATGTTTCCTTTCCCAAAACCATCCTCTCACCATGAATTTTCTGTTGCATTATGGGGAAAATGGTTTACCTCTGATTTAAGGACCACTCACTCCATTCCCATCCTCCACCTCCAGTCAGTCCTACCACTAGGCAAAGAGTCTTGGCAACAACTCTAGTCAGAAACCAGCAGAAGAGAGAATATAAATATGTAAAGCATCTTCCCAAAATATGCAAATTACACCAAACATAATTCCTTTTCCAAGACCCTCCCCCCAATCAGTTTGGGGATGAAAAACATCTTGTGTTTTACAACTACATTTGTTATTGCAAAAATATGCAACTCTCTAAAAAATGAGTGCTGCAAAACCATTTCTTTAACAGTTCTTTCATGCTGTCCAGGAGGCTTTATCACAGAACTGATAATAAAAGCAAAGCTAGGCTCATTTTCAGTAACTTAATGAGTTTTCCCAGCTGTTATCATGAGCAAAATATCCTTAAATAGGAAGACAGAGTTACTTTGGAAACCTATGCTGATTTTATCTTCTGACTAGCTGTCTGTAGTTTACACTAACACATTTTCTCAAATGCTGCCTTTATACTGTGTAAATGATGACCATTGAAAAGGTATATTCACTCATAATGCTATTGGCTTTCCCATGTTTAAACAAGCCATCTTGCATCTAATATTTTGATGTTTTTTGCATAACCACTTACAGGTCATCTCACAAAGCTATACTTGCCAATTCACAAGGGTAATTTTTCAAATGCTTTTCTCGTGTAATGCTCTTTCTCCTTCCCTTAAAAATGCCCAAACATAAAAAGGAACAATAAATACTCCAGGCTATAATAAGAACTTAATTTACTCATTCTAAATGTAAAGTTACATAGATTGCTGAGATAAAATTGGCATTTTAATTATAGATTGCAAAGAGAAAAGACCATATTTCACTGAATATTTCCAAGTTATTGCATTTAAAAGGCATTGCACATAGGGTAGCCCAATCAGTCATTCCTGGAGGCTTGATGATATTGGATAAATGTGGAAATTTGCACTTCTAAATAATTAGGTTAAGCATCATTAAGCCTTTTAAAACCCATTTCTGCTTATTATAGTTTACATATTAAAATATATTTACTGAGGTTTTGGATTATTTCAAATGTGAGAGAAAAAATCCAGACAATAGATTAAAAATATATTAAGCTACAAGCATCTCAGCTGATGCAAACTGCAAACTGCCTGCTTCTCTGATTGTGTGTCCTTTCCCTTGTCCCTGTGGACACCCTTATATTGAACTAGAGCATAGAGCCTCCATTGCTTCTGGACGTATGGCCATGTTCCAGTTTAACATCTGAAACAAGAAAAGAAAACAAATCTATGAAGAGATATTTCTATCAAAACGTCTTCAAGTGTACTGAATATAGTTGAGGCTCTATTCCACTTGGTCAAGGTTTGCTTTCATGTCAGAACCTATGTTCCTATGTGCTGTAGTGCAGAACAAGAGTTGTCCCTTTAAAGTCAATCACTTCTGGCTCACACTGACATCTGGGTAAATGTTTCCATTCCATGGCTTTAAACAGCCAGGAAAACATCTTTAAAAATATGTAAAAGCTAACAAACTTGTATATTTGGACTGAAGATATCTGGGATAAATAAACATTACTTATAAGGTAGATGGAAATAAATAAAACTTTGTTCATGCTTCAATTTGTGAAAAATACACTTGAGAGAAAAAATGATAGTCATAAAATTATTTGTATATATTCATCATGAATGCACTGATTATGAAATTTAAGGTCAATGTCAGTAGTACTCAAAATGTACCCTCAGACACCTGAGGGTCCCAAGACCCTTCAGAGAGTTCACAGTATGGAAATTATTTTTATATCAATACTAGGGCTTTGTTTGGTATATTCGCTTTTTCTCTGATGTTAACAAAGCAATGGTGGGTGATTAGTGCACCTTGGCACAAACCATGACAGCAATAACAAACTCTACAAATTGTTAGTATTTATGTAACTGCTATCTGCTTGTGATTTTTTAAAAAGAAAAAAAATAATGCTAGTTTCACAAAGTAAAATCATGTGAGACAAATTTATTTAAGCACAGTGTATGTACACCATCTTTCTGTTTCTGTATCATATCAGAGCAGAGTATCTGATCCCCACGTGAAGTAAAACAACAAGAAGAAAGAATAAATTGATTTATTTTATTAGCACATTCCAAATCTGTGAAAATACAGCCTTTTCTGAAGGTCAAAGAAAGTTAACCTTCTAAATAATAAAATGAATTGAGCTTCTAAATAATAAGCTTCTATATAATAAAATGAATGGAAGTAAGATAATCAGAAGAGTCTAATGACAAAAATATAAACTCCTATAGGAAGGAACTTTGAGAATAATGACATCTATAAAAAGTAAGGATTCATGGTCATGATAAAATACAAGAAAGATAGAAACAAATAAACTGAAAATGAGGTAAAAATTAAAATGAGAATAAGAAGAAAACAAAAATGAGAAAAAGATTTAGATCAGTAAAAAAAATCAAGATGAGATAAACAGAAGCTAGAATTTTAATCCACATTGTTTTCAAGCATGAAAACAAATTATAGAAATGATGCTGAAGGAAAATAAAATACATGGAGAATCTGTTTGAGAAGGTAGACCAGAATGAAGAGAAAAATAAAATTAAAAATCAAGATGATTAGATAGATGATGATTATGATGATGATGAAGCTAAATAGATAGATACATGAGAATAATACATGAATAATTCATTATGCAAATGAAACTGGAAAATAGAAAAGAAATAATCCCAAATATAAAACAGAAGATAGTTTCCAAATTGAGAAAGCAGGCATAACCCTAGCTGTGTTTCAGATAACATTAATAATAGATGAAATCACATACAGAAATATGCAGGCTATATTTTTAATGATATACTTAAATTTTGTTAAAACGATAGAACTTACTTTAAGCATTCTTACCACAAAATAATAATAATAATAATAATAGAGGGGACAGGGGAAATTTCAGGAGGTGAAAAATATGTTTATGGCCTTGATGGTAGTGATGGATTCATTAATGTATACTTATACCTAAACTCATAGTATATTAAATATATTACATGTAATTTTTACATGTTAACCATATCTCAATCAGGTGGTTTTCATAAATAAGAGAACAGAGGTAAATCCTGGATGTAAAATATAAATTAAAAAAATTTTTTCCAAAAGTTTTCGGAAACTGACTAAATTCAGTCTTCATTCTTGTAAAAATAAGTAGAAGAGGTTTACATGCAAAATAATTGTGATTACAACACTACAATTTGGAAGAAATTTATCTGTGACTCAAAACTTTGTCTTTGAAAATAATCTTAAATGTCCATGGGGTGACCACAAAGGGATTAAGATAAATGATTATGGCACATCATTGTGAAAACTCAGAGCAGAAGGAACTCAGAAGTAGGAACTTTCAGAGAAAGAAGAAAAGAAACAAAAGCAAGCTGTATAACAAAAATCAAAATTTAAAATCAAATTACACATCCCCATTGCAGCTCAGGAAGCTACTTCAGATAATTTGTCTTCAAATCCTTTAGGAAAATGATGTGCAAATTTGTTTTATACACCTAACCAAACTATCACAAAGTGATTAGGGCAGAATAAAGATTTTTTTTCAGAAATGAAAGGTCTCAGAAATTTTGTTTCCTTTTCAGGAAGCCAATGGAAGTGATTTTTCAACCGGAATGAAAAAAACACATGTGTGCAGGTCTGAAGAAAATTATGTCCTGATTGGAGCAGGTCAGAATGCACTGGGAGAAATTTTATCAAGTGGAGGAAAATGATAAATAATTTGTTGTAGTCGAGTATATCTATAGAGGACATTATAGTTGAGAAACTGGGGGAGTGTTTGAGAACAAATTCATGATAAGTTCTTTAAAAAGATAAATGACCAGATTATCAAAGATGATTACTAACACTGGGACACGTAAAGTGTAAGAATGAAAACTTCATATTCTAAAATATGCCTTTTCTGTTATTAGTATTTCATAGTCATGATGGTTTTGTATGAACATCAAATATATCTCACCCTCTCTCTCACTCCCTCCCCTTCTCCTTCCTGTCTCAGAGTTAGGGGAAAAGGGAAAATCATTACCTTTTTTTTTTCCATTTGGGTGGCCAATAAAAAAAGTGACAAAAAGTAAAAAATAATCATAGTTTTACCTCTCTCCTTCCAATTTGGATACATTTATTTTTTTTTCTTGTTTAATTGCTGTGGCTAGGACTTTCAATACTATGTAGACGTGGTAAGATTGGACATTCTTGTCTTGTTCCTGAAGGTTTTCTTTCAGATTTTCACCATTGAATATTATGTTGGCTGTGAGTTTGTTGTAATTGCTTTTATTATGTTGAGATATGTTCCCTTTATACCCACTTTGGTAATATTTTATCATGAATGTATGTTGAATTTTATCAAATGCTTTTCCTTCATCTAAGAAATGATCATGCAGTTTTCGTCCTTCCTTTTTTAAATGTGGTGTATTGCACTGATGGATTTGCAAATGTTGAAACATCCTTACAACATTGGAATAACTCCAACTTGATCATACTGTATGATCATTTTATGTATTGTATTTGGTGTGCTAAAATTTTGTTGAGGAGTTTTGCATCTATGTTCATCAAAGATATTGGCCTGTAATTTTCTTTTCTGGTTTTAGTATAAGGGAGATAGCAGCTCCATAGAATGCTTTTGGGAGTGTTCCCTCCTCTTCAATCTTTTGGAAGAGTTTGAGAAGGATAGGTATAAATTCTTCTTTGTATGTTTGGTAGAATTCCCTAGTGAAGCCATTCAGTCCTGGACTTTTGACTAAAGGGTGTTTTTAAATTACAGATTCTATTTCAATTCTAGTGATCTGTCTTAAAATTATCTTTTTCTTCTTGACTCAATTTTGACAGTGTATATGTTTCTAGAAACTTGTCCATTTCTTCTAGGTTGTCCAATATGTTGCCATGTACTGTTCACAGTATTCTCTTATAATTTTTTTGGATTTAAGCAGCATTGGTTGTTATTTCTCCTTTTCCATTTCTTGTTTTGTTTATTTGGGTCCTTTGTCTTTTCTATATGGTAAGATTGGCTAGAGGTTTGTAGGTTTTGTTTAGTTTTTCAAAAAATAGCCTTTGGTTTTATTGATCTTTTGTATATTTTTAATATCGAGTTTATTTCCTCTGTGATCCTTAGTATTTCCTTCCTTCTGCTGATTTTGTGCTTTGTTTGTTCTTCTTCCTCTCATGATTTTTTAGGTTGTAGGTTAGGTTGTTTATTTGATATTTTTCTTGTTTCTTGAGTAAGGCCTTTATCACTATAAACATCCCTCTTATAACTGCTTTTTCTGCATCTCATAGACATTGTAAGGACATTTTTTCATTGTCACTTGTCTCAAGGTATTTTTTAGTTTATTTTTTTGATTTCATCAAAAACCCCCCCCTTTTTTTTTTTGGTAGCATGTTGTTTAGTCTCCATGTGATCATTTTTTTCCCCATTTTTCTTTCCACAGTTGATTTCTAGTTTCATACAATTGTGGTCGGGAAAGATGCTTTAAATAACGCTTATCCTCTACAATTTGTTGAGGCTTGTTTTATGATTTAGTATGTGGTCTATTATAGAGAATATTCCATGTGGCCTTGAAAACAATGCATATTCTGGGTTGCATTGTATTTTTAGATGTAGTCTCGTGTAGATATCATTTAAGTTCATCTGGTCTATTGTGTCATTAAGGATCTATGTTGCTTTATTGATTTTCTGTCAGAAGATCTGTCCATTGATGTCAGTGATGTGTTAAATTCTCATACTATTATGCTATTTCTGTCAATTTCTCCCTTTATGTCACTATTTGCAGATGACTTGATACTTTATGTAGAGAACCCTAAAGGCTCCACACATACATTTAGAACTAATAAATGAATTCAGCAAGGTAACAGGTTACAAGATTAATATACAGAAACCTGTTGCATTTATTTATATTAACAATAAAGTCAGAAAGAGAAAGTTTAAAAAATTCTATTTGAAAGTACATCATAAAAATAAGATTACTAGGAATAAATTTAAGAAAGGAGATGAAAGACCTATATGTTATAACTTATAAAACATTGATGAAAGAAATTGAAAGTGATTCAAATAAATATAAATATATTCTATGCTCTTGGATTAGAAGAATCAATATTGTTAAAATGACCATAATGCCCAAAGCAATCTACAGAGTTCCTGCTATCCCTATCAAAATACCCATGATGTTGTTCACAAAACAAGAACAAATAATACTAAAATTTATATGGACCCAAAGAAGACCCAGAATAGCCAGTTGATCTTGAGGAAAAAGAACAAAGCTGGAGGCATAACCCTTCCAGACTTCAGGTAATACTACAAAGCTACAGTAATCAAAGCAGCATGGTATTGGTACAAAATAGACATATGGATCAGTGGAACAGAATAGAGAGTCCAGAAATAACCCCCTACATCTATGGTCAATTAGTCTATGACAAAGGAGAAAAGAATATACAATGGAGAAAATATAGTGTCTTCAGCAAGTGGTGTTGGAAAAGTTGGTGAGCCACATGCATGCCAATGAAGTTAAAACACACCCTCTCACCATACACAAAAATAAACTCAAAATGGCTTAAATACTTAAATGTAAGACATAACATCATAAAACTCCTAGAAGAGAACATAGGCAAAACATTCTCTGACATATATCATAGCAATACTTTCTTAGATCAGTCTCCCAAGACAAAAGAAATAAAAGCAAAAATAAACATATAGGACCTAACTAAACTTAAAAGTTTTTGCACAACAAAGGAAACCATCAGCAAAATGAAAAGAACCTATGGAATGAGAGAAATATTTGCAAACAATACACTCTTTTGGCTTTTGCTTATCTGATGTACTCTTTATCTCTCCTTCAAAGATGAACAATAACCTTGCCTGGTAGTGTATTCTTGGTTGTAGGCTTTGACCTTTCATCACTTTAAATATATTGTGACCCTACCTTCTGACCTGTAGAATTTCAGCTGAAAAATAAGCTGATTTTCATATGGAAGTTCTCTTACATGTAAACTAGTTGTTTTCTGTTGCTGCTTTTAAAATTCTTTCTATCTCTAAGCATTGCCATTTTAATTATAATGTGTCTTGGTGAGGACCTCTTTGGGTTCACCTTTTTTGGGAGTTTCTATGCTTCCTGAACCTGGATGTCTGTTTTCTTCTTTAGGTTAGGAAAGTTTTCAGCTAGTGTATCTTCAAATAAGTCCTCTGCCCCTTTTTACATTTATTCTCCTTCTGAGATCCTTATAATGTGAATGTTAGTATGTGATGTTGTCCCAGAGGTCTCTTATACTATCCTCATTTACATTTTTTTTTTCTGTTCAGCTTCATTGATTTCATTACTCTTTCTTCCATTTGCTGAGCTGTTAAACTGTATCATCTACTCTACTGTTAATTCCTTCTAGGGTATATTCTACATCAGTTATCATATTTTTCAGCTCTTTTTATTTCTTTATATTTCTAACTCTTGGTACAAACTTGTCACTATGTTCTTCATTATTCTGAGTTCATTGAGCATATTCTTGACTGTTTTGAACTCTTTATTGGGTATAGTGCTTATTTCCACTTAATTTACTTTTCTTTCTGAGATTTTTTCTTGTGCCTTCATTTTAAACTTGAAATGAATCCTTATTTTGTATTCTCATTTTGTATCCTTATTTTGCCAATTCTTTGTGTTTATTCCTATTTATTAAGTAGGTCGGTCATGTTTCCTGATTTTGGAGACACGGTCTTATGTAGGAGACATTCATTGGGGTCCAGCACCACATTCCCAGCTACTCACCTAGAGCTATATGCTCTAGAAGTGCTTCCCAATTTTTCCTGAGCTATCTGTTTTGTGGCTGGCTTCTCCTTCAAAGTAATATCTCAGAACCAGGGCTCTAGAGCTGAGAGGATGGACAATGGCAAGCTTCTCTCAGAGTGACACACTGTACTAGGAGATGAGCATTTGGTGGTGGGGGTTGCAAGCAGCCTGAGGTTCCCTTGACTTGCCTCTCCTGGAATATACCTACTTCCTCATAACCCAGGGGGAAGGCTATCAGAGCATCAGTATTTTCAGAGCTATGCACCCAAGGTAAAGCCTACATCCCATGAGTGGGTATGTGTGTGGAAGAAACTTGTATCTCTCAACTGCACTCCTCAGGCTGTAGCCTCATTAACAGGCAGCTAGGACAGGACGAGAAGCCCTGAAGTCCTGCTCTTCCTGGAAAGACAGTCTTCCAAATGGAATGTGAAATAGGGAGCCTCTGACCTTGGCTACTGCATTCTAGAGTGGAGTGTTCAGTTCATGAGCTGGGAGGGCCTAGGGAGAGAGTGGTCTTGGTTCAAATGTCACAGATACTCACCTTTCTTGCCAAATTTTCATGAATAGATGTTTATTTGCTGTTGCTCTTAGGAAAATTTCAAGATGTTTTCAATGATTAGTGTATTTAAAAAAAAATAGTTCTTATTATTTTCATTAGGGAGGGAATCAGCAGAGCTTCTCACACTATAATGCCAGAAGTCAATCTTATAACTTGCATAAGTTCATTTTACTAGTACATACCTGAAGATGAAGAGACTTAGAGATCAAGGAGTTGCTGAAGGGTGGGAATTCAGGCATTCTCATCAGTGAATGGAGTGGACACTGAAAGAGACCAGGTCTCCCTGCAGTCCCAGAGCTATGCAACATGTGACCACAGCTGTTCCTGGCAGTGTCAGCTCTATTTTTCTTTTTCTCCCATTAACAAAATTAAACTGTTAGATTTAGCATTGAAATTCCTAAACAGACTGATATACAACATATTAAATGGAAAAGCATGTTCATTTAGAGGAAGAGATATGAATGCATGACATGCCAGACACAAGACATAAAGCTTCCAAATCTAAGTTTTATAGAGCTAGTTTGAAGCAGTTAATGATTTTTCTAACAAAATGCATTTTGGTCTATCATAAGCTACTTTGTCTCTCCATTTGTTAATTTTCACTTGCTAAATCCTCTCTGCTCTCCCACTTTATCATTGTCTCATGATACCAAATTGTATATATCATGAAGAAGAAGAAAAGTGCTCTAATGATTCCTCAGTGGATTTTATTATCAGCTATGATTTCTTAATATATTCTTAACATATCCTTTTCTGTTGAAGGACTTGTCAAGTTAAAAATAACTCAGCCTTACATTATGTTCTTATCATCTATTCACATAAATTCAGTGAATAGTTCTATCATTTTCCTTTCAAAATAATGAAAAAATGAATCTGACACCAACAATGTGGAGAAAATATTAAGCTTCTAAATGATACTATTTATGTTCCAAAAAGTACTCATATATTTGAAATCTAATATTAAACTACTTGAAGAAAAATTTCAGGCAATGAGAAAATAAATATAGAAACTACATAAAAATAACTGGAGATAAATATTTAATATTTTTGATTATCACTGCAAAAACTACCTCTATTTGATATATAAAACCTGAAAAATAAATTATTAAACTTTTACATCTGTAACCAAATTATCACACTTTTAACTTATTATCAGATAATAATTGTATGCATTTATATGAATGCTTATTTGAGAAGTCTTAACCACTAAGGTGTAACAATTCAAATTATACATTCAACCATGAAAACGGATTCAAAATACCTAAAGCCAACCTCAGAATGGGAGAAAAATGTTTGAAAGTCACTTATCTGATGAGGGATTAATATGCAGAATATATAAAAAACTCATAAAACTCAACAATAACCACAAATCCAAAAATGGGCAAAGGACTTGAAAGAACATTTCTCTGAATAGTATATACAAATGGCCAGTAATCACATGCAAAGATACTCAAACCACTAATCATTAGGGAAATGCAGATCAAAACCACAATGAGATAACACTTCACATCATTAAGCTGGGTATTATTTTAAAAAAATATGTAAGGACTACAGTACAAAAAAAAAAGGGAAGGAAGGAAGGAAGGAAAAAAATAACAAATGTTTGCAAAGATGTGGTGAAGTTGGAACCCTGTACATGGTGGATTGGATGTAAAATAGTGCAACCACTATCGAAAACAATATGGTGGTTCCTCAAAACAAACAAACAAACAAACAAAAAACCATAGAATTACCCTATGGTTCAGCAATTCAACTTCTGGGTATATAACCAAAATAACTGAAATCAGGCTCTCAAAGAGATATTTGTACACCCATGTTTATAGCAACATTGTTCACAATAGACAAAAAGTGGAAGCAACCCAAGTGACTATTAATAGATAAATAAAATGTGATATATACATCCAATAGAATATTATTCAGCTTCTCAAAGAAAAGAAACTTAGACACATGCTACAACATGGTTGAACCTTGAAAACATTATGCCAAATGAAATAAGCCAATCAAAAAAGACATATACTGTATAATTCCACTCATATGAAATAGTTAGAGACAGGTTGATTGCAGGTGCCTGGGGGAAGAGGCAATGGGGAGTTATTGATTAATGGGTATAGAGTTTCTCTTTTGAAAGATAGAAAAAGTTCTGTGGATGGATGGTAGTGATGGTTGCAATTTAATGTACTTAACAATGTAATATACTTAATTCTACTGAACTGTACACTAAAATTTGGCTAAAATGGTATATCTTCGTTACATATATTTTACCACAATTAATTTTTAAAACACAAAGCAAAAAATAATTTGAAATAAAATACACAAATTCACAGTCATATTGGAGATTTTAGCACATATATCTTAATCAGTGCCAAAAGAAGCAGACAAAATATTAAGATCTGAACAACCCATTTAAAAATATTATGTCTGATTGAGAGAATATACATTGTACACAATAATGATAGAATATACATTGTTCTGTAGTGCATACAAATACAAATATTTTACATATATTGTCATTGTCTCATCACACAAAAAAATGAAATAATATACCACATTTTCTCTAACACAGTTGTATTCAGATAAAAATCAATAACATAAATATAACTTAGAAAATCTTCAATTGTTTTATTTGTAAGTTAAGTAATACTTTTCAAAATAACCTATGGATCACAAAGGAAATCATAAAGGAAGTTAGAAAATATTTTTAAATGAATCATAGTGAAACAATATCATATTAGTCCCATGGACCATAAGTTAAACATTTTCTTAGAATAAATTTTATTTGTTCAAAAATATATGTCTTAAGTATCTAATTAAAGAAATTAGAATAAGAATATAAAATTGACTCAAAGAATGAGTGATGAAGGAAACTATGGGTGGACAAGTATAAATTTTTAATAAAACAAACATACAAAGTAACCAAAATTTATCCTTTGATAAGACTGTTAAAGTGACTATAGACCTCTAGTAAAACTAATCACAAAGAAAGTACAAATTACCAAAACTGGGGGCAAAATACAAATATCATTAAAGATCCTACAGACATTAAACATATATAAACAAAAATAGGAAGACACTATGGAAAAATACATTATATTTGAAAATACATATGAATGTAAAAATTCCAATAAAACATGCGATTACTGAAACATCAAGATAAATCATAACATCTGTGAAGAGTGTTCTCAATTTTGGTAATTTCTGCTTTTACGTAGTAAAAGGGATTGGATCAGCTTGTGCCAAGATTAAAAATTAACAAGTTAGACTCATGTGACACTTGTCATACCACACTGAATTCCAAAAAGTTCAAAATTCTGATTTCTGTCATATAGAATTAACTTCCTGAAAAGAAGAAATAACCCAAAAGAAAATATGAATAAAGAGTAAGAACAGGGAGTTACCTGGGGGTTCAGTGGTTAAGAATCTGCACTGCCAATGCAGTGGGCATGGGTTTCATCCCTGGTCGGGAAACTAGGATCAGGCATGCCCTGCAGTGTGGTCAAAAGATTTAAAAAAAAGGATAAGAACATACATTCACAGAATAGTCACTATGAACGTCCCTTAAACATTACTCAGCTTTGTTTATTACAGTTGTAACACACATTAAATATAGCTGACATACACTTTTTTCACCTACAATATTAGCCAATGTCGTAAAGTCTGATAACACCCTTTGTTGCTTACTATATAAGCAGTCAGTTTTACATCTATCATTTGAGAGTGCAATCTGGAATATAACCTATGAAGAATAATTTGATAATAACATAAAATAACTCATTTATAAAACTAATAATAATTTACAAATTTTATAAGAAAAATAAATATACCAATACATACAAGGAAAGAAAATCAGGGCCTGCTTCTGGGGACCAAAATTCCAAATACACACATTCTTAGGGCCCCATTAATTTTATCTCAAAGTATCCTACAAATAAAAATCAAGGTTGCATGTATAAAACTTATTTTTATTCCTTATTTATAATTGCCTACATCATTTACATTTATGGAAATGCCATAAATACTCATCAAATAGCCTAGTTAAATTATGGTTCATCCAAATACAATATTATGCAGCACTGTAAAGAATAAAGAACTTTAAGTATTCAGGTAAAATGGTTTCAACAGCATTTATATAATGAATAAGCCTGGTATAGACAGTGTATAGGTGGGTTATAGGTACATGTAAGTATGAAAACTATGTGTCTGCATAAACACACAACAATCTGAGCACATTGATCCACTGGAAACTGGAAGACATCTTCCAGTGTTATTCAGGATAGGCTAGTTTATTCTCTAATAACAAGGATCACCAAAAATCTCAGTGCAGTGATAAACAAAACATTCTTTCCTACTCATTCAAGTCCACAATGAGTCTGAATGATTGACTCTTCAGGGCAGTTTTTCTCCATCGAGACCAATTTAGTCTTGAGGCTTTTCTGTTTCACAAGGAGGCCTTCTCCATGATCATGTAAGCAAAAGAAAGGCTGAAAAATTTGACAAGTTTTTCATTCTTCCATCTGGGATGTGATTCACACCAACAGCATTCACATTCCAATAGCCAGAAATGGGCTTATGTCCCCAGTTAAATGCCAAGAAAGGTGGATCACCTGACTTCTTATACACCTAGGATGGAAAGATGAAGCAGATCTTGGTGAACACATTACTTCTTTTATTCATTTTTTAAATTTATTTTTATTAGAATATAATTGCTTTACAATGTTCTGTTAGTTTCTGCTGTACAATGAAGTGAATCAGCTATACATATACATATATCTCCTCCCTCTTGGGTCTCCCTCCCACCCCACCCCCACCCATCCCACCCATCTCGGTCATCACAAAGCACCTAGCTGAGCTCCCTGTGTTATACAGCAGGTTTGGGTTTTGACCTAGAGGATGTATAACTCTCTCCAAAGACAAGTAATTAAACATTTAATAAATATATAAGTAAACTAATGATTAAATTCTTTGATTGCACTCACATGCACTAGACACCCATCTATTGCCAGCACTACTGATCATAATAGCAAATAACAGGCCTGGACAAATAAATTATAAAAAAATAAAACCTAACCCTGCACTGTCTAGGGCCAACCTCTGTTTCTCCCTGTCTGATTCACCATGCACCATGCTTTGTCTCACACTCAGAACCACAAACACACTGACTTCTTTGCTCCTAGAGAATTTCATGTTCAATTTTGTAGTTGTTCACTCTCCCTGGAAGGATCTTTCCAGCCTTCCTTATGAAATGAAACATAAGACTCATCAGAAACAAACAAAAACACAGTTCAGCATATATGAATAAGGGTACAGGAAAGTGGGAGCCATCTGCCTGATAGAAATTAAGAGAGCCCTGAAGTCTCCAGGCTAAATAAATGGGATCCATCCAAGTAGAAATATAACGGCTAAAGGTGAGTGGTGTCTCCAGTATAAAACCCTCTGCCCTGAGACATTTGGTGAAGTCACAGCCAAGCCAATGAACAAGCCATGCCCACACCCACAGGGATCTCTGTGAGCCTTCTCAATCTAGAGAAGGACACAGCAGAAAAACAATCAAGAACTCCTGAAATTTAGATAAACACACACCAGGAACTGCAGGGACACATTTAACTGTGTAAAAGACAAAGACCCAATCAAAAGATGAAGGATAATTAAGATCAGCAGATAATTCAAGGGGCAGAGGAGCACTTTATGGCTACTCCCTGTTGCTTACCTGAGGTACCCACAAATCACCTGGGGACTGGGCATTCATAAGCCCAGGTGTGCCTGGAAAGGATAGGGTTTTTCTGGTAAGTGTGTGCTGAAAACACATACGTTTTCTTTAGAGTTTATGAAAAATGAAAGTTCAAACAAATAGTCAAATTGTAGTGCATTAAATCTGGATCCCAGGCTTTTGGTTTCAGTTACTGAGAAAAATACATCTTGGCACTGTTGATTCTCCTAGCTCTCAATTTTCTTCCGTTGACAAAAGAGACTGGGGACTTCCCTGGCAGTCCAGTGGTGATGACTTCACCTTCCAGTGCAGGGTTCGATCACTAGTCAGGGAGATCCCACATGCCTCGTAGCCAAAAAAACCAAAACATTAAAAACAAAACAAAACAACCCAGAAGCAATACTGTAAAAAAATTCAATAAAAATAAAGACTTAAAAATAAATAAATAAAGCCTGCAGACAGGAGCCAGGGCTAATGTGGCCCCTTTGTAAGAGGGCTTACAGTTTTCTAGCCAAGCAGGGTCCAGAGGTCAGTGATGGGGTGGAAGGGCAATGTTGACAGAAAGAGTTTATTTATTACTCTCAGGGTCTCAGCTAACCTCCATGTACCCCTTTCCTGCATTTCCCTATATCAACCTCAGCTGAAGGCCAAGACTTGGCTCCTGTAACAACCAAAGATTTATCCTAGATGTCTGGCTACATGTAGATGTAGTCAATATGAGCCATGCCACATGGTTCTCTTACTGCCGTCAGATGGCTCAGCCTTTCTTAAAACCTGCCTCTGTCTTATAAGACGCTGTCCAAGTCTGCAACAAATAGCCAGCAATCTGATATTTTTTCCTATTACATTCCTAAAGCTTCAACCTTGGTAGACCCCTGTCACAAAAGGCAAGATTAAACAGCTAATTCTCCTCAGATAATCCTCTTTGCCGTGTCCTACCACAGGGAAGTCAATCCCAAACGACTTTCTGACATTTGCAAACCTAGTAGTAGTTCCAGTCTCTGCTTAGCTTGTAGTTTTTCAGCTGCAAGCCAGGGAAGTCCATGACAGACTAGCTTATGCAAAGTAAGAATTTTTGGTCTCAATAATGGAAAAGACCAGAGACTTTCTAGCTTCTTGTCTCAGCATCTCTGAATGCTCACAGAACGTCATCAGGGACGAAGGGGACTGTGAAAGCCAATGTCTTGAGACAGACACTGCTGTGTTGCCTGTACCTGCTGACTCATACTCTCTGTGTTGGGAACAATGGCCCTGAGCCCATTCAGGTAATGTGGTCCTTGTAGTTGATAAGGGCAGATGGGGAGATATTTCTCTCTACAGTCTGTCATAATAGCCTCTCTAACATGACTGTGACAGACTTTGAGTCAGATGAGCAATGACAGTTCTGTGGTGTTGTGGTGCTTCGTCCAGGATCATCCTTTGCACCCCAGCTCTCAACCCAGCTCTCTGGGATCACCTCTAGGATAGAGAAGTATGTCCTAAAACTGAGGCAAGGGAGATGACATAACAGACTTCCTGTACAGTGGTAAAATGTTATTTTTTAGAGCTATAGGGATATATACTTTAGACCTAAAAAGATTATTTAAAAGTGTGGCCTCTGCAGAGTGTGAAAACTTTTGAAAGAAATAGAATAGGAGCTTTGCTTTTTAAGACAGGTTCATCCGGTGATGTTTGATGGTGCACTTTATGCAGCAGTGACCTCAATGTACATTTTAAAATAAAAATAATAAAAAGAAGATGTGGTCGATGTACGTCTTTGCAGAATCAAGCAGGTATTCCCACTGCCAAGATCCAAGTAGGAGACATGCTTTCATTTTTTTCCAATGCTAAATTTGCTGAATATTAGGGAAAGTTAAGACCTATAAAATATTAGGCAAATATAATTAGGGGCTTTGATTTTGGCTTTTAGTTTTACTAAGAGTGGCATATTAATAATATAATAATGCTCAATTTTAATCCCTGATCAGGAAAGCACAAAAATAGAAAATGATGAACCAATCCAATTAGGATTACAGTTGTTAAAAAAAATAAAATAAAATACGATAATTAAATTTGATGGTATATTAAAAAATAATCTACCATGACTAAATAGGATTTAGTCCAAGAATGCAAGGCTAACACTATATTTGGGAATCTATTTCTGTAGTACAACAAACTAACAGACATATTTCATTACCTCAGAAGTTATTCAACTCAATGAAATACACTCCGTGATTCAAAAAGTAATAAACAGCAATCTTTCAAGGGTGGATAATTTAAAATAATAACAAAGATAATTTCTTTTCATAATAAGGAATATGTATATCTCTAATCATTATTATTTTCTTTGGCAAAATCCTGGAGATAATACTTTTAAAATTTAGCACCAGTAGTTATTATTAACATCATTATTATTTTTAATGATTCTGAAATATATATAGGCAATAAAATATGAATGAATATAAGATGTATAACTATTACAGAAAGAATGGGAAAATGATAGATTCAAAAATGTCACTGTTTCCCTGGAAAACCAAGAAAATGAACCAGGCATTTACTACAATTTAAATGAAAAAATGTGCTAAACATAAAAATTGTTTTAAATCAGGGCTAAATGTCTACAAGTGGTCATTTTCAGACTTAATCCCCCAGTTTAGTCTTTTATTATTATTATTCTCAAATTTCAGTATTTTATTATAATAGTTATAATCATTTTTGTTTTCAAGTCAGCATCAGAAAAATCCATGCAAATGTTATAATCCTTTATGTTCTTAATGAAACTACTTGGGGTTACCTGTTAATAATATATATATATATATATATATATATATATATATATATATATATATATATATATATATATATATATATCCTCAATAGCAGCTGCATTTGGTTGCATTTTCTAAGCTATTCTTTTAGAGTAAGGATTGCAAATTATTTGAGGATCTGTAGCTCAAAATCTTACATAATTTCTAAAAATTTTCTGAATACATCTAGAATCAAATACCCTTATTCCCTCATACTCCTTTTCTCCTTTTTCCAGGGTATAAGATGCTGACGTTTTGCCATTAAAATGTTTCATGACCACTCATCTCATAGTCTAACCTAAACATGTTCCAGAAATGTAGATGCTCTTCTCTGCTAGTCTGATAGAAGCACACAATTAACTAAAATTATGGCATGGCTTTGTAAATACCACATCTAAAAATGGTGAAATTAAAAAAAAAACAACATTTCTCTTACATGACCTGGACTCTATATTTAGAATGTTTCAGTATAGAGTGTAGCTAGTACTTAGTCTTTAAAGTGTTACATTCGAGTGGAGCCATAGTAGATATTTTAAAACCCTGAGAGAAAAGCCTTAAGGAGCAACATTCTGGAAGCCTCAAGTGTGATAAAGAAAAACATGCATCAAAACAAAACAGCTTTTATTCCTGTCCTGCCCCTAGGTTCACACTGTAAAGCAATTATACTCCAATAAAGATGTTTAAAAAAAAAACCCTCAAAATGCAGAGGTTGTCTCAGTGCAAAGTTCTCTGCCACTCCTGCAGACAAGCCCGCTGGGCTCCAATGCAGCTATTCATATGTCAAGGGTCAATTCCAAAGGTATGTTAAGGTTATATTCAGAGCTCAGTATTACATTGGGAGAAAAAAAGGAAAGCTATTTCCAACAGGATGTAGGAGAAAGGTGTGCCCTAGTGGATGTCACTGATTTGAAGTTTATATGAAGTTATGGATAAACTAGCTTTACCCAGTTTTCTGAAGACAAGGAGAGTATCAAGCCTGTTCACACACTGGTCCCTACAACGTGCAATTTGTGCGCTGCCTGGAGCATCTCTGGCTACCTGATGACCAAGACCTTGGAAAAGACACTTGCAGAGGAAAAAAGAAAAAAAAGCAACAAAAACAAACAAACCCTGTGACCAACCAGAAGAATACATGTGTATACAGTAAGTTTTCCTTACCACTGAACTAAGGACTGAATGGACATGGAGTGACCTAAGACCCTCATGGGCAAAGGGCACACTGTCATTTGGGAACACAAGTTATGCAGGAGACAGTGCAGTGAACATGCAAGGTGAGTGATTGGGACAGTGATTGAATCCAGACGTGCAGAAAGGAATCCAGAGTTGGGAGCAGTTAGGGATACTTTCTGGAAGAGGGCTACTGCCAAAATATTTATATGGCAATGTGTTTGGGGGAATTAGTTTTCATACGTTGTGGGGTTTTTTGGAGGAAAATGATCACTTGTCTGTATAGGCATACACAAGGATATATAGTGATAAAATATTAAGTTTAAGTAAAATATTATAATGGGTTTGTATATTTTATTTTTTTTTAATTTTGGAATACTTTGCCATTTACAGAAAATTTACAAAGATAGGACAAAGAGTTCCCATATACTCTACATCCAGTTTTCTCTATTAACATCTCACTTCAGTGAGCAGATTACATTATTATAAAAGTCTATATTCATTTCTTAGTCTTTTTTTGTGCTCTGGAATCCCATGCAGGGACCACGTTACATTTATCCATTATGTGTCATGTCTTCTTGTCTGTGGCAGTTTTGTAGACTTTCCTTGTTTTGCCGACCTGGACAGTTCAGAGGAGTGCTTGTCAGGGGTTTTGTAGGACACCCCACTACTAGGAATTGTCTGATGTTTTTCTCATGATTAGATTGAGGTTATGGATTTGGGCAAAGAAGACCACTGAGATAAAATGCCATTTTATGACATCATATCAAATTTATATACTATCAACTTGGTTTATGACTATTGCTTTTAACCTTGATCACCTGGCCAAGGTAGGTTTGTCACTGTAAATTTCTCCACTGTAAATTACTCTTATTACTTCCTTTCTATTAGTCATTCTTTGGGAAGAAGTCACTATGCGTAGCCCACACTGAAGGAGTGGGGACTTATGCTCCATCTGATTGAGGGTGATATCTCTACATAAATCATTTAGAATTCTGGGCAGGAACTGTATCTATTCTTATCCATTATTTAATGACACAATCAATTCTTTATATCAGTTTGTACTCCTGGATGTTAATTTGTATATTAGGTTATGACTCAAAGCTACATTATTTTTTTAGTTCAAATTGTTTCAACTTTGGTCACTACTGGGAACAAACTGAAGCTGTCTCTTGTGTTCTTGTAACACACTCCCATCTGTGTGGGGCTTTGCTTTCTGTTTTGAGCACAACTTCATTTTCTAGTCTATAGGATGCTCCAATCTCATTTTGCATATTCCCTGCCCCAGCCTTAGAGTCAGACACTTTTCCAAGAAGCTCTGGTTCCTTGTATTGGAAAATGGAATTAGAAACTATGGTTCAGTCACTGGGTGTGCTTGAGGCTTCCAAGGTGTCATTGTTTCTATCCCTTCCACCTTGAGGAAGCAACGAAATATGTGTGTATGTTAACCCAAGTGTATACACAAATCTATAAATATTGCTGTATGTAACCATCTGTATCTACATGAAGCTAAGCCTCAGTTGACACTGATGTCTCCAATTCTAATCCATTACCACATAGATCATTCTAGCCTCCTCCCCTTACTTCTCTGTAACTTTCCACTCTAACAGTGAGAATTCTGACCCCAGACATCCACCATCTATTTATCTGATCATTTAATTCCACTATGTAAAGTGGTTTCAGAATTGTTAACTCATATCTTTGTGGGAAACAACTTTATCCACTGGACTACAGTGTTTACACACAGTTCCTTTTGTTTTTAGTCTTACAGACACTACTCACTTCCAAGGTTACTTAGGTCCACAGTTCCTTTCCCTCGCCCTTCAGTGAGGTTTTGTCAGACCTTTCTAATTCAGTTAAATTGTTCTGTAACATTCTGCATTCCATCCTGAGATGCCTCATCCTCCTAAATGCTTTAAAAAAAAATTGCACATTTTAAGCTTTACTCTTTGTGCTATGAAGTTTGATGGCTTTTGACAAATGCACAGTGTCATGTATCCACCAATGAAGTAGGATACAGCATACTTTCTTTACCAAAAAAAAAAGAAAAAGTCCTGTGCACTTCACAATTCAACCACTTCCCTGCCCTGGATCCATAACAATCACCGGTTTATTTGCTGTGACTATAATTTGCCTTTTCCAAAAGTGTTAAAAATGGAATCATACCATAATTAACTTTTTCAGGTTGATTTATTTCACTCAACAATGTGCTTTTGTAATCTATCCATGCCTTTGAGTGGCTTGCTAGTTCACTCCTCTTTTATTGCTGAGTAATCTCTCACTATGTCAATGTATCACATTCTGTTTATCCATTCACCTGTAGGAAGACATCTTTGTTACTTCTAGCTTTTGGAGATTATGAATTAAGCTATTATAAACACTCACATTTTTTTTAAACACTCACATTTGGGTTTTGGTGTGGGCATATATTTTTAAATTAATTGGGTAAATGTCTGGGGATGCAGTTACCGGATTGCAGGGTAAGACTATATTTAGTTTTGTAAGCAAACACCAAACTGTTTTCCAAAGTGACCATACCACTGCATTCAAGCCAGCAATGAATTAGAATTCCTGTCACCCACATTGGTATTTCAGGGGTTGCCTCATCTATTTTAGTCATTTAAATAGATATGTAGTGGTATTTCAGGGATTTCCTAATGAGAAATGATGTGAAGCATCTTTTCATATATACTACCTCTGCATCTTCTTTGTTGAGGTGCATATTCAGATCTTTTGCCCATGTTTCATTGGGTTGTTTGATTTCTTAATGTTGAGGCTTAAGGTATGGTTTGGACACATGACCTATACCAGTATGTGGGGGTTTTCTGTTTTTTGTGTTTTTCTGGTTTTTTGGCCACACCGTGTGGCATGTGCTCTCTTAGTTCCCTGACCAAGAATCAAACCGCCATCACTTGCAGTGGAAGTGTGGAGTCTAAACCACTGGACCACCAGGGAAGTCCTTGTATTAAATAGTGTGTTCCATATATTTATTCTTATAGCTCTTTGTACATGGAATCTACCACTGGCCCACCTGGGAAGGAAGCCCACTTCAAAGTCTGAGCATTTGTTAAATATCTTGGCGGAGGGGAGGGGAGGCAGCCAGGGAGAGGAAATCAGCAGGTGCTAGGTGTACTTTCTTTTTAAGCATTGGATTTATTACACACATTTCTCCCCAGATTTCTTGTAGGAGAAGAGAGAGAGCAAAAATGTTGAATAAGACCCAAAGGAGCCAATCTTAGCATCTAAATAAACACACACTACAGTGGGTGTATCCCCAACCCAAAAGCTGCAAGAGGAAGGACAGGGCTCAGGAAAGCTTCACTGCATAACCCTTGAATGGAGCCAGCCGAAGGCTTGGGCATCAAAGGGGCCATTGTCTGTGTGACAGTAGGGCAAGTTTCCCACCACTTCCAGTCTGCAGCCTGCACCGCATGAGGTCTGGGCTGAAAGCCAGTGCACCTGTGTGTGAGCAGCCTTCTGACTCTAAGCGGGCCCCTATGTCCTCTGAATTATTTAAATACAACCTCTCTCTCTATCATTTAAATTTTCTCATAACTTTTGTGGTTGGGCAGCTTCTGTCAAGATGAGTAGCTGTTAGTGGGATGTAGAAAAAGGCTTCCTTCCTGAAAGCCAGAGTGTGTCTTTCCTGCATTTACTATTATGCTGAGTCATTTTCCCCTGCTCTGGGTAACCCAAATGTCACCCTTGTCACCTACTATCTAGAAAAATCTCAGCTTGATCCACATTTTATGATTTGTTAAAGCTGAAGGACCTCCTCACTACCCAGGAGGCTCATCTCTTATGTCTTGCTTCCTGAGCCAGGGCCCAGGTATGGAAACTAAGCCCCTTTCCTTGATTTTATTAAATGGAAAAAGAATCAAGGAATACATAGCACCATAAACACCCATGCTAAGCATTTGAGAAAGTAATATTTTTGTTGAAAGTTTCAGGACTAGGTGTGAACTTACACAGCAGCATCTTAGATATCACACTCCCCTCCCTTTACAGCCCTTCCAACCACCAGAACGCAGAGCTTTTCCTGGTGGTGCCAGCCCAGGTATGACCCCACTGATCTCTTAGTGTTTCAGGCTTCCTTTGCCCGTTTCTCTCATCTCTGACTTTTTTTCCTTCTCCTTCTCATCCTCTCTAGTTGGTCCACCACCTCCACACCAATACTTCACTTTCTGTTATGCAAGAGAAATTATCTTACACCTTCAGGACCACACTGCCTTATCTAAATCCCTCGATGCACTCAGCAGAACAAAAATACCATTTAGCCATCGTGTCAGAAACATAAAGAACCAGCAGAAATCCTGAGGTTACCTCTAACTGGCTACTTGAACAGGAGGCTTCATCCTTGAGAGGCATTTATGACTTTAAATATGTTTTCCTCCACTACACCTGTGTTTGTTGTGGCAGCTTGAAATGAGCTGAGACGCTGCTCCCTTCTCTCTGCATCTCTGTCCTCTGATAGAAGATTATGAAGGCAGTGATCACTAAGGAGCTTTGTGAAGCCTGGGTATGAAGGATGCTCTCATTTCCCACACACCAGACACTGGGTCAGGCCCTGATGTCTTGCCATTAATTTTCCTGTGATTTTATAGTTGTTGGAAAACTCAAGCACTTACTTCCCAGGAAAATACATCCTTTACCTATATTGAATCTCAACTTGTTTCAAAGCATTACTGTTCCATCAATAAAAGCTCATCTGCTTATAATTATCCAAAAATGCCTCCAAAATTTGGATTACTGATGAAAACCTTCTGTGTTTTCCAAACCTCTCTTAAGGTTTATATATATATATTTGGGTTATCTATCTATCTATCTATCATGTATCGATCTATGGGTTTTACATGTATATATATATATATATATATATATATATATATATATATATATACACACACACACACACACACACACACAAATATTATATATATATATATATGTCCAAATATTTTATGCATACACATATGGGTAATTTTTATGGCAGTCCTGAAGAAAGGAATGTAATCCTGTGAGCTGAAACAGCTTTTTATTAAAAAAGGAGGAGCAGGAAGTTTAAGCAACTATGTATAATAATAGAAGTTTAAGCAACTGTGTATTATAATTACATAATAATAGTAACTCTGTATAATAATAATCATATAAATGAGAAAGCCATCATGCTCGTTCTAAAATATTCATTTATGGATGACTTTAAACAGTGCTATGAAATTAATAAATAAATATTATATTTCCCAATTGAAATTACCATCTAATTTTCAGAATGAAATTCATACATAGAGTAAACGCTAACTGTATAAATATGTCACATGAAAATTCAAAGCAAAAAATGCTTTCTAACATCTGCTGTCACACTTGCTATGGAAATCATAATTCAGAGAAGCTGTTACCAGAGAATGTTCACAAATAGGTAAATAACATAAGCTTCCAGGATGGCAAACTTTTGCCAGAGACTCTATTTAAGTATATGAATCCATTATTAACCTCCACTAGTGAAAAGCATCTGTGTCCAGCTGCTCAGAGACCGTCTGCATTCCGTGCTATGTTTATCCTGCATAGTCACTGAACCTCAGAGATTCCCTGGGAATAAACAGTCTATGAGTTCAATCCCACCTTTCTTTATTACTCTGCTCAGAGGTAGCAGTTATTGTAAATATTTTCATATTTACTGTGCCATTAGATTTTAAATGTGGAAAAGCAAAAGTAAATCTAAACTATCTTTAAGAAAACATAATTAAAGTTTACAATCCCTTTAAAATCTTAAGTTTGACAGAAGGGCCAAAGTTTGCAAACAGAAACATAAGGAACAACTTAATACTAGTGAAAGTCTGCATAGAAAAACTAGCACAATTATAGTGCAGCACAAGAGACATTCATGTGGGAAAAAAACAGAAATTGGCACAACAAACATTAAAACTTCCCTGAAGTAGAGAAGATAAAAGCACAATGTCCCCAGTCATTGAACTTTATAAGGACCCATTAGTTGAGCACCTCCAGTGACTGTGAAGGTCATCACTGTAAGATGTGCAGCAATAGGAATGGGAAGGACCATTTCATAGTTTAGGCTCTGATGCTGGAACCTGGATTCTGGCTGCACATCCTGACAATCACTAGCTTTCAACCTTGAGCAAGTTCTGCAAACCTGCTGAGCCACCTTACATCTTCACCTGTGCATGGGGTATAACAACCCCTCACTTGAGTTTGGGTGATGATTGAATAATATGCTGTATACAAAATAATTGGCACAATACCTGGCCGCTGGTAGTGCATGAGCGATAAAACACCATTATTATTTAATTGGAAATGTAATAGTCTATATTTGCAATTAATATAAAAATGCCCCAAGCAAGTAAGACACAGAACTTAAAAAAAAAAAAAAAACTAAAACAAATGGGACCTAGTCAAACTTAAAAGCTTTTGCACAGCAAATGAAACCATCAACAAAATGAAAAGACAACCTATGAAGTGAGAGAAAATATTTGCCAAAAATGGGACCAACAAGGGCTTAATATGCAAAATATGCAAAACAACCCATACAACTCAATATAAAAAAATACAACCCAATCAAAAAATGAGCAGAAGACCTAAATAGACATTTCTTCAAAGAAGACATACAGATGATCAACAAGCATATGAAAAGATACTCAACATTGTTAATTATTAGAGAAATGCTAATCAAATCCACAATGAGGTATCACCTCATACTGGTCAAAATGGCCAACATCAAAAAATCTATAAATGATAAATACTGGAGAGGGTGTGGAGAAAACTACACACTCTACATTGTTGGTAGCAGTGTAAATTGGAGCATCCACTATGGAGAACAGTATGGGGGTTCCTTTAAAAAACTAAAAATAGAGTTACCATATGATTCAGCAACCCCATTTCTGAGCATATATCCAGAAAAGAGAAATCTCTAATTTGAAAATATGTATGCCTCTCAATGCTCATAGCACCACTATTTACAACAGCCAATACATGGAAGCAAACTAAATGTCCATCTACAGATGAATGGATGAAGAAGATGTGGTACATATATAAAATAGAATATTACTCAGCCGCAAAAAGAATGAAATAATGACATTTGCACAAACACGGATGAACCTGGAGATTACCATACTAAGTGAAGTAAGTCAGATAAAGAGAAGTATTATATGATATCACTTAAATGTGAAATCTAAAAAAAATAATACAAGTGAATCTGTATACAAAACCGACTCACAGACATAGAAAACAAACTTATGGTTGCCAAAGGGGAAATGGGGGAGAGGGATAAATTAGGAGTATGGGATCAAGAGATACAAACTACTATACATAAAATAGGTAAGCAGCAAGATTTATTCTAAAGGAGAGGGAAATATATTCAATAATTTCTAATAACCTATAATTGAAAATAATCTGAAATATATATATATATGTGTGTGTGTGTGTGTAACTGAATCACTTTGTTGTATACCTAAAACTAACACAATATAGTAAATCAACTATACTTCAATTAAAAAAAATATTCTAGTCATAGAGGGAAGACAGCAGAAGCAAGAAGAACTACAATCCTGCTGCTTGTGGAACAAAAAAACACATTCACAGAAAGATAGACAAGATAAAAAGCAGAGGACTATGTACCAGATGAAGGAACAAGATAAAACCACAGAAAAACAACTATATGAAGTGGAGATAGGAAACCTTCCAAAAAGTGAATTCAGAATTATAATAGAGAAGATGATCCAGGACTTCAGAAAAAGAATGGAGGCAAAGATGGAGAAGATGCAAGAAATGTTTAACAAAGACCTAGAAGAATAAAAGAACAAACAAACAGAGATGAACAACACAATAATTGAAGTGAAAACTACACTAGAAGGAATCAATAGCAGAATAACTGAGGCAGAAGAACGGATAAGTGACCTGGAAGACAGAATGGTGGAATTCACTGCTGTGGAACAGAATAAAGGGAAAAAAAAAGAGAAAGAAAAGAAATGAAGACAGCCTAAGAGACCTCTGGGACAACATTAAATGCATCAACATTCACATTATAGGGGTCCCAGAAGGAGAAGGGAGAGAAAAAGGACCCAAGGAAATATTTGAAGAGATTATAGTAAAAAAATTCCCTGACATGGGAAAGGAAATAGCCACCCAAGTCCAGGAAGTGCAGAGAGTCCCATACAGGATAAACCCAAGGAGAAACACTCCAAGACACATAGTAATAAAATTGGCAAAAATTAAAGGCAAAGAAAGATTATTGAAAGCAGCAAGGGAAAAATGACAAATAACATACAAGGGAACTACCATAAGGTTAAAAGCTGATTTCTTAGCAGAAACTATACAAGCCAGCAGGAAGTGGCATGATATACTTAAAGTGATGAAAGGGAAGAACCTACAACCAAGATTACACTAACTGACAAGGGTCTCATTCAGATTCGATGGAGAAATCAAAGCTTTACAGACAAGCAAAAGCTAAGAGAATTCAGCACCACCAAACCAGCTCTACAACAAATGCTAAAGGAACTTCTCTAAGGCAGAAACACAAGAGGAGAAAAGGACCTAAAAAAACAAACCCAAAACAATTAAGAAAATGGTAATAGGAACATATATATCGATAATCACCAGAAACGTGAATGGATTAAATGCTCCAACCAAAAGACACAGGCTTGCTGAATGGATACAAAACAACATCCATATATATGCTGTCAGCAAGAGACCCACTTCAGACCTAAGGACACATTCAGACTGAAAGTGAGGGAATGGAAAAAGATATTCCATGCAAATGGAAATTAAAAGAAAGCTGGAGGAGCCATACTTATATAAAATAGACTTTAATATAAAGAATGTTATAAGAGACAAGGAAGGACACTACATAAGGATCAAGGGATCCATCCAAAAAGAAGATATAACAATTATAAATATACATGCACCCAACATAGCAGCACCTCAATACATAAGGCAACTGCTAACAGCTATAAAAGAGTAAATCGACAGTAACACAATAATAGTGGGGTACTTTGGAGCTTCTCTGGTGGTGCAGTGGTTGAGAGTCTGCCTGCCAATGCAGGGGACATGGGTTCGTGCCCAGGTTTGGGAAGATCCCACATGCCACAGAGTGGCTGGGCCTATGAGCCATGGCCACTGGGTCTGCACGTCAGGAGCCTGTGCTCCACAACGGGAGAGGCCACAACAGTGAGAGGCCCGTGTACTGAAAAAAAAAGAAATAGTGGGGGACTTTAATACCTCAATTACACCAATGGAGAGATTATCCAAACCGAAAATTAATAAGGGAACACAAGCTTTAAATGACACAATAAACCGGATAGATTTAATTGATATTTATAGGACATTCCATCCAAAAGAAGCAGATTACACTTTCTTCTCGAGTGCACACAGAACATTCTCCAGGACAGATCACATCTTGGGTCCCAAATCAAGCCTCAGTAAATTTAAGAAAATTGAAATCATATCAAGCATATTTTCTGACAACAATGCTATGAGATAAGAAATCAATTAGAGGGAAAAAAAACGTAAAAAACACAAACACATGGAGGCTAAACAATACGCTACTAAATAACCAAGAGATCACTGAAGAAATCAAAGAGAAAATTTAAAAAGGACCTAGAGACAAATGATAATGAAAACACGATGATCCAAAACCTGTGGGATGCAGCAAAAGCAGTTTTAAGAGGGAAGTATATAGCTATACAAGCCTACCTCAAGAAACAAGAAACATCTCAAATAAACAATCAAACATTACACCTAAAGGAACTAGAGAAACAAGTACAAAGAAAACCCAAAGTTAGCAGAAGGAAATAAATCATAAAGATCAGAGCAGAAATAAATGAAATAGAAACAAAGAAAACAATAGCAGAGATCAATAAAACTAAAAGCTGGTTCTTTGAGAAGATAAACAAAATTGATAAACTCTTAGCCAGACTCATCAAGAAAGAGGGAGAGGACTCAAATCAATAAACTTAGAGAAGTTACAACAGGCACTGCAGAAATACAAAGCATCCTAATAGACTACTACAAGCAAGTCTATGCCAATAAAATGGAAAACCTGGAAGAAATGGACAAATTCTTAGAAATATATAACCTTCCAAGACTGAACCAAGAAGAAAAAGAAAATATGAACAGACCTATCACAAGTAATGAAATTGAAACTGTGATTAAAAATCTTCCAACAAACAAAAGTCCAGGACCAGATTGCTTCACAGATGAATTCTATCAAACATCTAGTTAGCACCCATCCTTCTCAAACTCTTCCAAACAATTGCAGAGGAAGGAACACTCCCAAACACATTCTATGAGGCCACAATCACCCTGATAACAAAACCAGACAAAGATACTACAAAGAAAGAAAATTACAGACCAATATTACTGATGAATATAGATGCAAAAGTCCTCAACAAAATACTAGGACACAGAATCCAACAACACATTAAAAGGATCATACACCATAATCAAGTGGGATTTATCCCAGGGATGCAAGGATTCTTCAATATACACAAATCAATCAATGTGATACACCCTATTAACAAATTGAAGAATAAAAACCATATTATCATCTCAATAGATGCAGGAAAAGCTTTTGAAAAAATTCAACACCGATTTATGATAAAAACTCCCCAGAAAGTGAGCATAGAGGGAACCTACCTCAACATAATAAAGGCCATATATGACAAACCCACAGCAGGCATCATTTTCAATGGTGAAAAACTGAAAGCATCTCCTCTAAGATCAGGAATAAGACAAGGATATCCACTCTCACCACTATTATTCAACATAGTTTTGGAAGTCCTAGCCATGGAAATCAGAGAAGGAAAAGAAATACAAATTAGAAAAGAAGAAGTAAAACTGCCACTGTTTGCAGATGATATGGTACTGCACATAGAGAATCCTAAAGATGCCACCAGAAAACTACTAGAGCTAATCAATGAATCTGGTAAAGTTGAAGGATACAAAATTAGTGCACAGATATCTCTTGCATTATTATACACTAATGATGAAAAATCTGAAAGAGAAATGAAGGAAACGCTCCAATTTACCATTGCAACAATAAGAATAAAATGCCTAGGAATATACCTACCTAGGGAGACAAAAGACCTGTTTGCAGAAAACTATAAGACACTGATGAAAGAAATTAAAGATGATACCAACAGATGGAGAGATATACCATGTCCTTGGATTGGAAGAATCAATATTGTGAAAATGACTATACTACCCAAAACAATCTACAGAGTCAATGGAATCTCTATGAAATTACTGATGGCATTTTTTACAGAACTAGAACGAAAAATCTTAAAATCTGTATGGAGACACAAAAGACCCCGAATAGCCAAAGTGGTCCTGAGGGGAAAAAAATGCAGCTGGAGGAATCAGACTCCCTGATCTCAGACTATACTATAAAGCTACAGTAATCAAGACAATATGTACTGGCACAAAAACAGAAATATAGATCAATGGAACAGGATAGAAAGCCCAGAGATAAACCCATGCACCTATGGTCAATTAATCTATGACAAAGGATGCAAGGATATACAGTGGAGGAAAGACAATCTCTTCAATAAGTGATGCTGGAAAAACTGGACAGCTACATGTAAAAGAATGAAATTAGAACACTCCCTAACTCCATACACAAAAATAAACTCAAAATGGATTAGAGACCTAAATGTAAGACTGGAGACTATAAAACTCTTAGAGGAAAACACAGGAAGAACACTCTTTGACATAAATCACAGAAAGATCTTTCTTGATCCACCTCCTAGAGTAAAGGAAATAAAAACAAAAATAAACAAATGAGACCTAATGAAACTTAAAAGCTTTTGTAAATAATGGTAACTACAAACAAGATGAAAAGACAGCCCTCAGAATGGGAAAAAAATATATTTGCAAATGAATCAACAGACAAAGGATTAATTTCCAAAGTATATAAACAGCTCATGCAGCTCAATATTAAAAAAACAAACAAACAACCCAATAAAAAAAAAATGGGCAGAAGACCTAAATAGACATTTCTCCAAAAAGGACATACAGATGGCCAAGAAGCAAATGGAAAGCTCCTCAACATCACTAATTATTAGAGAAATGCAAATCAAAACTACAATGAGGTATCATCTTACACCAGTTAGAATGCACATCATCAGAAAATCTACAAACAATAAATGCTGTAGAGTGTGTGGAGGAAAAGGGAACCTTATTTCACTGTTGGTGGCAATGTAAATTGATACAGCCACTATTGAGAACAGTATGGCGATTCCTTAAAAAACTAAAAATAGAATTACCATATGACCCAGCAATCCCACTACTGGCATATAACTAGAGAAAACTGTAATTCAAAAAGACACATGCACCCCAATATTCATTTCAGCACTATTTACAATAGCCAGGTCATGGATGCAACCTAAATGCCCACTGACAGACAAATGGATACAGAAGATATGGTACATATATACAATGGAATATTACTCAGCCATAAAATGGAACAAAATTGAGTCATTTGTAGAGACGTGGATGCATATAGAGACTCTCATACAGAGTGAAGTAAGTCAGAAAGAGAAAAAACAAATATCGCATATTAATGCATATATGTGGAACCTAGAAAAATGATACAGATGATCTGGTTTGCAAGGCAGAAATTGAGACACTGATGTAGAGAACAATCATATGGACACCAAGGGAGGAAAGCAGTGGCGGTGGGGGTGGTGATGTGATGAACTGGGAGATTGGGGTTGGCATGTATACAGTGATGTGTATAAAATGGATGACATAAGAACCTGCTGTATAAAAAAATAAGTAAAATAAAATTCAAAAAGAAAAAAGAAAAGAAAGAGCCTATGCAAGAGGGACACATTGACCCTTCTTTCTATCTACCTAAAAAAAAAACCCAAAAACAAACAAACAAAAAAATCTCGTCATTGGTTTATGTTGTTTTTCCCACTAATCAAGGGCTCTTTTATTCATTCATAGGTGTTTACTGAGGGTCCCCTCTGTGTCAGGACACACCAGTGACCAGAACTGAATTTACCTCCAAACAAGAAACCTTACAAGGTGGAACATAGAAAGGAAAAACAGACCTAGTATAAAAGTTCACCTAATTGAGCAGGCCTCAAAGAAAGCAGTTTCTTTTCACAACCTCAGTCACATGACTAAACACCACTCACAGCATGAATAATAAGAGATTGCAGAAGCAACAGACACAATGTTGCAACAAGGCAGCATTTCAAATATTCATATTTTTGAATGAGACAGCATAATTTATTTGTGTTTAACTTCATTTATATAGAAAATATATTTATTATATTTTGTATGTTATATATATGCATATATGATTCTCAGGCCAATTTTGGTTTAAGCCAAAATTCCCACTCTAAAAGCCTTTGCTAATGACATACTCTCCCTACAAAAGAGTGGATCATACTGAAGGACTTCCCACTGATATGAAAATAGGGCTCTCAGGTTACATCCTAAGAAAGAAGATTCACTAGATTTTAAAAGTTATTCACACATTTGTGTAAATTCAGTTGTATAAAGAGGGTACGTTGCAGACTGTTTTTTAAAACACTTTATTGAGTTAGGCTGTACTTATCTAATGTACACAGCTTAATGAGTTTTGAGATAAGTATTCACATGTAGAAATATCACCACATTCTAAGTCATAAACATACCCAACACCTCCAAAAATTTCCTCCTTACTTCCTTATATATTATTATTTTTATAATAAGAATATTTAACATAAGATCTACCCTTTCAGGAAAATTTTAAGTATACAATACGATTTTGTTAACTGCAACCTCCATGCTACACAGTAGATCTCTAGGATTTATTAATATTGTATAACTGAAATTTTGCAAGATTTGGCTAATTAATCCCCATTCTCCCCTCCCAGCCCCCAGAAACCACCATTCTACTCTCTGCCTTTTTAGAGTTTGACTATTTTAGATTCCTCATGTAAGTGGAATCATGTAGTACTTGTCCTTCTGTGTGGGACGTATTTCATCCAGCACAATGTCTTCCAAGTTTGTCCATGTTGCCACAAATAGAAGGATTTCCTTCTTTTTAAAGGTTGTATAATATTCTGCTGTGTGTATATTCTACATTTTCTTTGTCCATTCATCCATAGGTGGACACTTAGGTTGTTTCCATATATTTGTTATTATGAATAATGCTGCAATGAACACGAACTGCCTTCAAGTTCCTGATTTCAATTTCTTTGGCTATATACCCAGAAGTAAGATGGCTGGATTATATGGTAAATCTATTTTTAATATTTTTAGTAACCTGCATACTATTTACCGTAGTAGATGTACCAGTTTACATTCCCAACTTTACAGAGTTTTTCTGCAGAAGAGATTCCATGAGCTTGTCAGCAGGTACTATATGTTGGGCAGGAAATATGGCCATTTTTAGCATTGGTGTTAAGCCACAGGGGCCAACAGATAAAACATGATTCCATTTTTATATGTTTTAAGTAAAGCTTTATTTAAAATTCTAGTAAAAATGATCTCCAAAAAGAATATCTGCTTATTAACCAGTGTATATGTGGGACAATTTGTAGAAACAATTTTAAGATCAAGTGCCATAGATAAAGAGAAAGCTAAAATATGAATATTCTCATCCTTCTGATATGACTTTTTATATCATGAAAATAAAGTTCTTATCTTTAGCAACAATTGAAAAGTAGGAAGTGATCCAGTGGTGACTAATGATAATGTCTTTATTTTATAAAGAAGTAGAGTAAAATGTGGATAGAAAACATAGGAAAAATAAACAAAGGTTGTCATGCATTGAATTTCTTTCAAATATTAATTTCATGACAATCCACTGATACAGTCATAATATTTGAATATTTGCTATTTTAATTTTATGAACATTTAATGTTCAATTAACTAATGCTTTTATTTATTTAAAGAAATGGAACCATGCTTTATATGCAGTTGATTTATTATACAGAAACAAAAGATTTTTACTAGCTATATTTTTAAAAAGAAGTTACAGCTACCATTTTGGGTTCTCTCAATTAGATTACATCTCTTTCTTTTTGTTGTTTTTGAAAGATTATTTTTATTTAAAGTATAAAGATTTGATAAATCTTGCTTCTCTAATGAAATATTTAATAAAGGTATACTATTAATATCTATTTAATTAACTGTATATGAGTCCTGACATGATACATGCTGCAAAATTTGTAGAACCCAGGAAAAACTCAGGCTATATTCAGTATTTGAAAACATCAAAAATTCAAGACATCAGTAAAAGTGTTTACTTTATCATGACAAATAGGTATGTCACATCATATCATAACCTTAGAGGGTTGATGGCTACAAAGAAATATATCATTTATATCCCCATTCTATTAGACTTGAGCTTTGGGAAGTGACAAATATATCTTTCATGTGGAAACTATGATGGCAAAGATTTTCCATCATAAAACAAGTGTGAAGTTGACATTGTTATTTCTTTTGAGAGGACCAACATCATCTATTCACCTGGATCCAGCAAATGTTAAGATACAAACACGAAAGGCACAAAAGCCACTGACAAATTGCTGGGCTGTGATTTCCCACTTGATTACACAGAATGAAGTGGAGATGGGTACCATTGTAGCTTAGGAAGCATAACTATAAGAGGAGTGCCAACTAATACACAGGCAAAACACTCACTTCTCAGGAATAACCTAGGAGAAAACCAAACAAACTTTGGACCAGCTTTTAAGTGTCCACCAGAGCATCCAGGAGGCACAGTCTGGACCTCGGCCACACCCTGGCTCTCTTCCCTTGCCTGATGTTGATTCCAGCTCATCTTTATATATTTGGTTGCTTACTCTGCCATCTGTTATCCAAGTCTCGTATGTTACTGAGACTTTCAATCACACCTTTTCTAAAGGACTTTCAATCAAATTGGTCACCAAGCTGAAATAACAAACAAAACGGACAGAAACTAGGACACAAGGAGGCAAGGACATAAAGAGTCACCCAGATGGATAAAATCATGACTTGGTGATTTTGACTCAGTAAATCTCTCAAGTTCCTGTAAAATGGACCATGTATGCTATTTCCAATGGGCTTGATATACCACACTGGACCAAGGTTTTTAGTGAACTTTTATTTTTAAGAGTAGCATTTACTTTGATAGCTCCAAATTTCATAAATGTACATTGTAGATAAATTGTATACAGTAAATGTATCAAATACTAAATAAAAGTTATCCAAAATCCTGCCACCATGAAAATGTCTTAATAATTTTGATCTATTTACATGCACGCAGAATAAGGTTTGAATTCACTCTCAGAACATCAATGTGAAGAAATATAGAATATGATTTTGCAGCTAAGTTCAACTGTAAGAGTGAAGAACAAATCTGATTCCATGTTGAATCTGTTTCTTTTACATTAACGTTTGTATTCTATTGCTTTTGCTTCCAGTTAAGAATGTTGCCTATAGCCTGAAATACACAGGATAGCCCATTCTCAAGACTCTGACCTTTAAGGAAGAGCACGTTTCCATTCACATACAGAAAAAAAAAGTTGCGGAACAGAGAATAAAGTTTATGGAAACATGATGTCCTGACCTACCTGGACAGCTGCAAGAACAAAGGATTCCAACACCAAGAACTTTGCAATGATCAACCACACCCCTCCCTTACCTGGACTTTAAAAATGTTTTGCTGAAACACTTCAGAGAGTTTGGGGTTTTGGGGGGTATGAGCCACCCATTCTCCTTGCATGACCCTGCAATAAACTGTTCTCTGCTCCAAACTCCAACGTTTCAGTAGTATTTGGCCTCACTGTGTGTCGGGCACATGAACTTACATTCAGTAGCACAACTTTCTCATGAGCTCCTATACCTTCTCAATAGAGTAAATTACTAATTTTCTTGAAGTTACCTTCGTCATTTCCAAATTACATCTTAGTCTTGTCCTGGTAAAATTGGCCTCTTTTGAATAATCAGTCAGTTTTTCAGGGTTCCTTTTCCTTGTTTCTTCTTTCTCTTGCCCCTGAGTCCTGGTATATCCCAGGGAGGCTCACATGAGAGCTTGTCCTGAGAGAAGCAACAGGGTGGAAGGCTCACACTCCTGAACGCTGGAGCACAGGTGTGTTGTTTCACACGTTGTCACACTTGCAGCCATCCCTGCAATGGTAGGAGCTACAAAAATCAGAACTGGGGATGAGAAACAGCTCGGCAGACAGAAGGAAAAGAAGGGAGGATAAGTTAAGCCTGGCCACATGTGACTCTGCTTCACCTGAGGAACAGGTATGGATTTTGTCTCTGTTTCGTGGATAGAAAACACTGTCCCAGAAAGGTGTCACCAATGAGTGAACTACTTAAGCTCTTGAGGACACCAAAGGCCTCATAAACATCCAGTGTCCCATGGACATGGCTCCTCTTGGTTTTCCTGCCCTTCCCCTGCTCCACACTCTTATCTAAACCTGTCAGCGTACCTCATGGATTGATGCTTACTGAGTATCTACATTTACTATTGAGCGTATACACTTAACACGTCTTATACTTTTCACCTACACCATTGTTTGGCTTGTCTTTGGTGGCACAGTTGAACTTTCACAACTTGTTCAGCGAACACACCTGATGTTTGGCTCCTTAGCTAAATGTGTCTCTAACACTAGCTCATAGATATTTTCCTGACACTTGTAATGTTTAAAATATGTTCCAATATTTTTAACCTGTTTTCAGAAAAGTACCAGTAGTCCTCTTCAGAGTTACAATTTATGGTAAGTAAATCTGAAGATTTTGACAGTTTCATCTACTTATCTCCATAGACCACAGGAAAAAAAAAAAGTGCTCTTTCTACAGATGCTGAGACAACTGGTGAGCTCAGGGAGAAACATCTGCCAAACTGAGAAGATTTGCAATTCAAATGCTTTTTGTATCGAAATGTGTAAATATTTCAGCTCAAATACTTTTAGGATGTTTTCAATTTGTCTTTTTCAGAGACTCTATCTTCATAAACGTTATTACACAACAAAATTCATCAAATCCATTATCAATTTGTCTTGCTTTTGAAGGTTTCCTCAATTTTTGCAAAATCATAGATCCTTTTAACTTCATTCTAATTGGCTACAGAATGCAATTTGTTGAATTAAAGATTGACATTTCTTCAGAATATTCTTTCTGATGGTTGAGGCATTCCAAAGTAATTCTTGTATATCACCTGCTTTATTGTTACTTTGCTCAGTTCCCCCCTGCTTTTTTTTTCTTAAGCTAATTGTTGTCTTTCTCTTTGCAGAGTTTGTTTTCAATGTTCCCTTTTTTCTAAAGCTGAAAATATATGGGGCTTCTCTCACCACATAGCTTATCTTTTTTCCAACAGAAAATGGTAATATGTAACAAATATAATATGGTATGCAACCAAACTTTAGAAGGCTCTTTTATTCAATTTACAATTGTATCTCTTAATACAATTGTAGACACTTAGGTTGACTTTAAAAAGAATTCTTCAATAGTCACATCTTTCTAATTGATTTGTTGATAGGCAGCAAAGAAAGTGTATTCTGCCATGCTGACATACACACATAACATTTATAGAAATAGACATTATACTATCTATCTATTTATCTGATTTAAGATCTTTGTTATATTTATTTGGTAGTTGGGTATTTAAGTTACAATAAACGTGTGTATACATGTGTCTGTATATAATATTTATAATAACCACACAAAATCTACAGTTTTATCTTTTATCAGTAGAATAGTGTAGCTGGTTTTAACATAATATGAAGTGTATTTTTAAAACAACTGATTCAAATGCATTTCTGCTCCAGAGGTTTCTTAATATAATAAGAACACTGTTTTTTCCATGATGTTGTGAATCATCAAAATCTGTATTTGGATTTGTTTGCCACAGAAACATTTTTTTTTAATATTGAACTTTTCATCTGATTTGACAATACCATTTGTGATGCTATTTCACTTTTAAGAAAATAAACATCCGAAAGCTTTCTTTTGATTCCATAAATTGCCTGGAAAAATAAAAAATGTAGTAGAATTTATTGATTCTTTATTTGAAACAACTGATAACATAAAAAAGTTATCATTTAAGTCTTTGCAATGTTTTTCTAATAACGGAAGCTACATGGTAACAGACTTTTTTTTCTTCTTACATACACAAGAAAACTTAAAATGAAAATCAGCAAAATTAATCTGGAAGAAGATTGCACAAGTTAGGTCACAACTGGCCATTTACTACTGGGCTGGTGGGGACTGCTGTGCCAAGTTAGGTGTTAGGTCTCCCCTCTGCTTGAGCCTGAGCTCAGTTTGCTTTATCAGAAAGTCCCCTGCATGCTCTTCTTAAGAGAGAAATGTTAGCTCCACTGGGTCTGGAAAGGGCCAGAGAAAGAAGAAGGGTCACCACTGCTCACTTTTTGGACTTCACATAGTGTCAAAAAGACCACTCTGCTGGTCACAGTGTTATCTCACACACCATCAGCGAGACCATAGCAGAAGCTGAATGTAACAAATAATAATAATAATAATAATAATAATAATAAAAATCGAGGACAAATGGTAACATGAAAAATGGAACAACAAAAGTAAACCATGATTAATGGTCACTCTAGTTTTAATGGACATGAGTGGACCTTGTATCTGGTATCCCACATGAAGCTGCCATCTTGGAGTGAGCTATGCCCTCAGTGAGGGTTGAAATGTAAATACAAATAATAATAGTAATAGTAATCCCACAAAGAGAGGCATGAGGGGAACGTGTCCATCTTGGAGTGGCTGTGTGTGTGTGTGTACACACAATCCATTCAACGCCATACTGCAAGTCATCTCTCATGTGAGTTTGGAGCCTGAATCATGATTATTACATGGTCTCATACAAGCAAACAGACAACTCCCAAAACAAACAAAGTCATTTAATGTACAATAGTTCAAATGTGACTGACAGAAGAAATTCCTCAAACGTAAAAAGGATCCAGAATACGAATTCACATTTCAAATCAAAGAATTACAAAGAAGGTAGTAAAAGTCAGCATAATCAGCAAAATCAGGCTTTTTTAATGACCACAGATTCTGGAATTATGAGGTACAGAATAGAAAATAGATACTTAATATGTTTCTGGAAATAAAAGAGGAAATGAAAACCATTAGTAATAAGAGATGATAAAAATGTCTGGAAGAATTGAAAATCACCAAACAAAATGCATAGAAATGGAAAATGTGAAAATCAATAAGATATTCTAAATGAACTTGTTTAACAGCAGAATATGTATATTTAAAGAGAAAATCAATGGACCAGGAGGTAGATTTACCAAGATAAAGTATGCCGAGTATAGCACAGAGAGACAAGGAGATGAATCAAAGAAGGTAGAATACAAAAATTTAATATCTCACTTAGGAGATTTCCTGCAGAGGAGATTATAGGGTTTGAAGGGAATGGCAAAGAAATAATGACTGACATTTTTCTAGAAGTATGTATGGAGAAATTCACTTCTCCTGATACTGAACATACTATAAATTATGTTTTTAAAACTTGGTATAGTTGAAGGCGTATACAAATAGACCATGAAGCAAAATAAAATCTCTGAAATAGATTCATGTTTGCTTGTATGAAAACTTGACATATGATTGAGAGGGTTTTTCATATCTGTGGGGAACGGACAGACCATGCCAGAATGATGTGACAATTATTATCCATCAAATTATGGAGAAATCACCCAGATCATGTGATAACAATTACTTAACTGTCTTGAAAAAAGAAGAATCTGGATCCAATGCCTAAAAAATATATTCTAATGAATAAAAGCAACAAAGATAATCATACTTATTATGAATTTAACTACTATTTTGAGAAGACAGGGATAGCTAGTGGGAAGCAGCCACATAGCACAGGGAGATCAGCTCATTGCTTTGTGACCGCCTGGAGGGGTGGGATCGGGAGGGTGGGAGGGAGGGAGACGCAAGAGGGAAGAGATATGGGAACATATGTATATGTATAACTGATTTACTTTGTTATAAAGCAGAAACTAACACACCATTGTAAAGTAATTATACTCCAATAAAGATGTAAAAAAAAAAAGAAGAATATAAAATATATCAAGGAAACTCACCTGAGGTGGGCGAGGTGCAAATGTCACCTAAAGTAAGATTTCAAGGTTGATGGACTTTAAGGGATCATGAAAGGTGCAGTGGTGGTGTTTCAGGAAGAAATACCAGGAAGTGCAGAGATCTAAGTGGGAAGAGCACAACACACACGGATCAGAACAGAGTTCCCCAATGGTTAACTTGCATTTCTTTCATTTCTAATAATTTTCATATGCTTATGAGTCATTTATATTTCTCTTTTGATACTGATATGTCTCCTTATAATCCTGATCATTTTCTTATACTTAAAGCATAAGACAAACATTTAATATCACTGTCAAATTTTAGAAGAAATGGGTTTTCTTGAGAGTTCAGGGTTCACCTTTAGAGATACCAGGACACTGGTGGCGTCACTCATATCTCCAAAAGGGGTGGATCTGTAAGCGAAAATGGGTTCCTGAAACTCAAACAAGTCACCGGGAGGGGGTGGTCACCAAATTAAAAAAAAAAATCATCTTGAAATGCCAGGTATATATGTGAGGGTCAGAATGTTGTTCAGAGCTAGAACAAGGTAAAACATGGTGAATTTGTTCAAATGTTAGTTTTGCCAATGTGTTAGCCATTATTGTCTCCCTATTATTCTGAAGTGCTTGTTTTGGGGACATAAGGGCATTATGTAAAAGAAGATTCAGTGTTGTATGATCAGAGTTGAATTTCACTGTTAACTCTGCCCTTGTGTCCTCTGCAATCTCAGTGGCACACCTGTTCAGGACATGACGTTCAGGTGTCCTGTGTGTACTCCAGGACAGACCCCATGGTAAGCAGTCAGAAAGCAATGCTTGTACAGCCCTCAGCTGGAGCTTGACCTCTCCTGGCAAAGAGAAGATTCTCAATATATTTATGCTAAATGAATTAGTATTAGATGGATTGAAATAATAATACCAATAGATCATACCTTTCTTAGGAAAGACTAAATTGAGTAAGAGATTATGTATGTTCATAAAATGATGTATATGTGTGTATGTGTGTGTGTGTGTATAGAGAGAGAAACAGAGAGACAGTCATATTTAAAATAAATACATAAAACTCACATATAATCTTCCAGCCAACAAGAGTATTTAGAACACAAAGGAGAGCTTTACTCCCAGAACTGATGTGGCATAAGTAAACCCAGGTATGCCAATATTTATGCACTAGCTCATTTATTTGTTAGATGTTGATGTAAGATTGTGAGGAATATATCTGGAATAGTTTTGAGTTTTTATTTATATTGACATGACACTAACATGGTGACTTATTCACAAGGTTATTATGAAAATTTAAAATGATAAATGTTCTGGCCTTTAATAATCTCTAATATATAGTATCTGTGATTATCTCTTATTCCTTACTACATGCCACAAATATCTCTCAAATTTCCCCAGTCTCTGAGACAATGTACAATTCCACGTAGGCTTGGGAGGATGATCCCAAGCCTCACTTCCCCTCCATGTCATGTGCCCAAGAATCTCCTTCAAAAATTATAGACCCAATATTTGTTTCATCTTTAAGGTCAGATGTTGAATCCTAATGCCCAATGTGACGACATTTGGAGGTGGACCTTTGGGGTGATTAGGTCATAAGAGTGAAGCCCTCAAGAATGGGATCAGTGCCCTTATAAGACACCCCATAGTGTTCCTCACCCCTTCTGCCTTGTGAGGACACAGTGAACCAGTAAGTAGGTCCTTTCCAGACACCAAACCTTCTCGTGCCTTGATCTTGGACATCTCAGCATCCAGAACTATAAGAAATAAAATTCTGCAGTTTATAAGCCACCCAGTGCATGGCATTTTGTTATAGAAGCCTGAAAGGACTAAGACACCATTCAAAATGTACAGAAAAAATGATACAAGTAGAATTTGACCATATTTTTCAAAATTTCTAATCTGTACTACTGCACATAAATATAAAAGCAGTCCATGAAAACAACTAATCAATATCAATCTAAGAAAGAAACAGAAAATTTTATCTGAGCCAACCTGAGGATTCTATCCCAGGAGACAGTTCTTCAGAAAGCTCTTAGGACTGTTCCACTCGTTAGAGGTCAAAGCACAGTTATATACATTTTGGACAGTGTGCTATACAGCAAATGAGGTAATGACAGTTTATACAATCCAGATCTTCATGTGTAAAGTGAGTCCTGGGTCATCGTGACCCCTGACAAGATTAAGGAGGAAGGCTATCTCCTAAGGGGTTGTGATCCTTGATGAGACTAAGAAAGAAGGTTATCTCCCAAGGAGGTCTGGTTAATGCAGGTGCACAACCCACACTAAAGGGGAGAGAGGAGGTCCAATCAGGCAGAGAAAATTTTTATGTTTAAATTTTTCATGTTTTTCCATAAAATATGAATACTATTTCATCAAAACTAGTATGTTTACACTTTCTTAGATATATAATTTTATAGACTGATCTGAATCCTTGTTTGGTAGTCTATGTTGTCATCAGTAGGTACATTTTTGACTAATCTAATACTAAAGTTCTATCAGCTCCAAAAGAAACCTCAACCACAGCATTAAAGGAATTACAAGTATCTATCATGCGCTTTTCAAAAAAATATTTTTACAACATGAAGTAGATTGGGATAGTTGTTGTTATCATACACCCAGAACGACTGAAAAATCAGAGGCTCTAAAGAATATAAATCCATGTCTTCCATGAGATCACTCAACTAGTATATTTTGTGATTCTACATCCTATGCAAAATTTTCTTGTAAATAATTCATTCTTTTAAAGAATGTTTGTACAAATGTAAAGTTGCAGAACCAAGTCTTAATCATGCATTCATGCCATCTGCCCTTGATTGGTGGGGTAAAAAGGGGGGAGAGAACACAAACATTTCAGAATTGGAACTTAGAGAATTAGTTTAGTACCATTATTTGAATAATTAGATCTCCTGCCAAAACTGTGTTGATCGATGAGCAAATGTAGCCTAGACAGCTCCTGGGTGAATCAATAATTTTTTTTTTTTTTTTAAGGAAGCAATACAAAGTCACTGCAGTCGGGCCAAGCAGAGGATTCAGTAGCATCATTCCAGGAAGGTTAGAGCTGCCGGCTCAGAACCCTTCACAAGCAGGAGCCCCAAGGAGAGCAAGGCTGCCCCTTCAGGCAGCATGACTCTCCCCGTTCAGGCCCAGCCCTTTCTGCACACAGCTGGAGTTGACCATGACAGTGCATTGTCCAGACATGTTCTGGATGCCACCTCATCAACCCAGGAGGGCCTCATCCGTGATGGGTGTAGCCAGGGCACCACCTCAACGCTGGAGTAGGGAGCACAGAATAGTCAAGTGTGCACCACCTGCTCTGAAGCACTGCTGAACTCGGGTGAGAAGCAGAACAATGGCTGGATGTTCGGACATCATGGACCCTTGGACCAGCTGCGGTTTCTCCTTTTTTGCTTCTCAGTGCAATTCTCTTCAAGGGAATGACACATTCTAATGTGCTCATTAAAAAAAATCCCTTTACTTTGTATTTATAGCTTCTAATACACTGCCTCTGTAAGTGGCGGCACACAAACAAGTTTTACCTCATTTGCTTGTTAATTGACTAGAAGGGTCATCAGTTAAGACATAAGCCATTTCTTTTCATAACTTCACATTGTACCTGGAAGCACTTGGAAATACCGAGGTCTGCCAATCAAAGCATTTTCAAATGGAAACTCATAAATCATGTATCTTGTCACACTCTGAAGACCTTATTTGCAGAATCAGCAGTGCATCCTGAAAAAGTATTACAAAGCCAGTTTGCCACATTCATCCAAGTTAGATGATCGAACCTGTTATTATCAGTAATGTGATACCAACCCCAAATTTACTTTCCCTCCTGTCTTCCCTTTGTCTATATAAGTACCTCAACATCATAGAATTATGCTATTCTTTTAAAATATTTAATACCGTACCCAATCTTTACAATATAAAAGTACTTCTTTTTGTAAAACAAGTGTTCTGAGACTAAGAACTCCTGACACACAAAATTTATAACTTTGAGTCTTAAGAAAAATGTAGGTGACCTAGTTGCTTATTGAACATATTATCTCACAAAATATTTCAAGATGCCTGTATGGATTATTTCAAACAACTCAATACATTTTCAAGATAGACAGAAATCGACTGCCAATCTTTGATTTTATGTTAAATGTAGAAAGCCCGAATAATGATTGTTTGTTCTAATATATTGTTCAAATGATTAAAAATTGGGAATAATGAGCCTCTTGTATGATCATGCCTTTTTCTAAATTGTAGGATAATTTTTTCCTTTCATGCCCAATGCAAATTTATCGACACTTGTAAATAAGAAATTAATTTCAGAGATCTCTTCTTAGTAGCATGTAAAATAGTCCTCGTTGTATTTAGGTGTAAGTGCAATTATTTTCCCTGTTAGCAGATCAGAAAGCAATCCATACCTCAGTGGGATAAACACACACTGTGAGTTAGCAGACTGTGGTTTATAGCAGTGATCAGTAGGACAGCAGGGCATTTAATACAATGCCTCAAAGCATCAGCCACAAAGCAGTGAGCAATGTCACAGCTTGCACAGAGAGGAGATATACTCAGGTAGCTGATGAAATATACCTGGTCCAGAAAAATAACAAAAGAGTAACAAAGCATGTATTCCAAGGAACTGCTTCTGGTAACTATCCAAGGTCACTAGGTAAGCACTATCAGCAGTGTTGACACGTGGCCCCCATCCTTATCCCCAAGTACCAGTGAGTATTATGGCAGGAATACAATCCTGACCCCCTTACGAACACCTAGGAAAGAATAGTTCTTTAAGTTTAATAGAAAACATATAGTCATTATGTGCCATGCATTCAAAATTAAGATTGTATAAGTCTTAGGAAAAACTTGGCTATTTGAGGGGGCATTCATTCTTTGCCTTAATTCACCAGGCCATGAAGATTAGAAATGGGGTGTCCCTGCTATCTTAGATTCCAGAGTTTCTGTAGCATCCACTGCCTGATATATGTGGCTGCAATGAAATCAAAGTGAGTGCCTTAATGACCACACCACTAAAACTTTGGGATTGTTCAGATTATGATATATCATCTAAAGGGGAGAACACTGCCCCTCCCATACCTGGGGACAACTATATGTCTCTTTCTTTGACATAATTTCTTGATCACTTTCTGTTTTTAAGATTCTGGTAGGCTGTTGGCAGAGTCTTATTTGTTTTTTATTTCCCCAGCAAATAAACTTTTTATGTGGAAGAACCCAATTCCTACTAGCAGCTTTATTTTCTAACTTTTCTATAAAAATGTAGAGTATTCTCCTAATTTTCAAGGAATATATTAATGGGGTAAATGTATTGCTTCATGTGAATTTGAATAATGTGTTATTCATTTTAAAATGTTACTATATCAAACTTCTACTGAATTCTTCTTTTGTTCATACTTGGAAAATAACATAAAGGCAGATTTAATGTGTGTGGGGTTCTGAAAAGAGGATTATATTGATAATGACATTCAACTTCTTAAGTTTGTGAAGACAGAGTTCATGAACACTGCATATTCAAACACCAAAATTGTTTAGAATAAAGTTTTGCACATGTGAAAATATCAGCCTCTGTCAACAATAAAACTAAGGAAGTATTTTTTTTCATTCATTCATTTATTCAGTGCTTACTGAACATCAAATATAAGACAGGTACTCTGATCTGGTGAAAAACAGTGTATAGAATATAATAATTCCTTGCTCCCAGGGATTTTACAGTCACATGGGAAATAGGTTCTACCATAGTTAATATTTATTGTGTGCATACTTTATGCCAAGCACAGTTTTTAACATTGTATAAGTTACTGACTCATTTAATTCTCACAACAGCAATATGAGATGAGGACACTTTTATCATTGATTCTCAGTGAAGAAAAACAAATATACAGAACAGATATGTAACCTGTCCAAACTAATGAGTGGTGTAGCACAGCTTTCCATCCAGGCAGCCTGACTTCTGAGCCTGACTGCCAACGCACTGCTCTCTAGTGCCTGTTCTTTAAAACAAACAAACAAACAAACAAAAACTACTCACCTACCTGTAGGGTTTCCCCTGGTGTTTGGTAATGGGAGCTTTATCTGCTGAAGTGTATGAATAGTGTTACATTCTGTCTGTTGCAGGTTTTAATGGCATATAAGGGGTTACAGATATGAACAGAGGGAAGTATTGAAAAAAAAAATTTTTTTTTTTTAACCAACAGGGTATGTGTGTTTGATGTGTTGATTGCAATGCTAGGGCAAATTTCATGGCAGGAAGTTAGCAAGATCTATGATGCTGCTCATAAGAATTGCAACCTGTGAGTGCCAGTCAAGCTTTGTGCTCAGAATGGCTAGAAGATATTGGCTAAAGAATGTGGTCTTGACCTCTATCATCAAGGAGCAGCTGATCTGAAAGACAGCAGAATATAAACATTTTCTTTGGATAAAGCATCACCTTCAGCCAAGTGAGGGTCTCTGAGCAGGGATACTGGACAAACATTCTTTTTTCCTAACTAATTTTTGATGGGAATGAATTGCTACTTAATTATAACACTTTTAAAACCTTGCTCTGAACTCAATTTTCTTTTATGCAGTACAGTGCATTTTCATAATTCAGGGAGGCATCTTGAGGATTGAAGAAACATAAGTTTCCCTTTCCCATCTTTATGCCCTGGAGAGATATATCTGCCTTCAGGTTCCAGAGTAAATATAAGTCATCTGAAACCTTTCTGGGGACCACAAAGCTACTATTACATCAATATACTCTTTTATGATACTTTAGGAACTACTCTAAGGCAAGGGTAATAAAAACTCCAGCAAGACATTAGCATTGTGTAGACATGTCTTTTAAAGCATAGTCTCTCACAATGAGGATGCAGTCTCTGGTGGGTGACAAGGAGATCCCAGGGGGCTTGTGGCGCTGTGAGCAAAGTGCTCAGAATGTCAGTCTGGAACTTAATCCTCCGTGGACTCAACGTCCAACCTCCAACGTCCTTGGCAAATATAACTCCCAGACTAATTGTCAATGACGACTTTCCTCCATAAAATATCCATATCATTATCTGACTCCTGTAATGCCCTCATGACTTATTGCCTCTGACATCCACTTAACTGGACCACAAGATCTGTGAGGTATGGCATTCATAAACATTTTTTTTTTAAAGGGAGAGGTTTAATAATCTTTCTGTGTTCTTTTTTACCTGGAGTGTTTTGCACAAGAAATCACAGATGCTTTCTGTTAGGCAGTGGCTAGACCTGCTTGGATGTCGGTCCCAGAGGCACCCCATCCTTATTATCAGGATGTAGCCGAAGCAGTTAGTTAACCACTGACGACTTACAGCTGCCAAGGGAACTAGGCGGTGAGAGCATCATTTCTAAACAATTTGACCTCGGTGAACTCTTGTCTCTAAATAGATGATCATGGTGTGAAATTTCTAACTTTGCAACAGAATTGATTAACACTCACTTAAGGTGCACCATATTATATTCTTCTTTATTTTTACTGTATGATTCTATTTTTTTTTGAATTTTAGAATTTTATTTTTTTATACAGCAGGTTCTTTATTAGTTATCTATTTTATACATATTAGTGTATACATGTCAATCCCAATCTCCCAATTCATCCCACCCCCCTCTCCCATCACTTACCCCCCCTTGATGTCCATACATTTGTTCTCTACATCTGTGTCTCTATTTCGATGGATCTAGAGACTGTCATACAGAGTGAAGTAAGTCAGAAAGAGAAAAACAAATACTGTATATTAACATGTATATGTGGAACCTAGAAAAATGGTACAGATGAACTGGTTTGCAGGGAAGGAATATAGACACCAAATTATAATCTTTACCACAGGCTTCATCAGCATCTGACTTGTTGTTAGCCGGACTGTCATGGGATTTCCAAATTTCAGAGACTGATTGCATGGGAACAGAAACAGAAACGTACTTCTCAAACTTTGAAGATGTGAAAGTCCTCAAATGTTTACAAGTGAGAAAATAGGGGGCTTTGTATTCAAAGTGGAAAGCTCTAATTTACGTTTAAAACAACATCTGAGGGAGGGTGGAAGGGAGATGCAAGAGGGAGGGGATATGTGGATGTATGTATATGTATAGCTGATTCACTTTGTTATACAGCAGAAACTAACACACCATTGTAAAGCAATTATACTCCAATAAAGATGTTAAAAAACTAAAAATAAAATAAAATGACATCTGTTAAGAGTGCTGATAAAATAACTATAAAAACAGCAAAGGGAAAAATGTTTGAAGTTATAATATCATGGGAAAGTAGCATTAACTGTTGAGGGGGTGATGCAAAGATTTTTCTGTAGGTGATCAGCATTTTCCATATTTGCACACATCCAACAGAAATAGACCGCCTCTCTCATTGACCAAAACCTAACACTTAAAAAAAATATAGTGATCATTAACATGTTATTTTAATGTAATCTGTGCAAAAAAGAGTTAACATAACAAGCTTGAGACTACTATCCTTATACTACTGTATATAAAATAGATAACTAACAAGAACTTACTGTATAGCACAGGGAAGTCTACTTAATACTCTAATGGTCTATATGGGAAAAGAATCTAAAAAAGAGTGGATATATGTATATGTATAACTGATTCACTTTGGTGTACACCTGAAACTAACACAACATTGTAAATCAACTATACCCCCCAAATTTTTTTTTAAAGTCTTAATTGCCAATAGAGTCCTGGGTTAAAATCCATGAATTTGAGTGGTTTGTATTTTCCTACACTGATGTAAAACTTTCCCTGAATGATAAGACAGCTCACTGTGCATACATTGTGTACACAACATAGTTTATAGTGAAAACTGCCTTTCTTCTTCTGGAGTCTGGAAGTTTGCTACATGGTAGGCAGAGGGAGATTACATAAGCAGTCCCCAGGAAAAATCTTGGGTACTGAGCCTCTAATGAACTTCCCTGGTAGATGGCACTTCATACACATTGTCTGTTTCTGGAGGAATTGCATGCATTCTGTGTGACTCCCTGGGAGAGGACTCTTGGAAACTTGCTCTTGGTTTCCTCTGGACTTTTACCCCATGTACCACTTCCCTTTGCTTATTTTCCCTTTTGCTGGAATAAATCTTAGTTGTAAATACAATTGAAAATAAAAGGCGTAGAAAACATCTTTTGAAAATTGCTTTTGATGTCACTGCTTTTTATGGTCTTCAATGTTTTATATGAAGATTCGTACACATTTTCTTTGAATTTCATGTAGGAAAAAATGTTTCTTTCTCCAATGTGTTAGCATGTTTTTCTTTATTGGACAATGACAGCTATTTACCTATTTGTGTTTCTCACTTGCCTTCTTTTTTTTTTAAATCAAGATACAATGGTATTAAATATGTTCAAGGTGTACAACAAAATGTTTTGATATATTTATATATTGTAAAATGATTAACAAAATAAGTTTAGTTAACATGTATCACCACACACAGTTACAATTTTTTTCTTGTGATGAGAACGTTTAAGATCTACATTCTTAGCAACTTAAATAGACAATACAGTATTGTTAGCTATAGTCACCAAGGTTTACATTACTACCCATGACTTTTACCTCATAACTGGAAGTTTGTACCTTCAGACCACTTTCACTTATTTTGCCCAATCCCCAATATCTGCCTCTGGCAGCCATGAATCTGTTGTCTGTATCAACAAGCTCAAACTCCTGGGTTTTTGTGTGTGTGTGTTTTAGATTCCACATGCAAGTGAGATCATACAGTATTTGTTTTTCTCTGTCTGACTTATTTTACTTAGTATAGTGCCCTCACTCAAGGTCCATTCTTGCTGTCTGTAAATGGCAGGATCTTCTTCTATGTCTGCATAGTATTCCATTATTCCATGGAGATAAAAAAAATCTAGACCAAATTAGCTCTTGAATTCATTTAGTCAGATATATATTAGATAGATGGATAAATAGATAGATAGATAGATGATAGATAGATAGATAGGTAGATAGATATCACATTTTATTTATCATTTTATCCATTGATGAATACTTAGGTACTTAGGTTGTTTCCACATCTTGGCTACTGTAGGTAATGTTGCAATGAGCATGGGGGTGCAGATATCTTTCTGAGACAGTGAGTTAATTTCCTTTGGTTAAATACCCAGGAGTGGAATTACTCAATCATACGGTAGTTCTATTTTTATTTTTTTGAGGAATGTCCATACTGTTTTTCACAGTGGCTACACCAGTTTTACATTCCCACCAATGGTGCACAAGGGTTCACTTTTCATCAAGTCCTCACCAGTACTTATTATTTCTTGTCTTTTCTACAATAGCATTTTAACAGATGTGAGGTGATATCTCATTGTCGTTTTGATTTACATTTCCCTGATGATTAGTGATGCTTGGCACCTTTCCATGTACCTGTTGGCCATCAATATGTCTTCTTCAGAAAAATTTCTGTTCAACTCCTCTGCCTATTTTTAAAATCAGATTGTCATTGCCATTGTTTTTTCTATGAAGTTGTATGAGTATTTATATATTTTGCATATTAGCCCCTTATCTGATATAAAATTTCCAAGTATTTTCTTCTATTCCATATATTGCTTTTTCATTTTGTTCATGATTTGATGATTTCCTTTACTGTAAAGAAGGATTTTTGTTTGTTCATTTGTTTTAGTTCAGTTTAATCCCACTCATTTGTAGCTTTTTCTTTTATTGTCAGATCTAAAAAATCATTGCTAAGATCCATGTGAAGGTTCTAACCATCTATGTTTTCTTTTATGAAATGAGAATGTTTGGGATAGCCTATTTTGGACAATGAACAAGACACATAATTAAATGGAACATGGCTACCTACCATACAGACCATAACAGCTTGAGCAAACGAGCTCTTGAATTCATCTAGTTAGTTGGCATTGGTCTAGACATGCCTAGAAATCAAAACCCAACACTTGACTGTTAGAAAACCAGAGAACCTGTGACCATGTCTGGCTTCTCACCAGGATCTTACCTAAAACAGTCCAAGGAAAGCCAAAACAACCACTTGAAATGCATATATAACAATGATGACAAATGTTTTTAAGTATTTACTCTGTGCCAGGGTTTATTCTAAGTACTTTGTTGCTCTTCTGTTTCCATGCCAATAATAAGACATTTATTTCTTAGGCTACCTTCTTAGTATCTTGGTATAGGTGGATGTTCTCAAGATGGATTTCAACTTCTTTAGTAATAACTAGTACTATTCTGTTCATAGCACTTGCGAAACACCATTTGTATGTTTGAATATTATGCCAGAAGAATTGGTAAACAAATAGAGACTTTTTTTTTCATGAAAGTGAACTCCACAAAGCAACATAATGACCTTTTTTTTCCTTACCCAGAAACTTATGTTTTACTTTTTCACATTTCCAGAATCCTTGAGTAATGAGTTACAGAAATTTTCCTTTTTTAATGAGAAGCATCATAAGCCATCTTGTGATAAGCATTATCACATACCATTAAACACATTTCTAGAGCATCTTCCTGGGTAAAGCAGACTTTACAAATTGGAATATACTCTATGGCTTCACTGATAAAAAATTTGTTCAAAGAAAATAAAATGTTAGGAAATCACCTAAATATATAAAACATATCTCTGTCAATAAAAGAAAACAATTTATATAAAAATTCCCGTTATTTGAGGCAGTTTCTAAAATAGGTTCAAGAAAGCATAAACATCCATCTTGCAAAGGTCCAATGTCTTTGAGTCACTTCTGATGGGAGTGTCACCAAATTGAAATGTTTTAGATAAAGACTGTTGCTCCCTGGTGGAATTCTAGTCACCAAATCAGGATGAAGTGTCTTTATGAGAGATGTCTTGCCCTCTAATATGCTCCAAGTTAGCCTACACTTTAACTGGTGTGCTTTGCTTCAGTTTGGTTCCAAGCCTCCATATTCCCTCAACGACCTTTGCCTACAGGGATCGTAAAGTCCTCACTACTTATTAATTCCAACTGCTGTAGTTCAACTCATACACTAGAGGCTACTTCATTTAAAATACTTGAGTTTATTAATTGTAGAATGTAGGTACTGAGTATTATGCCAAGTTTTTCTTGATTCTTGAACTTTGGACATTCAAGAATGGCAATTTAAAAATCAATATGTGTTTAGGGATATTAACCAAATTAACATTGCCCTCCTGTTCACATCCTGCCTTTAATGAGTCTTTTTTTATTTTCAACAAGACTGAGCATTATAATTATTTATGCCTCAATTAGTCAGATATAGCCAATTGCTTTTGTTCTATTAGACTGCGTGTTCGATTCAAATTGCATGTCTCATATATCATGCGCCTGGAGTTGAGTTACAGAACAAAAGGCAGACACATTTCCTATTCCACAGTTTCCTGAAATCCTATTGACTTTTAAACTTTACTGTTTTTCTCAAGATATCCTCCTAACATCAATATTCTGTGGAAAGCCACAGATTTTGTTTTATTTCAAAGTCTTTTGCTAACTTCCTGAAGTGATTGTGATAAACAGTAAAGCATGCAAAATGTCTGCTAAGTGGTTAGTATAAGCTCACAACTGCTACCTCTCCACTGCAGTGGGACAACGTAAGGTTCAGGGAGATTTTGCCCCTGACTTTTAAATGTTTATAATATTTAAAGACCCTATTTTTTCAATATAGGGTTAAAGGTGTAACTATTTAATTTCATCCAGAATTTATAAAGAGCCAAGGATTTAATCAATTGAGATTGATTTGATCTCCAACACCATCCAGTAATAACTTCTATGAAATGTTAATTAAAAATAAGAAAATGTAACATTTATTATTTATTATTTCCTGTTCAAATATTCTTTAGACAGCTGATTGGAAAAAAAGTCATTATTTCTATATTTTTCATCTTGAAGTAAGACAAATGCAAAATTTTCAAGACATTGTCTTAATGTGTCAGTCATGTTACAGTTCTGACAAAGGCACAAGACAGACAACTTAGGCGGAATTGGACCTTACTTGATTTAAGTCATCACTTTACTAATTGAGTCGTGTCTAATATTCAGGACAATATTGTACAGTTAATCTTCCCTCTTTACTCAATTATTAATCAGAAATAGATTTCCCTTTCCTGATATTAAACCTCTAAGAGCAGAAGTGTTGTTACTGGATAAAGTTGAAAGACTATTTTGACACATTTTAAATGTGATAAATCTCACATAATGATGTCTAGTCTTATTCTTAGCTATTTTTAAGTGGCTTTTATCATAATCATATGAACACATGCAAGTACACACACATGCACACATATGTGCTCTTATACACACAGACACACACATAAAAAGTCTGCAACCATAGATTTCAATGCTTGCTATTTCTGGACGCAGTATTCCCTTTTGAAGAAACCTTCTTTATTTTTATTTAACCCATCTGGGCTTTTTCTCTTATTATCACTAGGGAGTTTGACAACAGAGTTAAGCACCTGAGAACTTTTTTCTCTTCTTTTGGTTTGAAAATAGGTATTATCCTCTGAAGTTGTAACAAAATTGAATGAGAGGGCTAAAATTCAGAAGTTTTACAACTCATTCACATATTAGAATCATGCAGGGGAGCTTTTAAACCATCCATAATTGGGAGGTACTCTGAGAGATGTTGATTGCATAGGTGTGGGGTAGTGTGTTGTATGATATTTCCAGAGAGACACATAGAGAAAGAGACTTATTATAAGAAAGTGGATTGCACAATAATGAAGGCTGGCAAGTTCTAAACCAGTGGTGTGGGCGGCAGTCTGGGGATCCAGGAAAGACGAGGATGCGGCTGAAGTCTGAAGGCTGTCTTCTTCAGAATTCCCTCTTGCTTTGGTAGGCTGTTTTTTTTTTTTTTATTCTACTCAGACATTCAGCTGATTGTATGAGGCACACACACATTATGGAGAGCAATCTATTTATTCAAAATTCACCAATTTAAATGTCAATCTCCTCCAAAAACACTCTCCAAATTGACACATAAAATGAACAATCACAAGTCCACCCCTTTTCAACTTGGCATCTATATGAATCTCCTTAAACAATATTTAATTTCCAAATGGAGATGACAAAAAGTTCATGACACAATTATTCAGCATATAAGCAAAAACACAATAACCTTTTCCCCAGGAAAAGATTCATTTAGTCTTCTTGACCTTCATAACCTAAATACTAAGATGTAAGTTAATAATACTTAAATACTATGACATTGTGATACAGAGTCAATATGTCTTATGTTACAAAGAAGATAAGAGGGGAAAGGAAACAAAGACTATAAATATGTGTGTGTGTGTGTGTGTGTGTGTGTGTGTGTGTGTGTGTGTGTGTGTGTGTGTGTATATATATATATATATATATATATATATATATAGAGAGAGAGAGAGAGAGAGAGAATACTCATGACAATTATAGTCCTTGTCCTTATAACTGGTCTTATGATTGTAGTTAGTATTCACAACTACCTTCTCAAACACCCCTTCTGAATTTCCTTTACCTTTACCTCAGCAAGCACCTCAGCCATTTGTGGGTTTTTTGCCTGGTGAGTTACCCTAACTTAATTCCCATAGAGTCTGGGCCATTAGTAGTCCTGCTTGGCTTGGTTTGTTGTAGATTTCCATTTACTTTAATCACAGGACATGGTGATACAGAGATACTCTTAAGAAATCTCCTGTAAACCAGACATACTGTTCTTGACCTCCACTAGGCTGGAGTATCTGCCCAGTTTCCCCTTGGGAGTCAGGATCAGCCATCCCAGCCAGCACAGTAACTCCTCCTTTGCCTGTTGATGTAGAGACATGAGACATTCAAAATGACCAGATAGCCGTCTTAACTTTCAGCTCAATAGACTCATTGTTTCTCCTGGTGGAAACATTCCTCCCTTTGGAATTAAATCTAGGCCATCAGAATGTAATATGACAGGAATAGAAAACAAAAATTTTGCTAGTAAGTCATTAGAGGTAATAATGAATGGTACCACTCCCTCTTATACTCCTTGATCTTGGACCAGTGAATTCTGGCTGTGGAAGAAAGAGCACCATATATATTGGACAATGGTTCAGAACATGCACAATCTCCTGGAGAAACCTGCCCTAGCCCTGCAAGTTATTGTCATCTAGATAGCACTGTAACTGAGTCTCCAAGAGCTTATTCCACTATTCTATCAAGCCAGCTGCTTTAGGATGGTGGGGAATATGGTAAGACCAGTGAATTCCATGAGAATTAGTACCTTGCTATGTCGTGAGTTCCTTAATCAAAATAAATGCTGCATGGAATGTCATGATGGTGAATAAGGCATTCTGTGAGTGTCTGGATGTACTGCCTGGAGGGTAGTCTTGGAAGAAGCATTTTGTGCAGAAAAGGCAAATTTGTATCCAAAGTGTCTATTTGAGTAAAAACAAAATGTTGCTGTTCCATGGGGGAGTAGTCCAGTGTAATCAATCTGCGACCAAGTGGCTGGTGGATCATCCTGAGGAATGGGGTCTGTGTTAGGGAAAAAAAAAATAATAAAAACACGAATGTGTCCCTACTGTGTTTCTCTTTATTCTCTCACTATACCACACTCACAACAATTCTGAGACTTCTTGTCACCAAATGAGTGAGATTATTTTCCCCCACACCAAGCCATTCTCTCTATGACACCATCTGGGTGTCTTAGAATTGGACTCAGTTCTGATACTATGTACCTGGAGAAAGCATCAGACCCCACAGGTTAAGGGCTCAAGTCCCACAAGTCCAACTTCAGATGCCAGTCACAAGTAGTGTGTCCCCAGTATCTACAACTCTGTCTGACTTCGCTACAAACTGGAGGTTCCCATGACCTCCTTCTCCATGGATTCAATTATTTGCTAGAGTGGCTCACAGAACTCTGGTAAATACTTACACTTACTAGTTTATTAAAGGCTATGATAAAGGATAGAGATGAACAGCCAGATGAAGAGATACATAGGGTGAGATCTGAGAGGGTCTTCGAGCACCGGTAACTTCTGTCCCTGTGGAGCTGGCTTCTATCACCCTTCTGGAGTGAATGTGTTTACAACATGGAAGGTCTCTGAACTCCACACTATCGGGGTTTTGATGGAGTCTCCCTCGCGTGGGCATGATCAATTGTTAACTCCCTTTCCAGCCTCTCTTCCCTCTCTAGAGAAATGTGTATGTAGTGGAGGGGAACCTGAAAATTCTAAGCTTATAATTATGGCTTAAGCTTTCTTGTGACCAGCCCCCATCCAGAAGCCATCCAGGAACACACCCAGAGTCACCTCATTAGAACACAAGATTATCCCAGTACTCTTATCACTTAGGAATTTAAAAGGGGTTTAGGAGCTCTGTGCCAGGAACCAGGGGTAGAGACTAACATATATTAATATATTATCTATTATCTCATGGTGCCGTATCAGAGGCTCAGTCTTGGTCTTGGCTGCTGGCTGATTGGCTGTTCACTAGTGACCATAACCAGATCAGCCTGGATGAGTAGAAGTCCATGTTGCTGAGCCCATCTAACTTCCATCCCTGCCACCATGGCCACTTGGTTCATGTCCTTGGGTAATGACAGGGGTGGCCGGGGAAAGAGGCTTACTGGTAATAGGTTATCCTATCCATTTGTTACTAAAATCTTCCTTTGCTGAGGCCACCCTTTAGTGAGCATTGACATGGGACACAAATGTCTTCACATTTTCCCCATTCAGAGAGGTCTGTCCATATACCCCTTTCCCAAATTTTCATGTCATCAATCTTCCAATCACATTCCTTCTACGTTTCTGACTCTTCAGCCAAACCATTGCCCACCACCCTTGAAACTCTATATAATCACAAATCTGGTAATCTGTCCTTCCAAGAAAAATAAATAGCCAGGTGCAGTCCTTGATGTTCTGCCCACTGAGAGGAATTCCCTTCACCACTGTCCTTCAGGGATGTCCCAGGGAGGGGCTGAGTGCTGCAGTTGTCCATCTGTGAACTAGGTCCGAGTCTTCTGTTCCTCTGTCAGCTGATCACAAGGAACTGCCCATGGGGGCAGAGATGCAGAATGGGAGAGAAGGCAGTGTAGCAGGGAGTGGTGACCATGTGCATTTGGGCCACTTCCACATGTGCCTTACCTGTGCTTTCAGAGTCTGCTCGTGTCTGATCTCACTTATATACCTCTTCCATTTGGTGATGGATGGCTGCTGTGGGCACCCAATATTATGGCTTGGTGGGTCAGATAACACCCAGTTCATGATCGGTAGCTCAGGTCACATGGTAATGCAGTGGCCCATGAGTGAGCATCAGTCTTTACTAAGGCCCAGTAGTAGGTCCAGATCTGTGTCTCCAAAGGTCAATTATCTCCAGAGGATGCAACACTTTGCTTCAAAATTCTAAGGGTCTTCGTTGTGATTTACCTGTACTGTAAGTCTCCTACATACAAACCTTCAAGTTGTGAACTTACAAAGATGTGAACATGTTTACATGCCCAATTACCTAAGTTAGTTCAAGTGTCTGGTGTACATTGTCACGTGTGCCTCCTCTACAAGTGGTTGTGTTTTTGTGTACTTTATTGTATAGTACTGTATAGAGTATAGTAGTATAGTATCTTTATTTCAAGCCCAGGACCTCTGGAAGCAAGTGTAAAAGCAGCAGTGGTATCTGGTACTACTGTACTTTTCAAGGTACTGTACAATAAGATTAAAATATTTTCTTATTTTTTGTGTTTGCTTGTTTTAATGTATTATTTGTGTGAAAAGTATTATAAACCTATTAAATTACGGTACTATATAGCCAATTGTGTTAGTTGGGTACCTAGGCTAACTTTGTTGAACTTACGACCAAATTGGACTTATGAACGTGCTCTTGGAACGGAAATTGTTCATATGTAGAGGACTTTCTGTAGGGGCTGTCAAAGGATTCAAGCATGTCCTCCTCTCTAGGTGACACTTCGAGCACCATTGGATCTGCTGGATCACATGGCACAATTAGCAGAGCAACTTGCAAAGTGATCAGGACCTGTTGCAGAGCCTGATGTTCTGTTGCTCTGAGCCCCACTCAACTAGCAGCTTTCCAGGTCACTCAGTAAATGGAGTAACACACAAAAATGAGGAATATGTTGCCTCCAAAATCCAAACTAACACGCTAAGTTGATATCCTCACATCACTGGACCCCTAGAAATTTTACTGAGGTAAAAGCACCCTGGATTTTATTCAGATTTACTTTACATCCTCTGACATGCAAATATCTTTCCAGTAAGTCTGGAGCAGTTGCTACTTCTTGCTCCCCACATCCAAGTTGTATAATGACATCAGTGTAATGCACCAGTGTGATGTCTCATAAAAGGGAAATGTGATCAAGATCCCTGTGAACTGAATTATAACATAGGGCTAGAGCATTAATGTACCTCTGAGGTAGAACAGTGAGGATGTGTTGCTGGCCTTGTCACTGAAGGCAAATGGATTCTGATGGTCTTCATTAGCAGGGATGGAGAAAAAACCATTTCCCAGATCAATAGCTGAGATCCAGGTACCAGAGGATGTGCTAATTTGCTCAAGCAAAAGAACCATACCTGGTATCAAGGATGCAATTGTAGTTACCTCTCGATTAAGCTTATGATAATCGATTGTCATTCTCCAAGATCAACTTGTCCTCTGCATAAACCAAAAAGAGTTGAATGCTGGTGTGGTAGAAATCACCAACCGTGCATCTTTCTAGTGCTTGAGGGTGGAACTAACCTCTGCAATCCCTCAAGGAATGCAGTATTGCTTTTAGTTTACCATTTTCCTAGGTAGAAACAGTTCTAGTGGTTTCAACTAGACCTTTCCCACAGAAACAACCCTTGCTGTACATGTCAGGGAAGCAATGTGAGATTTCTGCCAGCTGCTGAGTATTTCTATTCCAATTATTCATCTGCAACTAGAGAAATAACCACAGAATGAGTATGGGGAGCCAGCGGACCCACTGTAAGATAGCCCTACACCAAAACTACATCGATTACCTGACACCCATAAGTCCCTGCTTTGACTGGTAGACCACAGTGACATCTTGGGTTTTCTGAAATTAGTGTCAGTTCAGAGCTGGTGTCCAGTAGTTCTCCAAAGTTCTGATTACTTCCTTTTTCTCAATTCACAGTTACCCTGGGAAAAGGCCATATGTCCCTTTGGGGAAGGCTGGGAGAATGACCAACAGTATAAAGTTTTGACAGCATATGAGGGTCCTTCCTTGAGGAGACCCATTCTCTCATCATTAAAATGTTCTGGGTCTGTAAGCTGGTTCAAGTGTGGGAAATGATCGAGGGACTGTAACTCTTTGGCAGGTTAGGCTTTTGCGCACTTGACCTAGAACTTTTCTGCTTATACCGATGAAGTAAGAATTTAGTAGGCTTCCCATATATTTCACTTGTAGGAACACTATGATCAATTAGCTAACTCCCTAGGTCTGTGGGAGTCAAACTATCCTGATTGCTATTTGACTCCACTGTCCATGGCAGTAACCATGCCCACCTTGTCTTTGGTGGTCAAGGACCATCACCACCACTTGGCCCCTGGGATCCAATCACTCCCACTGCATTTAGGGTCCCCAATTCAGTGTCCAAAGTTCCCACTGTGAGATCTGGACCACAGAGAACAGCAATCACAGAGTAGTAAATTAAGTAGTTCCTCCTCATGGATCATATTTTGTACCTCACTTTTAGAGTCCTGCTAAAACTTTAGTGAAAATATAAATCTAGAAGAAAAGAGAAGTGGTGGGCATGGATTCTGAGAAGAAGCAACATTATCTTACAAGGCAATTGCCACACTGTAGTTTCCATTATAGTTTGCTCTAGAAGTGGAGGGTGAATTTCCTCAGACAAGCGTGGAGACTCTGCTTCCATTGGCAAAGGAGACTCATCAGGCCTTAGTGCCCACTTCCTCAGGGTCTCCCCTGGTGTCCCCGTTCCAACTTCAGGATCCCATTCCTTCACAATCAATGTCATAACTTTAACAGTAGACACTCTGACAGGGTAGGAATTCAATATGCCTTGTAAGTCCTTCACTCAGGATGAGGTTTAGTTGGGTTTCATTGTCAACAGTCTCAGCCCTAGGTCTACGGAAGACAAAGGTCTCTTTCAGGGCAGACATGGAAGATTTCGGATCATCTGTGCAGTGTTTGAGATGGGAATTTGAAACACTGAGATCATCCTTTTCTTTCCCTCCTTTCTCCAATGTCATGAGGTACAACCAACCAATCTTTCTTTCTTTCTTTTTTTTTTTTAAGATGTAGAGCAAATTAACTCGCATTTAATGCTAGAGTAAATTGAATGTAAATTGGAAGAAACTTTTTTTAACATCTTTATTGGAGTATAATTGCTTTACAATAGTGTGTCAGTTTCTGATTTATAACAAAGTGAATCAACTATACCTACACATATATCCCCATACCTCCTCCCTCTTGCTTCTCCCTCCCACACCCTGTATCCCACCAATCGAAATGGTCAGAAAGCACCAAACTGATCTCCCTGTGCTATGTGGCTGCTTCCCACTAGCTATCTATTTTACATTTGGTAGTGTATATATGTCAATGTCACTCTCTCACTTCGTCCCAGCTTAACCTTCCCCTTTCCCTTCCCCGTGTCCTCAAGTCCATTCTCTATAACTGTGTCTTTATTCCGGTCCTGCCCCTAGGTTCTTCAGAACCATTTTGTTTTGTTTTTTTGTTTGTTTGTTTTTTTCTTTGATTCCATATATATGTATTTGCATATGGTACAGGTTTTTCTCTTTCTAACTTACTTCACTCTGTATGACAGACTCTAGGTCCATCCAACTCACTACAAATAACTCAATTTCATTACTTTTTACAGCTGAGTAATATTCTATTGTATATATGTGCCACATCATCTTTATCCATTCATCTGTTGATGGACACATAGGTTGATTCCATGTCCTGGCTATTGCTGCAATGAACATTGTGGTAAATAACTAGTTTTGAATTATGGTTTTCTCAGGGTATATGCACAGTACTGGGATTGCTGGGTCATATGGAAATTCTATTTTTAGTTTCTTAAGGAACCTCCATACTGTTCTCCATAGTGGCTGCATCAATTTACATTTCCACCAACAGTGTAAGAGGTTTCCCTTTTCTCCACACCCACTCCAGCATTTATTGTTTGTAGATATTTTGATGATGGTCATTCTGAATGGTGTGAGGTGATACTTCATTATAGTTTTGATTTGCATTCATCTAATGATTAGTGATGTTGAGCAGCTTGTCATGTGTTTGTTGGCAATCTGTATCTCTTCTTTGGAGAAATGTTTATTGAGTACATCTGCCCATTTTTGGATTGTTTTTTGTTTTGTTTTGTTTTGCTTTGTTTTATTTTGTTTTGTTTATTTTAATACTGAGCTGCATGAACTGCATGTAAATTTTGGAGATTAATCCTTGGTCACTTGCTTCATTGGAAAATATTTATCCCATTCTGAGGGTTGTCTTTTCATCTTGTTTATGGTTTCCTTTGCTCTGCAAAAGCTTTGAAGTTTCATTAGGTTCCATTTGTTTATTTTTGTTTTTTATTTCCACTTCCCCAGGTTGTGGATCAAAAAGGATCTTGCTGTAGTTTATGTCATGGAGTGTTCTGCCTATGTTTTCTTCGAAGAGTTTTCTAGTATCTAGCCTTACATTTAGGTCTTTAATCCATTTTGAGTTTATTTTTCTGTATGATGTTAAGGGGTGTTATAATTTCATTGTTTTACATGTAACTGTCCAGTTTTCCCAGCACCACATATTGAAGAGGCTGTCTTTCCTCCATTGTATACTCTTGCCTCCTTTATCAAAGATGAGGTGACCATATGTTCGTGGGTTTATCTCTGGGCTTTCTGTCCTGTTCCATTGATCTATATTTCTGTTTTTGTGCCAGAACCATACTGTGTTGATTACTGTAGCTTTGTAGTATAGTCTGAAGTCAGGGAACCTGATTCCTCCAGCTCCATTTTTCGTTCTCAAGATTGCTTTAGCTATTCAGAGTTTTTTGTGTTTCCATACAAATTGTGAAATTGTTTGTTCTAGTTCTGTGGAAAATACCATAGTAGTTTGATAGGGATTGCATTGAATCTGTAGTTTGCTTTGGGTAGTATAGTCATTTTCACATGTTGATTCTTCCAGTCCAAGAACATGGTATATCTCTCCATCTTTTTGTATCATCTTTAATTTCTTTCATCAGTGTCTTATAAATTTCTGCATACAGGTCTTTTGTCTCCTTAGGTAGGCTTATTCCTAGATATTTTCTTCTTTTTCTTGCAATGATAAATGGGAGTGTTTTCTTAATTTCAGTTTCAGATTTTTCAGCATTAGTGTATAGGAATGCAAGAGATTTCTGTGCATTAATTTTGTATCCTGCTACTTTACCAAATTCATTGATTAGCTCTAGTAGTTTTCTGGTAGCATCTTTAGGATTGTCTACGTATAGTGTCATGTCATCTGCAAACAGTGCCTACAGAAGTTCCTTTAGCATTTGTGGTAAAGCTGGTTTGGTAGTGATTAATTCTCTTAGCTTTTGCTTGTCTGTAAATGTTTTAATTTCTCCATCAAATCTGAATGAGATCCTTGCTGGATAGAGTAATCTTGGTTGTAGGTTTTTCCCTTTCATCACTTTAAATGTGTCCTGCCACTCCCTTCTGGCTTTCAGAGTTTCTGCTGAAAGATTAGCTGTTAACCTTATGGGGATTCCCTTGTGTGTTATTTGTTGTTTTTCCCTTGCTGCTTTTAATATTTTTTCATTGCATTTAATTTTTGATAGTTTGATTAATATGTGTCTTCACATGTTTCTCCTTGGATTTATCCTGTATGGGACTCTCTGTGCTTCCTGGACTTGATAGACTGCTTCCTTTCCCATATTAGGGAAGTGTTCAACTGTAATATCTTCAAATATTTTTCTCAGTCCCTTTCTTGTTCTCTTCTTCTTCTGGGACCCCTATCATTCGAATGTTGGTGTGTTTAACGTTGTCCCAGAGGTCTCTCAGACAGTTCTCAATTCTTTTCATTCTTTTTTCTTTATTCTGTCTGCAGTAATTATTTACAGTGTTTTATCTTCGAGGTCACTTATCCATTCTTCTGCCTCAGTTATTCTGCTATTGATTCCTCTTAGAGAATTTTTAATTTCATTTATTGTTGTTCATCATTGTTTGTTTGCTCTTTGGTTCTTCTAGGTCCTTGGTAATGGTTTCTTATATTTTCTCCATTCTATTTCTAAGTTTTTGGATCATCTTTACTATTATTACTCTGAGTTCTTTTTCAGGTAGACTGCCTATTTCTCCTTCATTTGTTTGGTCTGGTTGGTTTTTACCTTTGTTCTTCATCTGCTGTGTGTTTCTCTGTCTTCTTATTTTGCTTAATTTACTGTGTTTGGGGTCTCTTCTTTTCAGGCTGAATGTTCATAGTTCCCATTGTTTCTGGTTTCTGCCCCCAGTGTCTAAGGTTTGTTCAGTGAGTTGTGTAGGCTTCCTGTTGGAGAGTACTGGTGCCTGTGTTCTAGTGTATGAGGCTGGATCTTGTCTTTCTGGTGGGCAGGACCACGTCTAGTGGTGTGTTTTTGGTTGTCTGGGCCTTATTATGATTTTAACCAGTCTCTCTGCTAATGGGTGGGGTTTTGTTCCTCTCTTTCTAGTTGTTTGACATATCGTGTCCAGCACTGCAGCTTATTTATTGTCAAGTGGAGCTGGGTTTTAGCATTGAGATGGAGATCTCTGGGAGAGCTTTTGCCCTTTGATATTACATGGACCTGGGAAGTCTCTGGTGGACCAACGTCCTGAACTTGGCTCTCCCACCTCAGATGAACAGACCTGACACCCAGCCAGAACACCTAGACCCTGTCAGCCACATGGTCAGAAGAAAAGGGAGAAAGAAAGAAAGAAAGAAAGAAAGAAAGAAAGAAAGAAAGTTATTATAACAAAAAATACAAATATTATTAAAATTAAAAAAAATAAAATGTATTTTAAAAAGAAAGAAAGAAGGAAGAGATCAACCAAACCAAAAACCAAACCCACCAATGATAACAAGCACTAAAAACTATAATAAATAAATAATTAATTAATTAAAAATGGATAGGCAGAACCCTAGGACAAATGGTAAAACAAAGGTATACACACAAAATCACACAAAGTCCACTGCCTCAATTTTGGGATGATTCGTTTTCTGTTCAGGTATTCCAGAGATGCAGGATACATCAAGTTGATTGTGGAGATTTAATCCGCTGCTCCTGAGGTTGCTGGGAGAGATTTCCCTTTCTCTTCTTTGTTCGCACAGCTCCTGGGGTTCAGCTTTGGATATGGCCCCGCCTCTGCATGTAGGTCACCTGAGGGCGTCTGTTCTTCACACAGACAGGATGGGGTTAAAGCAGCAGCTGATTCTGGGGCTCTGGCTCACTCAGGCCAGAGTGAGGGAGGGGTACGGATGTGGGGCAAGCCTGCAGTGGCTGTGGCTGGCGTGACATTGCACCAGCCTGAGGTGCGTCATGCATTCTCCCAGGGAAGTTGTCCCTGGATCACGGGACCCTGGCAGTGGTGGGCAGCACAGGCTCCCGGGAGGGGAGGTGTGGATAGTGACCTGTGCTTGCTCATAGGCTTCTTGGTGGCTGTGGAAGCAACCTTAGCATTTCATGCCAGTCTCTGGCGTCTGTGCTGATAGCCGTGGCTTGCACCTGTCTCTGTAACCTGTTTAGGCAGTGCTCTGAATCCCCTCTCCTCACACACCCCAGAATAATGGTCTCTTGCCTCTTAGGCAGGTCCAGACATTTTCCCGTACTCCCTCCCAGCCAGCTGTGATGCACTAGCCCCCTTCAGGCTGTGTTCACGCAGCCAACCCCAGTCCTCTCCCTGGGATCTGACCTCTGAAGCCAGAGCCTCAGCTTCCAGCCCCCACCCGTCCCACTGGGTGAACAGACAATCCTCTCTGGCTGTTGAGTTCTGGTTGGCACCCATCCTCTGTGTGGAAATCTCTCTGCTTTGTCCTCTGCACTTCTGTTGGTGTTCTCTCCTCGGTGGCTCTGAAGCTTCCCCCACCCCAACCAGCTGCCGTCTCTCTAGCCAATCTTATTATACTCATTAATTTGACAAATTGTTTGAAAACATCATATAACTCATCACACAGTTCCTTGCCTCCTATTAGTGTTTGATCAGGAGTATCCATTGGTGATAATTTGTGTATCTTTATTTTCAGATGATATCATGGACTATCAGCCTTCTCTTTACTGTTGGAAATAGAGTCATTAGGGTCTTTAAATCTAATCAATTTTGAGAGCCAATTGCTAGAATTTCAAAACCTATTCAGAAAATTCACCCTTATGATTTTTTTGCTCCAGAACTACTCTTGGTACCAAAATCTGTATCAGTCAGTGTTCTCCAGAGAGGCAAAGCAGTAGGATGTGTATACACATATAGGCAGAGTTTTATTATAAGGAATTTGCTTACATGGTTATGGAAGATGTCAAGTTCCATATATGTAGTGTGAGCACTGGCAGCTTGCAGAGCGAAGCAGAGCCAGTGGTGCAGCTGGGGTCCCAGGAGAGCTTGTCATGTCGATCTGAAGTCTAAAGGCATTTGGGTGACTTATAAACAGTATGAATTTATTTCTAACAGTTCTGGAGGCTGGAGGTTCAAGATAAGGTTTTCAGCATGGTTGGGTGAAGGTACTATTTCAAGCCACAGACTGCTTACATCTCACTGTCCTCAAATGCAGAAGGGGCCAGCTCTCAGGGTTTCTTTTATAAGGACACTAATCCCATTCATGAAAACTCCTCCCTCAACACCTAATCACTTGCCAAGCCACCACCTCCCAATAATATCACCTTGGGGGTTACAATTTCAACAAATGAATTTGGGAGGGACACAAATATTCAGACCATAGCATTTTGTTATGATAACTAGAACAAAGCTAAACTTTAAGAAAACCTCTATATTAACATTTAGGAAAAAAAAAAAAAAGAACCCTCCCAAACTAATTAAATTCTGATAGATAAATGAATGCATATTTGAAAAGATTGAAAGAGAAGAGGACACAATCAACACAACCAAAGCAACCAACCCACACTTGCTTGTTTTCCTTTAAAAGGATGTTGGATGTACATAGAAAGTATTGGCTATAAGTAGACACCTCAGCACTGTACTGTTACCTAAATATGAACTTGTTTTCCACTCTGTGTACCTCATGACCAGGAGGGAGGCGCTAGGATCTGCATTCCTATTACTACTACCCTATTTGAGCTCCATTCAGAGCTCCCTGAATCACAGCAGAATTTCCTCCTCCTGGACTTCCCTCCTTATCCTTGTTCACGAAGACTAGGGTCAGTGACTTCCTCTCCAGGCTCCATTCTAAGCCTCCTGTGTCTTTATGGAAACATGAGCTTGGAAGGCAGAGGGAAGTAGGAGAGGTAGAAAGGTACTGAGTCCAAGAGGAGACAAATTCCTCAACCAAGAGTCTCCTGAGGAATGCAGGTGTGCATATGAATGAAGATATGTATAGGAGTCTGGCAGGGGGTGTGGGTGGGAGGCATGAGTCCTTGCCTGCAATTCCTTCCATAAATGCATCAGCAGTGACCAAGTCTGGTTTGGGGGTAGGCAGCTTCCCTAAGAGGTCTGCTGAGCAAGCCTTGTAAATTGCCAGTGGTCAGACCTAGAAGATCACAGGTAGCCTTTGCCTGGAGCCAGCTCCACAGTCACCAAGCTGCTGTCCAGGCACCCTGGACCTCATCCTTCCCTCCCTTTCTTTCCCCTTCACCCTCTACCCCTAACTGACCATTACAAGTGATCAGTGTTTCCCTCCTAAATATGTCCTGATATATGCCCGGGTCTGGGCTGCTAGCACACACCTGGATTCCTGTGGGAGATGTCCATCAGGAGCTCTGGCTGCAAGGCTCCCTGAGGTCTGTCCTTCACTTCCAGGCAGCGGTGCCTCCTGCTGGGACTGGCCCTGAGCTCTCACTCCCCTCAGGATCAAGTCAAAAACTCTCCTGGTTTTATGGAACTTCTTCTGTGCCTCCCCTTTCTCTAACTTACTTTCCAAGCAGCCCTGAACCCCACTCACCTTCATGGTAGCCACACATCTTGAAAGAAACACATTTGCTCTCATTTCCGGGACTTCAGAACACAGCTTTCTCTGCCTGGAAACACCCATCTCTCCTTCTTCAGCCAGCCCACCCTCCAAGGTTCACACCCACTCTGTCCCACTCACTCACTACTATCCACTTCAAATGTCATTCTAGATGTATTTTCTTTGAAGTATTAGAACAGTGCTACCTAACCATGCCAGGGTTTGATGTTCTTTAAGGAGTATGTTGTCATCTCTTAATTGTCTATTCATTTGTCTATAGTTCTCACTGTCATGATGCTCTGCGGGAGGGGATGGGGCGTGCTGTCTCACTGTGTCACCCCCAGCACAGTGTCTGGATGTAGTTGTGTTTAGGAAATAGTTATTGAATGGATGAAATTAACAACTGCTAATTAAGCTTTAGCTTTCAAAAATGCATGTAAGCATGAACTGGAAAGGAAATGTTGTTAATAAAATAAAAATACAATGTATAACATGTCAAGGTATAGTGCTTATGAAAAAGAAAGTTTGCAAATTGTAGTTCCCATGTAATTCAAAGTGTTTACCAAGAGTGTAGATGAATGCTTGCATTCCTTAGATAAAAATGCAAGTCGTTGTTTTGAAGCTTGAAGAATTTTAGAAAGTAACTCAAGTAAAAACTAAAGTTTATTATTTTTCTTCCCCCACTCTCTTGAACAGAACTGAAAATTGATGTGTCCCTCAGAGATAAAAAGAAAGGTTGCTCTCAGGCTCAATGTCTCCCAAGGAACAGAGATACCTTTATTTCAGAAAAAGAAAATCTTTAAACTTGCCTTCTCTAGTCACTAGGCAGTATACTAAAAATGTTTAGTTATCAGAGTGTGAGAAAGAAGAATATATGTATATAGATTGGAACTTTAAAGTGATAGGAGAGCAGAGAGACACACAACTGAGAAGGATCTATAGGTTTCCAAGGCACAATCAGTGAAAATAAATGGAAAACAGACCCAGCAGCCACGGCCCAAATCAAGCAGCAACCGTACATTTTACCTGCAGGGAAACTCTGGAGGTCAGAATTAAGCTCAGGAAACAGTGATGTGATACTTTTCCAGCAACAAATCTCACAGATAGCTGTATGGTCTTTCTAATCCCAAATAACATAAACTTTCTACCAATAGTAAAGTTAAAATATTTTACAATTTAGTGCGTTAGCCAGATTCATAGTTTCCATTCACACAGCTGCTTTGCAAACTTGTGAATAAAGATAATGTTTCCAGATCCTGGAATCTGTCATAGACTTGGAAAATTATTAGTGAGAAGAAGTTGAAGAAATGCTGTAGCAGGGTGGCTTAATGACTGTGGAGTCTTAAGTACACAACATGTTCAAATCTTCTGGACCCCTCATTCCTCACAATTGAAATTTTGGTTTTTGGGAAAGAAAAGACTTCTAAAGTAGCTTCTGGGATTTTTAATGCCTAACGGCACTATCATTGAAATTATATTTAAAGGGGTTTGGAGTTCATACTTTTCCCGACTTTTGTTTATATTTTCACAAGACCTCAGAGTTGGAAGTGTCAGTGAAGTTCATCTGGTCTAAACGCGCACCCTACGTTTGAATTCAACCAACATCGTCTCTGACAATGGCCAGCGGGGCAGAGAATTTGTGCTTACCATCACCCCCCTTGCAAAGAAGCTATGATTTCTCAAGGAGGCAGTTCTCAATCTCTTGTACTCATCAAAGTATCTGTGCAACATAGTCAATGTACAGAGACCCTGATTCCACCCCAAACCTGATGAATACCCAGAGCATACCCGAGAGAGCAGCCCAGTCTATTTCTTCAGATTGCACATCAAAGGTTGTGAATCACTGTGCATCATAACAGGAATATTCCAGTAAACTAACCAGTGCACCAGTGTGGTTGCACTTTTGTCTGTTTCAAGGAGGCTAAAGCTACTACCACAACATAAGGTCTTAGACACTTTGCTATCACTAATCGTCCTAGAAGGACCCAGATCTGCACTTCTGATACTTCTGGTCTTTCCATTCCTGTTCTCACCACCAAAGGAAGGAATTAAAAGGGCTTCATTCACTATGAAAATTTGAAATGTTGAATTATTTTTCAGTAAAGACTTCAGGAATAAGGCAGGTTGTGGACTTGAAATAAGCTTATCAGTTCACAGTCAATTTTTTTTTTAAGAATAAAAATTGTTTTACTTAAATTTCAGGATGCATTGACATTAATCAGTCAGATTACAATGAGTTGATTGTTTTCTCTGATGATCACAGGGAACCATACTGGCACTTTTTGGCTATAATCCAGAAGTCACCTTTACTGTCAGTTCTTTCAAATATTTCAAAAGGTAAGGGTGTGATTCTTACCTGTTTTCCAGGACAACCAGTATATTCCACAATGTTTCCAGACAAGTGATCAGCTAAAAAGCAGAGTCTTGTTTTTTTTGTTTGTTTGTTTTTTTTGCAGTACGCGGGCCTCTCAATGTTGTGGCCTCACCTGTTGCAGAGCACAGGCTCCGGACATGCAGGCTCAGCGGCCATGGCTCACGGGCCCAGCCGCTCCGCGGCATGTGGGATCTTCCCGGACCAGGGCACGAGCCCGTGTCCCCTGCATCGGCAGGCGGACTCTCAACCACTGCATCAACAGGGAAGCCCCAGAGTCAATTCTTAATGAGGGTCAAGAATGTGTCCAGCAATGTGTAAATTACTGTGGACACAGAAGAAATAAGAATGGGAGCTTCCCTGCCTCCATGGGGGCTACATCCTGGTGAGGACAGGCAGCCAGTGTGCAGTTAAACACATAAACAAGTATGGTACGTTTAGTAGTGACAACCGCTATGAGGAGATGAACTGGTGAGGTGTGGTAGAAAGTAAAAAGAGTAAGGTCATGGGCCTTTATTAGCTGGAGTGCTCAGGAAGGTCTCTGAGTCATACATAGTAAGAAGGACTCAATGTTTTGTGGGAAGACTGTACAGAAGGAGCAGGAAACAGAAAGAAGAACAGAGTAGTTGAGAAGAGCATGAAAGAGGGAGAGTGCAGGGGATGAGGTCAGGGCCGGGAATAGCCCAGGTCTGGTGCCTACAGTCCATTCTAAGGGCAAAGGGGATTCCCTGACAGCTCAGTGTATATAACTCAGTTCCAGAGTGAGGAGGGAATTGCAGTAGGGGAAACAGTAGAAGTAGAAAAACCACTTAAGTGGTCTATTCAGTAGTTCACATGGGAAGTAAAGATGGTTTAGTTCCGTCTCTGTGGCAGTAGAAACAGAAATAAACCACAGGTCTTATTGATGAAGATGGCAAAGCAGAAGTTGTTACACAAACTTCAAAACTCAGTTACCTTGAGGTCACTAGTATTTGGTGTATGTTTCCTGTACTTGCCCATTTGTCATTTCACTGCCCCATGTGTTTATAAACTATTAAAATTAAATTTTTGACATGTATACTTTATCACATGTTTGTTATACCCTATTCTTATTTACCTAACTCAACATGTATATTGAGCACTATTAGATTTAATAAATTATAATTCTATAAATAATAACTAAATTAATTAAATGTATGAAATTTACACAATCTTAAGAAAATTCCCTCATGTTATGTCATTATTGAGTAAATGGAGTAATTTATTAATATCATTTAGAGCTTAGGAATAGAAAACACTTACATGTGCATCAAAGTGGTAACAGTAAATGGTTATTTAACATAAATTTGTTTTGAAATCCAAGTTAGCTACTCAATTGAATTATAAATGTAAAATTAATTAGAGAAGTTTCAAAGTTGGACCAGGTGGTTCTAATGGGGCACTTCAATCATCCAGACTTAGATTATCAAAACACTTCACTGTGACATGAAGTGGAGACAACCTTTTTTGCCCTGTGCAAATAACTGTGTCTATGAAAATGAAATTTTGATCACTATGGGAAAAGCAAGGGGAGAGATTAGGAGAAGCAAGTGTGTGGTTATCTACATGTAACAGTGACCTTACCAGAGTGCCAATATTATGTTTACCTCATTATGCTTTTCACTACACACTTAATTCAAGCTTACTATAAAACATGTAAAAGCTCTAAAAATGAAAGAAAAATATATTATCCATATTCTTACCACTAAAAGAAAATATCTTTAAATATTTTGATATACTGTTTTCCAAAATTTTATTTTGCCTAGATTTCTTTTCTTTCTTCTCTTTCTTAGTGATGGTGGGGGGAGGTTACACCATTTTATCATATTATGTATGAAGTTATATCTGGTTTGTTTTTATTGTCCTTTGTTTTGCTTAACTATGATAATATAAGAATTTTCATGGTATTAAATTTCTTTGAAAGTTTTATTTGTATATATTCTGAAATATTCCAGTTTACATAAGTATAATAAATTACTTAACAAGAGTATTTCTAATGTTGTAAGTCTGTGCTGTTTATACAAGCACACACACACGTACTGATACACACATACACATACATATTCATGCACTTACAAATACATATGTATGTGTGAGTATTTTTTCTTTGTTTTGGATTATTTATTTAATTCATTAAAAAGAAGAATAAACATTCATTCAATGTCATAAATAATTCTGATGGCAATTTGTATATGACATTCCAAAAGTAAGTTCAACACTAGAGAAAGAGAAAAACATTCAGGTAATTCTTACTTCTCAGAATGTAATATGACACAGATAAACTTTGAAGTAATAAAGTCAATGGCCTTCAGGAAGTCTGTAGATCTTTTACAGTCCACACATATACTTCTCAGAAAATATAATATGATGGTAGGAGAAATACCTAAGTTATGTTTTTTTTAAAAAAGAAAATCATAAATATACATCTCCTCTCCCCATCAAATGGAACTATTATCCAATCAAGGAAAATATGGGAGCATACAAAAAATGAAAGATCATATGTGAATTACATTTATCATTTGAGTCAAAAAAATTAGTTGAGAAAATCCTTGTGAATTGTCAGGGCCCTCTCTGAACATGACTTACCACTGTATAACTAAGACGCTTTTTTTCTAATGTTCAATGTCATCTCAGGGCATCTTTCCAGGATCAGCCTTCTAAAGTCCTTGGATTATTTAGTCCCCTGTATTAGGTTCTTTCATTCTGGATTCTCCATGGTGTGCATTCTACCTTGCTTCAGCCTCACTCTCACTTGTTTGAAACATTCCTCTATCCTGTGGCTCTCCTTTTGGGTGAAGTCTCCACACTCTTACCCCAGCCCAGATCAACATCTTATGCCTCACTAATCTTGAAGGGGAGTTTTGGGGAGGTGGACAGATATAATGTACTCTTTAAATATAAATATTTCTAAAGAGTTTCACTTCCAGCATGGCAACATGAGGAATTTCAAAGACCTGGTCCCCAGAGAAACGGCCGAAAATTATAGGAAAAAAGTCTCTGGTAATGATTCTAATGGTATATAGCCAAAGAAGAAAAAAAAATTTGTTTCAAGAAAATATACTAGAAATCAGTAAAAACACTCTGTGGTATTTGTTCTCTCTCTCCTCCCACCTCAGTGTGATAAAACTCCACTCTGGATGGATACAAAACAAAACAAGCCATGTTGAAAGGTTACAGTATCTTCCAAGCAGGGACAGCATGTCAGAATCCTCTTACTGCTCCCAGGTACCTGTTGCAACATTTAAGTTCTGGGTGAGAGGCTGGGGTTGAGTGACATGAAGCATCCTTCTTCTCCATAGCCCTGACTCATATGATGGGGATACTATTATAGTGCTCTGCCCTGAGGGTACTGGGGACATGATTATGCATATACCAGCTCATAAGGTAAAGGTTGTATGTTGGGAGGCAAGCCAGGAAGACCTGAGGCTACTGCCCTCTCTACTCCTCTAATCACAGAGATTCCCAATCAGGGGTGTCACATAGAAACATCCACTGTCCCCGGCCCCAGGCTCAGCTGGGCTTATATTTTGTACAGGGGGAGAAACAAGCTATAAAGTAGAAAGATCCAAAGTTCTTGCCAAAGCAATTAACCTCATTTGCAACAAAATGTGAGGAAATTCAAGCTTAAGGACACACTCAAGATCAATGGAGGCTATGATGAAGAGAAATTAAGAGGAGACTGGTAGATTTGTTAGAGAGGCAAACTAAACCATAGGCCACAAGTTTACCTCAAAAGACCTCGGAAACAGAAAACTAATAACCCTCTGGGATCTTAACAAATCTCAAACACTGATGGAAAAATCCATCACTGTAAGGAAATCTATTTTAATAGTATCAGCCTGAGGAACAAGTTATGCCACAGGACATTGTTAAGAACAATAAAGCAATCAAACATTAATTAATGAAGAGTGTTCAGGGAAAGACAGTTAAAGAGAGGCTGCCCAAACTGCATCCCAGGTTGACTGTACCCATGGCCGAAGCTGTACCCATGAGTAAAAGCATCAGAAGATTCACACAATGGGGGCAAGGGTGAAGAATAGACATCAACAAAATAATTCAGCTACTTGCTAAACAAATAAACAAAAAATAATAATAATAACAAACCCTGAAGGGGAGTAGTATCCAGAGTTGCTATAATGTATTACCTAAAATGTCCAGTTTCCAACAAATCTTATGGGACATGCAAAGAAATAGAAAAGCCTGACCTATCCACAGGTGAAAAAGCAGGCAACAGAAACTGCCTGTGAGAGCAACCAGATGGCAGGTTTAACAGAAAAATACTTCAAAATAACCATTAGATGTTTGTTGTCCAACCCAAGTTCATGTGCCCAATGCACAGTGAGGTCTAATAAACTGAATTATTGGAGTTTGGAACAGAGGAAGGTTTATCGCAATACTAGCCAGAAGAATGGGCAGTTTATGCTCAAAAGACCCTAACTCCCCAGTGGTTTTCAGGGAAGAGATTTTAAAGGCAAAATTTGATGTGAGGCCTGCAGGATGTGTGACTTTCTTCTGATTGGAAGGTGGTGAGGTAACAGGGTGGAGCTTCAGGAATCTTGTGCTCAGCCTGAAGTTGCCATCCTCCTCCTGGGTGAAGGTTGTAGTTCTTATAGAAGAACTCAGAGATATTGTTATATATATATACCTTTAGGGGGAACTAGGACTCTGATTTATTGCTGCAGTATTGTTTCTTGACTGTTTTTCTTTTGTTTCTGCATTCCCTCACTTCCCTGATTAGTAACTGCTTGAGTCTGACCTTTGGAACTCAGGGAAGGTATAGAAGGTTGAAACCTTTTCTCTACAAACAACAAATGGGGGACATGGATACGTTTTTGTACCCAAGAGTTCTCCACAGGGTCCTGCTCAGTTTCAGATATATTCAAAGTACTAAAGAAAACCATGCTTAAGAAAGTGAATAAAGTTATGATGAGGACTGTGTTTCATAAAGTATGAGTATCAGTAAAGAGATAAAAAGTATAAACAAGAAACAAATAGAAATTCTGGATTGAAAATTATAATTATTAAATGAAAATTTCACTAGAGAGGTTCAGTAGCATATTTGAATTGGCAGAAGAAAGAATTAGTGAACTTAGAGGTTATGAAATCTAAAGAATGAGGAAAAAAATTAATGGACAGAACCTCAAAGAAAATAGGATGCCTTGAATGCACTACCATATGCATAGTGTGCCTTTCAGAAGAGAGGAGAGAACGAAAGTGGCAGAAAAATATTAGAATATATAAGGCTTAAAAACTTTCCAAATTTGGTGAAAAACATGAAACTACATATTCCAGTTCAATAGACCTTAAGTGAGATAAATTCAAAGAAGTGCACTACAGACACATCATATATAAATGCTAAAAGTCAACAGCAAAGAGAAAATCTTGAAAGACATAAAAGAAAAATGACTCATCACTTACAAAGGAGCCCCTGTAAGATTAACAACTATACTCATCATCAGAAACAACAAAGATCAAAAGGCAGTGGGGTAACATATTCAAATTTTTAAAGGACAAAAAAGAAATGCCAACTCAGAATCCCAGAGCCATCAGAGCTATCTCTTAAATATAAAAATCAAAGTAATGCTGCTCCCAGGTAAGAAAAATTGAGACACTTCAAGTGAGCAGACACACCTTACAAGATGTACTAAGTGGAGTTCTTCAGGATCAAAGTAAAAGACTCTTGACAGTAATATGAATCCACATAAAAAACAAAGAAGAGCAGTAAAGTTAATTATGGAATTATACAAGATAGCAGAAATGCATATTTATTATCTGTTCTTCCCTTATGTGATTTTAGAAGCAATTATATAAAACAACATGAATATAATTTTATTTTTCAGCCTATAACATTTAGAATATAACATATTTGCCAATAACAACATAAAGGAGTTGGGTGGGAACAAAGCTGTTTGCACAAAGTACTCCAGATGGTAACTGGAATCCACAGAAACAAGCGAGGAGAACAAAAAATGTTAAATAAGAATAATATACCAAAACTATAAATACATAAGTGTTCTCTCTTCTTTTCTCAGCTTCTTTAAAAGTCATATAATTATATAAAGTAATAATTATAACAGGCATGTTTGGGTTAGTAACATATATGATAATGACAAAAAGGAGAAAAGGTGAGTAGAGTTATATAAGAATAATGTCTACATTTCACTGGAAATAAGACAGTATAAATTTGAAGAAGATTTGGATACATTAAGTGGTATGTGGTAAATCCTAAAGGAACTACTAAGGAAATAACTAAAAAATCTGTATAGAGTAGGAAATATCATTAAATAAGTTCAAATGTTATACTAGAAAATATTCACTTAATGCAAAATCATGCAGTAAATAAAGAATAAACAAAAAAAGCATGAGACATATAGAAAACAAAAAGTAAAATGGTAGATATATGTCCAATTACAAATTATATCAATATAAAAATTAAATGTGAATGAATTAACCCAAATAAAAGGCAGAGTCTGTCAGTTTTGATACAAAAACTAACAAACAAATGATTAAAATATATGTTCTAAAAGGATGGAAAAATATATTATTCAAACAGCAGCCATAAGAAAGTTGGAGTATCTTAAAATGGCAGGACATGATAGACAATAAAACAAAAATGAAGGAGAAATTGACAATTCAACAATAATAATTGGAGATTTTGATACCTCACTTTCACTCCCAATAACGGATATACAGCTGAGCAGAACTTCAACTAGGTTACACTATAAACCAAGTAGACTTGACCTGTCTACTAAACAGTCTACCCAACAACTGCAGAATATATTGTCTCATCAAATATTCATGACATATATATTTTTTTCTCTTTCTGACTTACTTATGTATGGAATTTAAAGTAAATAAATAAATAAATAATGGTTCCAAAGAACCTAGGGGCAGGACAGGAATAAAGACACAGATGTAGAGAATGGACTTTAGGACAGCGGGAAGGGTAAGGGTAAGTTGGGACGAAGTGAAAGAGTGGCATGGACATATATACACTACCAAATGTAAAATAGATAGCTAGTAGGGAGCAGCCACATAGCACAGGGAAATCAGCTTGGTGCTTTGTGACCACCTAGAGGTGTGAGATAGGGAGGGTGGGAGGGAGACATAAAAGGGAGGAGATATGGGGATATATGTATATGTATAGCTGATTCACTTTGTTATAAAGCAGAAACTAGCACACCATTGTAAAGCAATTATACTCCTATAAAGATGTTAAAAAATGTTCATGACAGACTATATCTAGGGCATGAAACAAACAAATAAATAAATGTAAATGAATTGTAATAACACAAATATGTTCTCTGATCACAAATAAAATTAGCAATCATTAGTGGAAAGAAATTTGGGAAACTCACAAAAAAGTGGAAGATAAAGAGCAGAGTTCTAAATAACCAATGGATTAAAGAAGAAATCACAGGGAAATTAGAAACATTAAAATGCGTGAAAATGAAGACACAATGTACCAGAACCTCTGGGATGGAAGTAGCTAAAACAGTACTTAAAGGGATATGTATAGCTGCAAAAATCCTACAGAGAAAAAGAAGCAAGATTTTAAGTAGTAACCTAACCTTGTACCTTAAGACTCTGGAGAAAGACAAGCAAACTAAACATATAGCAAGCTGAAGGAGAAAATAGCAAAGATTAGAGTGGGAAGTAATAAAATAGAAAACAGAAAAATATTAGAGAAATTCAACAAAATGAAAAGCTGGTTATTTGAAAAGATCAACAAACTGACAACTCTTTAGTCTGATTAAAGATTCAAATTACCAGAGAAACGGAGAGAAAGAAAAAGGAGAGAAAGAGAGAGAGAAAGAGAAAACAACATACTAGCAGTGGAAATGGAAGTGAGAACGTAACTGCTGACCTTACAGAAATAAAAATTATTACAAAGGAATACTATGAATAATTGCTAATCTGTTATATGACTTAGATGAAATAAGCAAATTCCTAGAAAGGTACAAATTACAAAACTAACTCAATAATAAATAGAAAGTGTGAACAGGCCTAGAACAAAAAATGTAATTAGATTAGTATCCAAAAAACTATAAAGAAAATTGTTTCTACAGTTATCATATGTTACCATTGTAATTGTAAAAGTAGAATACTTATATTGCCTGATGATTTCTATATTTTATGTTATCAGAACAGTTTATAAACAATAGCAAATGTGGATAACTAATGTATAAGCTAAAAAAATTATATTTAATGTCAAAAAATAAAGAAAAGAAAATAATAGAAAATCCAGGCCTAAATGACTTCACTAGTAAATCCTACCCCACATTTTAAGAGGGATAAATACCAATTCTTCACAAACATTTCCAATAAGTGGAAGAAAAGGGAACTCCCAATTCATTCTATGAAATCAATATTACCCTGATACTAAAATCAAACAAAGATATCACAAGAAAAAAACCCTACCTACCGATATCTCTTATGAATACAGATACAAAAACCCTTGACAAATTTTAACGAAAAAAACTCCATAATATATAAAAAGGATTGTAGACTGTGGTCATGTGAGACTTACCCCATGAATGCAAGTTTGTTTTAAAATCCAAAATCAATTAATTTAATATCCCATATCAACAGAATAAAAAAACAAAGCCACATGATCTGAAACTCTATTTTTAATGTGGTTGGTTTTAAAATGTAGAGTGGGCCCATCCCTTTGAGATGAATAATCAAATGCTAAGAGGCTAGTAGGAGCACAATATCTTGAATACTAATGCTAGTGTATGCAGCTGTGGACCTACAAATCTCCCTCCAAATGAGAGGCAATGTGGCCTGGTACTTTTCTGGAAAACAGTGCATCTCTATTATTTGTGTGCCTTCTCTTTATTTTGCATTACTTTTATAATTTAAATTTTTTTTATCTTAAAATATGAAAGCCGCCCCCCTTACCTAATAAATCACGAGTATCACCTTTGTTAAAGGTTGTTAAATGTTGACATGTTTTGGCCTTATTAATGTTCCTTGTATTTATCAATTTCCAGACAACCTTCCCAAGCTCATGACATAAGTTCACAATTTATATTGCAGATTTCCTCCAATGAGTATATTGCTCATTTATAAAATATAGATTTTTCTTTTCTGCAAAATCATTTACCATGATGTCTTTTTCTCTGAAAAAGGCTTTAGCATGTCTTATATGCAATATGTACAAGCAAATATTTTCACACCAACTACTAGTTAAATATAATTGCTTTTTTTTAGGTATATGTTCTTTCTCGTTCTTATTTTCTGAACTAGGGCTTCAAGAAATATGACATAAGTAGTTGGGAGTTTGTATACATGTGTTAGAATCAGGTTATGGGTCATTACACGTGGATGCCATTGTCATGTCCGTGTTTCCTGGATGGTTTTAGACTTGCAGAATTGTCCTGTTAAATTGTGTTAAATGAGCTGTAATGTCATGCTCAGGTATAGAACCTTCTGGGACTTTCTGGGACTTTTTCTGAAACATTTGGGGGATGAGATGAAGGTCATGTGGGCAATAGTAATAGAGAAATTGACTTGACTGTAACCCTGATTTTATAGGGATAGAGAACATATCAATAACCAGTGACCAGTGGGCCTTAAATAGAGTTAGAATCCGGAGTGGATTATTATAGAAAGGGGTTTAAATAGGAAAGAACAAGTAGGAGACCAGAACACAGGGCCACATTTGAAGTTTAGATAGCAGAAATTTATGATGCTTATACACCAGAAATGGAAGAATCAGCCTGGCAAAGTGTTCGTTGCCTGGACTTTAGAGCCACCCTTCCTGGGCTGGTACCTTGGTCTTGCCACCTGCAACAACATGCTTTGAATGAGTTGTCTGACCTCTTCCTGACTTAGTCTTCTCATACCTTAAATCTGAGTAACCACTGTATGTAATTTAAAGGGTCATTACAAGTGAATTCATATAAAGCTCTTTAGAGGAAGTCTGAAAAATGGCAAAGACTCAATTAAATGTACTCATTTTTATTTTTATAGTTTTTAATGTTGACCATTGCACACCAAAAAAGGAGAAAACGCTTCAAAAACTGTTACAGACTTTCAGGTTAATGGTCAGATACACACAAATATTGGGTTGGCCAAAAAGTTTGTTCGGTGTTTTCCATAAGATGGACCTAGTAGCCCTTAGTTGTCTTTAACTTCATTTGAAACAATTTTGTGAGATTACATTATGACAGCTGTCATATCATCATGCGCCTTAAAAAAATCAAAATTGGTGAATTTTTGTGTAGCCATTTAAATATTGAAGATAGAAGAAAAAAGCAATTTTTGGCATATTATGCTTTATTATTTCAAGAAAGGTAAAAGCACAATTGAAATGCAAAAAAAAAAAAAAGATTTCTGCAGTGTATGGAGAAGGTGCTGACTGGTCAAATGTGACAAAAGTGGTTTGCAAAGTTTTGTGCTGGAGATTTCTTGCTGGACAATGCTCCACAGTGGCGTAGACCGGTTGAAGTTGATAGCGATCAAATTGAGGTATTACTTGAGAACAATCAATGTTATACCATGCAGGAGATAGCCGACATACTCAAAATATCCAAATCAAGCATTGAAAATCATTTTCAACAGTTTAGTTATGTGAATCACTTTGATGTTTGAGCTCCACATAAGGTAAGTGAAAAAAATATTCTTGACCATATTTCCACGTGCAATTCTCTACTTAAACATAATGAAAATGTTCCATTTTTAAAACAAATTGTGATGGGCTATGAAAAGTGGATACTGTACAATAATGTGGAATGGAAGTTTGTAGGGCATGCAAAATGAACCACCACCAAACACACCAAAGGCTGGTCATCATACAAAGAAGGTGATACTGTGTAGATGGTGGGATTGGAAGGGAGTCCTCTATTATGAGCTACTTCTGGAAAACCAAACAATTAATTCCACAAAGTACTGCTCCCAATTAGACCAACGTAAAGCAGCACTTGAAGAAAAGCATCCGGAATTAATCAACAGAAAACGCATAATCTTCCAAAAGGATAACACAAGACCCCATGTTTCTTTGATGACCAGGCAAAACTGTTACAGTTTGGCTGGGAAGTTCTGATTCATCCACCATAATTCAGCAGACATTGCACCTTTGGATTTCCATTTACTGTGGTCTTTACAAAATTATCTTAATGGAAAAAAATTCAATTCCCTGGAAGACTGTAAAAGGCACCTGGAACAGTTCTTTGCTCGAAAAGATAAAAAGTTTTGGGAAGATGGAATTATGAAGTTGCCTGAAAAATGGCAGAAGGTAGTGGAACAAAATGGTGAATATATTTTTCAATAAAGATCTTGGTCAAAATGAAAAATGTGTCTTTTATTTTTACTTAAAAACTGAAGTCACATTTTGGCCAACACAATAAAAAACTTCCCAATACTCATTAAAAGATAAAAAATTGGTAGTAGTGCTGGTTATAAAAGGAGGAGGACAACAGGGCACAGCCTGTTAGGACTGCAATCCACTGGCTGTAAAATCTCAATACTCAGGGTATATGAAGACTTCATGTAGATGAAAACAGATGCTGACACCCATTTGCTTCCCACAGCAGGACGGAAGGGATACAGTCACCAGAAATACTCCAAGTCTTTATAAAGGAGGACCAGGGAACACAAGCAGAGTTGAGAGAGTGCAATAAAAAGGAAAGCATGGATGAACTGCAAGGTTGAAGGAATGAAAGAAAGTTAAAAAAAGAATAATGGGCATAAAATAAAAGTAAAATCAGCACTTCTGAAATTTGGAAGACAAACTAAAGACACCTTCCAAAAATGAAGAAAGAAGGAGCAAAGCTGTTATGACAATAAAATAGAAGACAGAAATTCTGAAAAAGAGAACTGCAGACAACAGTGAGACAAGTAATAATGGATAAAAACAACACCCAAAGGGATGCTGGAAGAATAGAACTCAGAGGAGATACTTATTCCTGGAGATTACAAATAAACGCTCTTGCCTAAAATTCCGAAGGCTAATTAAGCTAGCTTATTGGAAATAATATAAATATTAATATGGTAATTTAGTATGGGTGTGAAAGTAAAACAGATAAACAAAAATAAATCAATAATTAATCTTCCTCCTGAGGTTGAAACACTTCTGTTACCATGAAAGGAAATTCTTACCAGCAAGACACAAATAAGATTCTTTCGGTTTTTTTCACAGGTCACCATGTCTCTCTCACTCTGTCTTGGTTCAAATTGTTTTCTGTGGGGCTCTGTTTGTTGATTTGCTTTTGGCATTCTATCATACTATTGGCACATATGGAATATGCATGCACATGAAGGCTTTTCTTTCTAATTTGTCTGCCTCATTTTTTATAACTGATTATTAGACCCAAATGCAATATTCTTTGCCATCAATATTATTTACTATGATACATTTTTATAACTGCCCTAGTCAACTTCTCTGATCCATCTAGATATCACAGAGCTCAATAAAATTTAGCCAAACTACAGAAATACAAAAAAGACATCTGAAATAGTTATGGTGACTTTATACATGGCTAAAGAGAATTGCATGGAACTGTGTATTAAATGGTTCACAGTTGTTTAGTTATACATGTAATAGATTAAGGCAAAATGTTGTACAAAACACACAAAACAGTGTTTCAGAAATCCACAAGGAGCCTGTGATTTTTTTTCTTTTTTTCTTTTTTTTTTTGTGGTACACGGGCTTCTCACTGTTGTAGCCTCTGCTGCTGTGGAGCACAGGCTCCGGACACGCAGGCTCAGTGGCCATGGCTCACAGGCCCAGCCACTCCACGGCATGTGGGATCTTCCCATACCGGGGCATGAACCCGTGTCCCCTGCATTGGCAGGAGGACTCCCAACCACTGCACCACCAGGGAAGCCCTAGCCTGTGATTTTATTATTTAGAATGTAGTTAACACTGAAACCAAAGCATTAATATGTAATTGCTCAAGACAAATATATTTAACACAAACACACACACACACTAATATCACACAAAGTAATACAAAACTTAAAAATTAACTGAGCTGTGTTTACTGTGCTTATCATCATTGAAGTGGTATAGTATAATAAAATGCTTTTCCCCTAATTTCCTTTAGCACAGGGCTGTCATGTGCCATGGATGCCGAAACCCATACAAGTCCATCTTCTTTAATAGAGAGAATAGTCCTAGATTCCGCTTCTATTAAAGTAATACATTTATTTCCAAGGTTATTCACGAGAATTGTACCTCATAGATAAAAGCTGTTCTATTTATCTTTCAGAGTGTACTTAGTAGGGCTTTTTGAAAAGGAACCAGACTCATCATCTGGTTTGAAATTGCTTAGGCTTAAAGAAAGCTATCTTTGATCACTTTAATCACATTATTTATGCTTAAAATTTTAGTAGTTGCTATGGAGACAACTGAATTGGTTTCATATGTTAAATATAGTGTTCTTTTACTTGTATCTCATTTTCATCTTAAAGACCTACAGTCTATCCCTTCCCCACAAGTACCTTGAGTGATGGTAGCTTTCAGGTGATTTACCTGACATCTTTTAAATGCAGTCTACAGTTTTGGCCTACCAAAACTGATTTCACATAAAATATGTATTCTAAATTACCATCGTAAGGGTTTATATTTTTATTTCATTGTTAAATTAGTAGGTTATTTACAACATTCTCCAAAGTGAAGCGTTATTATTGTTCACATATCCAATGATTTACTATACAAATTGATAAAGGAAAAAGATCACCACGCTTGGAGAAAGATGACTTATCTTGTGACTTCTTTCCACTAATTACAAGTAGATGTGCTTTTTGCTATCTCTGAGCAACATATTATTACTGATAACTTGAGAGTAACACTCATTGCTTCAAACTCACAAGCATTCAGAGCATCACAAACTCAGTGCAGGAAAGCAATTACTTAAAGGAAAAGACATGTGTAAATGTTTCTATTACATGCTTTCCCTTGATGCAGGTAAACAGAAGATTGTGAGAATAGTTATTTAAAAAGAAAAAAAACAAAACAAAACAAAATGCAAGCCCAATGAGAACGCTCTGGGACTCCTGCACTGTGAGCTCTCTGCAGCCTGGTTCACATTGACCTGTGATGTCATGTTACAGGATCAGAGCTTCTTCTGCATAAGATGGTTTTATTTTATCCCAGTATGCTTTTAACTTTAAGCACTAATGCATGGATATCTCTTGCTGAGTTTTAAAATGCTTTATATTTATGCTGAACAAAAATGCACAGTAAGAGGTTTTCATGTGAAGCATATACCCTCTAAATTTTAAAAAAATAGTAAAAAAAAAAAGGTGACACAGACATTTGAAAACCACAAAGATTTGACATTAATGCTTAAGAAATGTAGTAGCATACTTTACAAACTATTTTTAATTATGATTTTACTTTCTTCTTAGAATTAAACTGGTCAACTTATTTGGAATTTAAAGGATGCAAGGTAAGCCTTTTTTCAGTAAGATTTTCCTGAAGAAATGATTGTCTTGATGATTCTTCCTGTTCTTTCCAGATACATTGTTCCCAAGTTAAAAAAGGGGAATTTGTCTTAAATAACTCAAACATTGTAAGCCTTGCTTGATAAGTCATAGACATGCATTGTGTTGCATAGAGTTTGTAGTTAACAATATAGTATTGTATACTTTAAAATTTTCTAAGAGTATAGATCTTATGTTAAAGATTCTTATCACAAAAATAATAATAACAAAGAGGTCATGAGAAAACATTTGGAGGTGATGAATATGTTTATGGCATAGATTGTGGTGATGGTTTCCCCACTGTATAATTATCTCCAAACTCATCAAGTTGTATATATTAAATAGGTACAGATATTTTTATGTCAATTATACCTCAAAAAAGTGGTTTTTAAAAATAGTAAATGAAAAAAAAAATTGAGACAGGAAATTAAATTGTTCCAAATATTGATGGGCAGTGGCTTAAGAGCTAGAAAATAAAAGACAGAATATTTGCTTTAATCAGAATGAGCAATGAATAGTTCAATTCTTTTTTTTTAACGTCTTTATTGGAGTATAATTGCTTTACAATGGTGTGTTAGTTTCTGCTTTAAACAAAGTGAATCAGTTATACATATACATATGTTCCCATATTTTTTCTCTCTTGCATCTCTGTCTCTCCCACCCTCCCTATCCCACCCCTCTATGTGGTCACAAAGCACGGAGCTGATCTCCCTGTGCTATGCAGCTGCTTCCCACTAGCTAGCTATTTTACATTTGGTAGTGTACATATGTCCATACCACTCTCTCACATTGTAACAGCTTACCCTTCCCACTCCCCATATCCTCAAGTCCATTCTCTAGTAGGTGTGTGTCTTTATTCCCATCTTGCCCCTAGGTTCTTCATGACATTTTTTTCCCTTAGATTCCATATATATGTGTTAGCATATGGTATTTGTTTTTCTCTTTCTGACTTACTTCACTATGTATGACAGACTCTATGTTCATCCAACTCACTACAAATAACTCAATTTCGTTTTATTTTATGGCTGAGTAATATTTCATTGTATATATGTGCCACATCTTCTTTATCCATTCATCTGTTGATGGACACATAGGTTGATCCCATGTCCTGGCTATGGTAAATAGAGCTGCAATGAACATTTTGGTACATGACAATTTTTGAATTATGGTTTTCTCAGGGTATATGCCCAGCAGTGGGATTGCTGGGTCGTATGGTAGTTCTAATTTTACTTTTTTAAGGAACATCAATACTGTTCTCCATAGTGGCTGTATCAATTTACATTCCCACCAACAGTGCAAGAGTGTTCCCTTTTCTCCACACCCTCTCCAGCATTTATTGTTTCTAGATTTTTTGAAAATGACCATTCTGAACAGTGTGAGATGATACCTCATTGTAGTTTTGATTTGCATGTCTCTAATGATTAATGATGTTGAGCATTCTTTCATGTGTTTGTTGGTAGTCTGTATATCTTCTTTGGAGAAATATCTATTTAGGTCTTCTGCCCATTTTTGGATTGGGTTGTTTGTTTTTTTTTATATTGAGCTTCATGAGTTGCTTGTAAAGTTTGGAGATTAATCCTTTGTCAGTTGCTTCATTTGCAAATATTTTCTCCCATTCTCAGGGTTTTCTTTTGGTCTTGTTTACGGTTTCTTTTGCCATGCAAAATCTTTGAAGTTTCATTAGGTCCCATTTGTTTATTTTTGTTTTTATTTCCATTTCTATAAGAGGTGGGTCAAAAAGGATCTTACTGTGATTTATGTCATAGAGTGTTCTTCCTATGTTTTCCTCTAAGAGTTTGATAGTGCATCACCTTATATTTAGGGCTTTAATCCATTTTGAGTTTATTTTTGTGTATGGTGTGAGGGAGTGTTCTAATTTCTTACTTTTACATATAGCTGTCCAGTTTTCCCCACACCACTTATTGCAGAGGCTATCTTTTCTCCACTGTATATTCTTGCCTCCTTTATCAAAGATAAGGTGACCATATGTGCGTGGGTTTATCTCTGGGCATTCTATCCTGTTCCATTGATCTATATTTCTTTTTGTGTGCCAGTACCATACTGTCTTAATTACTGTAGCTTTGTAGTATACTTTGAGGTCAGGGAGTCTTATTCCCCCAGCTCCATTTTTTGTTCTCAAGATTACTTTGGCTATTCAGGGTCTTTTGTGTTTCCATACAAATTGTGCAATTTTTTGTTCTAGTCCTGTGAAAAATGGAGTGGTAGTTGGATAGGTATTGCATTGAATCTGTAGATTGCTTTGGGTAGTAGAGTCATTTTCAAAATGTTCATGCCTCCGATCCAAGAGCATGGTATATCTCTCCATCTGCTTGTATCAACTTTAATTTCTTTCATCAGTGTCTTATAATTTTCTGCATATAGGTCTTTTGTCTCCTTAGGTAGGTTTATTCCTAGATATTTTATTCTTTTTGTTGCAATGGTAGGTTTATTCCTAGATATTTTATTCTTTTTGTTACAATGGTAGATGGGAGTGTTTTCTTAATTTCACTTTCAGATTTTTCATCATTAGTGTATAGGAATGCCAGAGATTTCTTTGCATTAATTTTGTATCCTACTACTTTACCAAATTCATTGATTAGCTCTAGTAGTTTTCTGGTAGCATCATTAGGATTCTCTATGTATAGTATCATGTCATCTGAAAACAGTGACAGCTTTACTTCTTCTTTACCAATTTGGATTTCTTTTATTTATTTTTCTTCTCTGACTGCTGTGGCTAAAACTTCCAAAACTATGTTGAATAATAATTGTGAGAATGGGCAACCTTGTCTTGTTTCCATTCTTAGTGGAAATGGTTACAGTTTTTCACTACTGAGGATGATGTTGGCTGTGGGTTTGTCATATATGGCCTTTATTATGTTGAGGAAAGTTCCCTCTATGCCTACTTTCTGGAGGGTTTTTTTTAATCATAAATGGGTGTTGAATATTTTTAAAGCTTTCTCTGCCTCTATTGAGATAATAATATATATTTTCACCTTCAATTTGTTAATATGGTGTATTACATTGATTGATTTGCATATACGGAAGAATCCTTGCATTCCTGGAATAAACCCCACTTGATCATGGTGTATGATCCTTTTAGTGTGCTGTTGGATTCTGCTTGCTAGTATTTTGTTGAGGATTTTTGCATCTATGTTCATCAGTGATATTGGCCTGTAGTTTTCTTTCCTTGTGACATCTTTTTCTGGTTTTGGTATCAGGGTGATGAGTTTAGGCATGTTCCTCCCTCTGCTATATTTTGGAAGAGTTTGAGAAGGATAGGTGTTAGCTCTTCTCTAAATGTTTGATAGAATTTGTCTGTGAAGCCATCTGGTCCTGGGCTTTTGTTTGCTAGAAGATTTCTAATCAGTTTCAGTTTCAGTGCTTGTGATTTGTCTGTTCATATTTTCTGTTTCTTACTGGTTCAGTCTCGGCCTGTTGTGCATTTCTAAGAATTTATCCATTTCTTCCAGGCTGTCCATTTTATTGGCATAGAGTTGCTTGTAGTAATCTCTCATTATCCTTTGTATTTCTGCAGTGTCAGTTGTTACTTCTCCTTTTTCATTTATAATTCTATGATTTGAGTTTTCTCCCTTTTTTCCTTGATGAAGCTGGCTAATGGTTTATCAATTTTGTTTATCTTCTCAAATAACCAGCTTTTAGTTTTATTGATCTTTGATCTAGTTTCCTTGATTTCTTTTTCATTTATTTCTGAGCTGATCTATATGATTTATTTCCTTCTGCTAACTTTGGGGATTTTTTGTTCTTCTTTCTCTAATTGCTTTAGGGGGAAGGTTAGGTTGTTTATTTGAGATGTTTCCTGTTTCTTAATGTAGGATTGTATTGCTATAAACTTCCCTCTTAAAACTGCTTTTGTTGCATCCCATAGGTTTTGGGTTGTCGTGTTTTCATTATCATTTGTTTCTAGGTATTTTTTGATGGAATGCCCTATAAATATCATTAAAGTCCATCTTGTTTAATGTATCTTTTAAAGCTTGTGTTTCCTTATTTATTTTCAGTTTGGTTGATCTGTCCATTGGTGAAAGTGGGGTGTTAAAGTCCCCTACTATGATTCTGTTACTGTCGATTTCCTCTTTTATGGCTGTTACTATTTGACTTATGTATTGAGGTGCTCCTATGTTGGGTGCATAAATATTTACAATTGTTATATCTTCTTGGATCAGTCCCTTGATCATTATGTAGTGTCCTTCTTTGTCTCTCATAATAGTCTTTATTTTAAAGTCTATTTTCTCTGATATGAGAATTGCTACTCCAACTTTCTTTTGCTTTCCATTTGCATGGAATATCTCTTTCCATTCCCTCACTTTCAGGCTGTATGTGTCCCTAGGTCTGAAGTGGGTCTCTTGTAGACAGCATATATACGGGTCTTGTTTTTTTTTATCCATTCAGTGAGTCTCTGTCTTTTGTGGAGTATTTAATCCATTCACATTTAAGGTAATTATCAATATGTATGTTCCTCTTCCCATATTTTAAATTGTTTTGTGTTTGTTATTGTAGGTCTTTTCTTTCTCTGTGTTTCCTGCTTAGAGGAGTTCCTTTAACATTTGTTGTAAAGCTCGTTTGGTGGTGCTGAATCCTCTTAGCTTTTGCTTGTCTGTAAAGATTTTAATTTCTCCATCAAATCGGAATGAGATCCTTGCTGGGTATCATAATCTTGTTTGTAGTTTTTTCTCCTTCATCACTTAAAATATGTCCTGCCACTCCCTTCTGGCTTGCAGAGTTTCTGCTGAAAAATCAGCTGTTAACTTTATTGGGATTTCCTTTTGTGTTATTTGTTGTTTTTCCCTTGCTGCTTTTAATATGTTTTATTTGTATTTAATTGTTCACACAGTTCTCGGGTTTCAGCTTTGGATTTGGCCCCACCTCTGCCTGTAGGTGGCTGGAGGGCATCTGTTCTTCGCTCAGACAGGACGGGGCTAAAGGAGCTGCTGATTTGAGGCCTCTGGCTTACTCAGGCCTGGGGGAGGGAGGGGTACAGAGGTGGGGCGTGCTTGTGATGGCAGAGGACTATGTGATGTTGCCACAGCCTGTGGTGCACTATGCATTCTCCCGGGGAAGTTGTCCCTGTATCCCAGAACCCTTGTGGTGGCGGGCTGCAGTCTTCCCAGAAGGGAGGTGTGGGGTGTGCCCTGTGCTCACACACAGGCTTCTTGGTGGTGGCAGCAGCAGCCTTAGTGTCTCATGCCTGTCTCTGGGGTCCACGCTGATACCCACGGCTCATGCCCGTCTCTGTAGGTCCTTTAAGTGGTGCTCTTAATGCCCTCTCCTCACGCACCAGGAAACAAAGAGGGAAGAAAAAGTCTCTTGACTCTTCGGCAGCTCCAAACATTTTCCCGGACTCTCTCCCATTCAGCCGTGGTGCAATAACCCCTTCAGCCTGTGTTCACGCTGCCAACCCCAGTCCTCTCCCAGCACTCTGACCAAAGCCCGAGCCTCAGCTCCCAGCCCCGCCCACCCTGGCGGGGTAGCAGACAAGCCTCTCGGGCTGGTGAGTGCTGGTCGGCACCGATCCTCTGTGCGGGAATCTCTCCACTTTGCCCTCCGCTCCCCTGTTGCTGCACTCTCCTCCATGGCTCCGAAGCTTCCCCCTCCACCACCCGTGGTCTCCACCTGTGAAGGGGTTTCTAGTGTGTGGAAACCTTTCCTCCTTCATTGCTGCCTCCCACTGGTGCAGGTTCCATCCCTATCCTTTTGTCTCTGTTTATTCTTTTTTCTTTTGCCCTACCCAGGTACGTGCGGAGTTTCTTGCCTTTTGTGGGGTGTGAGGTCTTCTGCCAGCATTCAGTAGGTGTTCTGTATGAGTTTTTCCATCTGTAGATGTATTTCTGAGGTATTTGTGGGGAGGAAGGTGATCTCCTTGTCTTACTCTTTTGCCATCTTGAAGCTCCTGTCCCGTTTCTTTTAGAAGCATGTTTATTTGAAGGGAAATTTAGGATAAGCAGGAATGTTTGTCCAGAGGAAATAATCTGGATTACTGAGGAAAGTTAGGGCTAGAATAATATATTTAAGAGACTCAGTATGTAGCCAATAACTAAAGCCCTAGATTATTAACTGCCTAGAAATGGTGCTTATGTTAAAATGTAAGATGTCCAAGGAAGACACTTGGTAAAATACCAACATTCATGAAAGAGAGAACAGGAGACCCATGGCTGTGCAAGTTTGCTAAGAGTTAGAGTTGGGAGTACTAGGTGGGTGAGATAGTTGTTGAAATATAATTCAGGATTCATTTTTACTGAATGAGGTCATCAACAAAAAATACAAAAGGAAAAATTTTGAAAGAGAGTAAATAAATATGATATAACTAATAATACGATGGTGAAGACTTTTTTATCTGAAAGAATATTTTTTTTTCTCCTAACAGAAAAGTTACTCTCATGGGTGTTTTCTCTGATTCTCAGGACAACAGTAGCAGGTCTCCCTCAGGCCAGTGCTGCCATGAGGTTTTGAACAGTCTCCAAGGAGACCCCACTCTGAACAAACATCATCTATCTCTTCATTAAAACATCAAGAAGCATGAGATAACATAACTAAACTTCAAACAATGGCAATAACACCATAACCGTTCTGTATTATTTGTTAATATATTAACATAGGGACTTCCCTCGTGATCCAGTGCTTAAGACTTTGCCTTCCAATTCAGGGGATGAGGGTTTAATACCTGGTCAGGGAGCTGAGATCCCACATGCCTCAAAGCCAAAAAAACAAAACATAAAACAGAAGCAATATTGTAGCAAATTCAATAAAGACTTAAAAAAATGTCCACATCTAAAACAATCTTAAATATATATATATATATATATATATATATATGTATATATATATATATAATCATAAAATCTTGGAGTTTCAGTTCAATGTCTCTCAAAGAATGCAGCTATAAAGCCTGAACAGAATGCAAGGGACTGATATTGTGGGATTCAAAAGCAAATAGCAAGTTGATTAAGGAAAAGGACCAGAATTTGAACTACCACTTACATGACTATGAGTTTGCCATTTTTTTTTTCTTTTCTGTCAGCCCCAGAACTAACCTCAAATAGCTAAAAATTAGAAGCTGAGCCTCCAGAGAAGCCTGTAGTTCTGTCTCAGAGGGAAAAAAAAAAAGGATGTTCTAGTGTCCAGAGATAGAAGAAAAATGCCCTGTTGTGTTTGTCTTTTACTCTTCTCTTTTCAGATTCTGTCCCTGAACATTTCTATGGCAGCAGCAGCAGTGTAAACACACTGACATCAAAATTCTCATGGAGCTGAACTTTCCTCTCAAATCAGTAAAGCTATGTTCCAAAAATGATGGGAAAACCCTATTGCTACTTTTTCTCTCTCTGTGTCCTTTATCCACTTGTTTCTAGTTTCAGAAACAGTAACAACAATACTCAGCAGACAGTAATTAAAGCACTAGCTTTCTGGACAGAGACTTGAAAGGGGGAAGCATAGGGAACTATAAAGCACTAAGGAGATGACCCAGGAGGAGCTCATGAAAACAACCACATAAAGTCACCTGTGAGCTCCTGGGCTGACCCACAAGCTACTCATGTGTATATATGATCCTATTCAGAAGAATTTGAGACCCGAAATAAAAGACAGTACCCAAGGTGCAGACTGGACATAGAATGGCCAGACAGATCAAAATAACACAACGAGTTTGAAAACTGAAATGATATTGGGACAGCAGATCACAGAATGCAGCTTGGAACTTGCAACCTGAACCTAAGTAAGTTGACCACCTGCTGAAAACAAAAACAAAAACAATATTCTCCATAGGTCTTAAGCAATATATATATAACATAGTATTGAAATATCCAAGATGCAATCCAAAATTATTCCATATGTGAAGAAAAAGGATTATCTCTACTTACAGAGGAAAACACATTTAAGATATGTCAATGATAAGATGACAGATATGAGAATTGCCTGACAAAGCAGCTCTTGTAGAAATGATCAAACAAGTAATTGAAAATCATTCTGAAACAAATGGGGAAAAAAAGGATGGTTTCAGCAAAACAAATAAAAGTTAGAGAGATGAACCAAATAGAAAATTTAGAACTGAAAACATAACAATGAAGGAGAAGAAGGAGGAGTAAAAAGAAGAAATGGGTGAATTACTGACTGAATGGGCCTGACTGCAGAATAGAGATGAGAAGAAAAAGTCAGTGAAACTGAAGATAGATCAATAGAAATGATACAATATGAACAACACAGAGAAGAAAAACTTTAAAAAATGAATAGTACTTCAAAGACTTGTGGGTCAATAACAAAATTTCTAACATATATCTCAAGAGTGATGGGTCTAAAGCTGTGATTATCACACTCTTCTCATGCTGAGCTGCTGCACTTGTCTATTTACCATGAAAACTAGGCAAAACAGGACCAAGAAACACCAAGTGGATCAACTGGGTGCTAGATATATCCTCCACTACCCCCAATGTCTAGCAAAGTCACCAAAAATTTAATTCATAAAGAATAGGTTTAGTTTGAAGGCTTACTTTTCAAATATGTCAGCTTGGCAATGCAATAGTTAGGAGATTATTTTAGAGCAGGTCTCACTATGTCAAATTTTCCCTGAATAGAGTAAGGCTATAAAATGTTTTATTGCCTGCAATGAAACCATCAAATGACTATTGTTTTTTCATAATGGCCATCTTTTTCTTTCCCTAAAACTGCATGGTAAATACACAAGAGAACTAAACTGTGTTGCAAAATTAAGAGTGAAAATGAAAAAGAATAAAGCCTGAAGGCAGAAAACAATTTGAGGCAGAGTAAGGATGTGGTGGTGAGAGAGAAGACCTTCATGAACATTACAAGGGAGCAGTGAGAACATGGTGAGTGTCCAATGGGGATTTTTTTTCCTCTTTGTTCTTTGTTCTTTCCTGTTTTAAAAAATTCTATACAATGTCCCACGCACATAAAACCTCATCTCAGACTCCCATGAAATTTCCTATGGGTAGATTTTTTCAGAGAGTGTTATAGAGACTTCGTCCTACTTGATATAACACAGAGTGAAGATAGAAACTTCTCTATAGCCCAGAAAGACACCTGTGAGTCCTGAGACACTTTCATGTCATTCTCAAAGTCAAAGATATTTCCATAATAATAATAAGACGCCATTTGCTTTTTCACACGGATTATTTCATGAGAATATAGTAGAGATTTCCAGAGGCTCTATGACATGCTATATCACACTGATTCAATTCTGAAGCAGATATCAGACTTCAGCTAAGTGAATATAAGCTGGACACTAAAGAGATTCACAAAACTGTTAAGCAACACCACTCTTTTCACTAATTTCTCTGTTTTGGAAACTATAGTAAAGTTTTCACAAAAATTTTATTTTTGTTAATGTGAAATGGATTACTAACGTTATTTATACAGAAATTGTTAAGTAAGACATTATAAAATATCTCGGTACTGATTTCTAATTTACCATTTGAAATGTCAAATTTACCATTTGAAATGATATAACTCACATCAACACACTTTGGGGTCCACAATGATTTTAAGATTCTAAAAACATCCTGAGACAAAGAAGTGTGAGAATCACTGAAATTGAGGAAGAAACCTTGTTGCCAGCTTTGCAGTGGAGACAGACATGTGGATTGACACCATCTTACCTAAAGCTGGTAACCACTGAGGAAAAGCAGATTTGAGAGAAGGGGAAGGGTTTTGTGGTACTTGTTTTTTCATGAGCCTGAGTTCAGGAAGCCACCTGAGCTGGTGGAATGGGTTTGGGGCACATCAACAAAGAGCAGACAATTAAAGCTAAGGTGACCCATACACAGGATGAAGGGCAGACACCATAGGATACCAAGAACTAAACTTCCCCAACATCATCGTGTCTTGGAGGTGAGAGGAGAGAGCGATTTGTGAAGATGTGGTCAGAAATTCCATAATAAGGCATCTATTTATTAATAATCATCTTACATTATTCAGTTCTACTTCACTTCATACCAAATAATATTCAGTCACTAATATTAACTATAGATGTTCATTACATTTATACAGCAACAATTTCTCACCACGATACATTAAACATTGTGTCTGTGTTTGTACAACTTAAATTTGACAAATGTTTTCTACATTTTAATGCACTGTTTCTCTTCACTTTTCTTTCACAAGTTTCAGAACCACAAACTTCAAGGTTGGTATATTAAATGGATCAGCATTTCAATTTTTTAATATTTAGTTTTATTTATTTGTTTATGTGGTTGCTCTGGGTCTTAGGTGCAGCCAGTGGATTGCTTAGTTGCAGCCCGTGGTCTCCTTAGTTGTGGCATGTGAACTCCTATTTGCATCATGGATGTGGGATCTAGTTCCCTGACCATAGATCGAACCTGAGTCCCCTGCTTTAGGAGCACAGAGTCTTAACCACTGTGCCACGAGGGAAGTCCCAACATTTCTGTTTAGAATGAAATGATTCCCTGTATTATTGATTTCAGAATTTATGAAAATAGAGTGTCAGCAGGCAACTCTCGAAATTGCATCAGTTAAATTGCAATTGTGTGTCCCCAAACAACTAACACAGGAACCTTAACCTCCACCAATAGAACAGAAACAACAGAGATATTCGGGGACAAGAAAAAATGAAGTTTTGTTTGTTTGTTTGTTTGTTTGTTTTTTAGTTTCTTACCATAAGGTACTATCGACCTTGATGAGATTTTGACCATTTTATGACCCCAAATGATAGAAAGAGTAGAGGGTGGGGATCTGTGGAAACTGGGCTATATTTATAATTTAATTCAACTTTGTTTTAGGAATAGATTTGCAGCTATAGACAAAGGCAAGTTTTCTTTATTATATTTGTAAAGAGGTAAGAACTCTTGCACTGAATTCTCAAAGGTCCCTTGCCTCATGTGCCCTCCTGTACAATATCTAGGTGTTTATTTGCATGCCTCCTTGATTCCTCCTCTGTATACTGCCTGGTATGTTAAGTTAATTAAGTGAAAATTATTGTTCAGTACTTACAGTCTGTATATAAGAATGGAGGAACAGAAATGTGTTCATGTGAAGCGTTTGTGTTTGTTTTGCTTCTATTAAGAAAGCTGGAAAAATTGCATATGGAAACAACCTGACAAAAACAGGAGAACTTCCAGTTTAAAGAACCTTTTGTTCATTAGTTTCCCTTCATGCTTTGTGTTCATCGTTCAAGATGCTTTCCGCTGAGTGTGTTTACTAAGTGGCAAGGTCACTCTTCTTTATGTGCTTCAGAGATTTCTTATATCATGACATGTAACTTTTTCCTTGTAGATGGATTATAAAAAGCTAGGAAATAGTGTTTCATGATGATAAATCTCCTCAGTTGGAGGAAGTCTTCATCACAAAAGGAATATTCAAGAAATGTGATGTCCTCTAGTACTTTACAAGGCAAAATGCATGACAGGTAAAGCCTCAGTGGAGAGTTATTCTAGACTTTGGAGTAATGGTGTGGTTTCCTTTCTGAGTTAATATGTGACCCAGGGCAAAATAAGGACATAAAAGGAAATAGTGGATAGAAAAATTCAGTGACTTGTTCTGCTCCCAGAAATACTGACAAATGCATCACAAACATGTTTTTTTTTTAGTTGAATAAATCAACAGATGGCTAGAGTGCCAAAAATACAAGATATTCATAATGGATTATTTCCATGTATGCACTTCTAAGCTAGTGTATGACAAATTCAACTACTCAATAATAGCCTTGACATTTGTGTACACATTAAAGTATGGGTTATAATACATTTTTTTCTTTTTGTAATTCAGAATAAAGTAAATAAATAGTGTTCTCACATCTAGAGTGTGAAGAGACATAGTAAGATTTGTGGGACCTACATGATAATCTAGTTTAAATTTAGTACTGGGCTTTCTGATGCATTAATATTGAAGAACACATCTTCACAAATGACTCTAATTTGAGAGAGCGATTAGAAAAGGACAATGCTCTGTAGAACTTTACAGAGAACAATTACTCTTTTCTGGGAATGCCTTCACAGTACTGAATAACTAGTATATGAGAGTCACTAGGTAGAAGCTGTGCAATAGCATTTTAATTACTTTACATACTTGTGATTTTTATATTGTATATTCTGTTTTATTTAAGACTTTGTTCTGAACATACTCTGAGAGCCTTACATTTATTTTAAAATATTACTTTAATGCCTGTAGAATATTAATTATATAGATATATCTAAATGTGGTTTCCCACCCATTTGGAACATTTAGCCTAATGAAAATGAAACAAGTCATGTTCTAAAAAAATCATTTCTTTATCAATATTTGTCTTCATCTCTTATTATATTCTTAGCAAAAAGAACTAACTAAAAGGATAAAAATATATTAAAGCTCTTGAAATATTTGTGCAGGTTGCTTTCCAGAAGGGTTGTACCAGATTATCCCTTTTACCTGATTTAAGGCACAGCATGTGGTCAATTTCAGTACCACTACAAGTGCACTTGAAACAATATTCTGACGTTTTGAAAGTTCTAGCTAAGATCAGTTAGGTCAGTTATTTATCTTGCTCAAATTTTCTATATTAGTATTGATTGTATTTTAGGTCATTCTATCAGTTATTGATAAAGGTATTAAAATATCCCACAATAATTGTGAATATGTATTTTCCCTATTTATTCTGTTATTTTTTGCTTCATTTAAGGCTGTATTATTATACACCTAAAGATTTACAATTTTAACTAATTTCTGGTTTTATTGACCATGTAATCATTTTGAAAATTCCTGTTTAAATCTAGAAATGCCCTTTGCTTTAAGGTTGGCTGGGGTATGGCTCTACAAGTCTGTTCTGTTTAGTGTTTGCATGTTTTCATTTTTCAACTTTTGAATCCCAACCTTTCTGTTTTCTTATATTTAAGGTGTTCCTCCTATTAGAAGTATATATTTTTATTTGATCCAGTGAAACAACCTGTCTTTTAATTAGAATGTTCAAGCCATTAATATTTAATGTAATTACTGATGAACATAAATCTATAATATTATTTTTAAACATTTTTAAACTTTTTCCATTTTTTTATCCCCTTTTATTTTTTTGTAAGTGGCGGGGGAGGTTTGAATAGGCTACATTAACTACACTAATAAGCACAATCACCTTAATTCAATTATAGGTGGAGGAAACTTGAAGCTGGCATTCAGTCCCCATAAAGGTCAGTCTACTTCCCATTCAGCTTTCTACTTAGAATATAAGCCTGGATATTTACTGAGGTTCTGTTCCTTGACAGGATCTGAACTTCAGTTTTTGTGCTTCCTGTTAACTGAATCTTATAAAACTCTACTAAGTTTCTGAGCTTCAGACAATATCGTTAGTGTAGGCAGTTGCTTCAAAGGGAAAAAGAGACTCCAAATGTTGGTTTCAACTGTGTTTTCTAATCTTTCTCAGATTTGAGCCTTTAATTCTTCACTTGTCTTAGAAACTCCAAACAAATATTTTCTTGGAAATCAGTTTATCCAACTTTCCTAGTTGTTTTCAGGAGGAGGGACTGTACAAATCAATCCATTCTGCTATTGCCAAAAGCAGAGTTCTGATTTGAATCAACTTTCAACTTATAGATATGTCTTGAGCAATGGTGTTCATTCAATGTCTAGTTTATTATTGGGCTGAGTTCCAAACTTTCACTTTTCACAATTAGTTTGTTTTTCTCTAATAAATAAAGTAATAAATATTGATTAGTTACAGACCAAGGTATAAAGTACTTTTAATTTATAGCACTCTTGAGCCACAGTATCAGTAATGCTCCCATTAATCACTCACATCCACCTCTTTTTCTTATGTGGAATTACAGCATACTTTTTTGTGATAATGAAGGCTTTTAGTCACTTTGGAAATGTTTGTAGATTCTGATTTCCTTTCTCTTACCTAGCTTCTACTAAGGATTATGTGTTGGTTGTTCAACGTGTCTTCCATTACCTTGTGTCAGCTGAAAGGAAGGAGGCCTCAGGTCTATACTACACAGTGTTCCACAGTGTTCCTGTGTCCTTCTTGGTATTTGGCTGCAGCATCAATATCATCCCTACTGGGTGATCACTGAGATGTCAGTTTGTCACTCCACTTAAGGGGATGTGTTTTCATCCATCATGTGATCTGAGATTTCTGTCATCTGCCCTAGTTCCAAAGTTTCTGGTTCCTGGTTCCAGATTTTACTCAGTCCATCTGTGCTTGCAATACCTCTGTGGGCTTTCAGAGAGGTTCTCAAAGGAGAACCTAAGAGTCCTGGATTTCTCAAAGTGAAATACAAAGATTTTTAATCCACCACCCCACTATCTAGCTCAGCTATGAACCTCTTCTCTTTTCCAGTGCTGCTCTTCCTTACCTCTGAGACAGTAGCACCCTACCAATGCCTATCTCTTCCAGGAATTCAGATTGGGAGCTGGGAAAATCCTCTCTTTGGTCTCCCCCTTCAGCCTAATTAACATATTGCCCCATTACAAGACTTGGGCACAAAGAAGGGAGTTCAGGACATTTTACTTGGCCACATGATTCCCTTGAGTTCTTGCTACTCCAAGTGTGTTCCATGGACTAGAATCCCTGCAGCATAGGTATATTAGTGAGAAATGCAGAATCTAAAAACTCAATTCAGAGCTACTGAATCAGAAACTGAATTTAAAAAATTCTAGGTGAACCTACATATCTGAAAATTGAGAAGGACTGTGTCGATTATATCTTAAAAATTCTCCAAACTTGGATATTGTAACTATAGTGGCCAACGTGTCAGGTCTGTTTTTATATCTTAAAATAAGACTTCTGAGTTTATTCTTTTGTCACAGATTTAACAATCTTATTCAGGTATCAGAACCTAAGGAGTGACGCCTCTCTTTGTGCTTGCTATTAGATTTGTACCAGGCAGAGTCCAATCAGAGAAACAGAAGCAGGAGGAAATATTCACTAAGAGATTTATCACAAAGAACTGGCTAGGCAAAATCTGTAAGACAGGTTGTCAGGAAGAAGAGGCTGGAACACACAGGCCAACAATGCTGTCCCCAGGCAGAATTTCTTCTCTCAGAGAAGCATCAGCCCTGCTTTTAAGGCCTTTCAACAGGTTAAATCAGCCTCATCCAGATTATCTAGGGTAATCTCCCTTACTTAACGTCAACTGACTATGGACTATAATCTTCAACCACATCTACAAAATACTTCACAGCAACTTCTGGATTAGCGATTGGTTGAATTATTCGTAACTGTAGTCTATTCACATTCACGTGTCAAAAGACCATCAGAGGATGTTATGTCTCTGAGGCAAATGGATGCCTCTGGAAGAATGTGAGTGGGGACAAAGGCCGGAAATAGGAAATATAAAGATGATAATACATTAGCACTGAAATCAATGCATTGCCCTTGAGAAAAGTATCAAGAGAGAAAAAAAGAATTCCATGTAAGAGGGTAGAAAGAAAGTTTAACAAAGATCAAAGACAGGATCTATTCACTTAAATATTCAAGGTTCTCTGCTGAATAACCAAAGTTGTTAAGTTCAGACTGTGAAAGATGATGTAAATTCTCCTCTTCTGGTTCATGGATGTTGTTTCTCTGTTGAAGATTGTCTGCTTTCTCTGATCTTCCATGTTGCCAGGAAGTGATGCCTTGTGTTTATGTCCGTGTGCCTCTCATCACACATCTCATAGGTAATCTGACATCATTCCTTATATATTCAGAGAGGGGTGTGTGTGTGAAAGATGGGGGTGGAAATAAGGTAGACTAGCTGTGTTTAAGAACTTGAAGAACTGAAGTTTGCATCCACCAGTCTTTAGGCATCATGTACCCAGTAAATATTTGTGATGGTTTTTATTTGGGTGTTACTGATGTTTAGTTCACTGCTTTAATCAGTTTCATCCCTCTTTCATGATCAAAATTATCTTCTGTGCACACTCACATATATCTAAGTTCATAAGCATCAATTTCCCCAGAACATTTTAATAAGTTAATATTAAATATTAATATTTAATGATACTCTTTCAATGTCTTATAATCAGTAACAAAACTTGTATAATACAAGATAGTAGTGCCAATCCCACTGAAAATAGGGGGCATATACACACGACAAAAACAAAAACAACATGTATGTAAAAATATAATATGATAAAAATGTACGTATACAACATACACATTTAAATAAACAAATTATATGGCATATATACATAAAATTAAAGCAATATACATGTAAAGTGTAGTATAAGAAAAAAATTAAGTACACAACATGGGGAACATTTCTCAGGGTTGGCAAATATTATACTTTAGGGATATTTACAGAGCTTTCTGTTATTTCTCAGGGTTGGCAAATTTTATAGGTTAGGGATATTTAGGGATGCTTACCTGAATGTATAAAAGAGTACCCACATTTATTGTGTTGCTTCCAAGTACAATATCTCATATTATTCCCTTATAACACACTTCAATTTATTTGAATTTAGCAGGAACTAAGTTTCAGTGAGATGGAGAGATTTAACCAACTGTAAGTGAAGGAGAAGACCAGATTTCAACCCAGGTCCATGTCTGCTGGTTCTCAGAATCCTACCTATTCCCATTATCCACCATTTCTCCTTTCTCCCCAGTATCTTTGCTGCCAGAGAGTAAATATTGTGAGGATGGATCAAACCAGCTACCTAGAAATGGCAAATGACCTCTTAAACTTCTTGAACATTCTTTGAAATGTATGACTTTTTCACTCTCCTCCATTATACATTCATGATATAATAAGATATAAGATTTTAATCAGCATCAAAAATCTGTAAGACTCTGCATGACACCAGAACACCACCTCTCAGGCTGGTTACTGTACTGCAATCTGAATTGTACGGGCTCATCTTCTATTGCCTTCCTTGGAAAGAGAGAGAAAAAGATAGTGTAGTTAAGAACAACATAACTGAAGAGCTAGATGCACAGGAGGGAGAATATCTGTTGGCCAGGATTTCAGCTTCTTCCCTCCCTCCGTTCAGGCCAGGATGAATTCAATCAGGAATCATGTAAGAATGAGTGTGAACTTAGCCCCAGATCCAAAAAGCACCTGCAAGAGGATGTAATGGAATATTAGCTATGGGCAGTGAGATTGTTTTAAAGACAGTCCATCAGGATCTGGGCTTACATATATAAAAAAATTAAAATTATCCTGAATCCTTAAAATGAGAAATAAAGAACATTTTTATGGCACTGTGTTTCAGAGTCTGAACATTGAGAGTCTGGGCATAAGAGATACATGGAGAAACGTGTTGTGATATTAGGTGAGGAGGGAAGGCAGTGTGGTCTCCCTAAGAGGAGACGGTTCCCTTCCATCAGGACCCATCTCCCCTTTATCCTCACAACAGAAACACGCCAGGGCATTTTCAAGACTCCCTTGCTGGAAGCAGATGCATCTTTAGGAACAAAGATAAATCCCCCTTCCATGCCTGCACCTTCTCTTATTTTGTTCTGTTTCCCCTTTAACCCATCTAGGATGCATTTGGTAAACACTTTGGATGCTTTGGCTTTGAGTTCCTGAGTAGTTCCACCTGCTTGGAGAAGCACACCCACAATACCTCCTACTCCTGCCCCAACCTACTTTGATAGTTACCTGAGAGATAAATAAGCATGTATTCAATTGGAGCCACTGTATTCTGTGGTCTGTTTTATTTCAGCAAAGTAGCCTCCCCAGGTAATACAAAGAAGAATCCCTGAGGAGAGGAAGGTTTTTAAAAAGGAGAGAGAAAGTAATACACAGGATTAAAAGTAGTAACACAATTGCTATTTATTAAGCACCTAATGAGACCCAGGAAAGTTTACACAAACAACCCTATATCCCCAAATCAAGAGCTGCCAGAAGTAGCTTCTATTTTGCCCATTTTATCAATAAGAACACTGAGACTGAAAATTAACTTACTTTATGAGATAAGGAAATTTGCTTGATATGATTCAACTTCAAGTATGACTTCAAAAATGCATGCTTTTCCCATGTTCCATTCCCAGATCTTCCATAAATACTTGTGCAATTTGGAAGACAAAGTTTCACTCAGCTTTTTCCCCCAAAGAGAATCTACACTGTGTTTGTTCTGAAAAATAGGTCATTCAGAAAGGGAAACTTACCAGAGGTTAAAGAGGATATATCATGCTCAAGAAAGTGACTCTTATCTCTTTGATGGTTTTAATTGTTTAATAGTGTTATTTTTTCTGGTTTATATTATAGAAATACCAAAGTTTCTTTCATCTGATAGAAAAGCACAGGTCTTAAAGCAAAGCCTTGGAGGCATGTACTAGCTCACTAGATTTTTATTAGAGCACTTTATTTGCAAGTGTAAGAGCTTTGTGCTTGCAACAGATCTTTATCGACAGTAAACAGGTTTTCTCTTGAAGATCACAGCACCATATCATTTCAGAGGTCATGTGACCCAGCCCCTCCTAGTTTAGATAGTGACAGAAAGACCCAGAAGAGGAAAGGAACTTACCCGATGGCTTGAGCATCCGCTTTCCTCATGCTCCTTAAGAGCTTCTTCCTTTGCTGCACCTGACTCTCAGATGGGCTTCCAATGTCATGGTCTTCAGAGAACAGGAGACAGGCAAAATTGAACTTCACAGCATAACTGGCTTTTCTAATAGAAATGTATTTTCTAAGACAAATTTTTATTTTAATTCTTTTAGTTGAAAAGCAAACAATCCTCACCTTCCTAGAAAGACTTTTTAAATTCTCCCCCTAAGTGAGGCTGTTCAAATGTATCATCACTTTTCTCAGGAAACTGGAAGGTATGTTTTGATGTCAGTGAGAGAGACAGAAAGAAACACAGAGACAGAGAGAGAGAGACAGAGAGGCAGAGAGACAGAGAATGACGGGTAGACAGAGAATGAATGTCCTACTCTTAAATTTACCTACCATCTTAGGGCTTAACACAGGGAGAGACCTTCAGGGCTATTTGGTTACATGATTGCAAAAAGCCTCATTTATTTGTGTTGATTTAATGTCCCGCTTAAGATCTCCATGGCAAAGTTGAATAGACATGATGATATCTATAACTGTAGTTTTATTGCCTATCTTAGAGAGAAAACTTTTGATATGTCATCATTTAGTTTATGTGCACTGCATTTTTTTGGAAGATGTATCATAGAGTTTAAGAAAATTTCTGTCTGTTTCTGTTTTATTTTATTTATAAACAAGTTTTAAATTTTATAAATTTTTTTCTACATCTATTGAGATTATCATACATTTATTTTTCTTTTTAATTTGGTTAATGTGTAAAATTAAATCAATTGTTTTTTTAAATATTTCATCAAGCTTACAATCCTGGGCAGGGAGAGAAACAAATATGGTAGTGATAAATTCTTTAATGTTCTTTATATGATTATAATAAATTTGTTCATATTTTCTGAAGGATGCAATTGCATGCAATTTTAGCTTAGCAGTTATTTCCTTTTAGTGTGTGAAGACATCATTCTTTTATCTCCTGGTTACCACGAATTCTGTTTTGAAGTCAGCTTCCAATGTTATTGTTACATCCTCTTTTTCCCTGGAAGCCATTCTAATTCTACCTTTGATTTATTACTAATTCTATATTTTCTTTATCTGGACACCAATTGTATTCATGTTAGAAGATCCTATTTTATTCTGCACGCATTATACACTACTTTGTGTATCTTAGTCCTATTTTTTTCTTTCTCTGTTTTAGTCTGAACACCTCCTGCTAAACTATTTTTCAGGTCATAAAATCATTTTTTTTGATGGTTTCTCTCTTAAATTCAGCAACTGAGTTGATTATTTATTTAGTATTTGTTTTGTTGGTTTAAACTTTCATTTTTTTCTTTATTAATACCAATTCTCTGGTATTTTTTATTATGTCACATTTTTTAATCACTTTAATCTTAGTTATCTTAAAGTCTCTGATGGATTCAACATTTGGATTTCTGAGGGCTGTTCCTCTTGTCTATTTTTCTCTTTTTTATCTCTTGGTATGCCTCATAGGTTTTTCTTGAGTGATAGAAGCTCTGGGTGATGATTACCTTCCTCTGATACGACTCTTTTTGCTTCTTGCAAGTAATTGCTACATAACAAGATCTCATGAATCCAGTCAGTTGACCAAATATAATGATGGACTCTTTTGTTACAAGGGTTAATCTTCATTTAGTTTTTACCTCTTCCTATTGTAAGGTGTTTCAGGGGTAAAACCTTTTACTAGGTCTCTCTTCCCTGCTCATTCCTATATTTCAATTTTTTTATTTCCCAAGAGATGAGTGAATTCCTTCTGAGTGTCTGTCCCTCTTAGACACTGATTTCTGATAGCCTCTCAGCCTTGCTACCTCTGTTAAACTGTCTGTTGATACCTTGGTGGGGAGGTGGTGTAGCATGTGTGGCTCACCCCAGTGAGTGTCTTTTCTCTCCTGGTTTTTGACCTACTCAAATGCTATTTGCATTGGTAGAACTCAAATGCCTTCAAACAGATTTCTCATGTATTTTCCCCCCATTTTTGTGATAGTTTTCAGAGGGAAGTTTGGACGAACAAAAGTTATTGCTTTAGGTATGGAAGCAGATGTCACACAAGTTTAAGTAATATCCTCATTACCAGAAGACAGTGGATGGACATGAATTGTACTATATTTTATGATTATCTATCTTGTGAGTAGTATAATTATATTGCACTGAATTGGTGAGTATGTTAAAAGACTGATATTATTTGGCTAAATGTAAACAGTGTAAATGAATGCCAAAGAACTTTGACTTCTGGGAAGTGGGAAAATCACACAAAAACATTACTCATTTCCACAACAATGAAAACAAGTGACATTTTCTACAAAATTATAATGTTTTGAACCTAGGAGAGAGCTGGGGTTTTAAAGTTTTCAAAGAACTCAGAACCAAATTGTTCCAAGGAAAGATGGTACTCAAAATAATTGAAGTCAGCCGTAGATGTGGGTAAGAAGACTTGAAGTATATGTTTTTCTTTTTTTCTTTCTTTCTTTCTTTTTTTTTTTTTTTTTTTTTGGTACGTGGGCCTCTCACTGTTGTGGCCTCTCCCGTTGCAGAGCACAGGCTCCAGATGCGTAGGCTCAGTGGCCATGGCTCACGGGCCCAGCTGCTGCACAGCATGTGGGATCTCCCGGACCAGGGCACGAACCCATGTTCTCTGCATTGGCAGGCGGACTCTCAACAACTGTGCCACCAGGGAAGCCCTCAAGGTATACTTTTAGTGTTAAAAGTTAAAGGCTGAATGTAGCCTGGCTTGAGAGTTCAAGATCCCTGGATTTCTGTTTCTTGAATCTCCATTTGATTCTTTCTTATACTTTTCATTTTTCTGCTGAAACAACTTACTTGATCTCACATGTTGCTGACATTTTCCATAAGAGCCTTTGACACGTTAATCATAGTTATCTAAATTCTGTCTAATAGTTTCAACAATCCCCGACTCAGTCTGATCCTGATGATTATTGTGTCTCTTCAGACGATGCTATTTGTTCCCTGTTTGTGTGCTTTGTAATATTTTATTGAAAGCCAGAAACATCGTATAGTACTCAGGTAAGTAATCATGCTTCAAGATAAGCACACATTTCCTTCTGCTGGGGCTTTGCTGTGAGGATTTGTGTTAATCTACTTAGGAGTTGGGCTGGGGTGAAAGTGTGCTGTTGCCATGGTTACCCTCAGGCCACCAGAGGCTTCCAGTCCCTCTAGAGATGAGTCCTCATGGTCTGGGCCAACCACAGATGGGTTCTCACAGTGTCTACTCTGGGCTTGGCCTTGGGTCCTCCCCAGGGAAAATCCATCTCTTGCTGCTCCCCTGATGTATTCCACTTAAAGCTTGTTAAGTATGGGTGTGGGGCAGGGAGGAGGACATTCTGTGATGTTCTGATGAAGCCTCAGAACTAGAAAGGCACTGTCAACCAGAATTTCTTCTGCTTCTTTTCTGTATTTAATGTTGGACCTAAACATATTACTGCCCCTAAGCTGGGGTAGAGATTTTCTTTCCCTTCCTCCCCTCTCCTAATTAAAGTGAGTTCTCGCTGTGTCCTCAGCAGTGTTCTCACTAGTTTTATTGCTTTTCCCCCTTCAGTTTAAGGCTTTGGCTCCATATGATGAAATATGGGGGATGCTTCTGGGCAGAATTGTCCCAGAGCCTGTTGTTCTGCTCTCCTAGTTCTACATGGAAAGCTTTCCCAAGATCCTCCCCAGTCTTCCCTGTGAGCACCTGGTGTGTGCAAACCCACCTTGATGAAAAGACTGCAGGAGGGTGCAAAGCCCTCCACATCTGTGGAAAACAGCAGCTGCACACGCAGCCTGGCCCACACTAAATCTTCAGCAGTTGGTTAGAAGTGTCTGGCTGAACTTTCCCCTGGGTTGATACGGTTCTGATGACGGTAAGTAAATGCCCAGGTAAGTAAATGCTCAGGTCCTACTTCTCTCTCCAGACTTATCTTTCTAGATTTCAGGTGAGCTGTTTGCTCTGTGACATCAGTTTTCTGATAAGCATTTATAATTTGCTGTTTGTCCAGCTTTTTGCTTGTTGTTTGGATGAAATTGGCAAAGACTCTCTCCTTGACCAGACTCCAGCCGGGGTCTTCTGAGCTCTCTTCTTGACTAGTCCTCCCCCCTGTCCCCTGAAGACTTGGACAGACACTAATATTGTTTCTAAAAGCTCAAAGCTTCATCTCTAGAGTGGCCCCAGCACCCCTTAAAGCACCTGCCTGAGAAAACTCAAGGCTGGCAGAGAATTTAATGTTTGTTCCAGCTAACACCTAAGATGGGCCCTCTCTCCCCCAGCCTCTACATCAGAGGAGGAGACTAAGGTCCAGAAGTGTCAGGTAGCAAACCCAACTAGGTGTCAGAGATCCAAACACCACTTCCCACTTTCTGTAACTTTCCACATCCCTGATTCAGTTGAACCCCTGGTCACCCAATTCCCTGTTTCCTCATTCTCCTTAAAATGCCCATCACCTCTGTACAAATTACAGTTGAGTTCAGTTCATTGAACCTTTTCCCTATTGCAGGAGTTATACTGTTAAGATGCATCCTGATCACTTTACCTCACATCCGGCTTTGTTGATCTTTACAGGAGCAGCACTCTTTCCAGCTCTCTATCTCACAGCTGCACCTGGAAGTCTGTATTATAACATGGGTTTATATGCACTTACATACAAATGCTTTTCTTATTTGTGAGCTCCTCCTATATTCCATACAGACATCCTTGACTATCCACTCAACAGCCTGAGCAGAGGACTTCATTGTGTTGAAAGCATTAAAGTACAGCCCTGAGACATAATAGTCTGATTTCTGAGAGGGTCTAACTGACCCACCAAATAACACATGAGTTTAAATGAGACAGAAACTTTGAATTACTTAATCTCAGTCTATAGAGTCAGTCTTCCTGCTAATTCCCCATCGAGGAAGCTGGAAGTCATCCTTGTACTTACCTAATATCTTTTCATTTTCAAACTAATACAGAAAGGTGAAGTTTTATACTTCTTGAACATAAAAGAAATGACTTTTTTTTTATTCCCAAGATCTGTCAAATTCAGCTTTCCAATTAAATGCAGAAGAGTTATGTCTCTCTGCATATTTACTGCGAGGCTTAGACTTGTGTTTCTCACACTTCAGTGGCTCTCAAAAGCACAGTGGTTGATGAAGTAGAATGCCACATTCAGTGACTTGCAAATCAAAATCAAAATGCTTTCTGGAAAGTCAACTGAAATGCTTTCATTACAGATGTGATCACTCTTATGTTGGAAATATAAACAACAAAAACACAGTGGAGGGTAGTCTGCCATACCCTTTGTTTTATTTTATCCAAGGGGAGCCTAGCTTTTGCAGTTACAGTAAACTACGGTGCTCTTTCCATTATAAATTCCAATTTACATGAGCTTATAACATAGCTCTGAGAGTTCAAGACGGGCTCCAATTTCCAAAGCAGCGTCAGCCCAGGAGCAAGATTTGAAATGGCTTGTCTCTGGTATAAAATTCAAAGAAAGGGAAATATGACACAGGAGATTTCTTGACTGTATGCCTTTTTTTCTGATAAAATACAAACCTGTAACTGGAAATATGTACGGGCATATTGAATGCAGTATAGCAAGTCATTTCTGCTTATTTTGTGCTGCAGGGTCCTTGAATACGATGTTAAAATAATAGCTTGCATAGTAATAGAACTTTTAATAGCCTGAAAAACGGCCAATACCAAAAATATTACTTTCTTCTAAATTCAATAACATACTAGCTGAAGAAAAATTAGGATAAGATGGCATAATTACAAACAGTGTATTGTAATTTATTAAAATCTATGTATAACTACTAAAAACAAATAATAAGGACAGATTCTTAGAGTAAAATATTAAGCCTGAATAAAGAATGTTTAATTCCAGGTACTAAAACACACCTATCTAAATGTGTGGTGTCCTCCTTAAAATTGAAATTGAACTGGTTTGAAGAGGCTAAGACAACAAAACTCTGATCATTTAGATAATTAATCAGTATAATGATCAAACATACAAAAAAATGAAAAAATATTGTCAACCAAATCTACTCCTTATGCGAAATCCAAATTATTTTAAAAGCAATGATAAAAATACTTATGGATGGGAGTGAAACTGATTACAAATTTGAGTTAATAATTGCCCTTTTAGGGATGGATTTGGTATGTGAAATCACTTAAAATACTGTACCTTTCTCTACTGTTTATTAATCTCATTTAGGAGAGACCAACATTTACAGGTCTGTTTGTCAACTCCATGTCTGCCTTTCAAAACTATATGTTAAATGGTGCTTCCCTGGTGGCACAGTGGTTGAGAGTCCGCCTGCCGATGCAGGGGACACGGGTTCGTGCCCTGGTCCGGGAAGATCCCACATGCCGCGGAGCGGCTGGGTCCGTGAGCTATGGCCGCTGAACCTGTGCGTCCGGAGCCTGTGCTCTTGCAACGGTAGAGGCCACAACAGTGAGAGTCCCGCGTACTGCCAAAAAAAAAAAAAAAAAAGTATATATATATATATATATATATATATATATATGTTAAATGGATGGCAAACCAGCATTATTCAGTGGTTTTGGCTGTTGGATTGTTCGTATAACAAAGAATACCCTTAGTAGCTGTTATTTACTAATTTATGGAGGCATAACATTGCTTTTCTTTTCATCCTCTTTTAGTTATTTCTAAGATACTCAGAGTACATTTTAGAAGAATCATGCTAATATTTTTAGCCTTGATTGTAAATTTTATTTATTTATTTATTTTTTTTTTTTGCGTTACGCGGGCCTCTCACTGTTGTGGCCTCTCCTATTGCTGAGCACAGGCTCAGGACGCACAGGCTCAGAGACCATGGCTCATTGGCCCAGCCACTCCGTGGCATATGGGATCCTCCCAGACTGTGGCACGAACCCGTGTCCCCTGCATCGGCAGGCAGACTCTCAACCACTGCGCCACCAGGGAAGCCCGAAAATTTTAATTTTTAATCCCAGACAAAATCAGTTGCTTTATTTGGAAACCAGAAGCACTTATTGTACATGGATTAATTGTGTTTAGTGCTAGTAGAAAAAATAGAATTCAGAAACATAGAATCCTGAATCAAGGTGGCATTTTCCTAGAAAATAAATATGCATAATTCAGTTATTAGAAAATAAAGAAAAGAGTAAAAATGAGTATCTTTTCAAGGACTTACAGAGCAAATTTAGCAGTCTTATACATTTATACCTGGGACAGTCATTGCATATGCAAATAAGTATACAAATAACCACTAATTCTGCATATGTAGGTAGATGGATCATCATCGCTATTATGGTCAAGTAAAATTTAACTTTGAATCTTATGTGTTAACATAATAACTAACTATGCCTCTGTCAGATTAGGAAAAGACAATTTTACCACTTGGAATTATTTCCTATTTCTAATATATATTTTGTTTTTAAAACATCAAGTCATGATATCACTGCCAGGAGAGTAGTCATCTGCAATATTTTTAAATGTTTTGTAACATGAGAGCAAGAACATTGTTTTTTCCTACAGCAAGACATTGAAAGGAACAAAATCCTAATGGGTGTTTGTAAAGCACTCACTCTGACTGTTGTAATGAGTGTGACAAATTGTTTTCAGCACTACAGTGTATAGGAAAGCAGGCTCCCTGAGCTGCATCAGGGCCATCAGGAACCTTGGGCTGCTATTTCAATGTCCTGAAATACACCATCTCTAACTATATCTAGAGGAGCGTTAGGGACTTCTACTCCCTGAGGGTACTTATCCACCTTCCCTCCCTAATGGCCTGGGGTATGAGGCCCCCTTCCACATGAGAAGGGTTCCTCTATTTAATTGAACACCCTCTCAGCCCTCCTTATATGAGCTGGGAAAATAAATTTGTATAGGCTTGGAGGCTCACTTTATCTCTGGTTGTGGTAGCTTAGTGAGAGCTGGCCCAGCAGATCTGAAGTAAAATCAAAAGGGCAGGAACCTCTTTCCAACGAAGTCCCTTCCACGTCCTGGACACTTCCCTGGTTACATTGTCACTTAGCTGCCTTTGCCCATAACCACATAATTATGGAGAGCATGGATGGGGTGAGCCCTTTCAGGGGGATGCTGGCCGGGGGCACAGGTCACGCGGACCACCTACACCTGACCTAAAACACTGGCTGTGGAAACGTCAGAGAATGGTGGACCCTGTATCACTTCTTTACCCCTTGAGTTCCCTTATTTTTATCTGAACCCCATGGTGTGTGCTCTTGTCCCATTGACATGGCACTGAACCCAGCAAATAAACCTAACTTCCATATGTATATGTGTAAAATGTACTGAAGCTCATTTTTATCTATAAAGAGTTCTTTTTTGTTATTTCATATTATGTTCTAAAGAACAGAACCTGTCTGAGGAATTATCTTTATATACACCTAGATGTCAGGTATTTAGGTAGCTGATTCACTAAGACTGACTTTACAAATACCATGATTTTTAGTCCCTGAGACAGTGACCCACTTCTGTCAAAACTCACTGCAGGGTTAGGAACAATGACTTTATCCTTTGAATCTTAGTTTCTTTATTTGAAAAACGAGGTTAATGATTATTTCATGTTTTGCCTCCTTTGGAATAGCAATCAATCAATTAATTAATCAATTAATCAGTAGGTCCTTGTTGGTTATCTATTTTAAATATAGTAGTGTGTATGTGTCAATCCCAAACTCACAATTTATTCCTTTCCCCCAACTTTGGGAACATTGCTCAATATTCTGTAATACCCTAAATGGGAAAAGGATTTGAGAAAGAACAGATACATGTATATGTATAACTGAATCACTTTGCTGTACACCTGAAGCTAACACAACATTGTTAATCAACTATACCCCAATATAAAATAAATATTTAAAAAATAAATCAATTAATCAATAAAACCTGTCTTTTAAACCAGTGGCTATGCGGCCTGGGACAGAGCAATGTCTTAATGAATATTAGTTCCATTCACCTCTTTTCTTTGTTATTTTCTGTTATTTAGTATGTGTTAATAACTGTCAAGGGATTTCCAGAGATGTGCATTTAAAGATGTTTTAAATGATTTCCGTCCTTAATGCAATATTACTTTTTGATATTTTATCTACCTATAGCTAGGTGTCTCTTAACTGACATCAAAGGCACACAGTAATTCTGAGGTCTGGGAAGAGTTTTCAAAATTTAAATCCTTAATTTATTGTTAAAGAAAATGCTGGAGCCTCAGTTGGGGTCTCGTGTCATTTTTCACTGGGACCAAACATACGCTGTTGTTGCTTCCATTAATCTTGGCAGATTTAGAAGCGCCAAACTTTGCCATGGCTTATGGTTTCATTTAGCTGGGATTACATTATATCAGTGTTTAGAGTTCTCATTCTTAATCAACTCTGCCAGATGACTTAAGTGCTTTTAAGATTATATTTGCTAAATGTCAAAATGGACAGAGTCCTTAGCAGGTGTAATAATATGTACCAGCTATCAAAAGGAGCACTCTCTTGCTTTGGACCCAAATTTCTAACTCATGTAACCCAACTTTCACTCTCAGAATTATACCATGGATGCTTTTGTGCATGATGGTTCTTAAACCTTGATTTCAAAAGCTGAAGATGAACATAAAGAGAGTTATTGTTATATCTGTGTAGTAGATTTCAGTATCAAAAAACATTGGAGGGCTTCCCTGGTGGCGCAGTGGTTGAGAGTCAGCCTGCCGATGCAGGGGGCAAGGGTTCATGCCCTGGTCCGGGAGAATCCCACGTGCCGCGGAGCGGCTGGGTCTGTGAGCCGTGGCCACTGAGCCTGCGCGTCCGGACCCTGTGCTCCACAACGGGAGAGGCCACAACAGTGAGAGGCCCACGTACCGCAAAAAAAAAAAACAAAAACAAAACATTGGAGGACGCTAGCTGTTCTGAAAACTTCTTGGGTAACTTCAAAACAGTAATTTATAATTGTGAAGCCTCAATGTCCTGATTTATAAAAAGGGATCAACAACATCTTCTCTGAAGGATGGATATATGACTGACATGTGACCAAGGAAATAAGGAACTTAGCATACTTCACTGGCAAGCATTCATTCTTTTTGACCCTCCTCTAGTGGCTTTACCTAGATTTCCTTTTTCCAAGAGCTTAAAGCCTGGCAGTGGGGGAGCCATACTGACTCCTGAGAAGTACTGGGCGTGATGCATGTTATGATGCCATTAGGATTCTTGTACTGGGGACTATGCTTCTTCTCCCCTTTATTCTGGGCCCCAACATTCTGCCGGCTCTCACATTAGGTGATTATGCATTTACTTTTTTTACCTGGTCCTGTGAAGGTATGCATCTATTTTACATGTACTACCAGGCAGTTTCAGTACCAGCACATGGAAACAGCTTGTTTTGTACTGGAGAAAGCTATTTTTTGTTCTTGCTTATTTCACACACTGATTCTGGTATTTAACATTTTCTTAGTATTTGGGAAAAGTGATTTTATGCCGGGATTTCTGACAAAGGACTTGCTCTACTCTTCTGAAAGACTTTATACTGAATTTATCTATCTATCTATCTAATCTATCTATCTGTCTATCTATCTATCTATATATCTATCATCTATCTATTATCCATACACATAAGGAGAAACCTAGAGTAAGAGAGAGAAAGAAGGCAAGTGTACAAAACTAAGTTTTAGGTATTTATACTATTAATAGGTTCCACATTTCCAAAGATGTAAATAACTTTATGTATTTTAGTCATAATTTTGATGATAAATTTCAGAATTTCAAGCATGTTTTTAATTTTTTATCTTACATTTAATAATTTATTGGAAGCTAGAGCAATTCATTCTAAATGTTTTCTACATTTACCTTGTCGAATGTTTGACATCTTTGAAAATGTACACTACTTGTATAAAAACTGCATTTCTTATCACAATATCAGTGCTTTAATTTTTCTATTTCAACATATTTATGTGAAATAATTAAGGAAAATATGACTACATAGTTAAATAATTTCTGAAGATAAAATTGTTCTTGAAACAAGCATGTTCTGTTTACATCAGCGTGTCTAAGCAGTATTCTCCTGTTTGTCTATCTTGTGATGCTTGAAAATTCTGGTTGGATTTGCAAAGGCAGTTTATGAGGAGGGTGAGAGTCTGTCCCAGTGTGCCCAGAACAGCCCTGTTCTGTGCCAGTTGTTCCAACATAACCATGAAACATCTTCCTTTCTTTCTTCAAGGTCTGGACAATGCCTTACACCTTTTTGTATTTTATTGGTGTTGCTGTACCATGACAATTATTGTGCATTACTAAAGTACTAAACACAAACATGTTGAAATCTGGCTAGAAAGTGACTAAATTTAATGTAGGTTATATATATATACATATATACATATTTTATATAATTTAAGTGACTATTTAAATATGCACTCAAATATATATAAAATATATTCTGTAATAAAAAAAATCCCTGCAAACAAAATTTCAGGACTGGAGGACTTTACTGGGGAATTATTCCAAACATTTAGAGAATAGGTAACACCTATCCTTCTGAAACTATTCCAAATACTTGCAGAGAAAGGAAGGCTTCCAAACTCATTCTCTAAGGGCAGCATCACCCTGACACCAAAATCAGAAAAATATATCACGAAAAAAGAAAATTATAGGCCAGTATCACTGATGAACATAGATGCAAAAATCTTCAGCAAAATGGTAGTAAACCAAACTCAACAATACAGTAAAAGGGCCATACACCTATGATCAAGTGAAGTTTATCCCAGGAATGCAAGGATGGTTGAACATCTGCAAGTCAATCAATGTGATAACATTAACAAATTGAAAAACAAAAATCATATGTTCATCTCATTAGATGCAGAAAAAGCCTTTGACAAAATTTAACAACAATTTATGATAAAAACTTGCAACAAGATGGGTATAGAGGAATATTTCTCAACATACTAAAGGTCATATATGATAACACCACAGCTAACTTTATACTCAATGGTGAAAAGCTGAAAGCATTTCCTCTAAGATCAGAAGCAAGACAAGGATGTCCATCTCAACAATTTTATTCAACTTAATATTGAAAGTATAAGCTACACTAATCAAATAAGAAAAATAAATAAAAGAATACAAGTTGGAAAGAAGAAGTAAAACTGTCACTGTTAGCAGATGACATGATACATACATAGAAAATATTAAAGAAACTACAAAAAACTATTAGAGCTCATCAATGGATTTGGTAAAGGTGCAGGATACCAAACTAATAAGCAGAAATCTGTTGCATCTCTATACACTAACAACAAATTAACAGAAAGAGAAATTAAGAAGACAATCCCATTTACAAGAATAGACTGTTTAGGAATAAGTCTGACCAAGGAGGTACAAGACCTGTACTCAAAAAACTATAAGATGCTGTTGAAAAAAATCGAAGAAAACGTAAACAAATGGAAAGACACAGTGTGTTCTTGGATTAAAAGAATTAATATTGTTAAAATGACTATACTACCCAAGGCAATCCACAAATTCAAAGCAATCCCTGTCAAAATGCCAATGGTATTTTTCACAGAACTATAATATACAATTCTAAAATTTGTATGGAAACACAGAAGTTCCTAAATACTCAAATCAATTATGAGAAAGAAAAATAAAGCTGGAGGTATCATACTCCCTGATTTCAAACTATACCACAAAGCTACAAAGCAATCAAAACAGTATGGCGCTGGCACAAAAACAGGCACATAGACCAATGAAACAGAATATGTGTATGTGTACATATTCAATATGTGTACATATTCAGTGTTCTTCATTCCTTTATTTAGATCCAAATTTTCATCTTTTATCATTTTCCTTCAACCTAAAAAGCTTCCTTTAAAATTTTCTATGCTGAACATCTATCTGCACGGTAAATACCTTTTCAAATCGTGTATATCAAAAAATCGTTTTACTTAATTTTCATTTTTTTAATATATTCTCTCTGTACAGAAAAATCCTACTTCACTCAATATTTTTTGACCTGCATTGTTTTCAGTGAGAATCAGTGGATTTTAAATTACTATTCCCTCTGTGTTATCTTCTTTTACTCTAGTGAGCCCTGGTCTGATTTTTGGAGACCTTTCCTAGATTGGGATTTATTGAGCCTCTTGTGTGTGTGTGTGTGTGTGTGTGTCTTTTTTTTTCTCTAATTTGGAAGAAATATCACCTATTACATATTCCATTTTTTTTCTACCTGAGTTTCTCTTTTTCCTCTTCTCCTGAATCTCAAATTGCACGTATGTTTGATAATGGTATTGCCCTCAGGTGGTTCAGATTTGGTTCATTTTCTTCACTATCTTTTTCCCCATCTTCATCCCCTTAAATCTTTTTATCTGCAGTTTCCAAAATGCTGTTAAGCTCACTGAATGATTTTTTCCAAATATTCTACTTTCCAGTTCAAGGATTTCAATTTTGTTCTAATATTTTCTATTTTCTTACTGATATCATACTCTCTTCACTCATTATATTTGTCATTTTCTTTACTTCTGTAAGTAGGAATATAATACATGTTTTAAAATAGAGAACAAATGTATGGACACCAAGGGTGGAAAGCAGGGGTGGGTGGTGGTGTGATGAACTGGGAGATTGAGATTGATATATATACACTAGTATGTATAAAATGGATAACTAATAAGAACCTGCTGTATAAATAAATAAATATAAAATAAAATAATTGCTTATTTCAATATTGCTATCATTTCTGGGTCTGTTTATATGCTCTTTTCCTGGTATGTAATATATTAGCCCCAACTTTGGATACAGTGTTTTAAAGAACTGAGATTTATTTGTGTTTTATGCCTTTAAAAGCTGTTGATTTTTTTTTTTTCTTGGAAGGCAGTTAATCTCCACTGACCATTTTGATGCTTGTTTTTAGGCCTTGGCAGGAAAAGCACACAAGTTTGACTTGGTATTACTCTGATACAAGGCGTTCTGATGGTCCAAGCCCCACACTTCTGTTTCTCTTCAGTTTCCAACTTTGGAATTTCTGTTCACCTTACAGTTACCTAGTGGCTGTTCTCTTCCGGGTCACAAAACATCCCTCTTCATGGACAACTAAGCATTCAGTCAAGGACTTTGTGACACCTCTGTGAATTCTGTGTAGCCCTGTCTCTGTGAAGGTGGCACAGAAGCCGGCAGCTCAGCCTCGCAGAGGTCTCTTCTCTACCCCTCACCTCTGCAGGATTGTTTTACTCTGTTAGGCCCTTCTTTCCTGGGCTTCAGTCTGGAATGTACTTCTAACCAGAATGCCACTTTGATATCTTGCCTGTTTCCCATTTCTCCGAGGTCACATTATCTAATCTCTGAAAAGACTTATTTCATATTCTCTCCAGGTGCATAGTTTTCAAAGGCAGAATGGCTTGTCTGGTGATAGATACTTTATTATGGCCAGAATCAGATACGGTACTTGTCAGTTTCTTTTTTTAATATCAATGTTATTTATGACTCTAAAAGAAAAGTGTAAAAATACGATTCCTTATCTCATATTCTCTGGAAGAGCTAATGCAGTATTACTATTATTTCTATTTAAAGACTTAATAGAATTCACTATTGAAGTCAGATAAGTTTGGAAATTTCTTTTAAGGTAATTCTTTATTACAAATTCAATTCCATTAATAGATGTAGAACTATTAAGTAATTAAGATATAATTACAAGAGCCCTGAAAAAATAGGTTTTTACAAAAGAAAAATGTTTGCCTTCAGACTTCCAAAAATCCTAATATCCACAGCTTCAAAGAATTTTATATTGTGAAGCAAATATTTTATCCTCAGATAGGCTGTCATTTATGTGTGAGAACAAAGGAATTTAGACAAGCAAGGACTAAGAAAGTGTAAAACTCACGTGTCCTTTCTAAAAAAAAAAATACTTGAAATATTTCAGCAGCTTGAGAGATGAATGAACCTTTAAAATCAGTGTTTTTATAAAAAAAGATGATAAAAAATGAACACCAGAGAAACTTTAGCAAAATTGGACATGAGGGAGCAAACTACACATAAGCTAGCTTGAGGGACAAAATATAAAATAATGAAATAGAATTAAGAACATATTTATCTTCATTTATTATTATACAGTGATGGCATATGGGTCAAATATTTGATCTCCAATGGTTCTAAAACAATGTAATACTGAAATACTTAAATACAAGAGATGGGCAATGACTTCCAGTTGTAAATGATGCAAATTCAACTCAGGTCAACTTAAGTGAAAGAACCCAAGTTGACTTACCTTACTGGGATGTGGACTGGTTTTAGGCACAGCTAATACAATAGCTCAAAATGTTGCTTGGGACATGTCTTTCCCTTTCTTCATTTTTGGGCTCTGAATATCTCTAATTGACCTAATTCTATAAGTAAGTTTATTGCCTCATGGCAAGAGTGAGGGCTGCTGGAATCCCAGACTTACAGCAACCCATGGAGCCAGAATTGTTTAGGCTTGATTCATGATCCCACCTTGGTGCCTGGAGATGGAAAGCTTGAATCAGATAGGGTGTGTTCCTTGTAAGAAAAGAGTGAGTATATCCAGAAGAATGGGGGAAAGAGTTCTGGACCAATAAAATAACAAAACTCGAATAAAGGCAAAGGAAATTAACAAACCCTTGACCATAATTATTTTTATATTTAATTAATTTCTATGTATGTATATTCTATGTTGTAAACAATATAAAGCTTCATATATTTTAATATTAATTATGAATTATAGCTTTCTTATTACAATATAGAAAAGAAGAGAGGACATTTGATCTCTCTAAAATAAAGTGCCTTAAAAACTGTAACCAGAGAGAAACACTTTTATTATTTAAGTGAACTTATTCCAGAAAAAAAAGATATTTTAAAGTGTTGCTGCACTTCATCTTTAATGACTGTTTAGTATTTTATTTTACGTATGGAATTTAAAGGGCTAACTGTCTAATAATGAATATTTAGATAAGTCCGTTTAAGTGTGTGTGGGGGCGTGGGTGGGTATGTAGGGAGGAGAGAGAGAGAAAATTCCTTACATGTTTAAATTTAGGTCTAAAACTATGCCAAGCACAGGGCATATCAAAGCTTATCCTAAAGCTTCTGAAATGTTAGACGTTTGATTTTTTGTTCAGTCCAAATAACTTAGTAATAATAACAAAAACATTGTGAAACGTGGAGATTTTCCATCTCATGTTGGGTGTCGCTGTTTTCTGGGCTTTATCCTACTGTGGTCCGTCCAGGAGGAATGACAAGCTGGGTGCTGAGTGGTTAAGTTGGGCTGTACTCTCAACTTGGTGGAGGCAAATAGCGGGCAAAGGGCTGGAATGATGGCTTGAAAGTTTGTCAGCATCCATTCATGATGGACCAGGAAAACTGGGTTGAAGGAATTGAGTTTCTATTTTACTCAGTGAAGAAAAAAGAGAATAATACTTCCAAATCTCCTCTTCAGGCAGTGAATTGATTGGAATAGGTAAACTTTACTTTAAAATATTATATGGAGACACAGAGTAGACGCTTTTATTATCTAGGTCCAATGCCACTGATCTCCAGTTTTACTTTGCAGGGAATATTTCAATGTCCTGTTTCCTTCAGCTCTGTACAATTAATTCTGGTATGTTCAGCCCAATTTGAAAGGTAAAAATGTCCATAAACGCAGCCTGTGTTCTAAATCTCAACTTCAGGTACAAATAGCTTTCTTTTATGGCTCTCCAGATGTGTATCTCTTAGTGCGATATATCCTCTTGATCTTGCACATACACTGGAGTCTTTATCTTTCTTGTAAGTAAATTATAACTAAATAGTATAGACTAACACTATACCTTGAAGCTGTAACTCTTTGTTAAATGACCCTGTATAACAACATTAACTTAAATGTAATGTAAATTTAAACTGTTTCTTTTTGTTGGGTTTGTAGCAGGATTACTGTAAACAATTTCTACATGGACCTTGAGCTTACACTATGTATTGTTTATGCACTGTGCCTCCGCTGTATGTTACCTTCTCACTCTTTCCTAGGCTTGGTTCATTATTGCAAACATATAAAATATAAGAAAGCTTTTTCAGATGTTAGCCAATAAAAAGTATTTTTCCTTTGTCTCTCTAGACATCAGTTCATTTTATGATTCAGTTCATTTAAAAATATACATCTGAGAATTAAATAAATAGCTGCAGTCACTAAGCATGCCTAGAGCCATCATTCCTTGTTGTTTGTTCCTAAACTTTATTAGAAGCATCACTTTTTCCTCTGTCTGTGTGAAAATTATTTTTTAAAACTTAGCTTGAGAATTTTGTATTGAGGAAGAATATAATTAACATTAAAGAAGCTGACTGGGAAAGATGAGAAACAATGATAAATATGTTTAGATACTTATCACAGTAAACTGTATACTTAAATTATTTTCAAAGGAGGAAGAGCCACAAGCAGAGCCCACTGTTCCTTCAAGGACAAGTGTAGGTCTTATAATACAGCTGACTCTGTCATCCCACAGAGGGGGGATGGGGTCACAAGTAAACAGGATCTGCTTATCAGAAGAGGCTGATATAAAAGTAATCAAGAAATAATGAGAATGTCCAAGGGAGCAGATCTAGAAGCAACAGATAATTTTTTTAAAAACGAATAGCTTCATAAATAAGTCATTTGTGTCATATTTTAGATTCCACATACAAGTGATATACACTATCTATGAAATAAAAACAGACTCACTGACATAGAGAACAGGTTTGTGGTTGCCAAGGGGGAGGGAGGTTGGGGAGGGGTGGATGGGGATTTTGGGGTAAGCAGATGAAATATATATATATATATATATATATATATAATGGATAAACAACAAGGTCCTACTGTATAGCACAGGGAAATATATTCAATATCCTGTAATAAACCATAATGGAAAAGAATATGAAAAATTATATATATATATATATATATATATATATATATATATATATATATATGTATATATGGATCACTTTGTTGTACACCAGAAACTAACACAATATCGTAAGTCAACTATACTTCAATAAAGTAAAATTTTAAACTCCAATAAAGACGTTAAAAAAAAAGAATAATTTGCCTCCATATATGAGATTTTAAAATAAGGATGGTTTAACCATGAAATCGTTTTTGTAACAATGAAGTTAATTCCCTTCCATTTTGAAGTATTCAAGGATATAGTCACATATTGTCAAAAGGATTTCTGATATGGAAGGAAAGAAAAGTCTGCCTTTTATGTGACTAAACCAGGGCTGAAGGGTACTGAAGCAACTTTATCTTAAAGATATGATTTGTGTCATTATATGTTCTTAATTGAATGTCAACTGTGTTCTTAATTGAATACTGCAAACTTCATATTAGTCTGCAGTTCATTTATCCACTCATTTTGTCTTTTTACAGCCTTTACAAAACTCTGTTACTCTCCCCATACCCAACACTTGCCTTTGCTTCCTCAACAGATGACCTTGTCCCCTAACTCATTAAGGATGTTGAAACTGGTATGTGAGCCACATGAATCTATCTTGTATGAGAGGTTGTGATGATGACTCAGTCTTTATTATTAGCATATTTCATGTTGCTGTCATTTTCTATTGCTGTTATTAATGACAGTTTTATTTCTTAATACTTTATATAGGTGTAGAAACCCATGAGTGAGGAATACTGCTTCAAAAACAAGGATCTTCTCTGCAGGCAAAGTCGATCCCCAGAAATTAACTGGTCCCTTCCCTCCTTGGCTTACTATAATGATGAGGTAGAGTTGCAATATAAATACACCAGATTTCTCTTATTGGCTCAATAGTTTAGAAGAGTTGTGCATCTTCTTCAGGAAATTGCTTGAAAGTATGGATAATGGAAGTAGTAAAAGAAGAATTTTCCAGAGGGGCTCAGTATTCCATCAAATGGCACTAGCTTAGTAGTTGGGTGAAAAGTTGATCAGACTCAAGTTTGTCTCTGATCATTCTAACAAATTCTGAGGAAGAATGTGGCACCACATTGGGACTGTAACAGCAAGCAAGACTTGTGCTGGGTTTCCTAGAGAGATGAGTATACAATAATCAGAATTCCACGTCAAATATTCATTGTGTTAGCTTTGTTAAAAAACATAAAGAGTTAAAATTAAAAGCAGTATATAACCTTCCTAAAACATTAAAGAGAATCCGAAGACAATAATAAGTACAGCAAAAAAGTAAACTAAAATTAATAATTAAAACATAGATCATTATACAAATTGGCAAAAGTAAGATTAACATTTGAGTCTCAATAACAAGATTAATAGTTTACATTTCTCTATGAAAAGACAAAGGCAGATTCAGTAAGTGGAAAAGCAGTAGAAGATATTAGAAAAATATATAATTGGATGATAAAGGAGCTTCAGATTAATCTGTACTAATATATGCCAAAATACATTTTAGATGAATTTCAGAGTTGAATGTTTCCAAAATAATTAAGGAAATGCTGTATTTTCTCGGTTCTAACGTCTGTGTATTTCAAAATTTTAATATCATTAAAATAATGATACACATTACAATGAATGGCATGTCATAGTTTTATTTCTTAGTGGTGCACAAAATAATTGTGAATCTTACAATCAAGATGTCTTGATTTTAATAAGAATGGTATATATAAAAGAAGGTAATTACTTATTTGACCTTAAGTGGAAGAAGAATTTCTAAGCAATCTGGAAATTACTCAAAAAGCATAATAGTTAAGCCAAATGTATAGAGAAAAACTCCATAGAAAAATAATCATAACAATGTTAAAAACCAAATAAACTGGAAAATTTTGGAAAATAAATGATGTATAATAGGTTATGCAATATTTTTTTCATTTTACATAATTTCATACATAGAAATTAGAAGACTAGTATAAAGAATTCCAGTATACTCTTCACACAGATTCTTCAAATGTTAACATTTTCCTATATTTGCCTTAGACTTGTCTCTTCCCATGGGGAGGTATATATACCTATTATGTATCTGCATATCCTTTCAAAATAAATTGCAGAGATAATGTTCCTCAATTAACAAGGATATTCTCTCACATAATCACAATGCAGTTATAAAAATAAGAAAACTAACACTGATACAACACTGTTAGTTAATTTATAACCATTATTGAAATTTTAATGACTATTTTAATAATTTTCTTTATAGAAACAGATTGTGAGTTGCATTCAGTTATTATGTTCCTCTCATATTACACAGAACTCATTTAATCTGAAATTTTGTTAAATTTCACTTTACCTTTAATGACTGAGTTTTTTGTTAAGTACAGGAAAGTTATTTTTCTAAAATGCCCATCAATTTGAATTTGTCTTATGTTTCCTCATCATTGAATAGATTTTATTCACTTTTGTCAGAAATATCCCAGAAGTGTTATGGTGATATTCTCATTGCCTCATAGCAGAAGTCACAAAATATCAATTTGTCTCAATACAGATTATGTCAACTACTTGATTAAATTCATGTTTGCCATACCACTCCACTGTAAAATTATATTTTTCCTTTTATAATAAAGTATCTGTTTATAGATACTTTGATAACCTGTTAAATATCCTGTTACTCATCAAACCTTCTCCCACTAGTTTTAGCATCTACTGATGTGCTTTGCCTAAAACAATTATTACTGTGATGGTTACCACATTGTAGTTTCTTAATTCTATCATTCTTTCTGTAAATATTAGTTGACATTCCACTGTATAAAAAGGTCCCCACCATTTTCTTGTATAAGTATAAACTCATGGATTCTTATTTTATTTCATAGGTAATAGTCAATTAATATTTATTTTGGCATACAAATTGTCTCAGGATTATCTGATAGGAGTCCCTTAAATCCAGGTCTGGCATGTGTGCGTGTGCGTGTGTGTGTGTGTGTGTGTGTGTGTGTGTGCTGTCCCTAAGTATCTCCCTTACTTTCTGGCATAGAGATGTTGCAGGTTCATCCAGTCCTTTCTCTGTCCCAGCCGTAGCATTAACCCTTCCTCCAAGGAACCTTGGTTCCTTTTAGTGAGTATGGGCACTAGGTTTCCTAATTACTATTATGGTATAATTCTCCTAGCCCTTCTGAGAGAACAGAGCTAATAGATGACACATAGATAGATACATAGATATATAGATAGATATTATAGATAGCATATTTTGATAGAGATATAGATAATATATTTAGATACATAGTTTATGTAGCCATAGATAGTTATACCCAATACATATTCATCTCTATATCTATCTATAGTGAAACTGAGATGTAGTTATATACATATACAATTGATCTATGTAGCTATATCTATATATAATTATATCTTTATATATAGATATTTAAACATATAAATATATCTTATCCATTTATCCATCTATATAAAACTATTATTTTATATTGATGCCTTTGATTTCAATGCAATACCAAAGAATTCATTTCATATTTATAATTTACATCTGACAGTGAGAAGCATATTTCCCATTATCCACAATGGGATATTATTTGCTCAGTCCTAGAATGTACAAAAAGCCACTTCAGAATATCTAACCTACATATCTGCAAGAAAAAAATAGCCAATAGTTATTACCATTTTTCTGTTTGTTTCTTTTGTTTTAGCTTGAGGGTATAAAGTCAAAGTACAGTGTGTAAATATTACTTGAGTTAGTTTTTGTTTCTCCACCCAGTGTGGCAATTTTATTTATTTTAAAAGCAGTAAGTACATTTGTTTCTCTTTCAGGTTGGAGTTTTTTCCCCATCCTTGTTGAGTATGGTGTGTGGTGGAGGGGAGGTAAAATATGAAACATTAATGGAGCTCCAAATGTCAACAATCTAAGAAGCTATAGTCTGAGAATTGAACATCCCTCCATCCTTTTTATACCCTTCCCAGAACATCACTTTCCTCCCAATTCCTACGAATAATTGTAAGTATTTCCAATTATTAAAAGTGAGCTTTTAAAGTTATATTTGACATAAAGACTATATATATATATATATATATATATATATATATATATATATATATATAATTCATATGTTATATTGTAAACAATACCTTCATTTAGGGTCCCCAGAGGCACAGCGTGAGTTAAGGGCATATATGCATGCTAGTTGCTAAGGATGTATCCCCAGAAGACATTGAAGAAACAAGGGGAGAAGAGGAAGAAACCCAGGAGGTTTCCCGCAGGTGAGAGATTTCAGGTGGACTGACATCCTGACTGTTTGGGAATCAACAGCTCAGGATGACAAAGGGTGGTTCTCTGAAGGTGGTGGACTCTATCCGTTAGGAGTTAAGAATGCAGAAGGTAGAGGAGCATGGGTCCCAGACCAGGAAGAAGAACTGGAGGGAGCGTCAAAGTCTCTACTCCAACATGGATAATAAAATACAGTCACTCAGCTTTATTGAAGCATTAGTCAAATGAAAATAGTAAAACAAGAATGAGGATATTAAATAGAGCCATGAATAAAAACTAAACACACTTGTTTGTCATCTTCACTTACACATTTGATGCGTCTGAACATCAGGTTTGCCTGTAGTCTTTCTAACAATAAATATGGAAAAAATAAATTTAGTGTCTTAATTCACAGTGATCAGAAGTTAAAATATAGGCAGATATATAGATGGATAGATAAATACATAGATATAATTATGTATAGTTAATTGTATATAAACAGATATAGAAGTATTAAGCTACAACTTCTCTTAGTAAGAAGATTGAAAAGAAATTTTCATCTGATTGAGTACATAAAGATAACTGTGTAATACTATGAACAATTTATTCATAATATTTACACTATAAATCCAGCTGTTTTCTTTTTTTTTTTTTTACTGTGACCTTTAGTTTGGGTTGTTCTTTTATGCTAAAGCAGAATTCAGTACAAAAAAAAAGTTGTATAACACAAACATTTCATGAAGACGTTTTGCTTTTATAATTCTGATTGCTTTTATAATTCTTGAATTATTTTCTTAATTTGTAGGTAGAAGTTCTATTGAACTACTACTATTCCACATTTTATAACAGAAAGTAAAGCATAGCATCACTCTCTCCTAGAAGGTTCATCTTTCATAGATATAGGACTGAAGGAAAAGTCAAGATGGAAAATGGGTGTGAAATAATGTCCCAGCTTGGCTCAAAGTATCAAGCCATCTATCTAACATGTCTCTATCTATATCTATCCATCACTACATCTATATATCTTTATATATACGTGCCTATACATAAATATATATATATATATATATATATATATATATACCTATGTATCAATCTATATAAAACCATGAACTGATATTCGTGCCTCTTCAACCAACATCACAGGATTGCAAAGACTTATTATGTACTTGAGAGACTCCAGTTCAAATGAGTTCCCAAACTGCAGAAAAAGAAGGTTCAGATAGCAGAATGATACCCCAGAGAATGTCAGGAGACTGTACACAGGAGTGTGTGACACATGGCAGGAGGGACATTGACACACTGGACTGGATCCAGAGGAGAGCATTTTGCAATGGGAAATAGTATTGAAACTGAGTCGTATATGGCACAAAGAACTTGAATATATAGCTTATAGAAGCGAAGACTTGAAGGAACATGGGAGGGTGTTTTTCAAGTTTTGAAAATTACTCTATGTATTAGTATTTAGAATTGATGTATGGGGAATTTGTCAAGCAGACATTAACTCAATTTACGGGTTAAAGGGAGACAATTGAAGAGGATGAATTTTGAACAAGTAAAGCCCCACTGCCCAGTGAAGAGAAATGTCATGAGAGAATACTGCTTCCCCAAAAGTTTCCAACTAGATTCTGAATAGAGTTGGATTTTTAATCAGCCAGGTGTCAAAGTCCTTTCAAACTGCACAATGTCACAGTTTTGGAAAAGTACAAAGAATATGTATTTGGGAACAAAATAAGTGGCTTTACCAGCTGTGGGAGCTCAAAATAGTTACTATCTCCTCTAACCCCAGCAAATGTGTCAATAAGATTTGGGCGATATTTCCATCTTCATATCAAATTTCTGACATTGAGGTAAGATGCTCTGCACAATTTACAAAAAAAAAAAAAAAAAAAAAGACCTGACACATAGTGGGAGAGCTAAGAATATTAATTTACTTCCTTCCCTTTCTCTCAGCCCAAGATACAGAATTTGTATCAAGATCCATTTAGATAAGGACTTGAAAGCACATAGTGGTATATAATAACACCAAACCATACTCTTACACATAAGGCTCAGTAGATTTATGAGAAGACCACCAAACAAATTGAATCTTGGATTCTATTCCTACCCATGTCACTGTAAATCCATTTCCTCATTACAAAATGGAGATAACTCCCCCATTTACCTCATAGAGTTGTTGTAAAATAAAATGATTACAATGCATGGAAAATTTTTATGAAGTAATACAAAAACACTACATGATGGTAAAACCGATATCCTATTATTATAGTCATAAGACTATAAGTCTACAGCTGAAAAGTTAGGCCTAGGGTAAAAATATGACTCTGTTCTTGAAAAAGGATGAATAATCTTTCTTAGTAGCCTTCCCAGGGGCATGTGAAAAAAGTTCTAAAAACAAAATTCTTACTTACTGCCTACCAGTCAGAGCATTTGCTTTTAAAAACTTCTAATGCTTCATCTGTTTCATAAAGTAGGATCACTGAAAGGGCTCACAAGTCTTCATAGGGTGAATTCATGTAAAGCTGAAGTAAAGATAAAGAATACACAGAAAAATCAGGCAGGCATCGTGTACCTAAGAGAATTACAAGCATCCTGCTCACTCCCCAAGGTCCTTCCTCAGATGCACCGAATGTAACTTGGAGCAACCAACTCATTTACTATTCCTGGGACTTCCCTAGTATTAGCACCTAAATTTCCAAATTCTAAGAAATTGTTGAGTCCAGATATCTGGAGTGGTTGGTCAACAAAAAGAAGCTTCACCTTCAGAATATGAATCAAAATATCCATGAGGAAATGTACCTTCAGGAAACTCCAGGCAAAAGTTTCCAGTGAGGTCTATATATCCCACCTGTCTTATAGCAAAGTCAGACTGAATAACCTGGTGTACACAGGTATAAATCCCCAGTCCACACATTTCTGAAAAATGTAGAGACACTAACCTTGAGCACCTCCAGGGAAGTTTCTAATTCTATGCAACACATTATAATTCACCAGCAAGCACATCTCATTCTTATCTTGGACAAAGGTCAGTACCAGACTTCCAGGCATACCAGAAAAAAGAACAGACTTGTCCCAGTTCAGCTTAAGATTATCCACTCTTTTACACTGTTAAAATCTACACAGAAATTAAGGCCTTTTGAATAGTCAGCCTGTGGAAAGTGGGAAGACCCTGAGCTCAACCCTTCCCAGGGACACACCAAAACTACAACTACATGTAGAACAACTATCACTGAGAATGACCTGAAGATCAGCAGAACAGGTTTTCTACAACTAAGGATATAAAGAAAAAGCCACATGGGGATGAGGAAGAGGAGAAAAGATACGGTCCAGTCAGAATCCACACACCCAGTGCAGTGACTCACAAGTAGGGGGGATATTACCATTATGGAGCCTCTCCCCAAGAAACAAGGAGTCCAAGCCCCACATCAGGCTCCCCAGTTGGGGAGACAAGCCCCCATGACTTCTGACTTTGAAAACCATCAGAACTTGCATCTGGGAAAACTAGAGGGCTATGGGAAACTGAGGGTCCTCTGTTGAAGGGCTCACAAACAAACTTACTTGCACCAAATCCCAGAAGAGAGACAGCAGCTTGAAAAGCAGCTGGGTCATAGGAGAAGGAGATTCATTGACTAATTTTAGGATGGTGACATAGGGGCAGGAATCTGGTGGAAATTTCTCCAGGGACAGAAGTTCTAGCAGGTGCATTTTTAATAAATTTATTTATTTTTGGCTGCATTGGGTCTTTTTTGCTGTGCGCCAGCTTTCTCTAGTTGCGGCAAGTGGGGGCTACTCTTTGTTGTGGTGCGTGGGCTTCTCATTGCAGTGGCTTCCCTTGTTGTGGAGCATGGACTCTAGGTGTGTGGGCTTCAGTAGTTGCAGCACGCAGGCTCAGTTGTTGCGGCACACAGGCTCTAGAGTGCAGGCTCAGTAGTTTTGGTGCATTGACTTAGTTGCTGCACAGCATGTGGGGTCTTCCCGGACCAGAGATCAAACTTGTGTCCCCTGCATGGGCAGGTGGATTCTTAACCACTGTACCACCAGGGAAGTCCCCAGGTGCATTTTTTAAAACTCTCCTTCCATGTAGCTAGCTCAGTCTAGTGGGCAACATTTCTGTCACTCTCCTTCAGTCTAACACTGTGCACACCACTCTGGTAATGCCTTGAGGACCAGCCCCACTCAATCTGCCCACGCAATGGCTGGCCTCTTTAAAGCAGCTCTCATCCTGCACCAGCCAGGGTGGGGGTGTGCCTGCTAACAACACGACCACCCCTCCTAAGCAGCTCTCCTTCTGTGAGGCCAGCCCCACACATCAGCAAACCCACAAAAGTTATGGTTGAGCCCCACAGCCAGTTGTGCTGGAGCCAGCATTGCCCTCCAGTGTACCCACAGCAGTCACAACCAAGCCTCATGGATATTCACGCCAGGGGCCAGACCTCCTACCATGAAGTCTACAGCAGTTGCAGCTGAGCCATGCAGCTAGCCAGGCTGGGGATCATCCCACCCACCAGCACACATGCAGCAGATGCTGCCCAATCAAAATAGGAGGGCACATACAGTCCAAACAGGGGATAGCACTAAAGTTTAGGTAAACCAGGACGATTGCACCACTTGGCACCAAACGACATCTTCTACATAAGTCCACTCTTTTAAGACTGGAAGATCTAACTGATATACCTAATACATAGAAACAAACACAGAGAGTCAGGCAAAATTAAGGGAGAAGTATCTTCCAAACAAGACAGAACAAGACAAAACTCAAACTAAATGAAATGGATATAATCAATTTAACAGATAAAAATTTCAAAGTAATAGTTATAAAGCTCCCACTGAACTTAGTTAAGAAATACACAAAATTAAAAGATGTAAAATATGATGTCAAAACATAAAACAGGGGCTTCCCTGGTGGCGCAGTGGTTGAGAGTCTGCTGACAATGCAGGGGAAATGGGTTTGTGCTCCGGTCCTGGAGGATCCCACATGCCACGGAGTGGCTGGGCCCGTGAGCCATGGCTGCTGAGCCTGCACGTCCAGAACCTGTGGTCCACAATCTGAGAGGCCACAACAGTGAGAGACCTGCCTACCAAAAAACAAACAAACAAACAAAACCATGAAACAGAGAAGTGGGCATAAAAATGTAGAAATTTTAGAATGCACTCCAACTTAATCAATCATAAAGTTAAAATAGACTATTATATACATAGGTTGTTATATAGAAACCTCATGGTAATTACAAAAAGAAAACCTATAACAGCTACCAAAAAAAAAGGAGATCAAACATAACAGTAAAATCATCATATCACAAGGGAAGAGAAAAAGAGAAGAATTACAAAAACAGACAAAAAACAATTAACAAAATGGACATAAAGGGCTTCCCTGGTGACATAGTGGCTAAGAATCCACCTGTCAATGTAGGGGACATGGGTTTAAGCCCTGGTCCGGGAAGATCCTACATGTCGCAGAGTAACTAAGCCCATGTACCACAACTACTATGTTTAAAATAAATAAGTTACAAGGATGTAATGTGCCACACAGGGAACATAGCCAATATTTTATAATAACTTTATGTGGAATATAAGCTATAAAAATATTGAATCACTATCTTGCATACCTGAAACTAATATAATATTGTAAGTCAACTGCACTTCAATAATAATAAGAAAGAATAACATTGAAATATTTTTATTTTTATGTAAATAAACTAAAGGGAAAATATACTTAACTTTAAGTGTTCAAAGGTAAATCCCACATCATTCTCTGCAATTAATATAAAGATAGCATTATAAATTAATCTCCTTCACATCTTAAGTAAGAATGAATTTAGTTGGAGAATATCATTATACTGAGGATGGAAATTTTGATAACGGGTATTGAAGCACTGAGTTCAAAAGCCTGGAGTGTTGTGGACAGCAAGGCGATAGCGTGAAGGACTGTTTATGAGTGTAGAGATCTTAACTAATGAGGAAGTCAGTGAAACTCAGCTTTTTAAACCAAAATGTTCTCCTTAGTGTTTGTCCAGATGTCACCAAATGTTACCTGATCCAATCCTGGCATGTCCCTTGAGCCACAGTGTCAGCAACATAGTAGGTGATCTTACAGCTTGTCTGCCAGAAAAATAAGTACATGAATTAATATATTAAAAGGAAGATTAAAAGAAAAAGGGAAAACAGTGAGTAAGAGAGAATAAAAGAGAAGAATAAAATCAAACAGGCTCAGAACCTTCTCCCTCTGTTCATGTCTGAACCCCACAGGATTTCCCAACTCAGAATAGTCAGAACAAAGCCCCTTCACAATACCTAGGTTTGTTAGAGTTGTGGGAAAACTTAGGGCTTAGAGGCTCATTTTTAACCCTAGCACTTTATGGAACATTTTAAAGTTTATGTAGAGCTTTAAAAAATGCATTATCTCATTTAAATTCATTTTCTGCCAGTGGCTTCCATATTGCCCAGTTGAGAGTAAATACATCTTCACAAAATTTTAAAACGAAGTGATCATGTCGTTTGGTGAATACAACTCTGCTCATAGCCACTTTTTTTTTTTTAATGGTTAGAAGAATACATTGTTTTTGTGTTTAAACTTATAAGCAAGGAGAGAGAAAATTTATTTACCAGATAATGAGATACTGTTCTGTTAAATCTATCATTGGTTGTCTCAAATTTAAGACAGATTTCTTCCCTGTCCAGGAATCAGAAAAGTTGGTTGAGGCTGAAAAATCAGATTTGTTTGTTTGTTTGTTTGTTTTTGGCCTTGCTGCACAGCTTGTAGGATCTCAGTTCCCCCACCAGGGATTGAATCTGGGCCACAGCAATGAAAGCCCAGAATCCTAACCACTAGGCTACCAGAGAAGTCCCAGATTATGGTTTTAAATAAAGGAGAAATTGTTTTGATCACTACCCTTTTCCCACACCCTGGAGTCATTTTGGAGTTTGAGATTTGAGCACAGCGGTGACATCCTCAGTGGGGTAAGGGTGATGTTGGTGGGAACGAGCCATCCTGATTCAGGCTATAAGCAGTGTCTTGACTGTGGGAATCCAGCAACAATAATAAAACCAACCAAAAGTTAATCTGTTTTGATGGTCACCACACACCTGTCATTATACGTATTGTCAGTAGTAAAATACTCCTCCACACTGGGGCACAACACAGCCCACATCCCTTACCCCACCTCACAGCAGACTTGGAGTTCAGACAGGGAGTGTTCAAATTCTAAAATGTGAGGGTTAAAAATTCTAAAATAAGAAAGAACTACCCTGCAAAGCCCTTGCACACTTCAGTTCACTCCCAGGTCCCTTCAGCTTTAAGCTTCTTAGATGTATCAATGCTGATTAGCAGTATATATCACAATATATAACATTTATCAGGAGAATTAATGAGGCATTAAGCTCACTTAGATAATTCACTTATTATTCTAATAATAAACATATTAAGTCATGGCAGCTACTTTTTCCCAAAGGATAAAATGATGGTAGTTCAAATGTCATGTTTTGGATATCTGAGTTTCAGTCCCTTTATTAGTCACCTACAGTAAACTGATTCATTACAGGTATTAATTTGATCCCCTCTTTTGCTGTCACATTATTAATACCACAGCAAAAGTCTGTCATTGTAGAACTTATTATTAGTATAAATTTTCTGCAGAGGTTATGGAGATCTGGTTTGATAAGAAGAAAATATGTGAAGAGAGATGGGGAATACTTATCTAAAGTTATTAAAATAGATAAGCAATCTTTTTATATAGAAACAAACCACACTATCAGTCCCAGACTAACTTTTGGAGAAGATGGATTCACTTGGGAATGCTTCCTTAGCCAGGAGGAAATATTCCTCCTGGAAAACGAATATGGGAAACCTTCAGGTTTGCAGAATCTGAGGGTGGGACCTCTCTTTTCATCAACATCACACTGCTAGCAGCTTTTGTCACTTGCTGGCTTAAACAAAGCAGCACACTCAGAGCCTTCCAGATATCTTTGAAATCAAGGGTAATGTTCTCTGATTTATTTTCCTCTTTTCCTCTTAAATAACATTCACGTGCTGCAGGAATTAAGCAGTGCATGATTTCTCTGGGTGAATTTAAGAATATGAGGAATCAGTCTTCTTATAAAGCATGGTTTCAGTGTGTGTAACTATTCTATTTTAGCTCAAACTTTAAGTACCTAGGAATGAAAATGAATTACCGATGACAAAGCAAATATTCCAACTCATAATTCATGGTTCAGCTGAAATAAAGGTAATTATATTGCAAGGAAATAAATAAATCAGTCCATAATAGGCATAGAGAAGATCTGGGAAGATATTTATCTTGTATTTTTGCATGCATGAACTCAGCTTCCTTTTTGTCATTCAAAGAAGATAAGAATTACAGGAAAAGGAAAAAAGTGTTTACTGAATTCCACTATGTTCCAGGCTTGTTTGTCAAGGGGAACCCTTGAACAGAGATACAGGTCCTCTGTAAGGAGCACATGAGACTTCCTGTGTCCTTGAGCCCATGCAACCATATGCTCATTGACCATATATGCTAATGCTGGTATTCTAATATCGTAGGTGGAGGTAGGGATGTTTTAGGTATCCTGCAAACCAATCCAAATATAACCCTTCATTAAGATAAGGTTGGGGGGGGGTCTGACCACCCTGCGTCCCCTGAAGAAGAATTTTCATGCTGTTTCTTCCTTGCAGATCAGACTGAATGACAATGTAAGCGCCAGCAAAGCCTGCACTAAATGAAAGTCTACCCACTTTTCACACTGTTGTTTCATTTTGATGTTCAATTGTATCCTTCCATTTAATCCTCTGGAGGAGAAGTTAGAGCTGCAGAGTTCATTTTCTGAAATATTTGGATGACAAGGCTGGCTTGTTCATATTGGAAGGAGGGGTAAAGCGGCTCAGACAACAGAGCTGGAGTGTGCATGCTCTAGCAGTCATGAGTTTGAGATAGCAATAAATTTGAGGTCTGTGTGCATAAGACATACAAAGACCTAATCTCCTATGTCAACAACCCTAGTAACCACATATATGGATGGCCTACTAGTCCCTTGAGGACTTTTGGTCCATAAGCTGGCCATGCTCTTTCTAGGACTTGGCTAAGCCTCTCCTTATGACCCCTGGAGAACTCAGAATTATGCCCAGCTTTTGGGGAACACCTCAGTGTCTGAACAGACTTTGAGACATTTCTAATATAGTAGAGAAATGAAGCATTCAGTATTTATTAAGGATGTTGGGTCTTCCCTCCATGCAATAGGAGTAATGTGGGAGCTGGACTAAGTCCATTTATTGCAAGTGGCCACTGGTGAGTCTCATCCCAAGCAGACCATGTTTTAAATAAACAGAAATATTGACAGAAGTGGTCAGTATATCCCAGGATTCATTTGCATAGGATTGTAAATGTGAACAATTTATATTAATATTCCAAATATCATGCTTCACTTCTGACTACCATTACATGCAAATCTCCCCCTGAATCTCATTTCCTGATATTGCTAAAAATTCCCAGGACTATTTAAATGGGCTATGGGAATATCATTTAAGGCCTAATTTTTACTTATACGTGCTTTCAGGGGCAACAGGGACAGTCGAGTATTTTTTTCTTTTGTATATCAACCATACCTCAATAAAGTAGTTTAAAACATAATAAAGGTAAAGAATATAAAAATTGTTAAATGAAAAATCTCCATCCTAGTTCAGCTCCTTATGGATTATCATATTGTAAAGAACTGGATGTGAATATTTACAGAAATCTATTGCAATATGCTTGGAAATTTTTATATTTATTTTTAAATAAATACTCTTTTAAGTTAAAAAAGGAAATCCAGAAAAGTCAACATAGTATTGAAGAAGAACAAAGTTGGAGGTCTGACACTATCTGACCTCAGGACTTAGTGTAAAGTTACACTAATCAGGACAGCGTGATATTGGTGAAAGAATAGACAAATAGATCAATGAAGAGGAAGAGAGCCCAGAAATAGATCCACATAAATATGGTCAACTGATATTTGTCAAGGAACAAAGGCAACAAAATGGAGCAAAAATCATCTCTTCAGCAAATGGTGCTGGAACAATTGAATATGTACAGGGAAATAAATAAAAATTAACTCAAAATGGATCATAGACCTAAATTTTAAGTGAAAGGCTATAAAACTCTTAGAAGATAACACAGGAGAACATTTAGACAACATTGGTTATGGTGATGCCTTTGTAGATACAATGCTATAGATATGAGCCATGAAATATATAGTTAATAAGCTGGACTTTATTTTTTATTTATTTTTTTATGGAGGTTGCCCATTCTTTTTTTTTTTTCTTTAATTAAGTAATTAATTTATTTATTTTTGGCTGTGTTTGGTCTTCGTTTCTGTAGGAGGGCTTTCTCTAGTTGTGGCGAGCGGGGGCCACTCTTTATCGCGATGCGTGGGCCTCTCACTATCGTGGTCTCTCTTGTTGTGGAGCACAGGCTCCAGATGCGCAGGCTCAATAGTTGTGGTGCACGGGCTCTAGTTGCTCTGCAGCATGTGGGATCTTCCCAGACCAGGGCTCAAACCCATGTCTCCTGCATTGGCAGGCAGATTCTCAACCACTGCACCACCAGCAAGCCCTAAGCTGGACTTTATTAAAACTCAAACTTTCTACTCTGTGAAAGACAGTATCAAGAGAATTAGAAGACAAACCACAGACTGGGAGAAAAATGTTGACAAAACACATAAAGGACCATTATCCAAAATACATAAAGAACTCTTAAAATGCAACAATAAGAAAACAAAACAACAACAACAAAAAAAACAGATTCAAAAAGGACTGAAGACCTTAACAGACACCTCACCAAAGAAAATATACAGATGGCAAATAAGCCTATGAAAAAATGTTCCACATGATATGTCATCAGGGAAATGCAGATTAAAACCACAGGGAGATACCATTATACACCTACTGGAGTGGCAAAAATCTGGAATGCTGACAATACCAAGTGCCAGTGAGGATGTGGAAGCAGCAGGAACTCTCCTTCATTGCTGGGTTGTAATGCAAACCAGCGTGAGTGTAAAATGATAGAGCCACTTTGGAGGGCAGTTTCCTACAAAACTTGAATGCTCTCACCATATGATCTAATAATCAAGTTCTTTGGTATTTACCCAAAGGAGTTGAAAACTTATGTCTACACAAAACCCTGCACATGGCTGTTTATAGCAGCTTTATTCTTTTTATAATGTATATATATATATATATATATTAATTTTTTTTAATTGGGATATAGTTGACCTACTGTAATATTATATGTTACAGGTGTTCAACATAGAGATTCACAATTCTTAAAGGGTATACTCCATAAATAGTTATTATAAAATATTGGCTATATTCCCTGTGTTGTGCAATACATCCTATAGCTTATTTTATACATAATAATTTGTACTTCTTAATAGGAGTTTTATTCTTAATTGTCAAAATGTGGAATCATCCAAGATGGCCTTCAACTGATAAATGGATGAATAAACTGTGGTACATCCGGACAACAGAATATTATTCAGCACTAAAAAGGAAGGAACTATCAAGCCATGAAAAACCATAGAGGAACCTTAAGTGCATATTATTGTACTAAGTGAAAGAAGTCAATCTGAAAAGGCTATACAGTTTATAATTACAACTATGTGACATGCCAGAAAAAGCAAAACTATGAAGACAGTAAAAGGATCAGTGGTTGCTGGGAGTGGGATGAGGTGGGGTGGGGTGAGGAGATGAATAGACATAGCACAAAGGACTTTTAGGACAGTGAAAATGTTCTGTATGATGTTATAATGATGGATATGTCATTATACGTTCGTCCACATCTGTAGAATGTATACTACCAAGGATCACTGTGATGTGTCAATGGAGGTTCATCCTTCGTAAAAAATGCACTATTCTGGTAAATAGTGTTAATAATGGGGAAACTCTACATGTGTAGGGTCAAGGGGTATATGGGAAATCTCTACTCCTTTCTCTGAATTTTGTTGTGAACTTAAAACTGCTCTAAAAGTCTTAAACAAACAAACAAACAAAAACTGGAAAAAGATTTGCACCACGTAAAATGGTGCAAGGCCCACATTCCTCTGATCCTTGGGCCTGACTTGTCTTCACAGCTCACCCATCTCTGCCCATCCCAGAGTCAGCTTCCCCAGGGAGGCACCACAGGCTGCACGTGGGTTCTTTCCTGCAGTTTTCTTCTGCGGGGATCCTGGTCTCCCTCCTGACCTGCTCTTCCAGAAGGGACCCCACTGTCGTGCTTCTGAGTTGCTAGGGTTTCTCTGTTCACAGGGTGGTCAGGCTGTACCTCATGGCAGAATCCAACATGACTGTGGCTAAGGTTCAAAGGCAGATAGGATCCTCCCTGGGAAGAGACCAGTGCAGGTTTGGAGATAACCAAGACTAGACATCACACACCCCAGCCTCAAGCGGTGTATCTTTATAGCGAGAGGAGAGAGAGTGAAAGAGATTCAGCCCCCTCAGTCCACTGGGTCCCCAGGGGCAGATCCCCACTGGGTCTGCACTCTGCACAACCCGAGCAGTGTGAGTGCATGCACCCCCTTTGTGCTGCCCTCCCTGGGGGACTGGACCTAGCAGCAGGGTTGGCCTGGGGCCACTGATGCACGTGCTCAAGCAGAGCAAAGCAAAGCTCATACATCAAGCCAGACCAGGAAAACATGTTCCCAAACACAGCAACATCCGCAGCTCGGGATGTGTGGCTCCTTTACCTCTTTACAAGGAAACATCCCTGGCCCAAGGCCACTCTTATGGAACCACACAAGGGGTGACAAGCTGGTCATGACTACCTTTCCCAACACCTGCTGATACGGCTTTTGTCTTTATACCACAGCCTGCTGCTCCTCTTCAGATTTCACTGAAATGCTCTGGGAGTGGGTGCACATTGGTAGAGGGGCTAGAACAGCCTCAAGGGAAGAGCAGAACCATCGCTCCATGCCCTCTGACATCCGAGCTGCACCTGAGCTCTGCCCTGAAGCCCTCATTTCTTCTCTTGCATGTCTGGTGTCCATGAGATCCTCAAGCCAGTGATTCAAGTGACACCCACTATCAGCTGGACACAGTTGGAGAAGATGCAGGCAAGATGGTTCACAAGGGACTCAGAGCGCCACTCAGCTATGATACGGGCAACAGAGATAAACATGCAAACACAGACATAGATGATACAATGTTTTAAAAGTTTTCCAAAACATGAATACTGGTAAGAAGAGGGACTGGTGAAGGCTTGGGAGGAGAACGGAAGATTTATCTGAGAAGATGACCTGAGGATTTGGAGTCAGATGCCCCATAACATATGTAAGGAGATGTGGAAAAAGCAGAGGGCCTAGGGGTGAAGCAAGGAGTCAGGGAAGGTGGGAGGGAAGGCACGGGAGGTGAGTCAGGTGGGAAGGTGTGGTCATGGGCCCTGCACAGCCGTGAGGAGTGGGGCTTGCCTTCTCACTGAAGAGGAATCATTGAGGATTCTAAGGTAACATTGAATTTATTTGATTTTCCTTTTAAGAGATCATTCTGGTTTCTATAAAGAGAATGTGCTGACAGGAAAGAAGGAAATGTGGTTTTAGTTAGGAACATGGTGTATCTGGTGATCACAGTGGCCTGGACCACGATCCCTGTCCCCAACATCATCTATGAGTTTTTAAATAAGATCAAGTGGAGGTACCAATACCATGCTCTTCTTTCTCACCTTAGCTCTTTGCTGTTCCATGTAGGGGGTTGCATTCATGTGTTTAAACACACTAGCCTTTGTGCCCAAGCTCCAAATACACCCCACACCTTCTAGGATCTAACCATGGTTAGAAAGGGTACAGGCACCCCAGTGTTCATTGCAAAGCTGTTTATAATAGCCAAGACATGGAAGCAACCTAAATGTCTATTGAGGAATGGATAAAGAAGATGTGGTACATATATACAATGGAATATTACTCAGCCATAAAAAAAGAATGAAATAATGCCATTTGCAACAACATGGATGGACCTGGAGATTATTATACTAAGTGAAGAAAGTCAGACAGTGAAAGACAAATATCATATAATATCACTTATATGCAGAATCTAAAAAAAATGATACAAAGGAACTTAGTTACTAAACACAAACAGACTCACAGACTTAGAAAACAAACTTATGGTCATTAAAGGGGAAAGGGGAGAGGGATAAATTGGGAATTTGGGATTGACATATACACACTGGTATATTTAAAGTCGATAACCTACAAGTACATACTGTGTAGCAAAAGAAACTATGCTCAGTATTCTGTAATAAACTAAGTGGGAAAATAATCTAAAAAAGAATAAATATATGTATATGTATAATTGAATCACTTTGTTATACACCTGAAACTAACACAACATTGTTAGTCAACTATACTCCAATATAAAATAATTATTTTTTTTAAAAAAAAAGAGCACTCACACCATCACATTTTCCCACTGCAGGAACCCTGAAAGAGAGTGAGGGCCTATTATTGCAGGAAAGGCCAGGGTCTCAGGTCCCCAGAGGGTGATCTAGAAGGAGGTGGGGGGAAGGGAGTTTCCAGCTAGAGGCAGGCAGAGCTGGGCCTTTCAGAGCATAGGGCCCAGAATAAGAACTTTTTTTGCCCCGAGTCCAAACTAGAATAGCAGCAACGAAAGTGAAGGTTTGTTGCTGTCTCCAGGTTTCAGTTTGCAGTAGAACCACTCATCTGAGCTGAAGGCCTGAAGGTTCAGCCATTAGACAGGTATGTCTCTGAACGTCAGTGATTCCCAAAGAGACCCTGCATTCCAGGAAAACTGAAGGTAGGCCCTGGAGAGCTGGGTTAAGTACACTTGAATGTTTCATAACCTTAAAAATCTTCTCTGAACCTTCTTTCTGATTTGAGAAATTGGCCTTTCTGGAGCCCATAGACTTAACAGAGTCTCATATCATCAGCCAAGTATTACATAAGTATTTCCTCCTTGAATTCACATATCAAGTTTTACATGACCATTGTTGTCTCTCTTTTGTAGGTGAAAAAAAGGATAATAAGAAAGATTGTCAGGAACTATATTTAATGTCTTATAATAAACTATAATGGAAGAGAATTGGAAAATAAAAACAGAATACAATTATATATGTATTTATATATGTGTGTGTATGTGTGTATAACTGAATCACTTTGTTATACACCTGAAACTAGCACAATATTGTAAATCAAATATACCTCAATTAAAAAAATCAATCAATAAAACCAAATTTGATCCATTAAAAAGAGAGAGAGAGAGAGAAAGATTAAGTCACAGAAAAATTTAAATCTAGGCCTTCAAGATGCATGGACTTTCCTTTATAGCTATCTGAGTCCTGAAAGGACTTTAGAAATCTTCTCCTCTAATCCTTCCCCACACCCCAAATCAGAAACCCAGAGACAGGGAATTAATACCAGTTCTGGGAGTTGCTAGGCAAATTTCTCACTCCCAGTACTTTCCATGTACCTAGTAATTGTTCAGTTCTTTCCTGCTTCCCCTATCTTTGCTATACAGGGTGGTTTCTTTGTAATTTTTTCTTTTTCATGTGGGAAAGAACTGCCAATATGTTTTGCCATTTTGCAGAGGCTACACAGAGACACACTGTGCATCCCATAGTGACCGGATTTGAGAGCAAGGTTAGAAAGAGAGGTCAGAGCGTGTGTGCTGCTGCAGGAAAAGCATGTTTCTATGTTCCCTTTTTCAACTTGGTGAGCAGATGGCTGGAGCCTTAGATGAGTGCCAGGAAGAAACAGCTGGCAAATCAAAACATACTGAAAGTGTTTAGAAGTGCTCATGAGCATTTGGAAGAAACAACATTTTAGAAAAAAGGGGAAAAGTTCAAGCCATATTTAACATGCAGAGCTGAGCTTGAAGCAGGAAACTGAATGCTAAAGATGCATGCCAGGAGGCAGGGTCTGGCGCTGGATACAGCTTTTCTAAAGGCGCCTGCTGGGGTGGGATGCGGTGGCTACAGGGAACATAAAAGACAGGTAATTCAGAGCCGGTGACAATGGGGAAGGGACAGGCAGAGAGATGAAAAGGAGAGGCAGGAATGTTGCTTCGCAATCTCCTTGGGAGCTTCCCAGGTGAGATCTGTAAATGGTCCCCAAATTCAGGGGGCAGGGAGGGACTGAAGAAAGAGGCAGACTCTCCTGATGGGCAGGTGGCAGGTTCAATAAGCAGGGAACTTACTTAATGAGGCTTGTCCTGGGCACCTCAAGATGAGTAGATCTCGACACCTGCCCGCCAGAATATTAAAGGTTTATATGGAGGCCTTACCTGGGATCAGTCACACATATCATCCAAGCTGTCTCAACACTTTACTATTTCAAGGCTGTGTTCTCGGGGGTCTTCTACCCTGGGAAAGGCAAGCAGGTCACACCTTCCAAGGACAGGGGAGGGGTGAGGAGTATCTAATTGCCCTGGTCTAGTTGGAGGGTCAACTGGCCATCACATCTTTTTGATGCCCTCCTCCAACAAGGGACCTAGAGTAGAAGATCAGTAAGAAAAGGGAAGTGTCAGAGAAGGGAGAGTGAAGGGAAGAGTAGGAAGGGTGAGAGAGGACAAAGGAGATGGAATTTAGGGGAGTGTCCCGGTTTCTGACACAAGAGACTTCAAATCCTTGGAATCTCCTGAGTGATTCCTTTGTATGTTACAAGATGGCTGGTGGGTGGGGACCCTAGATAGCGTCAGGATGGGGGTTCTCAGAAAGACCACAGCATGGCTAGAGGTTGGAACTTTCAACTCTCAAACTCTGGGGAGAGGAGAGGGTCTGGAGACTGAGTCCAGACCCTCATCATTGTCTCAGATCATTGACCATTGAATCACCAATGATCAATGATTTAATCAATCATGCCTACATAATGGAATCTCTATAAAAACCCTGAAGGATGGGTTCAGAGAGCTTCTGTGTTGGTGACCACATGTAGATGCTGGGAGCGTGGTGAGCCTGGGAGGACATGAGAGCTTCATACAGCTTTGTGTCCTTTATGATAAGCCAGGAATAATTAGAAAAAAAAAAAAAAAGGAAAAGAAAAGGAAGAAGAATAAGGAAAGATCAGTGATAAATTACCCCCAACCACAGGCATCATCTTTTCTCAGAATTCCAGAATTCTCACTCCTTTTCATTTTATTTTCAACGACTCTCCCTTTGACCATTTAAAGTAAAAATGCTTGGCCTACAGCACCTCTCTGCATTCTGCACAAGAAGAGAACTGAGTGACTGCAAGCAAGGCAGGATGTAAAGATCCCCAAAGACTTTTCTGAACATAGCTGGTCTTTGCTGGTCTACAATTAGGAGCAAACAAGTGAAAAACTTCCAAAGCTGCACCACTCAGACCCAGGGGAGGACCGGGGCAGGCACACAGGGATGGGGGATTATCTCACGACTCACCCATGAAAGTACAAATTACCACCGAAATGTCACAGTAGAGAGCAGTGAGTAACGTCAGATACACCTATCTGTAGGTGACGCTGTTCTTTCTGAGCATTGGTCACCTCATTCAGAATATAAGGGTAACACTTACCTTATAGGCGTGACATGGGAATCAAGGGATAAAACACTCAAATTATCAAGCAAAATGTTCTGCGCACTTAGAGATGTTCAATCAATATCAAGGAGAGGGCCCTCAGAAAATAGTCATGAGCCATGACAATTATAATTTTATGACAGATTTCATTTGGTCCACATTACTCCAGGGGTAAGGGCAGCCATGTATGGTCATTAATATTTAAAATTTTCCTACCTTTACATGAAGTGTTTCTTTTTCTTCAATATATTCAAGATCTATGAGTTATGAGAATAATTGGGAAGAGATATGGGGATATATGTATATGTATATGTATAGCTGATTCACTTTGTTACAAAGCAGAAACTAACACACCACTGTAAAGCAATTATACTCCCATAAATATGTTAAAAAAAAGGATAGATTGGGCATCCAAAATATTTATGTCTGAAACTCTAATAAGATCACTACTTTACCTGTTGGGATGGCTATCATGAAAAAGACAAGAGCTAACAAATGTTGATGAGGATGTGGAGAAAAGGGAATGTTTGTGAACTGCTGGTGAGAGTGTAAATTGGTGCAGCCACTGTGGAAAATAGTGTAGAAGTAATCCTACTTCTGAGCATATACACAAAGGAAACAAAATCACTCTTTTGAAAGATATTTGCACCCCCATGTTCATTGCAGCATCATATACAATAGCCAAGACATGGAAAAACCTAATTGGTCATCGATGGAAGAATAGATAAAGTAAATGTGGTATATATACACAATGGAACATTATTCAGCCATAAAGAGAAGGAAATCCTGACATTTGGAACAACATGAATGGACTTTGTGAGCATTAGGCTAAGTGAAATAAGTCAGAGAAAGATAAATGCTATATGCTCTCACTTATACATGAAATTTAAAGATACCAAATTCATAGACACAGAGAACAGATTGGTGGTTGTCAGAAGCAGGGAGTGGAGGGTGGGCAAAATGAGTGGAGGTTGTCAAAAGTACAAACTTCCAGTGATGTGATAAATAAGTTCTGGGAATGTAATGTACAGCATGGTGATTACTATAATTATCAGTACTCTATCGTATATTTGAAACTTGCTAAGAGAGTACATCTTAAAATTCTCATTGCAAGAAAAAACTATATGCGGTAACAGATGTTAACTAAACTTGTGGTAATCATTTTGTAATATATGCATATATCAAATTATTATGTTGTACACCTAAAATTAATATGATGTTGTATGTCAATTATATCTCAATGAGACTGAAAAAAAATCATGTTGCTACTTTGAATATTTTGATGAAATTTATCCTATGCAGACTAATTAACTCAAATATCTAAAACATAACTGGAAACTGAGTCAATGGCTTTATATACAAAACCAGTGTGCAATAATTGAGCAAATATATCAGGTGACTTGGGATTCACATAACTGTCAGGTAAATTTAAGGTATGTATTTAAGCCTTTGATGGCTGAATATGCTCATTTATAAAATACAGAGTATAGTTTAGATGAATTGAATATCTCTTCCAACTTATGACATGTCTTGATGTGGGTGGCCCCAACACTCTTTTGCTGAGTAGGACCCACGCAAATTCATAAAGGATAAATTACTCTCTTCGCCATCTTTAATAGATTTCTTCCTTAACCACTTTCAGCTTCCAAATTCTTTCAAAACTGCCTTCTGAAAGCCTAAGCTTCCCCACTGTGTCTCCGCCCAGAGCTCATTCTGGTCATTTTAGGAGTTCCTAACTCTTCACAAATCCTTCCTCAGACCTCATAAAAGTTATTTGAACTTAGCCTTTTTTTAAAAGTATTTTTATCAAGGAAGTCCTATTAAGATTAGAGATAGGACAGGATGTGATTCAAAGTGGGAGTGTTGGAGGGAGGAATATCTTGAAGGCATATCTGAAATAGCCTGGCATCTGCTCTATAGAGTGTGGACCTGGCCTGGTGTGTTTGCAAATCTTTAGCCAGCTCCACTCCTTACAGTTTTTTAAGGCCTCTGCAGCTTGAGAGACAATTTCCTGGAAGTAAAAATATTGGGAGAAAAGTCTCTGCATATTGAAGACCTGGTATCAAATTATTATGAAACTTAATATATTTGATTCTCAGCCCAAGTCATTTATCTCTATATCAATAAGGTTGTTCGTTTTTAGAATGCTCTTCCTTATGTCAAATTGCAAATTGTCTCCCTACATTTTCCATCTCTTGCTCCTAGTTCTGTTCACTGGAGCAGCTCTTCTAATTTATTTTCTACATTGACACGAATCAGCGCACTCCCATGGGAGTAGAATTGCCATGATCCTTGACATATCAGAGAGAGTTGTTCCCTTGAGCTGTTCTTTTAAAATGATTATCTGTTGTGTATGCACAAGTCCTGGCACAATATCTTGTTTTACCCTTTAAGAAAACATCCTCATTGATTTATTTGCCCATCCATTTACTAACAAGTATTTTTACACTGCCTCCCATGGGCCAGATACTCTTCTAGGCAATAAGGATGCATCAGTGATCAAAATAAATGATATGGGTATACACATGAAGTCAACTGTGGAGAGTCGGAAGATTTAGTGATGGGTATCAACCATTTATGTACCCTGAGGACAGTCACAGGATCAACAGAGCGGGCAGTGTCAAGGTTGGGTGTGCAGGAAGTGTGGGAGGATGGGGGAGACACCACGTGGGTGGGTTCGGAGTACATATGATTGTAGCTCTAACCCCTCCTCCTTCCCCAAGCTGAATGACTCCCTGGGAGTGTTGCCCTGAAGAATCAGTCATATAGAACAATGTGTTTTCTGTAACATAGGAGTTCCAGATGGCACAACACAAAGGGGTGGGAAGGATATGGGACATGGAAGACAGGGTGAGCAGAGAAAGTGTGGGGACCAAGATCAACTCAGTGGGTCCGAGATCAATTTCTATAGCAATTTCAAACCAAATCCCGGTAGACTCAGCATCACAGGTTGGTCTCCCTTTGATGCCTAAACAAAAATGTCGCACTGAAAATTTTTCTGTGAAGTTAGAAATTTATAGAGCATAAGCAACGTTATTTATATTTCAAGTTTTAAAACCTCGGATAATCAAATAGACTTTGTTTTCCCTCATTCAGTTATCCTCCTGCCCTCACCCCAAGAACCATGAGCTGAATGTGGAGATTTTTTGTTATTGTTTCCTAAAAGTTAAATCGAAGTATCAGAGCTCAAGTAGAAACAGGCAGTTTACTCTTGCTATAGGGACCAGTAATCTGGAAACCTGAAATGATTCTCTGAAATCATTAAAGATTTTGTTCTGGGTTGTGCATTTCCTATTACTTGTTTGGACTGGATTCTAGTAGCTGCCCTGACCAGTAGTAGACTAGTGAAAATTTGCTGGTAATTCCATGTTGCCAGTTGCTAATAGATTGTGCCTAGCTGCTGTATAAAATATTTAACTAAAAGAACCATCAGGGATGCAATGGCAAAATATTCCACATTGAAATGTTTCCACCCATAGTTGTAAAACTAGCAATTTTTCTGGTTCCAACAGTCACCCTGTTCACTCATTTTTATTTTTCTATACCGTGATTAGTTCCAAAGACAGAATAATCTCAGAACTTAGATAATCTCTGTTTAAACTTCTCATGTGCTATTGAATTAAGGCTATAACCCTGCTCAACCCACATCCGATGTATCAGGAAGGTATAGACTACTGCCATGCTCCCAGCCCTCTCTCCTCTATCCCAGTGGATTTCTCCCGTAAAGATAAAGACAGGCAACTCTCAAGATTGCATTTTAAGGTCTCTTTTTTTCATGCATGTCTCCCCACTATATCTTATTTCTCTCGTCCATAATTCCAGTTTCTTAATTATTTTTTCCTGAAATATTCCAAATTCAGTGGACATGACTGATTATGTAAATAATCATGAAGATATGATACTTGCAAACAAATTCTTACATTAAAATGTGGTCATGGATTATGATGGTCTAACTTCTTCCTGGGCAGGTATGTGAGATAATACACTTAAATCATCCAAAATGATCCAAATGTATGCTCATTAGTAACTATGTCATCTTAATAATTCTTTCAGTGAAGTGCACACTTTCCATTGCTAATTTTCTCAACTTTGTTCCATGAGATTACACATTGTAAATCTATACACTTTATTATCTGCTCATTCCAGTTGGCCTTCCTTTGTTTTCCATGGTGAAATGTCATCTGCTTTTACCTCACTACTTAAATCTGAATCATCAGTCAAGTTCACCTGTGAGCTTCACATTGCAAAACAAGATGAAGATATCTTAGTTCTCATCTCATCTGACCAGCCAGCAGCATTTGACACAGTTGGTCAACTTTTCCTACTGAAATATTTTCTTTAATTGACAACTGGGACACCACTGGTTTAATTATCCTCCTATTTTACTAGTCATTTCTTCTCAATTTCCTTGCTGACTGACTTCATCAGTGGATGCCCAAGAATTTGTATTTTGCAGGATTGAGTCTTCCTCCCTCCTGCTCTTCTCAGCTGTAGCCAGTGCCTTGTTACCTCTTCAATCTGTGCCCTCAAATCTCCCACAGGTCCTCAGCTCTCACAAAGGCTTTCCCCAACTTAAAATTCATATTTCTAAATCTATCTATAACATTTCCATTTGTAGGTTAAAGAGACATCTCAAAACGAACTTATCCAAAACAAGATTCATGATTGTTTTTTTTCCTATGACCTACTCTTTGCAAGACCATACGATCCATTTCTGTAAAAGGTAACACCATTCTATCAGTCTGAAATAACTCAGACTTTCTGACTTATTTTTATATGCTACATGCAAATAATCAGAAAATTCTGTTGAGTTTTATTGCAGCATTATTCACAATAGTCAAGATATGGACACAGCCTGTGTCCATTGACAGATGAATGGGAAAATGTTAATGGAATATAATCTGCAAAAAGAGTCAGTAGCATATTGTTTAGTCTCCATGTGTTCGTGTTTTTTACATTTTTTTCCTGTAATTAATTTCTAATCTCATAGCGTTGTGGTTGGAAAAGATGCTTCATACGATTTCAATTTTCTTAAATTTACCGAGGCTTGATTTATGACCCAAAATGTTATCTATCCTGGAGAACGTTCCGTGTGCACTTGAGAAGAAAGTATTCTGCTGCTTTTGTATGGAATGTCCTATAAATATCAATTAAGTCTATCTGGTCTAATGTGTCATTTAAAGCTTTCGTTTTCTTATTAGTTTTCTGTCTGGATGATCTGTCCATTGGTGTAAGTGAGGTGTTAAAGTCCTCCACTATTATTGTGTTACTGTCAATTTCCCCTTTTATGGCTGTTAGCATTTGCCTTATGTATTGAGGTGCTCCTACTTTGGGTACATAGATATTTATATTTGTTATCTCCTCTTCTTGGATTGATACCTTGACCATATGTAGTGTCCTTCCTTGTTTCTTATAATAGTCTTTATTTTAAAGTCTATTTTGTCTGATATGTATTGCTACTCCAGCTTTCTTTTTTTTTTTTTTTTTTTTCGGTATGTGGGCCTCTCACTGTTGTGGCCTCTCCCGTTGCAGAGCACAGGCTCCGGACGTGCAGGCTCAGCGGCCATGGCTCATGGGCCCAGCCGCTCCACGACATGTGGGATCTTCCCAGACCGGGGCATGAACCCATGTCCCCTGAATCGGCAGGTGGACTCTCAACCACTGCACCACCAGGGAAGCCCCTCCAGCTTTCTTTTGATTTCCATTTGCATGGAATATATTTTTCCATCCCCTCACTTTCAGTCCATATGTGTCCCTAGGTCTGAAGTCAGTTTCTTATAGACAGCATATATATGGGTCTTCTTTTGTATCCATTCATCCAGTCTGTGTCATTTGGTTGGAGTATTTAATGCATTTACATTTAAGGTAATATCAATATGTATGTTCCTGTTACCATTTTCTTAATAATTTTGGGTTTGTTTTTGTAGGTCTTTTTTTTTTTTTCTCTTGTGTTTCCCACCTAGAGAAGTTCCTTTAACATTTGTTTTAAAGCTGGTTTGGTGGTGTTGAATTATCTTAGCTTTTGCTTGTCTGTAAAGCTTTTGATTTCTCCATCGAATCTGAATAAGATCTTTGCTCGGTAGAGTAATTTTGGTTGAAGGTTTTTCCCTTTTATCACTTCAAATATGTTCTGCCACTCCCTTCTGGTCTGCAGAGCTTCTGCTTAAAAATCAGCTGATAACTATATGGGGAGTGCCTTGTATGTTTTTTGTTGCTTTTCCCTTGCCGCTTTAATATTTTTTTCTTTGAATTTAATTTTTGTTAGTTTGATTAATATGTATCTTGGCATGTTTCTCCTTGGTTTTATCTTGTATGGGATTTTCAGTGCTTTCTGGACTTGGGTGGCTATTTCTTTTCCCATGTTAAGGAAGTTTTTTACTATAATCTCTTCAAATATTTTCTCATACACTTTCTCATTCCCTTCTTCTTCTGGGATGCCTATAATTCGAATGTTGGTGCATTTAATGTTGTCCCAGAAGACTCTGAGACTGTCCTTATTACTTTTCATCCTTTTTTTCTTTATTCTGCTCCTCAACAGTTATTTCCACCATTCTATCTTCCAGCTTATCTATTTGTTCTTCTGCCTCAACTATTCTGCTATTGATTCCTTCTAGTGTATGTTTCATTTCAGTTATTGTGTTGTTAATCACTGTTTGTTTTTCTTTAGTTCTTCTAGGTCTTTGCTAAACATTTCTTATATTTTCTCAATCCGTGCTTCCATTCTATTTCCAAGATTTTGGACCATCGTTACTAACATTACTCTGAATTCTTTTTCAGGAGGATTGCCTATTTCCTCTTCATTTATTTGGTCTTATACGTTTTTACCTTGCTCTTTCATCTGTAACATATTTCTCTGTCATCTCATTTTTGTTTATGGGTGGGGCTGTGTTCCTGTCTTGCTGGTTGTTTGGCCTGAGGCGTCCAGCAATAGAGTTTGCAGGCAGTTGGGTGAAGTTGGGTCTTGGTGCCAAGATGAGGACCTCCAGGAAAGCTCACACTGATTAATATTCCCTGGGGCCTGAAGTTGTGTGTTCATCTATCGGCTTGGGCTCGGCACTACCACCACTGGGGCTCAGGCCCGACCACTGGCCTGGGAACCAAGACCCCACAAGCTGTGCGGCATGGCAAAACAAAACAAAGAAACCAAAACTAAAACAACAAAACAAAACAACCCCCCCCAAAACAGACAACAAACAAAAAAGAGCAGAACAATAACAAAGGATAAAAAATAAAATAAAATTAGGAAAATAAAAAGTATATTAGAAAAAAATAAAATGAAACAACAGCCACAAAACAAAACACAACAGCAAAATTATAAATAAATAAATAGATTGAAAATAAATAAATAAATTACTTAAAACATAAAAATTACCTGGTGCCTCTGCTATCAGTGTCCTTGTCCCCACATCCAACCCCTGCCTCCCCCAGGAAGGCCTCCAAGACTTCTCGGTAGGTTTCAGCCCCACCTCTGCATGTATTCCTCTCACCAGCATCTGCTTCTGAAGCTGGCCCAGATCACAAGCGCCCGTGCAGGCCAGCTGGGGCACAGGCTTCCATGGGTGTGTCTGCAGGAGCCAGCTCAGCCAGAGGAGGTTTTGGAGGGGGTAGCACTCAGCCTGCCTGGGCCCATGCAGCCCGGGGAGAGTGGGATGGATTGGGAGATTGGGGTTGACATATATACACTACTATGTATGAAGTGGATGGCTGAGTAGGGCCTGCTGTATAGCACAGGGGAAGAAAAAAAAGAAGGTACAACCTGTTTGCAGGACATATATTAAGTTAACCTTAAAAGTGCATTCCAATATACATTAGGTGCAGACAAATACTGATTGATTCCACTTACACAAGCTATGTAGAATAGTAAAATTCATAGTCAGAAAGTACATTGGTAGATGCCAGGGGGCTGGGGGGTGGGGGATGGTGAGGGGGAATGGAGAATTAGTGTTTAAAGGGGATAGAGGTCCAGTTTAGGAAGGTGAAAACTTCAGGAGAGCGATGATAGTGAGAGTTGCACAACATGAATGTACTTAGTGCCACTGAACTGTATAGTTAAATATGGTTAAAATAGTATGTTTTATATTTGGTGACTTACCACAATAAAAAAAAAATTAACTGTTGTACACCTGAAACTAACAGAATACTGTAGATCAAATGTACTCCAATAAAAAAAGAGGAAGATATAAAAAGGAAAAAATAAAATTATATATATGATAGTATTTTATCCTATATATTACACTTATTGTAAATCAACTATACTCCAATAAAAAAAGAAACATAAAAAAGGGAATTATGTATATGATAGTATTTTATCACCTTAGTGAAAAGGAGATCCTGATATTTGCAACACATGGATGAACCTGGTGGAAATTATGCTCAGTGAAATAGAAAGAAAGAAAAATGCTGTATGATCTCATCTATATATAGAAGGTCAAAGGTCAAATTCATAGCTAGAATGTTAGTTACCAGGGACTGGTTTAGGGAGGCATCAGAATGGGGAGATGTTTGTCAAAGGTACAAAGCTGCAGTTATGTAGAATGAATATCTTCTAGAAATCTAAGGTACAGTATGGTGACTATGGATAATAGTATTGTGTTTTATGCTAGAAATTTGCTAAGGGTGTAGATCTCAGGTGCTCTCTCCACAAAAATAAAGGGTAAATATGTGATGAAATAGATATGTTAATTAGCTTGACTGTAGTAATTATTTCACTTTGTATATGTATATCAAGACATCATGATGTAAAGTCCATATATATATATATATATATATATATATATACAATTTTCATTTAAAATAAAAAGAAAATTTAAAAAATTAAAATCCAAACCCCATGTGGCCTCTATGACCCACCACTCTGTTATTACCCCTTTGCTCTCACCCACTGCCATGTTCTCAGTTGGTCACATGACTCCTTGCCATTGTTGAGACATCTGAAAAAGGACACAGCCCAGAAATGCTGAAACCAATTTTCCCTCTACTGGGACTCCTCTTCCTACAGACAGTCATCTGTCTTGACACTTCCTTTCATTTATGTCTCTACCAGATCTAAGTATCAGAGAGAACTTTCTTGAATACAGTTTCCAAAATAAATAGTTTCTTGACATATGACATATTTGTTTTATCTGATTTTATACACAATGTAAGTTCCACAAGAGCAGAACCTTAGCCATTTTCTTCATTCATATACTAGCTTTAGATGAATAAGTGAATAGGTGAATGATCAAATAAAAAGATAGCTTAAAACATGACCGTTCCCTAGGATACAATCTGTTGGCTTCGTTGGCATGTCTCTCTGCAGTCATGCAGGACTCTGGCCTCAGAAGTGCTTACTTTTGGTTGAATACTCTATTGTTACCATCTTAAAATTCCTTAAACAACAAGGTCCTACTGTATAGTGCAGGAAACTATATTCAATATTCTGTGATAAACCATAATGGAAAAGAATATGAAAAAGAATATATATGTATAATTTTGTCACTTTGCTGTACAGCAGAAATTAAACACAACATTGTAAATAAATTATACTCCAATAAAATTTTTAAAATCCTAATTATTTTTCCATGAGGGTCCCACAGTTTTATTTTTCAAATTATATAGCTGGTCTTGCCTTCTGGACTGCCATGATCAATATGCTTGATGCTATCTCATTACATTCATTAGGGAGATTTGACCAGCTATTTCATGTTTCCTTTGTATTCTTAGACAGTGTGTTTTTAGTTGTTTTGAATTCACTGTCTTCCCCTTAATACAGAAGATCTGTGTTGTAAAGATGGGCAGTGCCAGCTCTATCAGTGACTGAATCACCAGTCCCAGGGAACCTTGGGCCCCAAGGTAGAATGAACAGAGCTGGTTTGCTTTATAAAACCTTAAGAAAGTGTTCTGATATCATGATGCTATTTCCTCCAAATTGTTCATTGTAAACTTTTTGAAACTTCCATCATATTTCATCCTCGTCCCATCAACATAAAGTCAACAACTCAGAATGATTTAAATTGGCTGCCCCTTAAAATGATGTTTGCACTTAAGTATGGTAGTCATGATCCTATGGACCCTGAATATATCAGTGTAATTTTTAACAACTACATTGATTGAATTGAAGTGCATTTTAGTTTTATTTATTCTAGATCTGTTGCAACCATGGGAAAACCCAAAAACATAAATGCCAAGAAGTCTGCCTCTGACAAACAAACTGTATTACAGGTACAAATTGTGCCTATTATAACAATAAATTAAGATTTCAATGAAGTAATTTTACATGAAAATAAAAGGAAGGAGAATAGAAGCCAAGGAGGCAGAAACAGATTCTGCAATTTAAGACTTTTCTCTGGTGACTTCCTGCATTTCTTTTTCCATAACTAACAATATTTTTGCTCATGTTTATCTCTTTTTAAAAAAAAATATTTATTGGCTGCATCAGGTCTTAGTTGCAGCACACGGGATCTTTCATTGTGGTGCATGGTCTCTTCGTTGTGGTGCACAGGCTTCCCTCTAGGTGTGGCGTGCAGGCTCCAGAGTGTGTGGGCTCTGTAGTTGTGGCACACAGGCTCAGTAGTTGCAGTCCACAGGCTTACCTACTCCATGGCATATGGGATCTTAGTTCTCTGAGCAGGGATCAAACTGGCATTCTCTACATTGCAAGACAGATTCTTAACCATTGGACCACCAGAGAAGTACCTCATGTTTCTCTCTTAACTTTTGGGTTTATTCTTCTCTGATATTTAAGTTTTCTATCTCTACTGGGTTCCAATTAGAGAAATCATATTTTGTTAGCTGTGATAACATCTGTGTTTTCACATTCTCCTACATGCCATTTAGGAAAATCTGTTATGTAATTTATGTCTTCTAGCTTCTTTGCATAAATTATTTTCAATGTCTTTGTTTTGAAATTGATTTCTCATTTATTTCTTATTTTTGCATTTATTTGGTTAATAACCACTTTCACTTATTAAAATTATTTTAGCTACTGTTTGATTATTTTGTTTATTTTTCCCAAGAACCAGATATATTTTATACTTTAAAAAAATATAACATACACACTAGTACATACATATCATACATATACAACTTTATTTTAATGAGGTGAAGTCACATATTCATATATGAGTGTCACTAAATACTTTCACAATGCTGTGCAACCACCACCTGTATCTTATTCCAAATCATTTTTATTACCACAGAATAAAATCCTGTATCCACTAAGCAGTTGCTCCTCATTCCTTCCTCTCTGCAATACCTGGAAATCATCAATCTACTTTCTGTTTCAGCAAATTTATCTATCCTATATATTTCATATAAATGAAGGTCATACAACATGTGACCTCTTATGTTGGTTTCACTCAGCAGTGTTTTCAAGGTTCACTTATGTTGTAGCTTGTGTCAGTACCTTTTATGTCTGAATAATATTCCATGTAATGGACATACAACAATTTGTATATCCATTAATCCCTCAATGGATATCTGAGCTGTTTCTACATTTTGGCTATTGTAAATAGTGCTGCTATAAATATTCATGAACAAGTATTTGTTTTAACACCTCTTTTCAATTCTTTTGATTATATATGTAAGTGCAGAATTCCTGGGTCACATGGTTATTCCATGTTTAATTTCTGAGGGAGGGCCAAACTGTTTTCCACAGTGGCTGAACTATTTTACATTCCCACTAGCAATATACATGGGTTTCAATTTCTCCATATTCTCACCAACACATGTTGCTTTCTGGGTTTTTCATTTGCTTGTTTGTTTTTAGTATGGACAACTTAGTGGCCATAATGTGATATCTCACCGCAGTTTGGTTCTCATTTCCCTGATACTAATGGTGTTGAGCATCTTTTCATGTGCTTGTTGACCATTTGTATATCTTCTTTGGAGGAAAGTCTATTCAAATCATTTTCCTGTTTTTAAATAGGGGGTTTTATCTTTCTGTTGTTGAATTACAATTCGAGATCTAGCCTTCCTCTTCTCCTTTGTCTTCCCATCCCTTCTCACAGCGTGAACACATATTCCTGAGGTCTTGTCTCAGTCTCTCTCTCTCTCTTTTTCTCCATCTCTCTCCCAGCTTACTGGCATCTACATCAAGGCCATGTAAAATAGACCTGAAGGAATAGCATACCCCTACTTCAGTGCTTCCCACCAGTTTGAGTTCAGGTTTTTCAACCAACTTTTTCTTCTGTCATTAGCATCCTTCTTGGATGACACCTTACTACTTAGGTTTCCAGAAGGAGTCAGGCTTTCCAAACTATAACTTCTTGACCTCTGAACTTTCTATCTCCTTCCATCTTGACTTGGGAAGCCATCCATTTTAGTCTAAACATTGTTTTCTTATATTCCCTACTGAAGGAACCCAATAATAGTCAAAACACACTAACCATCTGGATTTTTCCAACCGCTTCACTGAAAGCCATAAGCCTATCAGGTGTATGGTTAACCTGTCGTGTTATTTTAGGTAACATTGAACCAAATATGCTTTCACTTCACACCATGAGTCTTGGGATTCCAAATTAGGATAACAGTTAACCTCAATGCCCAGTGCCTGTTTGCTAAGACAATGTTTCAAACACACCACAAAGTATTATTTTGCAATTTAGCTATGGTATCAAATGAACACCCAGATCCAATGGTATACAAAGGAGGTGAAGGTAGGTGCAATGTGAGTGGTTATATTAAATTCCTATTGCTGTCCTAACAAATTATCACAGACTTGGCCATTTAAAACAGCACAAACTTTTTTAGTTTACTGTTCTAGAGATCAGAAGAACAAAATGCGTCTCAGTGGGCTAAAATCAAACTTTCAGCAGGGTTGTGTTCCTTCTCAAGGCTCCATGGGAAAGTAGGTTTTCTTGTTTTTTCTGGCTTTGAGAGGCTGTCAACATTTTTTGGCTTGTGGCCTCTTTCCCTCTTCAAACTCCACAATGGCCAATTGGATAATCTTACAATGAATCACTCTGACATACTCTACCCTTTCACTGTAAAACTCTTGTGATTACACTGGGCCCAGTTGGATAATTCAGGATAATCTCTTTATCTCAAGGTCACCTAATTAGGAATCTTAATTTCATCTGAAACCTTTATTCACCATTGTCATATAACCTAACATATTCACAGGTTTTGAGGGTTGGAATGTTGACATCATTTGAAAGGGTTCTAACACAAATGGTAAAACACAAAATAAGTCTCTAACTCACTTAACTGCCAAGGAAGATTTTCCTGGTCAGTGGCTGTTCTTCCACTTGGGGATTCAGGGTAGCAGGAGTCCATCATTTTTTGACACCCTTATTATCAGTGTGCAAGTTCCAATTTTGCTGTGCTTGGCACAGAAGTAAGAAGAGTACTGAGACTAAGAGGTTACTGGAAGTAAAACGGGCTGTTTCTGGGCAGATTCACTGATTAGAACTCAGTCACATAAATGCAATTAACAAACTCCTATAGGGGCTTGGATATTAATCTCAATCTTTACCCTAAGAGAACGGCACAAATTTAAGTGAGCAGCAGGTTAGACTGTGTCACACCAAGGACATTATTTATGTGGGCAGCTAGAAGCCACCAGAAGAGCACAACATAGTGCAAAATATTACTTTAATAAAATCAATGCTTCTTAAGATATTGCCATTTTAATTTTACATTGCAATGCAATGGGAGAAGGTCATGCAGATATTTTATTTTAACCCTGCAAAGGCTCAAAGCTCTCTTCATGACAAAGTCCTTGGGAGAATTATTGAATATAAAGATGAGTTAATTTCCCTTTCATTGAACCCTGTTTTTTTTCCTGAGTAAGCTCACTATTTCAGCTTTGATATGAAGCCAATCAGTCACATGATATCTAGTGGCTATTTTTAAATTAAAAAAATAATAATTTTAATATGTATCTTCAAGTTATGAAAAATGTGAGAAACAAACTGTATTTTGAAAATAGTTATCTGGAAATGTTTTCATTGTATGTGATTTTTTGCCAAAAATGACACGTGAAACCACAAAATTTCTGATCTTTTCACACTAAGTAATTTGGAAACATAATTTTCTAACTTGTTTAAAATGCTCCTAATTAAAAATATAATAAAATATTTTTATTAACATTTTTGTTAAAAAAATTAAAAATAAACCATTTTGATTAGTTTGCAATGAAGTAACATCATCATCATCATAATGCACTACTAAATTTTATTAAAAGTTTGCATAGTTGGTGAATGAGATTTAAAATGTCTTTGGAAGTACCAGATTTTCTATTTGGAGTTAAGAACCTAAAGAGAAAGATATGCAACAGTTTGCCAAAACAAATATAATGTGCACCTTAAAATTTAAATTTGGTAGCAATTCCATCATGCCTGCCTTTCATTTATAGCTGCATAACTTCATGAAGTTTCCTCTGATGACAGCCACTAATTTTAATCAGTGGAAAAAAGCAAACTTAGAACCAAACCTTTAATTTGCTGCCTCACAAAGTAATAAAGAAAGATTAAAATATAATGAGGTATGTTCAATCATGCTGTGTTAGGATGTAATAATAATAATGATAAGAGAAATAAAGGATCTTGTACAATTAGTAAGTATAATAGATTTAAAAGTATAATGAATATTGTTCATTTCACTATTTTTTGAAAATTCTTTTTTGTTTTATTTCTACAAATCACATAATAAATTACCATTGTGTGCATGAATAATTTTAAATTAATTACTAAACGAGCTATATAAATTTTATATTGTATGAATGAATAAACAAGATTTTTATCAAAACAGATTCTCCAATAAAATGTCCTGAGTTCATGGGTCCACTCTCCTCCATGAGTTCCATGCACCTGTCTCTCCCTCCCCATGTATCTTTGGTTTCAGGATTCTCTTGTTCTGAAAGCTTATAGTCTTGAAGCGCACTATGACTGAGATCTTATTTCAAGCCGTTCTTCTGCCATGGCACCCTTCCTTTCTTCTCCAAAGATTAAATATTTCTTACTTTAAAAAGAAGGTCACAGCTTACCCTCCCCCCTCCCCATATCCTCAAGTCCATGCTCTAGTAGGTCTGTGTCTTTATTCCCGTCCTACCCCTAGGCATGACTTTTTTTTTTTCTTAGATTCCATATATATGTGACAAAGTGAGAGAGTGGCATGAACATATATACACTACCAAACGTAGGGTGGATAGCTAGTGGGAAGCGGCCACATGGCACAGGGAGATCAGTTCAGTTGTTTGTGACCACTTGGAGGGGTGGGATAGGGAGGGTGGGAGGGAGAGAGATGCAAGAGGGAAGAGATATGGGAACATATGTATATGTATAACTGATTCACTTTGTTGTAAAGCAGAAACTAACACACCATTGTAAAGCAATTATACTCCAATGAAGATGTTAATAAAAGAAAAAGGTCAGTGTGGGTGACCTTGCACACCCCCCATATACCTTCATTCTACCCTGAAGAGTTTTCATCTCCACAACCATTCCCTTCATACCTCAGGCTGTGAGTCCTTGCATGACAGTGAGCAGCTGAGTTGTCTTTAAACCTCCTAACCTATCTCAGCCTGTGGCTCTTAGAAAGTCGCTCAGAATGTATTTAAATGAATCGGGGGGGTGGGGGGAATAAAAATAACAAAAGCAAGAAATCCCACTTATTGACTTCCTGCTGTAATCCAGGAACTGGATTATATGATTTACATATCCACTCATCAGTTTAATCCTCAATCTATCCTGATGAGGAAATATCTGAGAAGTTAAATAACTGCCCTATGATTAAAGGGTTAGTAAGTGTCAGAGAGAGCAAACAAAGCCATGTCAAGTTTCCTCCTTGTGTTTTATGCCACTCTACCGGTGCTTCATTCTAATGTTTGGTGATGTCATATTTAATTGAAAACTGAGATAAAGCATCTAGTTTCTGCACTTTTACAAATACCTTGGTTTATTGTAAAAATATAGAAGGCATGTGAGATCTTAGTTCACCAACCAGGTATGGAACCCATCCTCCCTGCATTGGAAGCACAGAGTCTTAACCACTGGACCACCAGGGAAGCCCCTAGAAGGCATTTATGCTTAAAAAATAGATTATAGTTTTATCATCCAGTTTCAAACACATAAAATATATGTTTTTAAATATATATATTCGGTATTTTTGAGTTGTTTCTTTTTGGTAGACTTATCTTAACTAATAAGCAACTCCAGCAGGGGAACACTTCCAATCCAAACTGTAGTGGGATCACCTCTTTCCTGCTCCTGGAAATGTTCTGACAATATCATCTCCTCATCTGAGAGTCTCCTTCTCATAGGCTGAAAGTTTCCCCTGTCCATGTCTTCTGATTGTAGGTAGCCTAAGAAATGGCATCTATTTTCCAATTGATAATCCTTCGGGGAATATTTCTAAAAGCAACATGCCCACCATTCTATGGATTAAGACATGTTGGGCATCTTGTCATTAATCAGTTAATTAGAACTAGCAGCACCGTTTCTCCTCCCCATCTCCCCTGAGGTGCAAAAGCAAAGCTGCTCAGTCTCTGTTCCCAGGGGTTCTTGTTGGGTTTGCACCAGCCGATGAGGCAAGCCAGAGCATCCTGTGCTTTCATACTCTTCTCTCCTACCTAGAGAGCATGTAAGGGAGGTTACTCTCAGTGTGGTTACAGATTCTATCCTACACTCAAAAACTAAGCCAAACATATAACCTTTACTGCTTAAATAATAATAACTGATTCATCAACTTAATCGCCTAGTTATTTATTGAAGTTTTATTACATATTAAGTTCTATGCCAGGAACTAGAACTTAACAGATGAATATGACATAGTCCCTGCTTTAAAAAATGTACAGATGAATAGAAAACTAGACAAGTAGGCAATGTCTTATTAATGTGTGATTACAGGGTTTCCCTGGTAGCACAGTGGTTAGGAAGCCGCCTGCCAATGCAGGGGACTTGGGTTCGAGCCCTGGTCCAGGAAGATCCCACATGCCGTGGAGCAACTAAGCCCGTGTGCCACAGCTATTGACCCTGTGTGCTGCAACTACTGAAGCCCGCGTGCCTAGAGCCCATGCTCTACAACAAGAGAAGCCACCACAGTGAGAAGCCCGCACACCACAACAAAGAGTAGCCCCCGCTCACTGCAACTAGAGAAAGGCGGTGCAACAACGAAGACTCAACACAGCCAAAAATAAAATCAATCAATCAATAAATTTATGTTTTAAAAAAGTGTGGTTACATTCACAGAAGTGCTGGGAGGTTGTGAAGAGGGAGGTGGCTATAAACTGCAAAATTAGGGAAGAGTTTACAGACACTGAAGATGAGAAGTGCACAGTAAAGGTAAAGGAAAGGAAATCCCTTCAAAGTTCAGAGGCTGAAAGAACATGGCATGTTTAGAAACACCCTATTTGCTCCAATAGAGAAGCTGCAGAAAATGCACTATAGGTGTCTGGCAGGAGGTAAGGTGGGAGAAATAGGGAGAGGTATAATCAGAAAGAGAATGGATGTCATTCTTTAAAATGTTGACTGCTTCCCTCTGGACAAGCAGCATCACTGTAGAATGCAAAGAATTAGGATCATGCAATTACCTTCACATTTAGAAGGATATCTTTTGAGAGTGGAGAAGGAGGTGAATTGCCACAGTCCAGCTGGACAATTTTTCAGACCTGAATCGACACAGCAGAAGTGAGGCTAGAGAGGGAGGAGGCAGGCAGGAAGAGCCTTGACAAGGACCTAATAGTTTCTTGGTTATGTTATTGAACCTGGACTCGGGTCTGCTCTCCTGACGTGTGGTAAAACCAATCTACTGCCACTGGGTTTGAAGGAAAGTATGGCATCCATTGCAGGTGCCAAGCAGGGAGAACGGGCAGTTCATGCTCAAAGACACAAACTCCCCAATGGCTTTCAGGGAAAGGATTTTAAAAGCAATGTGAGGGAGAGGGCTTCAGGGTGTGTGATCAGCTCATGCTCACTTCTTGGATTGGCTGGCATCAAGGTGAAGTTTCGAGCATCATCAGCCTCCTGGCTCCAATTGGCCTGTGGTCTACATGCTTCGAGTCAGCAGTTTTCATCTGATGGGAGTCTTTTTTCTGTAAAAACAACTTAAAACTCTGTATCAGACACTGTTTTCTATGTCCTTCAGGGAGAAACTAAAGTTCTGTGACTCAGCTATATGGCTCATCTATTGTTTACGTTGTTACCAGTTCCATTACCAGTTCCATTATTATTCTTTGTTTCTACATGTTGACATTCTTTTAATCATTGACCCTTGAGCCAGCCTTTCTGAGACTCAGTGGAGGCATAAGGGACTAAAGCAAAGTCTTTTACTTCAAGAGTGGTTAAGAATCCACCTGCCAATGCATGGAACACGGGTTCCATATCTGGTCTGGGAAGATTCCACAGAAGAGAGGGGCTCATATACACAAGAGAGTTCCCCAAGTGTCCTGCTGGGTTTCAATCCCCCCTTTTCTTGGTTACTTCTCAGTCCTGAGGGGAACAGGGCAGGGCAAGAGAGGGGGAAAATGTTTTGGATAAAGAGGTTAATCATAAACTCAGTAGGGAAACTTGGTTTCAGTTATAGAAAATACAACTTTATGTAATAAAAAAGGTCTAAAAAATAATGCATAGGATTCCTGCTTGATGGAAGGGGTTGCATTGATTCACCAATGATGAAAAAGGACTAAAATTTTAGGATGGAGTGGGCATGCTGGGGAAAAATGACGTTGAGTACAGATTTGGCCATGGGAAAATTGAGGTGTTTATGGAGCCTCCAGGAAGAGATTTGTAATTGAAGTTTTCTATATGGGACTGAGCCTCAGAAAAGAGATCTGAACTAGACACACATGGGTTAGTTAACTGGTGGTTGTAATTGCTAAACTGTCTTCAAGAATGGTGACTGGTTATACTTAGGTTTTCATGTCACTTTAACACAACTGACTATGCATGTTTCGGAGGGCTCTTCAGTGCTCTTCCATCCCATCAATCACCTGTGGCAGTCAGGCCGCTCATCCCAAGGCGACTGCTCTCTCTTCCCCAAAGTCCCTTCTCTCACATGGATCAGCCTGGTAAACACATCTGCCTGATTCTTTCAATTACCTCTTTCCTCCTGCTTTCCTGGCTCAATGAGACAGCCCCCTGCTGTCAGGAACAAATCCATAGCCTATCTTACTTCCTTGTCTTTTTAGAAAAGTCTCCTGGCATCTCTCAGAAATTGTGACTAGTGAAGTAAAGGAAAAGGTTTCTTTTAAGACTCTGCCTTTTGAGTTTATCATTTTTGATTGCATTTTCCACTTCTTACAAGGCATGGATCATGCAAAGCGTGGAAGAGTCAAGGAGGTACACATCAGTCTTGACAATGCCTGCAACAATGGTGGTCTATTTCCAGAGAGCCAGACTATAATTTCACTTAACTTGGGCCCAATTACCCCTCCAGAGGAGAATAGCCAACTTGAAAAGTTATCCCAGGAGCAGACAGGCTTCATTCAGACTGTCGTGGTGGAGCTTCCTACACAGAGGCAAGCAGCCCTGATCATTAACGTCTTTCAGCCAAGCAGCTTATCCCATGTGACTCATGAATGGATGAGGATTAATCACCTCTACCTTACACTTGGTCTTTGGACCACTCAAACAAAAAATAACCATTTAGTCTGCTCTTTAGCTCATCAATAATTAACATTCATTTCAAGTTATGTATATAGAAAAAACAATGATTACATACAAATCAAAGCAGAACTGTGCCCTTCAGTGTGATTCTGATTACAGATTCCTCCTTGGGAGAGCAAGGCAGAAGGACAGGATATGAGTTGACTGTTAAGATTAAAAGGAACATACGTACAGTTCAAACTCCAGTCTAAGGAAGCTGAAAACCAAAAGCCAAATTTTAAAAATTGATTTGAAACATACATAAGTGTTTCAGTTGAAATTATGTTTTTCACTCTACAAAATGCTTAGCCACAAATTCCTTAGTAGGTAAATTTTCCAAAAATGCATTTATGGGACTTTCCTGGTGACTCAGTGGTTAAGAATATACCTGCCAATGCAGGGAACACGGGTTCCATACCTGGTCTGGGAAGATCCCACATGCCACGGAGCAACTAAGCCTGTGTGCCACAACTACTGGGCCTACACTCTAGAGCCCATGAGCCACAACTACTGAAGCCTGTGCACCACAATGAAGACCCAACACATCCATAAATAAATAAATGAATTAATTAATTAATTAAAAATACATTTATTTGTATTAGAAATTTGAAAATCTCACAGAAAGAGGGACAAAGATTATTGATTGACCCAACTACCCATCCGGTCCATTCTTCCTCTCCACACACAGGCCAAAAGATTAATCCTGATCATTATATATTTGAATATATCTCATGCTGTGAAATTTGTTACTGATAAGATCAGTACATCTTTGATGCTTTCGGCTATTAGAGATATCTTCTTTCTATGTAGTTTCAATCTGTACATGTACACTCCACATACTAGTCATTTCTGTTACTTTATAAACACAGAATAATTTTTTGAAATTCAAATATGGTATTATACACATTAAACGTTTTAATAAACTTAGGAATATGAAGGTATTTCTTTTCCATGAATTCTATCACATTTTGTCATGTTCTTTTAAGACACACAGGATTTTGACCTATAAGAGTAACATCCAGAAGATATTCAATTATTATCGGAAAGTCTAGAAAAACAAGAAGTATATTAGATATAAATAATAATGCATAGAAAAGTAAACAAACAAAAAGAAAATTTGACTCTGAGTTAGAGGAAGTAAGGTGTTACATATGTGAGAGAGGAAAACCTCTCTCATTTATGTAACAAGTAAGTTAGTAATTACTTCTTCATGATGATGTGAAGAAAAAGGAAAGACTCTGAAAGTTTGTTTCCACAGATGAAGCTAGATTAGAGGATTTCACTTAAGGTAATACCATTTAATAGTCTGCTTAATATGCACCCATTGTTTTAAAGTGATTTACATACATTAACTCATTTAATCTTCAGAGTAAGCCCATAAGGCAGGTACTGTTATTACACCCTTTTACAGATAAGGAAAATGAGATACATGGATGTTAATAATTTGTCCAAGGTTATACAGCAGGTGAAAGACAAAGTAGGTATTCAGCCCTGACATTTCCCCTTAAAAGTCCATGCTCTTAATTACTACGAGTCAATGAGACTGACTCACTGAGTCAGGAGCAGTTGCTGTCTCCTGATCATTAGGAAGGATGCTATCAAAGAAGTGGGATGGATTGTGCTCTTGAAGTCTAGACACAGCAGTGTTAAAGGATCCTGGACAAAAATCCCTGCAAGATTAGAGCAGGAGGAGCTCATAATTCAGGTAAAGGCATCATTTACTCTTCAAAACAGGACATTTTTGAGAGGAATAGGGCAAACTGAAAATTAATTTAGAACAAAAGAACAAAGAACTTTTCACAGCAAATCAGGATAAATGAATATAAAACCTTTTCCTATAATTCATATATTATGGAGCAAGACCTTATCAAATAAATTAAAAATTTTAGATGTCAAGAAGAATTAGGATTAGGGAGTAGATATCTTTCTCTTAGATGTGTTTCTTTTTCCCTCGGTCATTTATCTTCTGTAAAACAGTAACATTTACCTTACATCAGCTCATGCATTAGAAAAAGGGCATATCAACATTGAAATAAAGTAGGCTGGCATAAACCTGGAAATGTTCTTGCTATCACAAAGACAGCTGATTTTTCTATGAAGCAGATTTTTAGATGATTTTAAACATTACCGTGGCTGTATCCTTGAGTCATTTATCCTCACACAATCTACCCTGTTGTTTTGAACATCCATCTATCTATTCATTCACATCCAATTTAAGATTTTTCTCTCACTGGAGTCCCAGGAATTCTGTTTTGCCAAGCACAGTTTTCACCATTATAAGGGAAGATTTCCCACGCATTTCCCCAACAATAGTCATTAAATAATAGGAATAAGAATATTTTTAGTGATCTTGTGGTCCCTTTTGAGTCATTCATTATATTTAACACAATAAAAAACAACTTCAAGACAAGTTTCTGGGGATTTGAGGATGATTCATAAAAATGAACAATTAAGATAATTTTAGAATGATTGGGGTACATGTCAAATGTTAAGAAGAAGATACATTGTTCTCTCATATTTTCCTTTTCAGGTCTCTCAAATTGATTCTGGATTGATCATCAGGTGTTTCTTTTGGTTTTGGGTCCTCACTAGTTTTGGTACATTTTATTCAAGATAATACATTTTACAATCCCAACAGGAGCACTGCATGCTTTTGAAAGAGAAGGATGAAGTCCATGTGACCTGGAATCCAAAGGAAGAAAAGGTAAATGGGGGAGTCCCCCATCCAGACGGCAATGCTGCCTTTTTCTGCTTAGCATATGCCGAGGGTAAATATATATATATATATATATATATATGTTAATATTGAATTTGTATCTCCTTTATTCTAAACCAAGAATCCTGGTTCTTAAAAACACAGAATTAGAATTAGAACATCTCATAATTATTACAAAATTTCAGAATAACAATAATAACAATACCATAATCAATTATGATTACTGAAAACAGCTAAATTTTTAAATCTCTATATTCTTTTCCCTGCCCCCAATTTTTCTTGCTGTATTTGTGTATCAGATCATATAACAATATATAAGAAGGAGCTTCAAGATGGTGGAAGAGTAAGACGTGAAGATCACCTTCCTCTCCACAAATACATCAGAAATGCATGTACATGTGGAACAACTCCTAAAAAACACCTACTGAATAATGGAAGAAGACCTCAGACCTCCCAAAAGGCAAGAAACTTCCCACGTACCTGGGTAGGGCAAAAGAAAAAAGAAAAAAACAGAGACAGAAGAATAGGGATGGGACCTGCACCTCTGGGAGAGAGCTGTGAAGGAGGAAAAGTTTCCACAACTAGGAAGCCCCTTCGAGGGCAGAGACTGCAGATGACGGAGGTGGGGAGCTTCAGCCTGATTCATTAATTTGTTAACATTTATTTAGCAAATGGTTGATGGAAGGCTGCCAAAATAATAAGCAGTCAATTTTTCTTTGTATCTTCCAACATTCATAGCATTTGGTGGTAGAGATAATTGGAGCAGAGTTCTTCATTTTATGCATTTTTTGAGGGGGTGGGTGGAAACGATAAAAGGCCACTGAATGGTTTTACAAAATGGATCTCTGACGGCTGTAGATCATGTTGTGAAAGTGATATTTACCCGGTGCTGCAGATGGTTTGAAATGATAGGCTTTTAGTTTACCACTTGGGATCACAATGATGAGCAGACTACTAAAGTTCTTTTTATATTAAAACACTTGCACGCATCAGTAAGTGAAGAATTTGAACTTTAGAACATATTGATCTTAAAATGCACAATGATCCATATGTCAATGACTTAGACAATGAGACTGATCTGTGTTCATAACAATCATATTCACTTGAAAGAAAATTATGCAAAGAGAGGGTGAGAATCACTTTAAAGTTAAATGGAAATAAAAGTTGCATCCTCATAAATTTTGGTTCAAAGAGTCTCTGACTTGAAAGACACTTTCAACATTCTCCGAGTTTTCTGTTAAAGCTGGATTCACCTTGTCACACTGTTCACTAAAACTTGCCTATCTTTCCCATTCTGTCATTTGTTGCATCTATACTTTCACTCTACTGGTTTCAACTGTGCCAGTGATAAAATCTTTCTGAAGACAGAGCCCTGCAGAGCAGGACCACAGACCCCCCTCACAGCTCACATCGATTTGCTTTGGTGTTTATTTGACAATTATCAGATCTACTGTCTTAGCTAAGAGTGAGAATCCTTGAAGCAATCATTTAACCTTACCCTGGGCTTTAAAACCAGAACAACTTTCATTAGGACACCAGAAATGATCTTAACTCCAAAAAAAAAGAAGAAATAAACACACAGAGACACACACACAGACACAGACACACACACATATTCATGACAATACATCTGTATCTTCTAGTATGGATTCACTATTCTCACTGCTTTGACTGAAATTCTTAGAATCAAATTGTTGAAAGAAGCAGGAATTTTCCCATGTAACAATGTGATTTTATTCAAGAATGTATTCTGACTGGCTGACTATTTTCACTTCAAACTATTTGAGTGGACTTTCAAATCTTTTCTCAAAGGACAATAAAAAAAATAAATAAAAATGCAACTAGATATTTAAAACAATCTATGACAATAAGAATTAAGTTATAGATAGAAATATGGAAGAAATAAATTATCCTTTTCTATTGGTTTTAATTATTTACTATTTATATGAGCTTAAAGAACTAAATTAAAACAGGCAATTTATAGAAAGCAGTAGCTTTGAGGTGATCTGTATTATTGGTGGTATTTATTTTTTCAAGCAACTATTCTCAGAGCTGAATCTAGGTATATATGCTCAGCACCAGAAGGCCTATTCCTTATTCCAGGTAAAAGCCAATATAAGTTCCCTTAAGCAGAAGACCCATGAAGAGTCAGTGAAGGGGAAAAAGAGAGAGGGAGCTTCCAGCATATTCAGAGGGAAGGCCTAGTGAGCTCACCCTGACATTCACGGGTCAGGCTGAATGCCTGTGGCAGGCTACCCAGCGCTGGAGAAATGTTTTTCAGATTTATCCAAGTAGCTGCATCAGGGCCCAGATCAGAGTCAGATCTTGTACCGAGGGCATCCTGTGATCCTTAGGACCTAGTAAAGGGCTTTCTTTCCACAATACAGATTTCTCATGTCTTAAAAGGAAGATCTCTCAGGCTGCCACATCACCAGTGGGAAGGTGAAGAATTCCAACAATTTCCGTAAATGGATTAAAGGATATATGTTGGCGTTGATGTCCTCTTTCTGGAAGGATTTGAAAGCCTAGTCTCTGCAGAAGCGTAAGGAAGCCTTTCTGCCTTTTGACTAACATGATGCCTAGGCTGTGCTAACATGTTGCATCTCCCTTCAGAGAGAGTTATTTCCACATCATGAGAATGAAAGAGTGATCATAACAGGAAGCCAGTGTACCCAACTCCACTCCCACCACCACTGATGCCTTGAGAAATGTCTCCCCATGGCAGTCACTAAAAGCATAGTAAGTGCCAGGTCTGTGTGGGCTGTAAAGCACCCATATCCCCGTTTATGTCTGAGATTCTTCATTGCAAGTCTGCTGCTGGAGACATGGTCCTTTCTCAACACAGAACTGCCCTGCCTGGGTCTGCCCACTGCTTGGGATACTGGAATTGGAGGAGGCCAGTGAGACAGCCCGTTAGAGACAAGACAGTCATTAACTGACTCCAGGGCTTGAAATGGCTACCATGGATTCCAAACAGAAGGTCAACAATTCAAAACCAAAGTACTGATTCCATTTAATCACAGGTAAATTTTGGGTTTAAGTTCCTTGCAGAGACTGGCTGGATTGGAGGCAAAATTTCTCTGAAGAATGTCCATGCTGGACCTTTACACTACATTCACCCCCCTGTCCGGATCATTGGCTTGGCTCCCAGGCAAACAAGACCCCGTGTCTCACAATAAGGAGTGCTGAGCAGGGCCGGAAACCACTGCAAGCAGAAGTCAGAGGACCCAGAGTTAGAGAGAACCCCTTTCTCACTCTCACTTCTTTCTCATTTCTTCCTGTAAGAGAGGAGTCCAGCTTAAAGACGCAGAAGCTGAGGGGGAACTCCACTTTCAGGATGTAGTCCTACCTCAGCTGATTGGGACAATGAACTCACACTTTCAATGATCCACCCACTGGTCCTCCAGTTCTCCATAGAGAGGTTATTGATCTGAAATCTATAGCCAACATCATACTTGGGTTGAAAATCCAAATCCATTCCCACCAAAGTCAGAAAAAGACAGATTCCCACTATGGCGTTAACTGATTTTGATCTAAAAGTTATAAACAATGGACCAGTACAAATAATCTATATTTTAGCAATGAAGATACAATGCTATTTCATCTGATTATTATGATGGCAACCTAGAAATCATTGACAATTAACTGAAATTATTAAAACAAGAATCTAGAGGAAATAAGAGTTCAGAGTAATGGTTAGTGTTGAATGGCATACTAAATAATCAAATTACTTAATTTTATGTATATCAGCAATAACCATTTAAAATTATTGAAGTGGAAGAAATCATATAACACTAGCAACAAAAAATAATATGTAAGTATTTAACAAGAACTCTGTAATGGTTTTGTTAGGAAAGTTACATACTTTTCCTTAGAGGCAGAATGGTAAACTTGAATGAATAGGAAGAGAGCTCAGTATTATAAAGATGACAGTGATGGGTAAAATAATTTTAATTTGTTGGAATTTTATATGAATTTAAAATAGAATTTGGAGTAAGAGGTCACTAAATGGTTCTGCAGGGAGACAATTCTCTGTGGGCCTCTCAGTTTTTGTACATCTCTGGAGCAGAAGCATTTTTACAGGTTGTGTTCTGGATTACCTGTTCAGGTATGTTCATGGAGCAAAGAGTCTTGGAAGACAGAGAGTAACTTTCTACGGAAGGTAGGTTGGTGTGTCCAGAATAACAAACATGATATCTCCCTTCATGGCATATGTAAAATTGGTTTACCAGGAGCCCATTACAAAATATTTGGTCCATTGAACATTCACCACAATGTTTTGGTGAAAATGTTTTAATTTAAAATGTTTAAATAATTAAAATAATATAGAGGATGGTCTCTGACCATACTGAAATCACATTGGAAATCAATAACAGAAATGTAACAGGAAAAGTCTCCAAACAATTGAACATTAAACAAGACCCTTCTTCATAATCCATAAATCAAAGAGGAAGTCTCTCAGAAAAATTTATATAGATGGAATGAAAATAAAACTTATGAAAGTATGCAAAATATGGCTAAAGTAGTGCAGAGAAGGAAATGCAGACAAAAGAATGTTTACAAATCAATAATCTAAGTTCTTACCACAAGAAATTAGAAGAACAAAATAAATACAAAGCAAACATAGGAGGAAAATTATAAAGATAAAAACAGAAACAAATGGAATTGAAAACAATTGATAAATTCAATGAAATGAAAAGTCCTTTCTTCAAAACATCAGTAAAATAGATTAAAAAGATCAATAAAGATGAATTGAGAGAAGACACAAAGCAGCAATTTCAGGAATGAGTCAGGATATCACTGAAAATGTTGCAACCATTAAAAGGATGATAAGGGAACATTGTAAACTCCTACATGGTCATAAAGTTGACAACTTAAGAAATGGACTTATTTCTCAAAAAACAGAAACTCAAAATTCAACCAAGATGAAACAATTTGAATAATCCTATAACCACTGAGTTATTTGAATTTATAACTTAAAAACATGCAAAAGAGATTTCTACAGACCCACGGGGTTTCACTGGAGAGTTCTACCAAATCTGTGAAGAAGAATTAGTATCAATATTACACAATCTCTTTCAGAAAACAGAGGAAGAGGAAATACTTTCTTAGTGTATTTCACAAAGCTAATATTACTCTGATACTAAAACAAGACAAAGACAGGAGAGAGAGAGGGGGCATGAGAAAGAGAGAGAGAGAGAGAGAGTGAGGGATGAGAAGAAAACTACAAACCAGTATCTTTCATGAATTTAGGTGTAAAAATCCACAACAAAATCTATCCATGTTGAATCCAGCAATGCATAAAATAATTTGACACCAAGTGATGTCTATCATCTCTCCCAGAAGTGCAAGGCTAGTTTACCCTTTGAAAATGAATCATTGCAATCCAGTGTATCAAAAAAATTGGTATCTAGGGGCTTCCCTGATGGCGCAGTGGTTGAATGTCTGCCTGCCGATGCAGGGGACACGGGTTTGTGCCCCGGTCCGGGAAGATCCCACATGCCGTGGAGCGGCTGGGCCCGTGAGTCATGGCTGCTGAGCCTGCGCGTCCGGAGCCTGTGTTCCACAACGGGAGAGGCCCCAACAGTGAGAGGCCTGCATACCGCAAAAAAAAAAAATTGATATCTATATCCCTATCTATATCTATATCTATATCTATACACATAATCATATCAATTGATGTAGAAGAAGAATTTGGCAACATCCAATACACACAAGAACTTCAGCAAACTCAGAATAGAGGAAATCTTCCTCTGTTCAATAAACAGCATCCACTAAACTTACAGCTAACATCATACATAATAATTACTTTGTACAATTAAAATCAATTAAATTAATGGTCCTCAAATATGAGGGAATTAATAGAAAAACGTAATTGAATGTATTAACAACTAGGAAAGAGGATTCCTGAGACAGATGTACACTCACCTTCAATAATGTAATTATTTGAAATCTACTTTATTTTGACTTAGAAATAGACAATGTCTTAAAATGTAAATATGCAGAATATTAAGTAAAACATGCATCAGCCAAGATTAATCATTAGTCAACTTGCCCATTTAGAGAATACCAGGTGAAATTATTGTCTTAAACTATAAACTTCTAGTGAGGTTAAACTTAGTTATGGGACATAATATCATGGTCATAAAATGTACCTTGTTGTTTAACATCTGTGGAAAGGAAAATAGGAAGTAAATAAAAAGAAAATTTAATGGTTAGATTCTAACGTATAAGAAGTACAGAAACAGGTAGATAACTTGTTTTCCAATATGGAGAAATATACAGCAATCTGATGTGACATTCCAATTCAGTAAAAATGAGCACAAAACATGGAGAATACTGCTATTGACACAATGAACACAGGAAATTTGAGGAGGATATAGTCTCTGTTCCCAGGGAACTTTCCACATGGGAACTGGCTATTCAGAGTCCCCACTATTTCTCTTTAGAATTGAGTAGGTGGTTTTACATACTAAGGACTCTAGGGGAGGAAGGGCTGAAAGTTGGGGTGGGAGGGGACGTGCATGGAGAGTTGTACTGAAAGTGAATGTGCGTGGTCTTTAAGGATGAAAGTCCCCACATCTCTTCAGCTGTGAAGGCACTGGAACCTGAGGAAAACATGTTAGCAAAGGCTTGGAGACCCAGAAACAACTGTACAATAGCACAGGAAAATTCCAAAAGATGCAAGGTTTTAAGTAACTATGACAAGACAATCAATGTAACTATTTATGTAACTGTATCCACAGAAGAGCAATTTCTACATTGACACTCATGTAGGACAAAGAAGTATAAGGAGAAGGCTTTTGTTTGCTTTTGTTTCCTTTATAAGTTATCTTAAAATATTCAAGATTGATTTTGCAAGTAGAGAAAATGGTTCACACAGTGCCAAAGCAATTTTATCAGAGAATATCTTTCTTTTTGGGATATAAAATCTTTGTTACTAAGAAGTACAGCATTTCAGGTATGTACTAGAAGAAAAAGGAAAAGTAAGTTACATTGATGAGTCAGCAAAATCTACCTATGTTATTTTTTTTTTCCCAAAAAATGAATCTGTTTCTGAAAGCAAAATATATTTGAAGGCAGGGCTAGTAGAAACCAGCTGAGTCTACAGCAACTGCACAGATATCACTAAGGTCACCAATATGGGCTCTTCTCTCCTTCTGGGCATATGGAAACCTACTTTTCCTACCTGCCTGTGGATAGGTGAGTAGAAATGATTTATGTCACTTCTAAACTGAGGCACTAATTGCTCTAAGACCCTGCTGTTCTGGCTGTTTCCCTGCTTCTATATCCTGAGTGACTGTGTGTGATAAAGACTCACTCCCCCAGCTCTTGCCAACCCCCCATGACTATATTTCATGAAAGAAACAAATATCAAGAATTTGTGCTTGCAACTAAAGCAAAGCAAAAGCTATCATGACTAATAAAACATACTCATTAATTAACATGTAATTTTTCAAAATTTATTAAATTATACCTTCCTAATAAAATTATTTTTTTCCTAAAATATGGAAAAATCTTTTGTACAGATAAGATTTTCTAATACTGAGAGGTAATTGTGAGAGGAAACTAAGACACATAATCATAATTAATTCCCACTATAGCCTATGAAGTAAACTTATTTTGTAGCAATTGTTCCCTTATTTTACAGTTAACGAAACTGAGTACAGCAAAGTTAGCAGAGATTTGCCAAAGTTCACATGGTTAATGAAGGATGAGTTCATAATTCAAACCCATATACTCCATTTATTTTTTCTTACTATATACATTGCATCACAGGTTGTGGTGTTATAAAAGACATTCTCTAAGTGGACTTTTTTTTATCTTTGAACATAGAAGTGTATCTTCCTGAATTTTTAAATCTTTAAATAGCTCATAGTTTAAAATATTTAAGTAGCTTTAGTAATTACTAAGTATATGTAAATGTAGATAAATAAATACACACATATGTACACTGAACTTTAAAATATTAAAATATGATATAATGTTTTTGGTTTGTTTACCATTTTTAATCTTTAAAAATGCCAGTATTAAAAACACTCAGTGAGGGCCTCCCTGGTGGCGCAGTGGTTGAGAGTCCGCCTGCCGATGCAGGGGATGCGGGTTCGTGCCCCGGTCTGGGAGGATCCCATATGCCGCGGAGCGGCTGGGCCCATGAGCCATGGCCGCTGGGCCTGCGCATCCGGAGCCTGTGCTCCGCAACGGGAGAGGCCACAACAGTGAGAGGCCCGCATACCGCAAAAAAAAAGAAAAAAAAAAAACACTCAATGACCCACATGCCAGTTTGGACCATATGCAACTGCTGACATTTGACTCATTTGAATGACTCATCTGTTAACTTCATAGAAAAAGCATGATTTCTGGATTGAAAGAACCCTGAATTTGAATTTTAGCTCCATCATGTCTATTCAAGTGATCTGGGGCAAATGTCTTGGAATCTGTAAATCTCAGTTTCCTCATCTGTATAATAGGATGTTAATACTTATCTGTAAAGATTGTTGTTAGAACTAAAAATCACATTTGCTTTTTCTTTTCCATAAAGTAATTTACACTGTGCCTGCCTCACAGCAAAGTAAAAACTGAATTAGGCTGTTTCAAATGTTATTAACAGAAGAGTCAGTGTTTTAAAGCCCATTATTTGGGAACACTCTGGGAATGTTAATATCATGACATATCACCTCAACTGTATCAGGGTAAAGTAAATAAAAAGTATCATCTGGGGTTTCCCTGGTGGCACAGTGGTTGAGAGTCTACTTGTTGATGCAGGGGACACGGGTTCATGCCCTGGTCCTGGAAGATCCCACATGCCACGGAGCGGCTGGTCCCGTGAGCCATGGCCACTGAGCCTGCACGTCTGGAGCCTGTGCTCCACAATGGGAGAGGCCACAACAGTGAGAGGCCCACGTACCACACACACACACACACACACACACACACACAAAAGTATCATCTCTAATCGGTAATTGGCACTCCATTCTTTTTGCATATTTACTGTTCCTATGTATTAATGATTTTTCAATAGACAATGACTATACATAATCATACTTGTGGTGATGCACTTCTTCCTGCTCAAGGGAAGATTTTCAATTAATTGCTTTTAATTGAACATTAGTAACTCTGTGGCTGTAGAGATGGATAAGGTGACTATATGAGATTGTGAGAATTCATTTTCCATTTAAATGAATACAACCAAAATATTTTTATCCTTCACCAGAACCCATGGACATATAAAAAATATCATATGCTGAGATTTTAAGTTAATATTCAAGTGGAAGAGTTAACATTTTTAAAAAAAACAAGCAAAGCATTTTTGTGGGAGACATGAGATAATCTCAAGCTGGTCACTATGAGACCTTGGGTAAGTCATTTGGTTTTTCTGAGTCTCAGGAACCCAAAAAGGAAAACAAGGAAATGCTATTTATATTGCTGCTCTTACAGGGATATGCATAATGCTTATCTAGGTTCTTTGTCAATTATAAATCATTATACCAATCTGTAAGTTTTTAATCTGTCTAGACTGAGAAATTTTATCATATTTTCCAATACCACAAAAATATCATTAAAAAACACACCTGTAGGGAGTGTTATAAACAGATTCTTCTTATTCTCATTTGATATCCAATTTGAAGCTGCCAGTATTATTTTCAGAAGACACTGTTTTGGTTGGTTTAGTTTGATAATTTAACTTGACATTAAGTATAACAAACATTAATGGATGTGTTCATATTTTAAGAACAAATATGTTCTTGTCTCTAGATTTTGTTAGTACTTGTAGTTTGGAAATTCCTCCTTCATATATTTACAAGTAATTGACAAAATAAAAGATCTCAACTATGCTATACTATTTTTTTAAGTAAGAAGAAATGATGATTGATTTTCATTATCTGAATTTTAGGGGGTGATTATGACAAGAAAGTGTTTCTGAAAAAATGAGAATAAAAGGATTGAGGAAAAGAAAGTGTTAATTTATTTTAAGGTTGATGGAAGAATTACCCTTCTGTCAAGTACTTGTTTATAACACTTATTATTGTCCACAAATTGAACTTATATTCCTAGGATAAAATTTAATAGAAGTTCCTTTAAATAATAATTTCCAGATCCTGGGTTGAGTGTCCTGTGAGGAAATTCAGTGCACGTCCTGAGCTGAGGTATAGGCTGAGCCATTTCATGAGGAACTCTGGCCTGAAGTGGTAGGGGCAAAGCCTCTGCATGGTGCCCACTATTAGCAAGTGAAATGTGCAAATGCTATGAGCAGACTAAGCACAAAGGGAAAAAGGTGGATGGGTTAGGCCTGAATTGAGACTGCCAGATTTATGCCCTTTCCAGACGGAATGTGGATCATCTAGCAACAGGAGCCATGTGGTTGACAGGGTCTTGGTGCTCCAGCCAGGTGTCAGGCCTGAGTCTCTGTGGTGGGAGAGCTGAGTTCAGAACAATGGACCACAAGAGGCCTCCTGGTCCTATGTAATGTCAATTATCAAGGGCTCTCCCAGAGATCTCTGTCTCAAAGCTAAGACCCAGCTCCACTCAATGACCAACAAGCTCCAGTGCTGGACACCACCTGCCAAACAACTAGCAAGACAGGAACACAACCACACCCATTAATAAAGAGGCTGCCTAAAATCATAATAAGTTCACAGACACCCCAAAACACACCACTGGACGTGTTCCTGCCCAAAAGAAAGAAAAGATCCAGCCGTATCCACCAAACACAGGCACCAGTCACCTCCACCAGGAAGCCTATACAACCCACTGAACAAACCTTACCCACTGGGGCAGACACCAAAAATAATGCGAACTACAAACCTGCAGCCTGTGAAAAGGAGAACCCAAACACAGTAAGTTAAGCAAAATGAGAAGACAGAGAAATACACAGCAGATGAAAGAGCAAGGTAAAAACCCACCAGAACAAACAAATGAAGAGGAAATAGGCAGCTTACCTAAAAATGAAGTCAGAGTAATGATAGTAAAGATGATACAGAAGCTTAGAAATAGAATGGAGAAAATACAGGAAACATTTAACAAGGACATAGAAGAACTAAAGAGCAAAAAAAAAAAAAAGATGAACAACACAGTATATGAAATTAAAAACTCTCTAGAAGGAATCAACAACAGAATAACAGAGTCAGACGAACAGAAAAGTGACCTGGAAGATAAAATAGTGAAAATAGCTACTGCATAGCAATACGAAGAAAAAGGAATGAAAAGAATTGAGGACAGTATCTGAGACTTCTGGGAAAATATTAAATGCTCCAACATTTGAATTATAAGGGTCCCAAAAGAAGAAGAGAAAAAGAAAAGGACTGAGAAAATATTTAAAGAGATTATAGTTGAAAACTTGCTTAATATGGGAAAGGCAACAGCCAGTAAATCCAGGAAGAACAGAGGGTCCCATACAGGATAAATCCAAAGAGAAACACGCCAAGACACATATTAATCAAACCATCCAAAATTAAATGCAAAGAAAAACAATTGAAAGCAGCAAGGGAAAATCAACAAATAGCATACAAGGGAATCCCCATAAGGTTAACAGTTGACCTTTCAGCAGAAACTCTACAAACCAGAAGAGAGTGGAAGGACATATTTAAAGTGATGAAAAGGAAAAACCTACAACCAAGATTATTCCAACCAGCAAGGATCTCATTCAGATTCAATGGAGAAATTAAAAGCTTTACAGACAAGCAAAAGCTGAGAGGATTCAACACCACCAAACCAGCTTTACAACAAATGCTAAAGGAAGTTCTTTAGGCAGGAAACACAAGACAAGGAAAAGACCTACAAAAACAAACCCAAAACAATTAAGAAAATGGTAATAGGAAAATACATATCGATAATTACCTTTTTATATAAATGTAAATGGATTAAATGCTCCAACCAAAAGACACAGACAGGCTGAGTGGATACAAAAACAAGAGCCATACATATGCTGTTTACAAGAGACCCATTTCAGACCTAGGGACACAAACAGACTGAAAGTGAGAGGATGGAAAATTATATTCCATGCATGGAAATCAAAAGAAAGCTGGAGTAGCAATTCTCATATCAGAAAAAAATAGACTTTTAAATAAAAACTATTACAAGAGAAAAAGAAGGACACTACATAATGATCAAGGGATCAATCCCAGAAAAAATATATAACAATTGTAAATATTTATGCATCCAACATAGGAACACTTCAATATAAGGCAAATGTTAACAGCCATAAAAGAGGAAATTGACAGTAACACAATTATAGTAGGGGACATTAACACATCACTTTCACCATTGGACAGAACATTCAAAATGCAAATAAATAAGGAAACAAAGCTTTAAATGACACATTAAACATGATGGACTTAATTGATATTTATAGGACATTCCATCCATGAACAACACAGTACACTTTCTTCTCAAATGCTCATGGAACATTCTCCAGGAGAGACCACATCTTGAGTCACAAATCAAGCCTTGATAAATTTAAGAAAATTGAAATCATATCAAGTATCTTTTCTGACCACAACACTATGAGACTACATATCAATTACAGGAAAAAATCTGTAAAAAATACAAACACATGGAGGCTAAACAATACACTATTAAATAGCCAAGAGATCACTGAAGAAATCAAAGAGGAGATCAAAAAATACCTAGTAACAAATGACAATGAAAACATGACAATCCAAAACCTATGGGATGCAGCAAAAGCAGCTCTAGGAGGGAAGTATTTAGGAACACAATCTTACCTCAAGAAACAAGAAAAATGTCAAATAAACAACATAGTCTTACACCTAAAGCAAATAGAGAAAGAACAACAACAACAACAACAACAAAAACTAAAGTCAGCAGAAGGAAGGACATCATAAAGATCAGATCAGAAATAAATGAAAAAGAAATGAAGGAAACAATAGCAAAGCTCAATAAAACTAAAGGCTGGTTCTTTGAGAAGATAAACTAAACTGATAAACTGTTGACCAGACTTATCAAGAAAAAAAGGGAGAAAATTCAAAACAACAGAATTAGAAATGAAAAAAGAGAAGTAACACCTGACACTGCAGAACTACAAAGGATCATGAGAGATTACTACAAGCAACGGTATGCCAGTAAAACGGACAACCTGGAAGAAACAGACAAATTCTTAGAAAAGCACAAACTTCTGAGACTGAACCAGGAAGAAATAGAAAATATAAACAGACCAATCACAAGCACTGACATTGAAACTTTGATTAAAAAATCTTCCAACAAACAAAAGCCCAGGACCAGATGGCTTCACAGGTGAATTCTATCAAACCTTTAGAGAACAGTTAACACCTATCTCTCTCAAACTCTTCCAAAATATAGGAGAGAGAGGAGCACCCCCAAACTCGTTCTACTAGGCCACCATCACCCTGATACCAAAACCAGACAAAGTTGTCCCAAAAAGAAGACTACAGGCCAATAACTCTGATGAGCATAGATGAAACAATCCTCAACAAAATGCTAGCAAATAGAATTCCACAGCACATTTAAAGGGTCATACACCATGATCAAGTTGGGTTTATCCCAGCAATGCAAGCATTCTTCAATATACACAAATCATTCAATGTGATACACCATATTAACAAATGAAGGATAAAAAGCATATGATAATCTCAATAGAGGCAGTAAAAACTTTTGACAAAATTCAACACTCATTTATGATAAAAACTCTCCAGAAAGTAGGCATAGAGGGAAGCTACCTCAACATAATAAAGTCCATATATGGCAAACTCACAGTCAACATCGTTCTCAATGGTGAAAAACTGAAACCATTTCCTCTAAGATCAGGAACAAGATATGGTTGCCCACTCTTATGCCTATTGTTCAACACAGTTTTCAAAGTTTTAATCACAGCAATAAGAGAAGAAAAAGAAATAAAAGGAATCCAAATCAGAAAAGAAGAAGTAATACTTTCACTGTTTCCAGGTGACATGATACTATACATAGATAATCCTAAAGGTGCTACCAGAAAACTACTAGAGTTAATCAATGAATTTGGTAGAGTAGCAGGATACAGAATAAATGCACAGAAATCTCTCGTGTCACTATACACTAATGATGAAAAGTCTGAAAGAGAAATTAAGGAAACACTCCCATTTAACATTGTGACAAAAAGAATAAAACACCTATGAATAAGCCTACCTAAGAATACAAAAGATCTGTATGCAGAAAACTATAAGACACTGGTGAAAGAAATTAAAGATGATACAAACAGTTGGAGGTGTACACCATGTTCTTAAGTTGGAAGAATCAATATGGTGAAAATGACTATACTACCCAAAGCAATCTACAGACTCAATGCAATCCCTATCAAACTACCACTGGCATTTTCCACAGAACTAGAAGAAAATGTTCCACCATTTGTATGGAAACACAAAAGACCCCAAATAGCCAAAAAAAACTTGAGAAAGAACAATGGAGCTAGAGGAATCAGGCTCCCAGACTTCAGAGTATACTACAAAGCTACAGTAATCAAGACAGTATGGTGTTTGAACAAAAACAGAAATATAGATCAATGGAACAACATAGAAACCCCAGAGATAAACCCATGCACATGGAGAAAAGACAGCCTCTTCAATAAATGGTGCTAGGAAAACTGGACAGCTAAATGTATAAGAATGAAATTAGAACACTCCTAACATCATACACAAAACTAGACTCAAAATGGATTAAGGACCTAAATCTAAGGCCAGACATTGGAAAACTCTTAGAGGGAAACAGAGGCAGAACACTCTATGACATAAATCACAGCAAGATCCTTTTAGACCTGCCTCCTAGAGAAATGGAAATAAAAACAAAAATAAGCAAATGGGACCTAATGAAACTTAAAACCTTTTGCACAGCAAAGGAAACCATAAAAAAGACAAAAAGACAATGCTCAGAATGGGAGAAAATATTTGCAAATGAAAAAACTGACAAAGGACTAATATCCAAAATACACAAGCAGCTGATGCAGCTCAATTTCAGAAAAACAAACAAACCAATCCAAAAATGGCCAGAAGACTAAATAGACATTTCTCCAAAGAAGATATAGAAATTGCCAACAAACACATGAAAAGATGCTCAACATCACTAATCATTAGAGAAAGGAAAATCAAAACTACAATGAGGTATCACCTCACAAGGGTCAGAATGACCATCATCAAAAAATCTACAAACAATAAATGCTGGAGAGGGTGTGGAGGAAAGGGAATCCTCTTTGCACTGTTGGTGGAAATGTAAATTGATATAGTCACTATAGAGAACAGTACGGAGGTTTGTTAAAAAACTAAAAATAGAACTACCTTATGACCCAGCAATCCCACTACTGGGCATATACCCTGAGAAAACCATAATTGAAAAAGAGTCATGTACCTCAATGTTCATTGCAACATTATTTACAATAGCTAGGACATGGAAGCAACCCAAGTGCCAATCAACAAATGAATGGATGAAGAGAATGTGGCACATATATACAATGGAATATTACTCAGTCATAAAAAGAAATTAAATTGAGTTATTTGTAGTGAGGTGGATGGACCTAGGGTCTGTCATACAGAGTGAAGTAAGTCAGAAAAAGTAAAACAAATACCGTATGCTAACACATATATATGGAATCTAAAAAAAAGGGGGTCATGAAGCACCTAGGGGAAGGACAGGAATAAAGATGCAGATGTAGAGAATGGACTTGAGGACATAGGGAGGTGGAAGCATAAGCTGGGATGAAGTGAGAGAGTGACATTGACATATATACACTACCAAATGTGAAAGAGATAGCTAGTGGGAAGCAGCCACATAGCACAGGGAGATTAGCTTGGTTCTTTGTGACCACCTAGAGCTGTGGGATAGGAAGGGTGGGAGGGAGATGCAACAAGGAGGAAATATGGGGAAATATGCATACATATAGCTGATTCACCTTGTTATACAGCAGAAACTAACACAACATTGTAAAGCAATTATACTCCAATAAAGATGTTAAAAAATAAATAAATAAATAAATAAAAAGAATTTCCGCTCTCCACCTTTTTCTATTATTCTAATCCAAATCATTTTTGCCAGCCTTAGATATGTAATTATCTCATTCAAATGGCTGCTTTTTGTGTTGAGGGGATTATATTTGAATTTTAAATTTTGTCTGAGCTCTGATCTAACAATACACATAAAAATAGCCCATTGGACTAGCTCTGAATTTAGAAAAACATGTAATTTTGCTTCCATTTTCTTCTGGTGTTATTCAAATTGCCATATTAAATAGACAAAGCAGTAAAATTTTAGCTGAGCTTTACATTTCAGCATAGCTAAGAAGTAAATTTAGAGAATGATGATGACACACTGAACACCAGACTTGAAATTCCACTCATTCCTCCAAACATTCTTCAGAAAATGTCCTTGGCAAGCAGGATCATGGCTTTTTAACACTTCAGAACTTAGGTTTACATGTCTTTGAGCAAACCAGGTCCAAGGTCTCCATTGCAAAAAGAATTAATACATGAATAAGCAGGAATCTAGTCTTCTAGCATTTTCTGACATCAGGGATCATTCTGGGGTGTGATGTGGCCAAAGTACATTTTAGAAAAATGAGGAATAATAAACCTTATTTTCCATTAAATTTCTTTTTTGCAAAAAAAAAAAGAAAAAAAAGAGAAATTTTATTGTTACTGAATTCAAAATCACTCTCTTTACATCTTTTATGATGTAAAAATTTGCAATTATACTGTAGACTTTATGAGACAGCAAAATAAACAAGCAAACCAAAAACAACAGAGCTTATCAGTAATCTGTCCTACTGGTGGAAACAAGAAACACTGAAATGTAGATAGAAAATTCTAAGTAACCTGTAAAAAAGGTTTGCTGAAAGCCATTAATACATGACATCAACTTTATTTGCTAATTCTGAGAGTGAAAGATTCCACACTTTCTATAAATATGTAATTGTCTTAATATTCCAAATGTTAATACTTTGCTTTAAAAACCAAATGTCCTACACACAGCAGGCACTTTGAAAATGCTTGTTAATTGTTGATTAGATTTGATTTAGGGGAGGTCATCTAAAGGGGAATAGATTTCCAATTAAACAATAATTGCTGGCAGAAAAGAGATGAAAGAAAGAAGAGATGCATGTGTCCCCTGGAGCCACATTTTCTTCTCCTTTTGGAGCACTGTGGCATCTAATGCTAATGACCCCAAAATTATATTTTTATCTGGGCATGTCTTTTGTTCTCCATCTACTAGGGTCACACGATTTACTCTATTGCTTACACACAAAAAAAATCTAAGAATCATTATTGGCAACTTTCCCCCCCTTACCTCTTTATAAATCCATTATCAATTTGACTGATACCTTTCAGATATATCTTTATTTTATGTTTTATTTTATTGAAGTATAATTTATTTAAAACATTGTGTTTGTTTCTGGTGTACAGCAAAGTGATTCAATTTTACATATATATAATATAATAGTTTGCATATGCTAGTCCTATACTCCCAGTCCATCCCTCCCCATCCACCCCTCCCCCTTAGCAACCACAAGTCTGTTCTCTAAGTCTGCGAGTCTGTTTCTGTTTTGTACATAAGTTCACTTGTGTCATTTTTTCTTAGATTCCACATATAAGTGACATAATATAGTATTTGTCCTTCTCTGTCTGACTTACTTCACTTAGAGTGATCATCTTTAGGTCAAATACATCTTAGTCTCTTTCTCATGTTTCTGTCTCCCCAATACCTTGTGCTTAGCTATGTCCACCATCCTTCAGCTCTCAGATTAAATTTCAGGTGCTCTTCTTGACTACTCCAAATCTTATTCCTATCGTAGCATCCCGTTTGGTTAATTTCTTGTGCTAATCACAATCTATAGTCCTTTTCTTACATTTTCATATATGTCATTCCTACTTTGTAAGTTCCATAAAGGCAAAGACCTTGTCCATCTTTTCATGTATCTAACCTGAAACCTGATGTACAGTTTGTGCACAATTGTGTTTTTTGAAAAAAAATAAAAATATTGTCTCCCTTCATCCATATTTTACTCCCCAAATCTCCCTAACGCATTATAGGTGGAGTGATTATTTAAAGAACAAATTGGATCATGTTGTCATGCTTATTATTGCTTTTGATACTATATGTTGGGTTTTCCATTTCTTGAAAACATTTGAACTAATAGTAAATTGAACTTCACCAAAGATATTTTCCTGCCATACCCCACCCCCTTAGCTGGATTAGGACCTTCCTCCTCTCCCCACCCCACTGCATGGCACTTTGAATTTACTCTTCAAAGCAATGATCTGAGATGTAAGTCTGCAATGTCTTTGCTCTTTGCACTTTGTCCTTCTCATTCACTGGGGGAAGGGACCACATTAGGCTTGGCCATCACCACTCCCATTACACCAAGCTCCATGACAGGTATGTCGGTTGGTACCAAAGAACGATGGTCAAAAATGAATTCATGATATTTTAATAAAATATCAGATACTTTTTCCTTCTGAAGGTAAATTTTCATTTTTTTTTTTAATTTGACTATGTGGACGCCAAATATTTGCTGCATTCTGCAACAACTTCCACCTGCTACTATCAATTACTTTTTCAGATCAAATTATTTATTTTTCTTTTTGATTTTTTTCCTCAACTATGTTATTGATTTTTTAATTGCATTTTTATTGAAGTATAGTTAAGTTACAATGTTGTGCTAGTTTTAAGTGTACAACAGAGTGATTCAGTTATATATATATATGTATACATATATTCTTTTTTCAGATTCTTTTCTGTTTCAGATTATTGCAAGATATTGAGTATAGTTCCCTGTGCTATACAGTAGGTCTTTGTTGTTTACATATTTTATATACAGTGGTGTGTATATGTTAATCCCAAATTCCTAATTTATCTCTGCCCACCCCCCCCACTTGCCCTGCTGTCCCCTTTGGTAACCATAAGTTTGTTTTCTGTGTCTTCAAATCTTTTACTTTTGATGTTTCTTTTGAGCCATATCTGTGGGTCTCCTCCTAAGGAATTTCTATATTTTTCATAGTGAGAAATACTACTAAGAATCATTTATATTTTTATCACTTATAAATGCTTCCCAAATTCTGTGCTTTGTAAATACATTTTCTCTTTCACATCTCACATTAACACTCTTGGGTAGTTATTAACCTCCATTTTAGAGATAAGGAATGTGATTCTTAAGATGCAACAAATTGGGATTTGGAACCATGTAGGTTTAACTGGACTCCTACATGCTGTTCTATCTCCTTATCAATTTCTGGGGTTAGACTAGGAAGTTGGAAAAAGTAAGGTCTTTGAAAGGCTGAGTTATAAGCCACCACACAGATTGAATGGAAGTCTGTTACAGTGAACCATCTTTTTCCTGTTTGAGCACATCCTTAGTATTTTACACAGCTGCTCAGACCTTTATATCCTCTGCAGGTGAATTTAAAGGAGAGTCTTTGGACCTGAAGGTGGTATCTTTACTATGGAAATGTGGTGCCCAACGAGGAGCTCTATACCAAGACTGAATATGGGCAAGTGACTGGTCAGGAAACACCCTCCCTTTCCTCAAGCCTCACAAACCCCCTTGTACTGGAGATAAAATTTAAAAATCTAAGAGACCACAACAGATTGACCCCAAATTTATCAACTTGTTATGTTGAAAGTCTGTATCTATGGAAGAACAGGATTAAAAGCCAGGTAGCAACTGTCTACTCACCATTGTAAAATTGGGGTCCTATCTGTGGGGCAAATAAAGAGGATCTCTTTTAAGTGTTGGCAAAGGTCAGTGGACTGCAGCTGCATGAAATTAGTTTAACTCTTGTGGTGGTTAATCTTTGGTGTCAACTTGACTGGGCCACAGGCTTCCCAGATTAAACACTGTTTCTGGATGTGTCTGTGAGGGTGTTTCTTTATGAAATTAGCATTTGAATCTGTGGGCTTAGTAAAAGTAAATCGCCCTCCCCAATGTGGGTAGGTATTACCCAATCTGCTAAGGGTCTGAATAGAACAAGAGGTGGAGGAAGGAAAGATTCGTCCCCTTCCTATCTTTCTGCTGAACTGAGCCATCTCATCTTTTCCTGCTCTTGCACTGGGACTTAACACCATTGGCTCCCCTGATTCTCAGGCCTTCAGATTCAGATTGGAATTACATCACCAGCTTTCCTGGGTCTCCAGTTTGCAGACAGCAGATCCTGGGATTTCTCAGACTCCTTAATAGTATGAGCCAATTCCTCATAGCTAAACAATCTCTCTGTCACTATATATATATATCTACATACATGCACACACACACATTATATACATTTCTCTTTCCAAGGGATGTGAATAATTGACTATCAAATATTTGAAATATCTATACACATGAAATATAGAGGTACTTCATTCACCCGTTGTGTCCTATGCTCTGTGCTGGTATCTGGAATGCACTGGTGAATTCAATCCAGACTGAGCTGGCCAGGAACTCATAGTTCCAGGAGGAGAGAGATGAGGAGAATCTCAGGGCCAAAACAAAGTGAGCAATAGCAGGAAGGGTAACATAGGGTGTTAAAAAAGTAAGGAGGCAGAACCCCTGGTACCTCACAGAAGACTTTTGGAGGAGGGGGTCAGTGAAATTAAATCTTGAAGAAGGAAGAACATTTAACAATATTGAGGAAGAGGAGAGCTCTTCTAGGCTGAGAGATTCACATCTGAAGGCCTACCTGCATATAAGCATGGCTCATTCAGGGAACTTCAAATAGTTCAAATAGATGGTAGAGCAGTATGAGTGACCAGAGGAGAGGTAAAGAACATTCATGATATGAAGGACCTTGTATTCATTTGTGTAGAATGCACCTGCAAGTCAAAAGCAAGAACTGAAAAGATCAGAACCAGTGAGCATCACAGTTAGCTCCAGATTACCAGCATGTGGTCAGGGTGACTGCTGGGAAGATCTTCCTTGGGAGGGCTCAGCGATTCTGTGACCCATGAAGCAGAAAGCTGTGCTGGTCCAGGTTCAGCCAATGGAGACTGAGAAGCAAAGACAAGGAGCCAGGGGAGTTCAGGGGGATGATTGAAAGGAAGGCTCATTGCAAGTTGTCAGAAGAGGAAAGAACTGCAAACAGGAATAAATTAATGAATAAAAAAAATGGTGATGGGAACCAGGGACTTGTCTTTCGATGGAAGAAGCATTGCGGTGGGAACAAATAAATGAGTGTCAAGGCTGGGAAGTTAGGTTCTATAATTTTCTTAAGGTTGAATTTCAGATACATATGTAGTTGAAATCAATCTTTTCTCATGTTAAGATTACATAATATCATTGTATTTAATTGTATACAATGTGTTTACCATAAAACAATAAGAAATGTGTTATGCTCCTGGAATGTACCACTTCCATTATTCTGACTGGAGGTTGATTCACCTTCAAATTCTGAAAGGTTATCCTACAACCTAAAAGCTGTTTGATAAACAACTAGCATTTGAGGATGAATATTAAACTAATGTCCTGTGCATTGTTCATATTCTTTCACAGCTTGCACAAATTTCCATTTTTGTAATGTCATTTAACATCTATGGGCAGTGAATTATTTGTAGATATTAATCACACAAGATTATTTCCCTTTTAAGGATTTCCCCTATTGTTAGACATTCAAATCAATAACCACCGGCCAAAATAGAAAATGAATATCTGATTAATATCTGTTGCTTAATTAACGTTTTTCTTATTTATTGTGGGTCTTGTTCACCAATTGATCTAACAGTGAGGCATTGTTTCATAACTTTCTTTTATCTGATTCCTTTAACTTTGCCATTCAACTTCAAGTTCTATTTAATGCTCCTTGGCAGTATTGCAATAACTCTCTTCTTTTGTGTAGAAAAAAGTTCCCCACCAATAGAAGGTGGTGAATGTTCTATGCTAAAATATCACTGGAAAGCTCTGGGTTAAATTCTGTTAACTGAATAACTTTTTAAAGTTCATTTTGAACCCCCAGGGTCATTCAAAACTATGCTTCCCAAACTTATTTTGTTGAGTTCCTTTTTCAATTAGTTCTAGTGGGGCTAAAATTACCTCAGGATATCTCCTTGAAAAGCCCTGTTCAAATGCTACATCTGCCTTGACCTCTTCCTCACATCTGCTGCCCAATTACCTTGCTTTCAAAAAACATATACAGTTTCTCATTGACTATATAGAAAAATGTTGATTTTATTGAGTGGAAATCCATAATTTGACACAAATTCACTCCTGTTCTACTACACACCTGTTGTGTGGACCTGATACTCAGTGCTCAAATACTCCATGCATGTTTACATAATACTGTATTCAATTTTTTTGGCAGGAATATCTTTCCCACCTACCCATACTCTGCCTTCCATTTATGGCACAAGTAATATTTTTCTTTAAGAACCCAAATTTTTACCACCTTATAAAAAGAGTCTAAAATTTTTACTATAGAATACACAGCCTTTAAATGTCTCTCCTGCATCTCCAACACTTTCGAGAAGTTCACTTTCATTGTCACAAAGCCCTTCTCATTTTAGAGACTGCCACACTTATCCCCTTTGCTTAAACTATTTTGTCCCCCTTTGCTTCCATCATACTCTCCTTCACTGCAATCAGTCTCACCTGAAATACCTCCTCTTCTAAGAGGTCCTCCTTAACAACTATATTAGTATAACATCTTCTTTGTAGCCTCCATGCTTAAATGTTTCCTTCGCCCTTATTATTTATTAATATGACATTATTTATTGGTGTATTGTCTCTCCTACAAGAATGTGAGCTCTATCACAGAAAGGACTTGGATTCTTCTGTTTAGTGTGTTTTTCTATTATCTCTCCAACATGGAAGAGTTTTTGACTGAATATATATATATATTGACATATACAAATTATTCAACTTTTTTTATTTTTTAACATCTTTATTGGGGTATAATTGCTTTACAATGGTGTGTTAGTTTCTGCTTTATAACAAAGTGAATCAGTTATACAGATACTTATGTCCTCATATCTCTTCCCTCTTGCATCTCCCTCCCTCCCACCCTCCCTATCCAACCCCTCTAGGTGGTCACAAAGCACAGAGCTGATCTCCCTGTGTTATGCGGTTGCTTCCCACTAGCTACCTATTTTAAGTTTGGTAGTGTATATATGTCCATGCCACTCTCTCACTTTGTCCCAGCTTACCCTTCCCCTTCCCTGTATCCTAAAGTCCATTATCTAGTAGGTCTGTGTCTATTCCCGTCTTGCCCCTAGGTTCTTCATGACCGTTTTTTCTTTGTTTCTTAGATTCCATATACATGTGTTAGCGTACGGTATTTGATTTTCTCTTTCTGACTTACTTCACTCTGTATGACAGACTCTAGGCCCATCCACCTCACTACAAATAACTCAAATTCATTTCATTTTATGGCTGAGTAATATTCCATTATATATAAGTACCACATCTTCATTTTTTTTACATCTTTATTGGAGTATAATTGCTTTACAATGGTGTGTTAGTTTCTGCTTTATAACAAAGTGAATCAGTTATACATATACATATGTTCCCATATCTCTTCCCTCTTGTGTCTCCCTCCCTCCCACCCTCCCTATCCCATGCCTCTAGGTGGTCACAAATCACAGAGCTAATCTCCCTGTGCTATGTGGCTTCTTCACACTAGCTATCTGTTTTGTGTTTGGTAGTTTATATATGTCCATGCCACTCTCTCACTTTGTCAGAGCTTACCCGTCCACCTCCCCATATTGTCAACTCCATTCTCTACTAGGTCTGTATCTTTATTCCCTTCATGCCCTTAGGTTCTTCATAACCGTTTTTTGTTTGTTTGTTTTAGACTCCATATATATGTGTTAGCATACAGTATTTCTTTTTCTCTTTCTGACTAACTTCACTCTGTATGACAGACTCTAGATCCATCTACCTCACTACTAACAACTCAATTTCGTTTCTTTTTATGGCTGAGTAATATTCCATTGTATATATGTGCCACATCTTCTTTATCCATTCATCTGTTGATGGACACTTAGGTTGCTTCCATATGCTGACTATTGTAAATAGAGCTGCAATGAACATTTTGGTACATCACTCTTTTAGAATTATACTTTTCTCAGGGTATATGCCCAGTAGTTGGATTGCTGAGTCATATGGTACTTCTACTTTTAGATTTTAAGGAACCTCCATACTGTTCTTCATAGTGGTTGTATCAATTTACATTCCAATCAACAATGCAAGAGTGTTGTTCCCTTTTCTCCACACCCTCTCCAGCATTTATTGTTAGTAGATTTTTTGATGATGACCATTCTGGCCAGTGTGAGATGACATCTCATTGTAGTTTAGATTTGCATTTCTCTAATGATTACTGATGTTCAGGATTCTTTCATATGTTTGCTGCCAATCTGTATATCTTCTATGGATAAATGTCTATTTAGGTCTTCTCCCCATATTTAGATTGGGTTGTTTGTTTTTTTCATATTGAGCTTCATGATCTGCTTGTAAATTTTAGAGATTAATCCTTTGTCAGTTGCTTCATTTGCAAATATTGTCTCCCATTCTGATGGTTGTCTTTTGGTCTTCCTTATGGTTTCCTTTTCTGTGCAAAAGCTTTTAAGTTTCACTGGGTCTCATTTGTTTATTTTTGTTTTTATCTCAATTTCTCAAGGAGGTGGGTCAAAAAGGATCTTGCTGTGATTTATGTCATAGAGTGTTCTGCCTATGTATTCCTCTAAGTGTTTGATAGTGTCTGGCCTTACATTTAGGTCTTTAATCCATTTTGAGTTTATTTTTGTGTATGGTGTTAGGGAGTGTCCTAATTTCATTCTTTTACATGTACCTGTCTAGTTTTCCCAGCACCACTTATTGAAGAGCTAGTCTTTTCTCCACTGTATATTCTTCTCTCCTTTATCAAAGATAAGGTAACCATATGTGCATGGGTTTATCTCTGGGCTTTCTATCCTGTTCCATAGACCTATATTTCTGTTTTTGTGCCAGTACCATACTGTATTGATTACTGCACCTTTGTAGTATAGTCTGAAGTCAGGGAGCCTGATTCCTCGAGTTCCATTTTTCGTTCTTAAGATTGCTTTTGCTATTCGGGGTCTTTTGTGTTTCCATACAAATTGTGAAATGTTTTTCTCTAGTTCTGTGAAAAATGCCAGTGGTATTTGGATAGGGATTGCATTGAATCTGTAGATTGCTTTGGGTACTAGAGTCATTTTCAAAATATTGATTCTTCCAATCCAAAAACATGGTATATCTCTCCATCTCTTTGTATCATCTTTAATTTCTATCATCAGTGTCTTATAATTTTCTGCATAAAGGTCTTTTGTCTCCTTAGGTAGGTTTATTCCTAGATATTTTATTCCTTTTGCTGAAGTGGTAAATGGGAGTGTTTTCTTAATTTCACTTTCAAATTTTTCACCACTAGTGTATAAGAATGCCAGAGATTTTGGTGCATTAATTTTGTATCCTGCTACTTACCAAATTAATTGACTGTCTCTAGTAGTTTTCTGGTGGCATCTTTAGGATTCTCTGTGTATAATATCATGTCATCTGCAAACAGTGACAGCTTTATTTCTTTTCCAATTTGAATTCCTTTTATTTCTTTTCCTTTTCTGATTGCTGTGGCTAAAACTTCCAAAACTATGTTGAATAATATTGGTGAGAGTGGGCCACCTTGTCTTGTTCCTGATTTTGGTGGAAATGGTTTCAGTTTTTCACCACTGAGGATGATGTTGGCTGTGGGTTTGTCATATATGGCCTTTATTATGTTGAGGAAAGTTCTATCAATTCCTACTTTCTGGAGGGTTTTACCATAAATGGGTGTTGAGTTTTGTCAAAAGATTTCTCTGCATCCATTGAGATGATCATAAGGTTTTTCTCCTTCTATTTGTTAATATGGTGTATCACGTTGATCGATTTTCTTATATTGACAAGCTTCTTATGCTGGTGAGTGCTGGTCAGCAACTACCTTCTCTGTGAGAATCTCTCTGTTTTGCCCTCTGCACCCCTGTTGCTGTGCTCTACTCCATGGCTCTGAAGCTTCCACCCTGCCCACTCCCCATCTCTGCCAGTGAAGGGGCTTCCTAGTGTGTGGGATCTTTTCCTCCTTCACAGCACGCTCCCCAAGGTGCAGGTCCCATCCTTATTCTTTTATCTCTGTTTTGTTCTTTTTTCTTTTGCCCTACCCACTTACATGGGGAGTTTCTGGTCTTTTGGGAAGCCTGAGGTCTTCTGCCATTGTTCAGTAGGAGTTCTGTAGGAGTTGTTCCATATGTAGATGTATTTTTGATGTATTTGTGGGGAGGAAGGTGATCTCCACATCTTACTCCATCTTGAAGGTCCCTCCCAAAGATTACATTTTAAGCACAATTCTTGCACATAGAAACTGTATAACTTGGGCAAAGTAAGTAAATCGTAAATGATATTGTGAATTAAATATTATATAATGCAAGTAAAGCACTGATCAGAGATCTTGACACATAATAAGGAAAGTTTTATTAATAGTGAATTTTTGCATACAAGGTATATTTTAGAACAGAAATACTCCACTCAATTCTGACACTTTTACAGATTAACAGTTTTTTGATGAATTTGTAAAATCAGTTTTTAAAACTTCAATTGTTTAGATTGTCATTATGCAGAAAGCTTTTAGCATTCTTCAGAACATTAAAAAAAATCTCAATTCCACATGGCATTAACTTTTCTCTCACTTTGTTGGTTCCAGCTCCTTGAATTTATGATGGAATTAATATTGCTGTTGGCTTGTATTTTATTTGTTATGTGGTTCAAGAAGTTATGGGGGATCAAAAGTACACAAAATAGAATATAGGGTTGTTTAAAATACCATGCAATTCAGATAAATGTATGTTCTGTTATTCTGTAACCTTAAAACATAATCATCCTTTCATATAAATCCTGTCAGCTCAGAATGTTCCAGGTTACTGTCTTACAAGTGAACATGACATCAGAAAAGTGCTCATAGACTCCTGGAGGTTTGACAATCAGTAGTCATTTTTTTATGTAATTTTGCCTTCAAATGTATTCTCAAAATTCTTCAAATGTTTTGGGTAATTCCAATATGTATTTCCTTAAAAATATAAATAGATCATAAAAAAGTGATACCTCAAAATTCTTATTTACCTGAACACTTTATTTTGTTACCAAGGCTGTAGCCACAGAATCATACCCCTACCCCTCCTTGGAATAGAAACCAATTACTCTTACCTAAGTTTCAGGAGGAAGATGCAACAGAAAAAAACAAGAACAGGTTAAACCACCTAGGTCCAATATGGGGGATGATTTGACTTCCAGTAGACCTTGAGCCTCATTATACGCTCATTGTAATGCATTAGCTAAATGACACATCCACCAGCATCATGACAGTTGACAGTTGCCATGACAACAACCAGAAGAGACCAAACAAGGACTGAAAAGGAGTGTTCCAAGTCGAAATCACACCCCTGTTCTTGAATAACTCATGAATATTCCTCCCACTCTTTACAAATCCCTCCCTTTTACCTGGACCCTCCTATTACAGTACTTGGCGTCTCCACCCGAATCAGGTTAAGAAGTTGATTTGCAAACTAGGTTCCTGCTTTTCCATTCTTTAGCCTTTGAGTAAAACTTGTGCTGTTCTAGTCTCAGCATCAGTTTTGCTGCTCAAATTTGATGGGAAAAAGAACCTCTCTGGTCAAGACAAGGGGTCTCAGACAAGGCTAGGACACTGGTGTGGGTCAGGTCGACCAGTTCGGTAACAAATAGATTTATTACATTGGTTTGTCTCTATGTTTCCTGTGGCACATAATCGCATATGATTAACAATTGTGAAAATATGATAATAGAGTTATCTTTGGGGATAAGTATCAGGTTCATGTCTCTAATAAACAGAGGCACGTTTCCTTTGGAAAATCCTTCCATCAGCTCACACACTTATTTTTTTCACACTCACATTTAACACTTGTCAATTTCATCACCTTGCCTTTCATCTGTGACCAACACTCCCTCTGTTGTCAATGAGCTCACTGCTCCCAGCTTGAAGTCTGGCACCCATATGTGTATCACACCATTAATTCCCAAACCATCTACCTTCAGTAAATCTTTTAATTCTTTAATTGTTGCCTCAAAGTCTCTCTCATGCCGTCTATTTCTTTTCATTCCAGAAGCCAGTTTTTTTTTTTATTAGACCCTTAGCTATTCTCCCAGATCACAGTCTTTTTAACTCCTGATTCTTTTCTTTTATCACAACCAGACTATTGCCAGACATTTTCCATCAACTTGCCTTCTGCTTAAAATGGAAAACCCAGAGCCATCCCACCCAGTTCCATCCTCTTCCAGATCAGGGAGTTCTAGATTCTAAATGCCCTGATTCCAGGTTTCCACCCTTCTCCCTCCCTTCCACAGAGCTTGACCTCAAGAAAACAGGACTGAGAAGAGTTCTGGCAGCATCTGAGTCATCAGGTCTGTCCTCCGAATTCTGTCCTTTTTGGTCCCTCACATGTCCCTTCACACCTTTCCTCCCTCCCAGACCAGCCCAAACCCATCCAGCTCATATTACCCTACTGCTTAACAGAGCTCTGCAATTATTTAATTGAATCATGGAAAAGCATTTTTTTTACACAACTGTAAAATTCTTAGGAAGGTTTGAATGTCTACATGACCCCAAACAATTGTTTTAATAACTCCGTGGTTTATATGTGAAATTTTAACACACGTTTGTATTTGTTTCCTTTTTTATCAAAATGTTATGATTGAATAGACATTTGTGTACTGATTTGTTCTTTTTCTTAATCATACATTTATAGTTTCCCAATAGTTTTAGGAATAGGTGGGGGATTATTGTTTGTTTAGTGACAATTATGTGACAAAAAGTATACTATCTGCTTTGCAAAGCAAGAAATTTCATTTTTTCCAAATGCACAGTAGATATCAGTATGTATGACTACTGGAGATTGTGGTGTGATGAATCTTTTCAGGCAAAAGAAGAAAAGAAAAGCAGGCATATATTTTTTTAACCTCCAAATCAAAAACTTTTATTCTTGTTTAAAGACTGCATGATTTGAAATTTGAAACTTTCACAAATATTTTACACAACTGTTGATAATTAACCCAACCAATACATGACAGCAAATTGGACTGAAATCATATCATCCACAGGCTTCTATTTTTAGATCAAAATGGTTTACATAATAAACCAAACATAAGGAAAAATTGAGAAACTTTATATTTTGATTATTTCTTATGTTTTCTACTTTTTAAATATATGTCTCTATTTCTATCTCTTTTCCTGGGGTTGTTAACTAGACTGTGTAGTATTTTTATGAATAAATTAGTACTTAATTTATATAGTTTTGACCCCTACCCTCAAAAAGACATAATTAGATTTTCATCAATTACAGCCTTGTGTATGAGATTTTATGGGGTTTTAGTTGTCTCCATTCATGTTCTTACACAACACAGAGGGGACTTTATATGCCTTGTGGCTCTACCCCATAAAATTTTAAATGATAGTCTTCATCCATCATATTAATAGTCCAATTAAGAGTGCACAGCATGCTGTGGTTCTACCTGATTTACCTCTCCTGATAAATGAATATATAATATTTCTAGTTAGATTCACAGTATTGAGATTACTGGGGAAACTAGATTTAAATTTGTAGGTTCACTGTTAGTAAGGCCAAATATAGAGTTTACAGGCCGCAAGATATGCATATTGTATGTCTTATCAGGGCTGCATCTCATGCAGGAAGAAACCTGTGACAAGGTCTTCTCAGCTGATGTGAAACCAATTCATCGCCCACTGATAATTATAAACTATTAAAGATGAGGCATTTTCCAATGTGCCTAGACCTCTCATGAGGGTCCTGAAAGCACCGCTAGTCACTTGACTGAAATACTATCATTTGTCTACATGACTCAATTTCAATGTAAGATCTTTCGCATTATAAGGCAATGGAGTAGTCTTCACAAACCTGAAACTTAATCTAAGCAATGAGCAACATTAATCAAAGTCCAACAGGACTAATCAGGCTTCAGACAATGCAACCATTTAAAAAGTTTGCTAATGAGTGTTTCAAGTGGAAATGAGTGATTTTATTCTTAGGTAAAATATCACTATTCATGACCATCCACTGGAAACATTAAAGCCTAGCAGGAAAGCTACTGCTGTAGCCTTCTGCAATTACCTATAAAAACTTCTTCAACAATGGTCAGGAATTGAATATATTTGCATAATATGCAATTTCAGTGCCCAGTGGTTTTCTGAGTAGTGCATCACTTGTCGAGTTTCATCTCAGGTTAGCATAATGTATTTTCTCTAGCCACTGAAGGGGTCTGAGTCTGTTTTGCATTACTCCTCTGTGTTTAGTATGGAACAAACAAAAATAAATGACAAAGTTCCAAATAAATTAAGGAAGCTTTGACTAAAATGGCAGGAAAACAAGGTGAAATGAGAGGTGAGGAGTAATTTTGTCCTTACCTTTGCCTGACTATTATTTACTTACTCTATTTCTCATCACTGTAGTAGGTAGAAAAATGCCCCCCACCACCCCCCACCTCCCCACCCACCAACTGGAAAGGTGTCCCTGGACATGTGTGAATAGTCCTGGATCCTGGGAGTATACTACCTTTCATGGCCAAAGGGACTTTGCAGGTGTGATTAAATTAAGGTTCTCAAGATGGGGAAATTACCCTGGATTATCCAGGTGAGCCAAATGTAATCAATAAGGTCCTTATTAGAGGGACAGAGGAAGGTCGCAGTGAAAAAGAGATTTGAAGGTACTACACTTCTGGCTGAGTGTGGAGGGTGCTGTCACCAGCCAAAGAATGTGGAAATCTCTAGAAACTGGAAAAAGCAAGAAATCACATTCCCCCCATGGAGACTTCAGAGGAATGCAGCTCTGCAGACACCTTGATTTTAGACAAGTCAGAACCATTTTAGTGTGACATCTGGAGTTGTAAGATAATAAATTGATGTTGCTTTAAGCCACAAAGTCTACAGCAATTTGTTACTGCAGCCATAGAAAACTAATAGTACCAAAAAGAGAGAGGATAAATGTGTATGTATGGCTGATTCATTTTGCTGTACAGTAGAAACTAACACAACGTTGTAAAGCAACTATACTCCAATAAAATTAATTTAAAAAGAAGATAACTAATAATACTGATAATACCACCTACATGGCATCTACCTTCTATTCCTGTATATTATCCATCTGAATGTCTCCCATTTGCATCTCAAAATCTCCTTTCTATTAGACCACCGCCATGATCTTCCTCAATTATCTTCCTTAAACAAATATTTGGTGGGCACCTTAAGGTACTTAGCATTTGAAGAGGCTCAGTGGTGGGTGCTTCAAGTGTTCAGGTCTTAGGAGAAAGGAGAGATTCCTTCTTGCTGGGGAAGTCATCAATATCTTTGTTGACAAGGATTATTGCAGTAATTTTTACTGTTCTCCTCTTCTTTAAATTTTATCACAGACATTGCAAACAATATTTTCTTAAAAACTGAGGAATAAATGCCTCAATTTGGTGTTCATGACACCCCACATTCTGCTGTCGGCTGCACTGTTCATTACATATTATAAACAAAGACAAAATGTTTCCAAAACTAGAAAATCACATAGTCTGATAAAGGAGTTTAGGTCCATCTTTTTCTGTGAAATCAAGTCTATGTTGACATACAGTGAATTCAGTTTGGGAAATGTTCTGATTATTATTTTTTTATATAGTTTATTTGAAAATGGAGAAACTGAGAATTTGGGAACCTTGATTTTATAACAAATAGGCTATGAATCGTTTATATTGTGTTCCTTGATTTTGTATTTTGTACAATACATCTTCTTAAATTGTACAATCCTGTGTGTGTTTGTGTGGTAAGAACATGTAACATGAGATCTGTCTTTTAACAGAGTTTTAAGGTACCATGCCTATAGTTATTGTTTACTATAGAGGCACAGCAGATGTCTACAACTTAGGTATCTTGCAGAACTGAAACTCTGTAACCATGGAATAGCAACTGCCCACTTCATCCTCCCCCAGACCCTGGCAACCACCACTCTACTCTATGCCTCCATGTGCTTGACTATTTTAGATCCCTCATGTTAAGTGGAGCCATGCGGTATTCCTTCTTCTGTGACTGGCTTATTGTACTTGGCATACTATCTTCAAAGTTCATCCAGGTTATTGAATGTGGCAGTGTTTTCTTGTTTTTTAAGGCTGGATAGTATTCCACTTTGTGTGTGTGTGTGTGTGTGTGTGTGTGTGTACATTATCTTTATCTGTTCATTCACTGATGGACATTTAGGTTGTTTCCATGTCTTGGTTATTGTGAACAACGTTGCAAATAACAGAGTGCAAATGCCTCTTGTAGACAGTGATTTCATTGCTTTCAGGTAAATACCCAGAAGTGGGATTGTTGGATCATATATAGTAGATCTACTTTTAATTTTTGAGGAACTCCCAACTATTTTCCATAGCGGCTGCACCATCTTCAATGTCTACCCATAGTGCACCAGGGTTCCAATTTCTCTACATATGGGCCAATGCTTATTATCTTTATTTATTTTTATTTTTTGATAATGGCCATCATAAAAGGTGTGAAGTCATATATTATTGTTTTGTTGTTGTTGTTGTTGTTGTTTTGCCTTTCCCTGATTGTGAGTGATGTTGGTTTTGTGAACGATTTCTCATCCTATGCCCATAATAGGGAGCTGATCATCACTAAGCCAGGTTACCACTGCCAGGAGGAGGAAGAATTCATTTGGGATTGCCCGGGACATAGATATTTCCAGAGATTTTACTCAGGTACTTAAGAGATGATCCCTTGGTTTGTTTTTTCTCTCTACTTTTTTTTCCCCAGGTGAATAGATAACTGGTGTGTGATTGGCGGGTGAGGGGATGAAGGAAGAGGACACTGGGAGAGTGCGGGGAGGGTATTCCTCCTTCTAAGGACTCATTTATCCCTGTGTTTTCAGCCCCACATCTCATTCCTGTGCATAAACAACCTGCTGCCTCTACTTCCTATGTTCCAGAAATGTGTTAAAAATCTCTCATCAAACCATGGTCTTTTTCTATCTTCTTTGCAATATGTGTTTGCTCTTTTTATTCCCTTCCCCTGATTTTGCAGAGTTTCAGGAAGAAATCAGAAGCAAACAGGCAAGTGCATTTTGTCATATGAAACTATTAGCTTGTCACCTTCACATCATTCTTTCCTGGATTCTCCACCTTCTTTCTCTCATTGGCTTTTCAGTCTCCCTTTCTGCCTTTATTTTTCTCTCTTAATTTGCAACTTCCCTACTCACAGTGAACGAGTGTTCTGATTTCTGTACATATGGGCCAACATGTATTATCTTTTATTTTTTGATAATGGCTATCCTAGAAGGTGAATATTTTCTTAAAATCATATGCCAGGGCTTCCCTGGTGGCACAGTGGTTGAGAGTCCACCTGCCCATGCAGGGGACGCGGGTTCGTGCCCTGGTCCAGGGGGATCCTGCCTGCTGCAGAGTGGTTGGGACCATGGGCTGTGGCCGCTGGGCCTGCACGTCCGGGGCCTGTGCTCTGCCGTGGGAGAGGCTGCAGTGGTGAGAGGACCACGTGCCACACACAAAAAAAAAATCATATGCCATAGTATCATAGAAGCAACATATTCTTTCCACTTTTGAGGAGGAAAATATGTGGTATGAAAAATAATTAATTTGGTTTTTCATAACACAATTTAAAATACTTTATGTTCCAGTTTTTAAAACATCCAGTGCCCGATGGAAATATAGTCAGATAGTCATGAAAAACGATGGAGAGAGACAACACTCAGAGTTGGATTTAAATCTACCAAGTATGTCACGGTTCCTCAGCTCAAGACCAGAAGGAACAACCTGCTGTTGAACGATCTGGAGGTGTTACTCTTCACAGTGAGAAGCAGCACACACTTCAGGAATAGTAAGAGAGTCAGAAAACCGTTAATACAGTTATTATAGATTTGGTTGCTTGGGTGATTTTGCTCCAGATTGGGTGCTGCCCAGAAGCTGGGTTTGTTCTATGAGTGGATATCTTAATGACTCTGATCTATGAGGAAGGGCAATCAGACTAAAGCTAAAGTCCTGATTTGTAGAGAAGCAACCTTCACCCCCAGTAGCCAGGATAGGGGTGTATAGTCATTTTTTCTTTGGCTTAGGCAATGTTTATATTTTATCTATGTTTATCACAATTACACTGTCTCCTTTTTGTCCTGATATATAATGGTCATGGAATGGCCTCGTTTGATGCTGATGTTCTGTGAAATGTTTATATTGAACAGGAAAACATGAGGACCCAGCTTTGAGTGCAGGGCAGGCCAGCTCATAGCATCCCAAGCCCGAGCTAATGGGGCCAGGGTAGCTCCTGGAGGCCAGGGGCTGCTAGACTCTCTTTCAACAATTCCAAAAATGTAAACCAAACAAAACAACAATTTTAACACCATGCAATCTATTCCTGTGTCTTCATTCAAGGACCTTCATTAAAATGATTGAAGATGATTATATTAGTCTGCTAGGGCTGCTGTAACAAAACACCAGACTGGGGCTCAAACAACTGAAATATATTCTCTCCCAGTTCTGGAGGCTGGAAATACAAGATCAAGGTGCCAGCAGGATTGATTTCTAGCGAGGTGTTTCTCCTTGGCTTGCAGACGTCCATTTCTGCTGTGTCCTCACACTTTTCTCTATATATGTTCTTCCTCTTCTTATAAGAGTACCTGTCCTATTGGATCAGGGCCCAACCCTCATGTTCTCATTTAACTTAAATTACCGCCTTAATGGTCCAATCTCCAAACACTGTCACACAGGTGTTAAAACTTTAACATGTGAATCTTAAGGAAACACAGTTCATCCTGTAACAATGATACTGCATGATTTTCATTTTTGTCAAATTTTAATTTCTAAAATAAGAATGTTTTACTAATAATCAAAAAGCAAGAAAAGGCAATGGAAAATTATAGTCCAGTAAAAATGAGCATAAAATCTAAAAAAAGAAATGTTCATGTACTAAGTAATTAGCACGAAAGTCCAATGAAATCAAAACTCTAAACATAGAATACATGCATGCAATTATTTGCTTTGTAAATTGACTCAGGAGTTTCTTTTTAAAAATAGGCCCCAACATCTCAGTCTGCTTCTATTTCTAATTGTGGCAGGTTTCCTACATGCCAGACACTTGCAGGTGCATTGCATCTGTTATCTAACACTTTCACAATGATCCTCCTATTTTACAGCACTGACAGCTGATGGATCATGTTCAGGTGCAAGAATGTAGTACGTGGCAGAGCCAAAATTCAAACTCAGTATTTCCGGTCACAAAATCACATTCTGCTAATTGCACACATAGCTGTGCAGATAAATATGCAGACAATAAATTAAAGTCATAAACAATCTTTTTAAAAAAACATTTAATCCCATAGGAAATGGATTTATCATTTTACTACCATCATCAGACATTACTACCACCTATAACATTTTATTGCCATTCTAAGAATTAATACACTTGAAACAATGTTATAGAAGTATTAATAATTTCATACCCCCAAATAATGTCAACTCCTCTAGTATTTGTTACCAATGATACCATGACATTTGAATTTTAATATCAATATTTTGAAGAGTCTAAGTTGATGTCAGGAAAGTTAGTAAAGAAATACAGTTATAGTTCTTTTCCCTCAAGCTACTTTTGTTCTCATTAGAGGAAAAATGTTTTTCAGATGGAAGTCGCTCCAGAAAAAATTCTGCCAGCCAAATGCAGCATCATTTGCAATTATTTAAGCAAGATATAGGTCCTAAATTAGGCAAAAGTTAATAGGATTCAAATTTTCTGGGACCCTTAGAGACAACCTTCTATATTACTTTGAGCATTATCAACATAAAATATAGTCTTTTTTCTGCAATTACCTTAAACCAAAATACTATAGTTCCTTATTTAATATGAGATTACAGATGTGGTAGAGAGCATGATCCTTGGATCAGAAAGACCTTGATTTGATTCTACAAAGGGTTTTGTTTTTGTTTTTGTTTTCCATAGATGGGTAAGTTTTGGAGCAAAAGAGTTACTTTTATGAACGCTTTCTGCATTTGTAAAATGAGTTTAATGATGGCATCCTATAAGGGTATTGTGAAGTTTAGATGCCGTTGAGTCCTAAAAGCACCTGGCACACCTCTCAGCAGTGTGTTCACCTCCCCTCCATGACTTGGTTAATGCAGGGCGGCTGGGTCCCAGTGCTGGACGCCACTGAGCTGTGGGAACACCCCATCCCTCCCCACATCATGTATTCCTAGAACCTTCCAGGCATCCTGGAACACCTCATTGTGAGCCATTTGGATCCTCCACTCCTTTCCCTGTTCTACAGACAATTACATTGATTAAGTTTTCTGTTTTCATCAGTTCTAGGGTGTCCTGTGACTCTGAATAATACTGCATGTTTTTAACAAAATGGATGCCAAAGTCCTCTTTTAGGTATTCTGAGTTGGAAATACTAGCAGTACGTTCAGGTGAGGACACGTACATTATTAAGGGCTCTGCACATTGTATGTACAAGTGTCTGACATCAGTACAGCTGTCAATCAACAACAAATAATGACTTCATCCCTAAGTTACTTGTGTTTTATACTTATTATGTTTGACTAGAGAGAAGCCAATGAATTGTTTAAGAGATGATCTTTTCTGTGTATAGATTCATTAAAATTACATCCCTTGAGTTGCCGTACAATGGATTTTGGAATGTGAAGGCAATATTTTCAACTACTACATGTTTTCAATCCATCAAACAGATGTTTCTTACAAAGGCATTCAATAAAAGCTGAAGAAAAAAAAAGCACACAATTTACCAGGGAAAGTGGTTTCTGTACAGGTGTAAATTAATTGAGTCTAGGAATGTTGGTTTCTGATGTTGAAACTGAGTACAGAAGGATCTTCAAACAACAGAAGAGACATTTCAAAAACTCTTGATGTTGTGTTTAAGAATATTTTCTGGGGACATGAAAAACAATGAAGTTATTTTCTCAATTAAATAGCCATATTACTCTTTCAGACAATTTTTTTCCAAAGCCATTCATCTCATTTGGTCTAATTCTTTTATTTCAGGATTCTTAAAATAAAAACAGCCACAGTGAACCCTTTGAGAACAAGGACTTAAGTCTTATGTGAAAGTTGGAATATGAGTGAATAGGTTTCTGAGTCGGGTGGCGCACTTCTCCCCAGATCCTGGTTTTCTCCAGTCCGTAGCTCATGATGTGCCCATGGTACTTAAACTAGATGGACCCACCCAATGCAGAGAGAGAGCTCTCGCCAGCCACCTCACAGTGTGCACCTGCCCGAGCCTTCCTAGATTCCTGAAACTTACCAAAACCCCAGGGGTGGGGAGGACAGAGAGGTAAAGTCAGAGGTTCTCAATGAAGATGAGAGTGAAAATAGTCATCTTTTTTTTTTATTTTTTTTTTTTATTTTATCTTGGAGTAGAGTTGATTAACAATGTTGTGATAGTTTCAGGTGTACAGCAAAGTGATTCAGTTATACATATACATGTTCTTTTTCAAATTATTTTCCCATTAGGTTATTACAGAGTATTGAGCAGAGTTTCCTGTGCTATACAGTAGCTTCTCGTTAGTTATCGATTTTAAACATAGCAGCGTGTACATGTCAATCCCGAACTCCCAATCTATCCCTCCCCCACAACCCTTCCCTCCAGTAGCCATAAATTCCTTTTCTAAGTCTGTGAGTCTGTTTCTGTTTTGTAAATAAGTTCATTTGTATCTTTTTTTCACATATAAGGGATATCATATGATATTTCTCTTTCTCTGTCTGACTTACTTTAAGAGTCAAGGAATATTCTTTTCCTTTTCCTTTTGATTCTCCAGTTTGGTGGGAAAGCATACAGATAAAAGTCTGACACCTTAGGTATCATTCCAATCCCAGCATCCACCTCAAACCGGCAGACATTTAATCTCCCTGAAACTCTTTTCCATTTAGAAAATAACAATGATAGTAGGTTCATAACCACCTCATCCCTTGCCACAAAATTCAAGTAACATATAAAAAATATTTGTTCACATATACAAGTTTTCAAATCCACAAACAATCAATAAAGTTTTAGGATACCAAAAGGATTTGCATTTTTGAGGCATAAGATTTTACAAGAAGCAGCTATCTGTGAGATTCTACTTATTTGCTGATCTCTCAAACCCACATTCAGGTAGCCTAGATATCCTGTAATTTTCTGCTTTCCCTACAACAGTTACAGTTATGATTATGCAGGGTGGGTGATTACCCGGTTCTGGTTCACAGGTCTTGCAAAACAGATTTAAAGATCATGGAACAGCTTTGTTCGTTCCCTATCACCAAGGAGATGATGCTGCAGTGTTCAGCAGTACAATTAAGAGTACACTTGAAGAGATGGAATAAAAGCTTTTTCACTCTTCCCTGGCCAACACTTGATTTTAGCATCTGTGATTTTCCATTATTGTTTATTACATGAAAAAAAAAAAAGAAAAGAAAGAAAGAAAACTCTGATGAGGTTATGGTAGCTATTTGCGATTGTAAGTATTAGTTACTGTACCATTAATTGGGAAGAGAAAAAACCCTGAAACCACAGCTGGGAGAGGGGAGGGGGGTATTTTAAGTTGCTTTCAGGCGGGGTGTGGTGGGAGTGGAAAGATATTTGCCACCACATCTTGACACTGTGCTCCTGAAGGAGAAGATGCAGGCATGGCAGGAATAATGGAGATGGTGTGTCGAGCCACCTGCAGGAGTGGGTTATGTTTAAGACAGAACATTCCAAGCAAGAGAAGGCCTTGGCACTGGATGGGCTTGACTTCGCTTTTCTTGAGGTGTTTGCATGGTGAACGCAGGCTGATCAGATTGGCCTGGAGCAATTACAGATTCCTTCCCTTAGGCTCAAGGCCATCACCTCTGACTCCAGTCCTGGGTCTTGGAGACATATCAGGTGCCCTCTTTAGCTCTTTGTTATCTGATCCTCCCTCCTCCCCATCGTGACTTGGAGCCATTGCAGCTCTAAGAGGCAGTTCCTCTGTTCCAGTGAATCACTGCATTCCAACTCTTGATCCCTTCAAGCCAGAACTGTTCCTGAGACAGGACTGTATATGACCAATACAGATAGTAAAGTCTCCACAACTGCCCATGTATGCAGGACAGGGCTCTACTCAAGCCTAGCATGTGTGTATTTCAATCCCAGACGAATCCATCTTACTTACTTATGCCTCTAGTTATCCCAGCTCTTCTCCACTTCCTCTTCACCTGGCCTGTCTTGTTTTTCATAGCACAGATCCTCCCAGTATGACCCTCCTGCCCTCCCCACCCCACCCACGCCCTATCCTGGTCCCTGTATTTTCAGGGATCCTGGATATGGACCAAGTGGTGTTCCTTAGGCACACACAGCTGGACTTGAGGATGAGGTTGGTATAGTGAAAAAAGTCCCAGCCCAGGAGCTGAAGACGTCTGAATTCTGGCCGAAGCTCTGCTATGGATCACCTGTGCACCATGGGCAGGACACACAATCTCTCCAGAGAAAGCATTTCCCTTAACTACAGATAATGAATCCCTAGTGCTTCTTCCAGTGATAACAATGTTAAATTCTGTGTAGGCAGGCCTGAGACTGAGAGCAGGCACATGTCTTGGGGGCCACTATCTGTGGAAGAAGAAAGAGACTTTCAGGGCACACTTGTGAAGACACTTTATATTATAGCAGCTCCTTTCCCTGTCACCAAGAGGGAGAGACCAAGACCCTCAACCCTGTGGGAAGATGGATAGCTCAACAATCATGGAAGAAGCTTGTAACTCTAGCTTTCTGAGCTGGCCCATGAGAATGGAAGGTAATTTTTCATTGCAAAGAGAAGCGAAAGGCTATGCCACAGTGGGGCCCTGGGAGAAGCTCAAGGTGAGAAGGGATTTGAAAGGAGATGAAAACCAGGGAGACAGGAGAGGAAGGGGCTGGGAGGCAGAGAGGCAGTCTGCATGGGGACCAGTCAAAATGAGAAATCATGTTTGACAAGAGGATCGAATGTCAGTCACACTGTTAGCAGAGTGAGGATCCCACAAAAATAGAATCTCAGTGAGGAGGAAGGCTGGAGAGCAAGTGGGGATGTGAATCTAGCCCAGTGCCTGTGAGGAGGGTGGAGTTTCACAGCCCAGCTCTCCTGTCAAGGAGGTTTTTCCCTGTGATTTCTTCTAGAAATTTTATGGTTTATGTCTTACATTTAAGTCTTTAATCCATTTTGAGTTAAGTTTTGTGAATATTATAAGATACAGGCCTTACTTCATTCATGTTCATGTGAATATCCATTTTTTCCAAGACTATTTATTGAAGTGACTATTCTCCTGAGGTGACCTGTCTCAGCATCAGCCACCGGTTTCTAAGGAAACCCAAGTCAGAGGGGTGTCTGAGGGTGAAATGAATCAGTGGATGGAAAGCCTTTAGAATCACAGTTGGCACACAGTCAGTCCTCAGTCACACTTGGTTCCCATCATCCCTGAGGACCTGGCCTGAGTCTGAAGGACAACAGCCGCCAGTCTCCTCATCAGCGTCCAGGTCCTTGGGAGCCTGTCTAATGCCACTCCTGTATAATGCCCTCGGCTGGTCCTTGTTCTTGACTCTCACAGCTTCTAATTAATTCTCTTCTCTACCCAATGCAGTGGCTAATATTATTTTACTTCCTTCTTTTATCATTTTTAGTATTTTGGAGAACTTTGAGATTCCACCTAAAGCTCTAACCTCCCATGAGAAAGTTCACATATGCAAACTGCTACAAAATTGATATATGCTAAAGTTTACAGGCTTTCCCACTGACTTATCTCCTATAATGCTGGGTGGGTTTTCACCTTACTATTTGTCTTTCAACTTCCTCACCTACTTGACTCTGATTTTGACACCATGACCACACAGGCAGGTAGGGGAATTCTGTGGCCTGCTTCCTGTGACATGCCACCATGCCATGCTGTAGGCATTTGACTTATTGAGGAAGTGTGCCCTGTCAGTACACATACTTGCTGACGAGCATGAAGAGGTGATCCCTCCTTGCCTTCCCTCCCCCTGCCCTTCTCTTTCTGGCTTCAGATGGACTGTGTGGCCCTGCCCTTAAAATCTGCCAGAGGAGCTGACTCTCTTCACGGGCAAATTGTTTGATTAAGCGTTATAAGGATTGGGGACTCCCTCTTGTGAGAGCACTGGAATCACAACTAACTGCTGAACAATCATCAACATGAAGACACTGGAATTCACCAAAAAAATACCCCACATCCAAAGTCAAAGGAGAAGCCACAGTGAGATGATAGGAGGGATGCAATCACAATAAAATCAAATCCCATAACTGCTGGGTGGGTGACTCACAAAGTGGAGAACACTTATACCACAGAAGTCCACCCACTGGAATGAAGGTTCTGAGCCCCATATCAGGCTTCACAACCTGGGGGTCTGGTAATGGGAGGAGGAATTCCTAGAGAACCAGACTTTGAGGGCTAGTGAGATTTGATTGTAGGACTTTGACAGGACTGGGGGAAACAGAGACTCCACTCTTGGAGGGCACACACAAAGTAGTGTGTGCATTGGGTCCCAGGGGAAGGAGCAGTGACCCCATAGGAGACTGAACCAGACCAACCTGATAGTGTTGGAGGGTCTCCTGCAGAGGCGGGGGATAGCTGTGGCTCATCATGAGGACAAGGGCACTGGCAGCAGAAATTCTTGGAAGTACTTCTTGGTGTGAACCTTCCCAGAGTCTGCCATTAGCCCCACCAAAGAGCCAGGTAGGCTCCAGTGTTGGGTTGCCTCAGGCCAAACAACCAACAGTGAGGAAACCCAGCCCCACCCATCAGCAGACAAGCAGATTAAAGTTTTACTGAGCTCTGACCACCATAACAACACCCAACTCTACCCACCATCAGGAAACTTGCACTCATCCACCAGAGGGCAGAGAGCAGAAACAAAAAGAACTAAAATCCTGCAGCCTGTGGAGCTAAAACCACATTCACAGGAAGATAGACAAGATGAAAAGGCACAGGGCTATGTACCAGATGAAGGAACAAGATAAAACCCCAGAAAAACAACTAAATGAAGTGGAGATAGGAAACCTTCCAGAAAAAGAATTCAGAATAATGATAGTGAAGATGATCCAGGATCTCAGAAAAAGATTGGAAGCAAAGATTCAGAAGATGCAAGAAATATTTAACAAAGACCTGGAGGAATTAAAGAACAAACACTTAGAAGAATTAAAGAACAAACACACAGAGATGAACAATACAATAAATGAAATGTAAAACAAAATAGGAGAAATCAATAGCAGAATAACTGAGGCAGAAGAACGGATAAGTGACCTGGAAAACAAAATGGTGGAATTCACTGCTGCAGAACAGAATAAAGAAAAAAGAATGAAAATAAATGAAGACAGCCTAAGAGACCTCTGGGACAACATTAAATGGAACAACATTCGCATTATAGGGCTCCCAGAGGAGAAGAGAGAGAGAAAGGACCCAAGAAAATATTTGAAGAGATTATAGTTGAAAACTTCCATAACTTGGGAAAGAAATAGCCACCAAAACCCAGAAAGCACAGAGAGTCCCAGGCAGGATAAACCCATGAAGAAACATGCCAAGGCACATAGTAATCAAATTGACAAAAATTAAAGACAGAAAAATTATTGAAAGCAAGAAAGGAAAAAGGATGAATAACATACAAGGGGAATCCCATAAGGTTAACAGCTGATTTCTTGGCAGAAACTCTACAAGCCAGAAGGGAGTGGCATGATATATTTAAAGTGATCATAGGAAAGAACCTACACCAAGATTACTCTACCTGGCAAGGATCTCATTCAGATTGGACAGAGAAATCAAAAGCTATACAGACAAGCAAAAGCTAAGATAATTCAGCACCACCAAACCAGCTCTACCACAAAAGCTAAAGGAACGTCTCTAGGCAAGAAACACAAGAGAAGAAAAGGATGTACAGAAACAAACACAGAAGAATTAAGAAAATGGTAATAGAAACATACATATCGATAATTACCTTAAACGTGAATGGATTAAATGCTCCAGCCAAAAGGCACAGGCTTGCTGAATGGATACAAACAAGACCCTTACATATGCTGTCTACAAGAGACCCACTTCAGACCTAGGGACACATACAGACTGAAAGTGAGGGGATGGAAAAAGATATTCCGTGCAAAAGGAAATCAAAAGAAAGCTGGAGTAACAATTCTCATATCAGAGAAACTAGATTTTAAAATAAAGACTAGTGGGCTTCCTTGGTAGTGCAGTGGTTGAGAGTCCACCTGCCAATTCAGGGTACATGGGTTCATGCCCCAGTCTGGGAAGATCCCACATGCTGCGGAGCAGCTGGGCCCATGAGCCATGGACACTGGCCTGTGCGTTCAGACCCTGTGCTCCACAGTGGGAGGGGCCACAACAGTGAGAGACCTGCTTACAGCAAAATAAATAAATAAATAAATAAATTAATTAATTAATTAGTTAATTAAATAAAGACTATTACAAAAGACAAGGAAGGACACTACATAATGATCAAGGGAGCAATTCAAGAAGATATAACAATTATAAATATATATGCCACCAACATAGGAGCACCTCAATACATAAGACAACTGCTAACAGCTATAAAAGAGGACATTGACAGTAATATAATAATAGTGGGGGACTTTAACACCTCAATTACACCAACGGACACATCATCCAAACAGAAAACTATTAAGGAAACACAAGTTTTAAATGACACAACTGACCAGATAGATTTAATTGATAAATATAGGGTATTCCATCAAAAAAAAAAAAAAAACAGCAGCTTACACTTTCTTCTCAAGTGCAGATGGAACATTATACAGGACAGATCATATCTTGGGTCACAAATCAAGCCTCAGTAAATTTAAGAAAATTGAAATCATACCAAGTGTCTTTTCTGACCACAACGTTATGAGATTAGAAATCAATTACAGGGGAAAAAAGGTAAAAATCACAAACACATGGGGGGTAAACAATATGTTACTAAATAACCAAGAGATCACTGAGGAAATCAAAAAATACCTAAAGAAAAATTACAACAAAAACATGATGATCCAAAACCTATGGGATGCAGCAAAAGCGGTTTTAAGAGGCAAGTTTATAGCAATACAAGCCTACCTCAAGAAACAAGAAAAATCTCAAATAAACAATCTAACCTTGCACCTAAAGGAACTAGAGAAAGAAGAACAAACAAAACCCAAACTTAGTAGAAGGAAAGAAATCTTAAAGATCAGAGAAGAAATAAATGAAATAGAAACAAAGAAAACAATAGCAAACACCAATAAAACTAAAAGCTTGTTCTTTGAGAAGATAAACAGAATTGATAAACCATTAGCCGGACTCATCAAGAAAAAGAGGGGGAGGACTCAAATCAATAAAATTAGAAATGAAAAAGGAGAAGTTGCAACACACACTGCAGAAATACAAAGCATCATAAGAGACTCCTATAAGCAACTCTATGCCAATAAAATGGACAACCTGGAAGAAACTGACAATTTCTTAGAAGGATATAACCTTCCAAGCCTGAAACAGGAAGAAATAGAAAATATGAACAGACCAATCACAAGTAATGAAATTGAAACTGTGATTAAAAATCTTCCAAAAAAAACAAAAGTCCAGGACCAGATGGCTTCATAGGTGAATTCTATCAAACATCTAGAAAACAGCTAACACCCATTCTTCTCAAACACTTCCAAAAATTTGCAGAGGAAGGAACACTCCCAAACTCATTCTATGAGGCCACCCTTACCCTGATACCAAAACCAGACAAAGATACTACAAAAAAAAGAATATTACAGACCAATATCACTGATGAATATAGATGCCAAAATCCTCAATAAAATGCTATCAAACAGAATCCAACAGCATATTGAAAGGATCATACACCATGATCAAGTGGGATTTACCCCAGGGATGCAAGGATTCTTCAATATATGCAAATAAATCAATGTGATACACCATATTAAGAAATTGAAGAACAAAATCCATATAATCATCTCAATAGAGGCAGAAAAAGCTTTTGATAAAATTCAGCACCCATTTATGATAAAAATTTCCCAGAAAGTGGGCATAGAGGGAATCTACATCAACATAGTTAAGACCATATATGACAAACACACAGGAAACATCATTCTCAATGGTGAAAAACTGAAAGCATTTACTCTAAGATCAGGAACAAAACAGGTGGCCACTCTCACTATGACTATTTAGCACAGTTTTGGAAGTCCTAGCCACAGCTATCAGAGAAGAAAAAGAAATAAAAGGAATACAAATTGGAAAAAAAGAAGTAACACTGTGACTGTTTGTAGATGACATGACACTATACATAGAAAATCCTAAAGATACCACCAGAAAACTTCTAGAGCTAATCAATGAATTTGGTAAAGTTGCAGGATACAAAATTAATGCACAGAAATCTCTTGCATTCCTTTACACTAATGATGAAAAATCTGAAAGATAATTTAAGGAAACACTCCCATTTACCATTGCAAAACAAAGAATAAAATACTTAGGAATAAACCTTCTGAGGGAGACAAAAGACCTGTATGCAGAAAACTATAAGACACTGATGAAAGAAATTAAAGATGATACAAACAGATAGAGAAATATACCATGTTATTGGATAGGAAGAATAAATATTGTGAAAATGACTCTATTACCCAAAGCAATCTACAGCTTCAATGCAATCCCTATCAAATTACCAATGGCATTTTTTTACAACTACAACAAAAAATCCTATAATTTGTATGGAGACAGAAAAGACCCTGAATAGCCAAAGCAGTCTTGAGGGAAAGAAATGGAGCTGGAGGAATCAGACTCCATGACATCAGACTATACTACAAAGTTACAGTAATCAAGACAATATGATACTAGCACAAAAACAGAAATATAGATCAGTGGAACAGGATAGAAAACCCAGAGATAAACCTACACACATATGGTCAGCTGATCTATGACAAAGGAGACAAGTATATATAATGGAGAAAAGACAGTGTCTTCAAAAAGTGGTGCTGGGAAAACTGGACAGCTACATGTAAAAGAATGAAATTAGAACACTCCCTAACACCATACACAAAAATAAACTCAAAATGGATTAGAGACCTAAATGTAAGACTGGACACTATAAATGTCTTAAAGGAAAACATAGGAAGAATACACTTTGACATTAATCACAGCAAGATGTTTTTTGATCTACATCATAGAGTAATGGAAATAAAAAGAAAAATATACAAATGGGACCTAATGAAACTTAAAAGCTTTTGCAAAGCAAAGGAAACTACAAACAAGATGAAAAGACAACCCTGAGAATGGGAGAAAATATTTGCAAATGAATCAATGGGCAAAGGATTAATCTCCAAAATATATAAGCAGCTCATGCAGCTCAATATTAAAAAAAACAAACAACCCAATCAAAGAATGGGCAGAAGACCTAAATAGACATTTTGCCAAAGAAGACATACAGATGTCCAAGAATCACCTGTAAATCTGCTCAACATCACTAATTATTAGAGAAGTGCAAATCAAAACTACAATGAGGTATCACCTCACACCAGTTAGAATGGGCATCATCAGAAAATCTACAAACAACACATGCTGGAGAGGGTGTGGATAAAAGGGAACCCTCTTTCACTGTTGGTGGGAATGTAAATTGATACAGCCACTATGGAGAACAGTATGGAGGTGCCTTATAAAACTATAAATAGAACTACCATATGACCCAGCAATCCCACTACTGGCATATACCCAGAGAAAACCATAATTCACAAAGACACATACACCCCAATGTTCATTGAAACACTATTTACAATAGCCATGTCATGGAAGCAACACAAATGCCCATCGACATATGAATGGATAAAGAAGGTGTGGTACATATATACAATGGAATATTACTCAGGCATAAAAAGGAATGAAACTGGGTCATTTGTAGAGAGGTGGATGGATCTAGAGACTGTCATACAGAGTGAAGTATGTCAGAAAGAGAAAACCAAATATCATATATTAACACATATATGTGGAACCTAGAAAAATGGTACAGATGAACCAGTTTGCTGGGCAGAAATAGAGACAGTGATGTAGAGAACAAACGTATGGACACCAAGGGAGGAAAGTGGTGGTGGTGGTGGTGGTGGGATGAATTGGGAGATTGGGATTGACGTGTATACACTAATATGTATAAAATGCATATCTAGTAAGAACATGCTGTATAAAAAAATAAATAAAATTCCAAAATTAAAAAAAAAAAGCGTTATACAAAGAGGTGGGGTTACAATGCTCATTACTGGATACAGTTAAAACCTATCTAAAGAGAACAGTGGGCTTCCCTGGTGGCGCAGTGGTTGAGAGTCCGCCTGCCGATGCAGGGCACACGGGTTCGTGCCCCGGTTCGGGAAGATCCCACATGCTGTGGAGCGGCTGGGCCCGTGAGCCATGGCCGCTGAGCCTGCGCGTCCGGAGCCTGTGCTCCACAAGGGGAGAGGCCACAACAGTGAGAGGCCCACATACAGCCAAAAAAAAAGCTATAAAAAAAAAAAGAGAACAGTGTTTTGCAAGAGAGGATTCTAAAACCTTGTGATAGTAGAGCAAAGATAAACAGTAATATCTGCTCTCAGAATAACAGCCACACTCATAAACTAAACATTTTCTATTGTAAAAAAATCATTATCTGGAAAGGCCCTCCTGATACTCCTTGTTTGTGTGAAATCCCTGAGGCACGTTTAAGGTTCTCCAATTTTACTCTCTCGTTCTCACTCAATCTTTCTTTTCTCAATCTCTTTTGCAGTTGTTAATAACAAGGTATAATTTTTAAGGCCATAAAGGGACCATTCTTGCATTCATATCAGTGCTTATGCCAACAGAGTGCTCAGTTTGGTAAATAAACATATGCCTTAGAATTCTACCTCTAGATTTCGGCTTACATTTGACGTCCTCCATTTGACATCCTCCATCCTAATCACGCAGAATGTCAATGGTCTAAAGATCTTTTCTTCCTTGTGTGGTTTTGCTTATTTTAAAAGAGGGTGCTCAGTTTTAGCATTCCCAAGACAGCTGGATTTATTGCTATTTTGACAAACAACTCTACTTAATATCATATCATTTCAGAAACACAGATTGCCCCAATTCTGGAGTATAACTTACACAATGGTCCATATGGTAAAATTGATCCATTTGAAGAATAGCACAATAGTTTGTGGACAGCCAGATGCGTTGGGTCAGCTTAGACCAATTAACACCAACTGAAGTGCCAAAATCCTTTGGATTGTTAGAAAAGCAAGTGCCATGTTTCTAGTGGCTTTTGATAAGCTGAATTAATATAATAATTATTCCTAGGCTCTTGGGCTTTTCTGTATTGCCTTTGAAACAGACAAATAGCAGAATCTCCCACTCAGACATACATTTTAATAACTGCTCTTTGATATTAGACCTAATTAATAATCCTAATTAAAAGCTACAATGACCAACCCATAGCCAGACCATAACTGATAGGTCAATTTCATTTTTCTTTTGTTTTGAATTTGGATTTTTAAAAGATTTTTATCTGTCCACATTCACTGGTTAAAGATCAGCCATAGTATCTCTAATTCCAGTAGTAATTTACAGGGGGACACGAACTCAGGGAAGGCAGTCGTAATGGTGAAGCATCAGTTTTCTGAGCCAATATTAGCATCAACTGTATGTTTTCTCCTGGAGAGAATGGAGTCTGGGGGTATCCCCTTGGTGCAAGTTTCTGTTTCCTTAAGACAGTGATTCTGCTACTTTTGTGACTTTGGTGCTGCTTTCACATTCCCCTTGGATTTTCTTTCTCTCTCCAGCATTAGTAAGTAAAAAATAAGGGAAAATACAAGAACTGGGTTTCTCTTCTTTTGTTGTTGTTTCCCTCATCATAACTACCTGCTTCTTCTAGTCCTCCCTGGAGGTTATGATCAATTCCTTCCTTAAGCCTGGGGATCATTTGTCCACAGTCCTCCTCCAGTCCCAGATAAGGACTGGGTGACTTCAACTCATGGGCAACTTCTGCCCCTCTTTGTCCTGGTCTGTCAACCTCCATGTGGTTTTTAAAATCTCAATAAGAGTTGGGGGAAATTAATAGAATAATTTGATTAAATATTTAAAAATAATTTCAAAAAGGTGAACAACTATAATGGTAACACATTGCTCCCATGTTTGCTAAGGATAGTTATAGAAACATGTATCGAAGGGCTTCATTTTTTTTCTCGTTTTCAACTGGTTTTTCACCTCCCAGAGAACTTGGCTAGGTAAAAGGAAGATATACATATTATATTCTTATTTTTAAGGAGACTCTGAAAATAAATGTAAAGCATTGTGCTCATTTCATAGTTGCATTAATGTTTAGTTTAACTTCTGAGTGACCTGATTTTGTTCTCCAAGTGGTGTTGTGGTTATCTGGCTCATGGTCATACTGATAAAGTACACAAGGCATAGAGGCAGCTAAAGGAATCCAGTTATAGGTAAGAGTTTTTCCTGCAACAACTCAGATACATAGTGTAGGTTAGAGAACATTTCCAACTGGGCATCTGTCCTGGGCCCAGCTACACTTTTTACTTGCTCTTGGCAATTTGACCTTCTACAATGTCGAAGACCTTCATTGTCTACAATATAAAGGCAAGTAAGATCATCAGTTAATGACCAATTACCCATTTCAAACAATGGTGTCTGGCTCATTTCTGAACATCTCTTAAGAGGTACAACTCCCCTTTTGAGAAATCGGTCTCGACTGTGAGGACTATCAATGCAGGCTTTTTTCCTGCCAGGGGTATTCATTAGAGCTAATAAGGTCTGAAGCATCAAATGATTTCTTTTGTCAAATGCACTGCACTGATAGACTTTTCCATGAATTGATTGTAATCACCTTTATGTTGAACTTCAAGTATCTAATTTGGACATAAGTGTTTTCATCTAACATCTTGCGTTTTTAGGTTGTGCAAATCCACAAACCTCTGAGTCCCCAAGTACAGAGGTGCCTATGTTCCAGGCTCTGAGAACCTAAAATAAGTCCATCCATGGATGAGATGAAACAAAATATGCAAAGTACACCATTTCCAGATCTCTTCTTAGGGTGTGGGAGGAAGGGGAGTCAGATAGAAATATTAAAAAATATATATATGAATTATCAGATAAATAAAAATAATCTTAGATTCATGTAATTTTAGAATTGTGAGAAATCATACAGACCTTCAAGTTACTAGTTCTCAGACTCACTCTGGTGAGGGATCTGTTTTTCTTTCTATTTTATTTACTTGATTATGTTTCCTTTCCAGCCTCAGTCTTCCAATTGCAAGGAACCAAATTCTGTTCACAGCCTGCATTAACTTGGAAGAGGTCCTGGAGCTGCAGGTGAGAACTCAGCATGACTGACACCTTGGCTACAGCCCAGTGAGACCCTGAGCTGAGAATACAGCTAACACTTGCCTAGCCTCCTAAAAATTGTGGTAATAAATTGTGAGCTGATCCTTTCATAAATAGAATATCCATGCACTTGGATGGAGGATACTGAAAAGTCATTACATTTCTAAAGAAACTTGTCAACAAAAATAATCAATATAGCACAGAGAGATCAGCTCCGTGCTTTGTGACCACTTAGAAGGGTGGGATAGGGAGGGTGGGAGGGAGACACAAGAGGGAGAGCATATGGGAACATATGTATACATATAGCTGATTCACTTTGTTATACAGCAGAAACTAACACAACATTGTAAAGCAATTATACTCCAATAAAGATGTTAGAAAGAGGAATGTAAAAGATCTCAATAATCTTTACATTGACCATAAGTTGAAATATAGTAATTAGATATATAGATTTAAATAAAATAATATTAAAATTAGCTCCAAAAAATAATCAGTGAACTGTTTAAAATAAGAAAATAATTTAATCTGAGCCAGACTAAGGACTATCCCAGAAGCCCGGATTACTTCCCAGATTACTCTGAGAAGGTGCTCTGGAGAGGCATGGTTTTCAGCACAGTTTTATATCTTTTTTAAACAAAGAACATTAAACATGTGAGGGATACATTTCTCCAAGGTTTTAAAAAAAAAACAAAACCCCACATAGATCAGCACATACAGAGCGAGTCAGCATGACCTTGACACCTGGGAAGGGAGTTTTATCATTGAAGGCAGACAAGCATTGGCATTCCAGGAAGAGAGATTTAATCTTTATTTTTAACATGGACATTCTTTACTGCTGGTCAGTGTGCCCTTTTCTTTAATAATTAAAGCAAATGCACAATGTATGTTTGATAAGCCACCAACAGGCTATTGTAGTTGCATAAAATTCAATTTAACTCGTGCATGGGTCTTAATGACTTCCTTGTATCTCAATATGTAAAAATTTCTTTTTTCACACTCAATATCTATATTTAAAAAGTTAGGTAACAAGTCTTTTGAGCATGAGTGTTTTCTGTAGACCACACTGTAAGTAGTGGTTTAAACATATCCTTTTAGAAAACTGAGTCATGGAGAGATGAATCAAACCAAATCAACAACAGCCTGCCCTTGACCATCTTATGTACCTGCATGCATGATCTCATTTAATCTTTACAAGAATCCTATGAGGAGACTATATGGAAGTGATAATTTTATTCTGCAATTATAGAACTCATAAAAGGTTAATTAATCTGCTTAAGTCTCACTGTGGAAAGTGGGAGGCAAAGCAGGTCTTAGAACCCAAACACTATAAAAAATTAGGAAGGAGAAGATGTTCTTGGATTTGTTCTTATGAGATTATTTGTGATCTCACCCGACTTCTATTCATGTAGGTGGATATATTCATTCTCCTTCGATGAGTTAAAAAATGACCACAAACATGGCAGATGGAAACTGCACACAGTTATGGTCTCCCTGTCTCCGTGGGTCAGGAATCCAGGCTTGACTTATCAGGGTCCTCTGCTCAGAGCTGAAATCAAAAGGTCGACCAGGCCTGGGTTCTCATCTGGAGCTCAGGGCCCTCTTCCAAATTCATTCTGGTGTTGGCCCACTTCAGACCCCTGTTTTCTTGCTAGCTGATGCCCAGCTCCTAGAAATTCACACCTCTCAATACCCGCAAAGCTCAGTTACATGGTTTTTCTATAGATCCTCACATTTCCAATCTGTCCTTTGAAGGACTCACCGATTATGTCAGACTCACCCACATATTAACTCAAAGTCCCCAGGAGTGACATTTCATCCTATTCCCAGGTTTTTTGCCCTCAGGGGAGAGTGTTTTATGAGGTGGAGTCACCAGGGGTGGGAATCCTGGGGCCATTTTGGTCACAGAGTCTTCTCTTTTCTACCTGCTACTATATCAGAAAGCTATCATGTATTTAGAATCTTTAAATTACACAACTCTCTATTTTTGCTGTGATGAAAAAAAAATCCATGTTCCCCACATTTATGAGCTATGTCCCTTCTCCAAAAGATATATGTGTCCATAAATAATAAACGGCACCAGACTTTAAAGAAGGAGAGAGAGTGAGACCTTAATTTTTCTCTTATAAAAAAAATAATAATGGGGTACAGTTCCTGATAAAATACATTTCACAGAAATGGTTTGTAGAAAGGAGTGTGGCAGGCAAAATATATGTGGGGTCTGGGGGCCAAAGCAAACAAAAATAAACTACAGAGCAGTAAGAGAAAATGCATGCAAATCAAGCCCTAAAAAAGACAACAGCTTGATGGACTGTTTAGATTCAGGAATTTTGTGTTTTCCCACTGTTGCATACGACTATTTCTGCATAGTAATTAACAAGAGAATCCTGCAAATGAAGTGTTCTCTCTTTCAAGACAGCAGGTTAAGGCTTAACCCTGTTGGTTGCCCACCCTGCAGATAGCACAGCATCCCTGTCTTCCTTTATTCTGTCCAAGTGGCCAGGTACCATCCACAGCTAGCAAGTCTGCTGGGTGGCTTCTAGAAGAGCTACCTCCATTTTCCAGAGATTTGTAGGGATAAATTTCTGTTGTTTTATTTTCTTTTTTGAGTTTGTGGGAAATTTTATTTTGATTTTCCATTACAGGTTTTGGGTTTATAGAAAAGTTATACAGTTAATACAGAGTTACCTGCCACCCAGTTTGTACCACCTAATGTTTGTATCTCACACTCCAAGACCTACTTGTTAAGACTAAAGAAACTAACATTATGCATTACTATTAACTAAACTACAGACTTTATTTAGAGGTTACCAGTGTTTCCACTAACATCCATTTTCTTCTCCAGGATCCAGCCCAGGGTACCACATTACATTTAGTTTTCATGTCTCCTCTGGTCTCCTTTGGTTTTTAGCAGTTCCATCATCTTTATTTCCTGATCACGACAGTTTTGAGGAGTATTGATTGGGTATTGTATAGATTGTCCCTCAAATTGGGTTTGTCTTATATTTTCCTCATGAAAGACTTGGATCACGGGTTTTTGGAAAGAAAACCACAAGTGAAGTGCCCTTCTCATCACATTCCATCAGGAGGTAGGAAATTGACCCATGATATCCCTGCTGATGTTAATATTGGTCATTTGGTTAAGACAGCATTTGCCAGGTTTCTCCTCTGTGAAGTTAGTAGATATTTTTCCTTTCCATTCTCTATTATTGGGAAGTGAGCCTAAGACCAGCCTAGTAGGGGAGAAAGGTTTATTTTCCCATATCATTTGTAATTCTTTTGTAAGGAGAATTTTCTGATGTTGTTGTGAGATAAGGTGATGCCCAGAGCTGCCCTTGTCATGTTGCTGTCACAAGGGGATAAATATGAAGACAAAGAAGGAAAGACAAAACAGACAGACACATGGGAAAGGTCTTAGTTCTTCACGATGTCATCTAGCCACTGCATTCATTAACCTACCTTTTGTTAGGTGTGAGCTATCAATGTCTTTAAGTCTTAAGCCATGTGAATTGACTGAATATGCAGCTGAAAATAAACTCTCACCAAAGACTGTGGGCATTTGTGTGACCCTCCTGCACCTGTCCTGGAGGGGAGCCCCAGAGAGTGAAGGGCACAGGACCTGTTTAAAGAGGAGAAACCCCAGGAAGGAGTAACCAAGAGGAGGGAGATGACTCTGGAAGCTTAATGGTGTCACGTCTGGAGTATTCTGTACTCTTGTGTTCCAGGGGCAGCTGAGTCCTCAAAGCAGAGCATGAGGGGACTGGGTACTGCAGAGTCTGGGTCACCTGGGAGGGATCCCTGCTCCACAAGGAGGCACTGTGGGGGAGGGCTTGGAGGAAGAGAGGATACGTGGTGCTGAGAAGGCATGGAGGAAAGAGTAATTCCAGAAGAGCCCATCAGGGCAGACTGAGCATGACAAATACCCAGGTGTTCTCCTGTAAAACCGAAGAACCCTCTGTCGCTGACCGAATGGACTGCTTCCAGCATCAGAATGCAACACCTCACAAGTGAGCAGCTCAGAGGTTGCTCTCTGCGTCCCAACAGCCTCAGGTCCCACAGCAGAGGATCCAAAGTAGACTCATTCATGACAATCCTACTGGGGAGACTGGAACTTCTCAAGTTTTGGGGTTTTTTAGTCTTATTTTCATTGTTTATTTTTAAATCAGAAGCAATGATTCTCTAAGAATTGTACAGAGTGTATCTTAAGAGAAACTGTCCTTGGAGAAAAGGGAATCCTCCTACACTGTTGGTGGTAATGTAAACTGGTGCAGCCACTATGGAAAACAGTATAGAGGTTCCTTAGAAAACTAACAGTAGAGCTACCATATGACCCTGCAATCCCATTCTTGGGAATATATCTGGAGAAAACCATAATTCAAACAGATGCATGCACCCCAGTGTTCATTGCAGCACTATTTACAATAGCTAAGATGTGGAAGCAATCACTAAATGTCCATCGACAGATGAATGGATAAAGAAGATGTGGTACATATATACAATGGAATATGTACTCAGCCATAAAAATGAATGAATGAAATAATGCCATTTGCACCAACACAGATGGACCTAGAGAGTATCTTACTAAGTGAAGTAAGTCAGACAGAGAAATACAAATATCATATGATATCACTTATATGTGGAATCTAAAAAACATGATACAAATGAATTTATTTACAAAACAGAAATAGACTCACAGATGTAGAAACAAAAATAGACTCACAGACATAGAAAACAAACATATGGCTACCAAAGGGGAAAGGGGTGGATAAATTAGGAGCTTTGGATTAACATATACACACCACTATATATAAAATAGACAAACAACAAGGACTGTATAGCACAGGGAACTATACTCAATATCTCGTAATAACCTATAATGGAAAAGAGTCTGAAAAACTATATATATATATATATATATATATATATATATAACTGAATCAATTTACTGTACACCAGAAACTAATGCAACACTGTAAATCAACTATACTGCAATTTAAAAAGAGAGAGAGAGAGAGAGAAACCCTTGACATTGCAAGTTCTTTCTAATTCTTCAGTATCTTAACTTCTCCAAGACTCCACAGAACTGAAAGGGGCTGAGAAAGATAGAGGATATCTCAATATAGAAACACCTAAGAAACAAATGGAAAAACATCTCCATAAGTCAAGACTTCATTTCAGGAAAAAGGAAAAAAAAAGGAGAACTCAGAATACCAAGGGAGGCAACAAGGTAATTATTGGCGATGAGAAAATGCCAAATAAAAAAGAAAAGCATGGAAGTCATGTGTGGAGAGTACAGATTTCTCTGTGATGAAAGGCATTTCTCTTTTGCTTTATCCTTTTACAACTCTTTAAAATAAGAAAAAAAACATGACGAGAAAGCTGATAGAATTTTTTATTATTTAATTACAAATGTTTAGATACTTTCATTTTCAATGTTCCCAAATGGCATTTCTTGGCAAAATACAAAAAAAAAAAAATTATGTAAAAATTATGGCCTTTCTTAAAAATTATTTGTTCTCTCCTGGCACTCTATTAATAATTTTTGAGAGTGAACCATTTTGTGCTTTAGAAATATCATCCTACAGGTTGGAAATCATTTGTCATTCTTTGGACTTTAAAACCCTTTTTCTTATAAAACCAATATTTTTTCCTTTTACACCAGCCACTCTAAGCTGAATTCTAAAGAACAGAAGCTTAATTTAATTATGTTCATTGAATTCCAGTAAGTAGATTTTCACTGATTTTTACTCCAATTTTTCAAAGGTTAGCTATACAAGATAGAGGGAACCCCTTGAGACTGGCTAACCAAATTAAATTAGGACCGTCTTATGAATCTCCACATTGAGTCTGCAATATAGATTTGAATTTTCCCATTAAAGCTTTGCTAATCTTTCTCTTGCTCAGAACTGTAATAAACACCTGGAGATACCCACCGCCCTTCTGCTTGGAAATTCTAACAAAGATTTCAGCTCAGGTCATATGACACAGTGAGGCCGTGTTAGGGACCCCATCATAGCATCCCGACTCACAAATTCTTTTCCATCCTGAGTCTCAAAGCCTCAGGTCTCTGAAATGTCCCCAGTGCTTTCTTTTAAAGCAAGAACTGAGACAAATCAATGGAGATGGATTAATTCTGGAGTTTCCAGACTACGAAAAGAGGTTTCCAGGACCTCCCCAGAAAGATCCAGGGAAGAGAGTCTGAGGGCCAGTGGAGTAACCATGCTTTGCCCCTACATGCATGCAGCTTGTCACACGTTTCTCATTTAATAAGCACTTCTGAGTGCCTTCCATATGCACACACTGTGACTATAGAAAAAAATCCCAAGACCCTACTAAACCCACCCAGGTCCCAAGCTTCATCTAATACTGCCTTCTGTCCTCCTTCCCTTACAGCTTATGTTCCAGGATCATCAGAACACTGAGAGCCTTTGAACATCTCTCTCCCATGTCTGTGTTGACAGCTAGATTCACTGCTGGCATTCCTTTTTTACACCTTCCCCTTTATTTCCCATCAATATTTATTCTTCCACCAACCCAGTGCTCTGATATCTTTCTCCAATTGTATTCTACCACCAGAGAGTAAATCACTCACTCTCTCTTGGTTGTAATGCCTGTTGTTTCCCCTGATAAACAATGACAATTTATTTGTGACTCTGATTGCTTTTTCTTTTGGAAAGGGTTGGATGCTTTGTCTCTTTGTGTCTCTTGAACTTCAACCAGGAAATGGTGCAGAGATGTTATGTGATGATTGTTCAGTGAATTGAATCAAACTTTGAAATACATGGAATTTATTCCTCTAAATGTACATTCAGGCTAGCCACCCCATTCCCTCCTACAGGATAAATGGTCTTGCCTTTAATAACCTGTCTTGACCACACGCTGGAATTCTCTGAATCCTCAATCCATTAATCCCATTTCCCCTCCACACCAATAGACACAGACATTGTTCCAAGTTGAGTTACTTAGATTCCTTGTGCCTCTAGCTTCTCACCAATAAAATGGGAATAAAATATAAGTATCTGCCCCATAGAGCTGATGTGAAGCTTAAAGGAGATAATACGTCTAAGGAACTTAGATAGGTGTTGACTCGGGGTAAATCTCATCTCTCAATAAAAGCTGCCTCATATGTAGATTAATCATTACTCTTATTAGAGATTAGAATAAATAAACCCAGCTTCTTCAGCTGCACAATTTGGCCTGCTCTTGGAGGGTGGCTTAAACATGTGAATTAGATATGTTCTGAAATAAGCATCTAAATGTAAACTTCCCCAAGACCTACAAGGAGCCTGTAGCTTCTCCTGTCTCTGAGACTAGATGTGACAAATGTTTCATCTACAGACACAGGGAAAAGAAAAGTTTCTTTCTCCAAACTTCCAGAGCAATCAAATCTTGGAGAGAAAAAAATAAATAAACTGGCTTGTTTGATATTAGCTTGACCTTCCAAAAAAGTTAAGAGTAAATGCTTTTATCCAGGCACAATAATATTGCAAGGTGCATCTTTTTTTTTATTCAAGTAGAGTTGATTTACAATGCTGTGCCAATCTCTGCTGTACAGCAAAGTGACTCAGTTTTACACATAGAGACATTCTTTTTTAAATATTATTTTCCATTATGGTTCATCCCAGGAGATTTGTTATAGATCCCTGTGCTATAGAGTAGGACCTTGTTGTTTATCCATTCTAAATGTAATAGTCTGCATCCACCAACCCCAAACTCCCAGTCTTTCCCTCTCTCTCCCCCTCTTCCCCTTGGCAACCACAAGTCTGTTCTCTATATACATGACTCTGTTTGTGTTTCGTAGATAGGTTCATTTGTGCCATATTGTAGATTCCACATATAAGTGATATCATATGGTATTTGTCTTTCTCCTTCTGACTTACTTCACTTAGTATGATAATCTCTAGTTGCATCCATGTTGCTGCAAATGGCATTATTTTGTTCTTTTTTATGGCTGTGTAGAATCCCATTGTATATATGTACCACATCTTCTTTATCCATTCATCTGTTGATGGACATTTACATTGTTTCCATGTTTTGGCTATTGTGAATAGTGCTGCAATGAAAATTGGGGTGCATGTATCTTTTTGTCCGGGTATATGCACAAGGTGCATCTTTTTAACTCTGCTTTTCAGATGAGAAAGTGGCAGCTCCAAGAGGTTCTTACTTTTCAGAATTCTGCAGCTTCTATACTGAGGAAGTCAGATCACTCAGAAGCCAGGCTTCTTTCTACCCATGATGGGGACATGGACTGTGTCAGGTCTTTCTGAGGGGAGTGCAGTAACCACATGCCTGGTGAGTTCAGGCATTAATTTGCAATCTGAGGTTTGTGTGGATATGAGTTTCAGGGTCGTAGACTTCACCATGACTTTTCCTCCTTCCCTTACATCCCCACCCTCACTGTAGGTAATTTGATTTCTAGATTACCACCAGACACTTAAATGTAACACACAGCAGAAATGTGAAGTTCAGGGATATTAGTTTCAATAAACTAGTTTCAATGAGTTAGTTTCAATGAACTCAATTGAAAAATAATTGGCTGCTTTCAGAGTGGTTGCCCTCAAAGGCACTGCATAAAAATGGACTTAATTTAGGAATCTTTGATCAGATTTCATTTTTAAATGATTTTATTACCAAGAGACAGCACATTATCATGGGTAAGATCCATGAAATCCCTGAAATCTCTTGGATTTTCTGGACCCCTTCTTGAACTATTGGGCTTTTCAAAGGAAAAAAGAAAAAGTTTTTCCCAATGTAGTATAGCCATCTGAACATGGTTTATATTAAACACATCACATAAATTAATAGGACTTTTAAGGCACCAAAATAAATTCCTAAAACAGAGTGTTGTTATTTTTCTTCTAAAATGCCCATGATTGTCATGTGCAATATGAGCGTTAGGCACTGGTTCCCTGGTGAAGTTGTCCTTTGTCTCCAGGGGCAGAAGTTAGCTTCATGAGCTGTAGAAAGGACAGCACCTGTGTATAAGAATTCATCTATAGACAATTTTCTCATATGGAATGGGGAACATCTTTCAGGCTCCTCACAACCTTGAAAATGGCATTACCTAAAAAGAAGTCAATATAATTGCCTCCATCTCAGTAGCTCAGAGAAAAGGAGCTCTCTCAGTAGCTGAGAGAAGGCATCTCTGGAAACAGGATGTTAATAGAGCATCCACCCTGATAAACAATCATCCTTCCAGCATATCTTATGTTTCAGGGACGGATCCAACACCCAGCAAGAAAAGAAGCAGGTACAAAGATTGAAATATGTTTGAGAAAGCCTAAGTTGAGCCAGGAAATGTATACATTCAAACAGCATTTCTCAAAATGTGATTGTTAGACACCCCTCTTCAGAGTGAGCTAGAGTGGTTACATTTTTAAATCCCTGGGTTCTGCTGAAGACCAGATGCATCCAAGTAACTAAGGATGGATTCAGAAAAGTGAGCAACATCCTTAAGTACATCCCATCCTCAGTAGAGTTTGGGGTCCACACCATTGCATGCTCAGGAGCAGCAATTGCAGAAAGAAAAGATGCAAATATCAGGAAGAGTACAACCTAGTCCCAGGATTTCCTACTGTGATGAAAGCTGCATTGGACCAGGCACTGCTTACGTGCACTTTCCTTTTTCAGAGAGGAGTCTACAAAGGTTGACTGTTGACTGGTAGCAGCTGGAAGAGAGTGAGAGGATGAGCACACAGAAGAGAGAAGGACCAACATTTGGAATAATCCTTAGAGGGAAAAGGAGGGAAAGCAAGTGGTGCCAGGAGCCTGGAGTAGGGGGGCAGGCACTCCCTTCCTGTGGCTGGGGAACAGCAGGAAGGAAGAGAGGGCAAGTCAGTACAGGTCGGGTGAGCAGCAGGCAGTGGGGTTAGATTAGTTCTATCTTCTCTTCTCTGTCAGATTGGAGACTAGACCATCTATTGACAGAGGAGAAGGTCTGAAATAGACACTTGGCAGGAAGAAAGCTGACCACGGAATAATGCCAAGACTGCTCCTTAGAAATACTGGAAACTTGCACAAATATTGAACCCTGTGGCCCTCAAGGGAGATTTCAAGATTGAAGGTGTTGGCAATCCAGTTCTCTGTCATGGAAACAGGAGATGAAGGAAAGAAAAATATAAAGAAAAGACTAATACCTGACAGCATATACTTGATATCAATCGAATGGAACAGACAATGAATATTGATGGTAAGGCAGAAGATTACTTACTAGACTTTTCTGGGTCCCCACAGTTTCAAGGGGCCTGACTACATATATTAATTGGACTTTCAGCCAACAGATGATGTATTTGAAGGATCTTGATGGGTTAAACCCATGCTCACTGATAATTGTTCTCATTGGTGTTAAAGGAGTCTTTCTCTTAGTTAAATGAAATAAATAAAAAACAGTGACCCGATGCTTCCAGAATACTGTAATGTTTCTTATAGGATACAATAATCATTATTAATCCTTTGAAGGCTTTTGCATCAAAACGTTATGACTGGGATTCCCGGGTGGAGCAGTGGTTGAGAGTCCGCCTGCCAATGCAGGGTACACAGGTTCGTGTCCCAGTCCGGGAAGATCCCACATGCCATGGAGCAGCTGGGCCCGTGAGTCATGGCCGCTGAGCCTGTGCGTCCTGAGCCTGTGCTACGCAACAGGAGAGGCCACAATAGTGAGAGGCCCGTATACTGCAAAAAACAAAACAAAACAAAAAATCGTTATGACTTAAATAACTCAGGAAGAAAATTCTCTTATCTTCCTAGTGTGGCTGATAGCAACTTTCAATGAAAAAGTGAAATACAAACAAATAATAAGCTGAATGCAGTAAACTCCAGTGGACTACTAAGGACAAAAGCTAACCACACGTTTCAGTAAGTCCAGGATGAAAACTGACCCTATTACTTTTACATCCATGCTGTGCACCTGATGAACCAATTTTAATTAAAAACAGACACAGTAATATTTTCTAAAGTATGTAATGTCTTTTTTTTTTTACAACTTTATTGGAGTATAATTGCTTCACAATGATGTGTTAGTTTCTGTCCCATAACAAAGTGAATCAGTTATACATATACATCTGTTCCCATATCCCTTCCCTCTTGTATCTCCCTCCCTCCCACCCTCCCTATCCCACCCCTCCAGGTGGCCACAAAGCACCGATCTGATCTCCCTGTGTTATGCGGCTGCTTCCCACTAGCTATCTACCTTACATTTGGTAGTGTAGAATTTAATGAATTCTCATCAACTGTAAAGTTTACAAAGACTACCAAGAAGAATTTGGAAAGTGGACTACCTATTGTTGAGTCAAATTTTGCCTGTGTTCATGCTCTAGTGAGCATTCCTGAGCGAGCCACAGGAAATGAACATTGTGAAGTTACATATGTGTATCTGTGTTTGATAATTTATGTTTTTAGTACAGAATATGTCACAATTCATTAGAAAGGAAATAGCAGTGTGTAATTTATAGGTACTTGACTGTACCCTCAATTCTGCTAAAATAAACAGCAAACAATAACATGTTCTTGCATATCTGGTAAGGGTTGAAGTTTCTGATGGAATAGTGTGTTTTGTGTATTTGAATAACATTGAGATTCTGTCTTCCTGCCTCTCCTGTAAATGAAAACTCTGTCCATTCTTTCCACTTCCCCTTCCACTCTCTATCCCATGCCCATTGTCCCTTGCATTTTCCTGATGGACTTGACCTTTGGTGGTGACATTTACTTTCTTGTGTTCTTACCTAAACCATAAACACATGTACACTGCCCTCTGCCTATAACCAAACTTTGGTGCTCCTCTACAATACGTAAATCTTTCTTTACTGTTGACGGTGGGAGGGGTGAGCTTTCCCAGTCTGGCTCCTTGCCAAAGTCCTCCTCTGGGTTTGTTTTTGCCACTGTCATTAACATCTTCCTAGTCACCAGAATGCAAAGGAAATACTTTAATCTTCACCTTGCTAATTTGCTCTGCTCAGGTTGGCAGAATGGATGAAACACTTTACCTTCCTGCTCCCCTGGATTTCCTAACAAGATTTTTCTGGCTTTCCTTTTGTCACAGTTCTCCTTTTCAGCCTCTTTCCTTGTCACTTGATTTTCCCAATAGCTCTGACCTTAGCCACCTTCTGCATGCTGATGTCTCCTAAATCTACCCAACACAGACTGTCTCTTAAATTCCTGATCTAGGTGGCCACTGCTCGAAAGCACTTCCACTTAGACATCCTGCCATGACCTTCATCTCAGCCCATCTAAAACTGACCCCATACCTTCCCCCATCCCACTTACCCTCCAGTTCTGCAACTCCTGCTCTTTCAATTATTTTGCCATCAGTGAACATGCATTGTGAGGCTGCTCTGTTCCAGATATCAGGCACTAAACTTGTAAGACCTGAGAGAAATCAGCCTCTGATCTCTTTTGGCACTTCCTTTTTAACAAGTCTTCATGGCTTTAATCCCAGCTCTTATCATCTCTTACTTGGATTCAGACAATAGTTTTCTAACTTGCTTAATCACTTCTTCCAGGCACAAAGCTAAGTAAGTAAAATGCAAAACTGATCTTGTCATTTTCTTAATTAAAACACCTCATTGTGCACTGGAGAAGCTCAGGCAGTATGTCAACTGAATACATAATGAGTGTCTCCCATGACTGCCCAACTATTTTCTAAACATATGTAGATGTATTTGTGATCAGTATGTGATGCACATTTACAGGTGAGCTTAAACCTTCATTAATTCATAGCAGTTCATTATAATTTTAATTAACATGTATGAAAAGTACAATTGCTATCTATAAATCATTATTTGTTTTTAAAAATGGATGGGAACTCTTTGAGTAATGGGAATTTCCCAGTTCTTTCTCTTTTTTTAATTCTTTTGTTTTTCTTTTTATGGAAGTAGTTGATTTACAATGTTGTGGGTAGATTCTGGTGTACAGCAAAGTGATTCAGCTATGCATGTGTGTGTGTGTGTGTGTGTGTATATGTATATATATATGTATATATATATATATATATATATATATATACATATATATATATATATAAAACATATATATATTCTTTTTTATATTCTTTTCCATTATGGCTTGTTACAGGGTATTGAATATAGTTCCCTATGCTATACAGTAGGTCCTTCTTGGTTATCTATTTTATATATAGTAGTGTGTATCTGTTAATCTCAAACTCCTAATTAATCTCTCCCCCGCATCTTTCCCCTTTGGTAACCACAAGTCTATTCTCTATGTCTGTGAGTATGTTTCTGTTTCATAGATAAGTTCATTTGTATCATTTTTTAGATTCCACATATAAGTGATATGATATGGCATTTGTCTTTCTCTTTCTGACTTACTTCACTTAGTATGATCATCTTTAGGTCCATCAGTGTTGCTGCAAATGGCATTATCTTGTTCTTTTTTGTGGCTGAGTAGAGGGAATTTCCCAGTTCTGCAGCACAACCTGTCTACACTCTCCCTACCTGTGCAGCCTCTCCTCTTGGTGAATCTCTCCTCATATCCTTCTTTCCAAACATACCAAATCAGTAGAACTTCCCCAGTATGCTGACTCCTTTTTGAGGTGGAGGTAAGACTTTTTCTTTCTTCCCTGGAATATCTTGCCTATTCTTTCCTTCCAGTGGAGAAAGCTTGTTTTGTTCATGTGGAGGACAGAGACATCTCCATCCCAGGGAGGGGAAGTCCTACCCAGACAATGAGAATAGCCATGGTAAGCCCATTCCCCTTAACCTGGAGGAGCCCATGGTGGGATTGTGCCCTTGTTTGTCTAACCTGAGCTCAGGGGAGTTCTTTGGTCTCCAACAGCTTTGGAAGGTTAGATGTATCTCTTCTGGAATGAAACGAAATTGCCTCACACGGAAGGATATTCTGTTTGCTCCCACTTTCCGCTTCTATGTCTGAATGTTGGGATGATAACTGGATTGCAGTAGCTGAAAAGGAAAAGCCAAAAATTAAGGGCAAAAACACCAGCTCCAGTATCATGGACTTACTCACCAATGCTCAGAAACTGCCTGCTGTGAACTTAATTACAGAAAACCACTGTGATTTAGGGTTTCTGTAATGTACATACAGATAAACCTTAATTAATGCATTTATCCTGCCTGCTCACCTTTGCATGTGCTAGAAGTGTTGATCCCATCCTCCCTCCCCAGCTAAACTCACCCAACATTCAAGAATCTGCTGAGTCAGAACATTTTTTCCAAAGCCTGTCCTGTGCATCATAGCACCCACCACAGTGTGTTGTAAGTATGTTTGCTTGTGTGTCTCCCACAGTGGGCTGTAGTGTCCAGTCATGCAGCCACTTAAGCCTCCTTTTCATATACTCGTCAAGTTCTTTTAAGCCAGCAACGTTAGACCCAGGTAAAAGAGCTCCCTTTCTGGACTCTCTGATTTAGAGTGCCCAGACCTGGCTCTCCCTCACATGACTCCCCACCCCACAGAAGAGAATCCTCCAGACTAAGGGCATGTGCCCACTCAAACCCCATGCTCATCTTCTAGACTACATGTGCAAACTGGCAACCTCAGGATTCCTTGCCAAGCCAGGTCTGAGCCCAGTTCCATGGCCTTCTGAGAAGGTGGGTGTAAGCACCATTATCTGGGAGAGGGCAGGGGCAGGGGGTGCTCTCCCGGGCAGGTGGGCACAAAGTCTGAACATGTTGGCCTGTCCTAGCAGACAGGTATGAGGTGAGGCTCCTCACAGAGAGAAACAGAGCAGCATGGAGAAAGAGGGGGAGCACTTTGCTGCATCCCTCAGTCAGACCTGACTTCAGGGTCATCATGTATTTCTCAGTGTGGTGGGATGGACCATATTTTATACAGCAGTTGGTACACATAATTCATGACATAGTGTGTGGGCCTCAAGGCACACTCTCATCACTGTCCATAAAGGATATGGAGGCATCACTGAAATTGCTAACCACTTAATGTATATAATTTGATTAGTAAATAAACAAATGAATGCACAGACTTTTAAAAAAAATAAACATCAAATATATAGGTACTAAGGCAGCAAGCACTTTTTTATAATTTATTTTTTATTGAATGAAAGATTCTTTAAAATCTATAATGCCTTACAATTTTCAAAACACTCATGATTTCATATAATCCCATAATAACCCTTTGTTTTTGAGTGCCTAAGTGTGTGTGTGTGTGTGTGTGTGTGTGTGTCCCCATTCCCTGAGTGTGGAATCTTCTGAGTTTTTCCTAAAACCCCTCTATACAATCAAAAGTTGAACTCTGAGTCTAATAGTTACCTTGCTTTGTTTGCACACACCTAACTTGGCTAAAAAAATATTGGGTGATGCAAGGGAGGTGATAATTGTTATGAAGTGATAAATAAGTTCTCAGAAACAGGAAAAGCCAACAAAAAAAATTGTATCGGCAGAAGCTGGATCTTAAATAAAAGGGATAGTCTACATATGGAAGTTTAAAGACCCTTAAATCTTCAGATCCACACTGTCCTAATGTATATATTTAAATAAATCAACATAAACATAAGCCTAAAAAAGACTCTTCCTAACAGTATGCTTTATTTATCCCAAACTTAGTGCTGAATAAGTCTCCTTTGGGAGCCCAGGCATTGAGGGAAACACAATACTGCTTATTCAAAAGCCATTTGAATCACCTACTGTAATAATGTTATTATGCAAGATATATTGTGCCAGAAACAGTATTGCACCATGAAGATAATCCATGAAAGTAGTTTGTGAGAAAGAAGAAAGTAATTTATAGTCACTTCTAAGTGCATGTTGTAGTCCTTTGAATCACTATTCCTCCTATATTGGAAATGCAATCTTTGGAGGACTTGTGCAGACATTGGATTCATATTAGGGATGAAAACAACCTTTGGGTAAGCCTTATGACCCCAAGAGGTATGTAAGTGTTATTGTGTATCAGGAAGATTGGGTGTCCAGGATAACTTGATATACACTACAAAATACTGGTGTACTTGTCTTCCAAGTGAGTCATTGGAAAAGAAAATCAGAAGGCAGGACATAAAAAAATAAATAAAAATAAAAATAAAAGTCATACAGCCACTATGGAGAACAGTATGGAGGTTCCTTAAAAAACTACAAATAGAGCTACCATATGACCCAGCAATCCAACTATTGGGCATATACCCTGAGAAAACCATAATTCAAAAAGAGTCATGTACCAAAATATTCATTGCAGCTCTATATACAATAGCCCAGAGATGGAAACAACCTAAGTGTCCATCATCGGATGAATGGATAAAGAAGATGTGGCACATATATACAATGGAATATTACTCAGCCATAAAAAGAAATGAAATTGAGCTATTTGTAATGAGGTGGATGGACCTAGAGTCTGTCATACAGAGTGAAGTAAGTCAGAAAGAGAAAGACAAATACCGTATGCTAACACATATATATGGAATTTAGGGGAAAAAAATGTCTTGAAGAACCTAGGGGTAAGACAGGAATAAAGACACAGACTTACTAGAGAATGGACTTGAGGATATGGGGAGGGAGAAGGGTAAGCTGTGACAAAGTGAGAGAGTGGCATGGACATATATACACTACCAAATGTAAAATAGATAGCTAGTGGGAAGCAGCTGCATAGCACAGGGAGATCAGCTCAGTGCTTTGTGACCACCTAGAGGGGTGGGATAGGGAGGGTGGAAGGGAGACGCAAGAGGGAGGAGATATGGGAACATATATATATATGTATAACTGATTCACTTTGTTATAAAGCAGAAATTAACACACCACTGTAAAGCAATTATACCCCAATAAAGATGTAAAAAAAAAAAAGTCAGGGTAAAAATGGATGATTTTCATCTGTATCAAAACATGGATCTGCTCAATAATTTCAAAATGCTTTGAAGGACTCAAGGTAGAAGATCCAATGGTTAGTTTTCTTGGGGATAAAATGGTCAAATATAAATACATCCCAGAATTTCTTCCTGTCCCCTCTTAAGGCTGACTGACCAGTCTGGCCTTTGTTCCCTGCTCCTGCTACTGGACTGATTCAAGGCAAAGGCTGATTGGTGGCAGCTGCCTGCAGACATTTTGGGCAGCCTTCCAAGCAGTGCTTTGTAGAGTTGCCCACATTTATTTACTGTCTGCAACTTACAGAGAACTGAGGGAGGCCACATCCAGGGATTAATCATGTTGAACAATTATGTTTCCAAAACTTTTCCATTCCCCCACTACCCTTTTGTTTCCCCATTGTGTGTGCATGTATGTCCTGTAAAGCAAAGAATATTGCCCACCATCTACAAGAACTGAGTCATCAGCCACTGCAGTCACTGACCTACAACACATCTTAGAATAGAATCCAAGATGTAGATCAGGAATGAGGCACTCTGTGATCTATTAAAACTGACAGAACAGGGCCTCAGACACGTAGGTATTTTCAGGAGAAATTCTTATCACCTCAAACCCTTGCAACTACCCATACTTAGAAAAGTGCTAAAATCATTAACTGAGATACCTGATCTTCCTGAGTAGCAGTAACCTTTCACCAAGGTCTTTACTGCAGGTATACATCCTGGGTCCTCACCCACCTCTTCACAGCAGACCCTCAGAGCTACCTGAGAGGACATCTCCCAGGCTATAGTTTTCAGTAAAACCCTGAATGAACTCAACTCACAGCTCTTACATGGTAGGTTTTTCTTCCAAGTTGACGTAACCCAAATATATATTTTTCAAAATATGATTAATTAAATGATTAATCCATTGACCAATACATATGAGATACAGTCTAATTACATTTATGCAGAGTCCTGAAGTTTTTCAAAAGAATTCATCATTCTCCACAATAATGAGAAAAATAAAGTCCAAAATGACAGAGTTTGGGGCAAGGATAGGCTTCCTCAATGGCCTCTCCTGAAATCAGATGTGTCCTTAGGTTTCTCCATCCTAACTCATTATCTCTGAACAAAAGACCAGGCTCAAAGAGGTTACTTTTCTTAGTTTAACATTAGATCATCTACATATCCAGAAACCAAAAATGTATCCATGATGTGGGTGGTTTAGATTTTGCCTTCATCTGTTTGTTCTACAGTTGTAATCATTAAAGGTCAAGCGTGCTACTGCATTCCTAAACCCAACCTATAATTACTATAATGAATTTAAACTTTTTTTTTTTTTTTTTTTTTTTAACCTACAAAAGATCAGAGGACACTGCAAGAGAAAGCCATGATATAATCTAGTGAAGAGGTATTGCTGGAAAAAAGTAAAACAGAAAATATATGTTAAAAATCTTCTCAAAAACCCAACAGCCAGTTAAAGGCTCAAGTTAGGAAATCCTAGATCAGAAAATGATAGTAGTTAGAGATATAAATTTCTCCTTCTTGACTAGTTTAAGCTCACTCTTCTAATCTAAAATCTTTACTGTCCTATTTAAATGAACCTGACATTTTAACAGAGCACTAAAGTGTTGTTAGCCAATGAAAGGAAACTGGAAGCCACAAACATATTTTGTTTGTATATATTAAATTTGCATCAGATTCATCTTTCTTTAAAAAAATTACATACAAACTGTGTATTCTAGGATTAAAAAAAAAAAATACCTTTCTATCCAAGTGTTCCACAGCCCATGGAATCAAATGGGGGTAAATGCACACAGTGGTGTCACATCAATACCGTTTCCTTTACCTCTGAACAGGTGAAGAATGAAAGAGGAAGTGGAAAAAGTAGAGAAGGAAGAACAAGAAACACAATGGTGCAAAAGTTCAAAATAACAGTAATCCCCAGCATGCGCCTGTCTTGCTAACATGCTCGGAGGGCCACAGTGGTCTAGCTACAGTGGACAATTCCCAGTTAGGGCTGCACCCCCTCACTGTTGACAATGCCCTTCACTGCCATTCCCTCTATTCTCTGCTAAAGATACTCCTGGGCTCCACTATCTCCCAGTTCAAATTTCCTGATGAACTGGGAATTTGACTCCACCCCAGTCCCAGCATCCTGCTGAGATTCAGGAGACTGTCTCAGACCTGCAGGTCCATGGGCACGGGGGGACAAGAGGAAGGAGGATGAGAGAGAGCTTAGCCTTCTGGGATTATCTCGAAGCATCAGAAGCTGATGGCCACGCAACCTATTGGGAAATTAAAGAAAGAATGGGGGGACAGGCCTGGCTCACAGGGTCAAAGATTAGTGTTGAAATCCACAGGGCACCAATAATGTGCTATTTCTAGTTAATAAGTTGTCTCCACTAACCTGGGAGATGTGATGTTAGTGTTTATTGCTTTCCTAAGGCAGTATCTTGTGGGTATTTTCCATGTCATTTCTAAGTGTTTTCATTTCACAAAGAAAATGAAATGACTCTCTGACCACTGCATATTTCTGGTGTCAAAGAAGATGTATTATGATAATGAAATTCTTGTTATTAATCTCTAGATGTAAATGTATGGATATTTGAGCCACCCTAAAGTGTATTAGGAATGCAAAAAGGAAATAATGGCTAATTCTATTTCAACTTGGATACTTGTATTTTGGTTACATCATGTTAATATTATTAGTGTCAAATGTCCTTTAAAAATGACATTTTAAACCATCTTCACATCCATTTAACTATGAGATAAGTCAGGAAGTATTTGAATTACAGGCATGTGCTCCAGCCCCTTTCCATGATGATATGCACGGGTAAAAGTTCATGGTCTTCATCAGCTTTGCTTGATCTTCACCTTTGTTCAGTGACAAGAGATCTCCATCAAGTCTCCAGTCTGCTCCTCCTTTAATTCTGTCAGTGCAGATGAATGGCACATCTTCAAAATTCAAATAGAGCCTACAACCTCATCACGTGGTCCCAAGTTACAGAAGCTTTGTGTGTGGTGTGTGTATATGTGTATGCATCTGAAAACAGCATCCCTAGCTACACAACTACAAGGCATTATAGCTAAGACCAAACATGTCTAAAGAAAAAAGCAAACTAAAAGAAGCAGCTTTTTGTTATTAGAACAAGGCTCCTGAATACACCCACTGGGTTTGTTAGCACAGGAAGAAGTGGTGCTGGACCCTGAGTGCCCTTTCGCTGTGCTGCCTGGAAAAGCTGAACTCAGGAACAGATGGGTGAGGTTGCAGAGGAACCGGGAGCTCCAGGGAGTAAAGGACCCTTCCCTCCTCTGATAGGTTGAGCCAGACCTGCCAAGCATTGCTGGTAGGAAACAACTCTCCACGGAGGAAGGTAGACTGGATTCCTGACCAGGACCAACAAGGGGTCCCCCAAAGGTGACCCACAGACCTGATGCCTATGGTTGGCCTGGGTGATTCCCAGTCTGGTTGGTATTTTCACTTGAAAGAGTAAAGAATATAATATCCCCATCATACACACAAACACACACACACACGAACACATACACCTCATACATCAGAAAGTTAAGAGTAGTAATGATTTGCAATAACAAGTCATTACATATGCATATGTTTTGGATACTAAATCTGGCAGTTGATCTATCTCTGACCACAGGTATTTTAATTGCATTACATTTTAGCTAGTTTAATTTCTTGTCATGTAAAATTACTTATAGTTGTCAAATTCATGTTATTGTTATTTCTATTGTGTTGTGTTAGATGTTTATTTCACAAAAAGTGATTGGTTGCAAAATTAATGATGAAAACAGTAATTAAGTTTTTACAGTTCCAAATAATTTTGTGAAAACAAAAAATAAATAGAACTTCAATGTAAACGGAGATCATGAAGCTATGACAAGTGAAACCTTCATTGTGAAACACACCACAAACCCAGAATTAAAAAGAATGGTGCGAGGGCTTCCCTGGTGGCACATTGGTTGAGAGTCCACTTGCTGGTGCAGGGGACATGGGTTCGTGCCCTGGTCTGGGAGGATCCCACATGCCACGGAGTGGCTGGGCCCGTAAACCATGGCCGCTGAGCCTGCACGTCCGGAGCCTGTGCTCCGCAATGGGAGAGGCCACAGCAGTGAGAGGCCACGTACCGTAAAAAAAAAAAAAAGAAGCAAACAAACAAACAAACAAAAAAGAATGGTGCAATGAAGAATTATAAATACAAATAAAAAAAAACTGGATTTTATACAGACAGCAATCTGTTTGCCTAGACTTCAGTGCATAACATTTTAACAAATTGCTTTGCCATTAAAAAATAATAATAAATTTTAAAATGCTCATTCAATCATACTTTTGGTTTTGGATAAATATGAGATATTTCTTTCCAATGTAAATTAATGAATTGTGCTATTTATGTAAGGAAAAGAAGAATCAAACAACAGAGCAGTTGTTCAGTGTCCCGATGTTCAGAACAAAATTACACTATTAAGAACGTGAATGTAAAACCTTCACAGGGTTAATAGCACAAGATCTCCTAATGAACACTGATCTCAATGGTTCCCAGATCCTCTGTTCATTCCCCACAGGAAACACACCGGCTGATGCCAACCTCAGGCTGATTTCTGCTGGTTCTCAGCACAGCTCACTTTTCTGCTTTGCCTACTTGAGTTTGCTGGTAGAAATAGTCAGTTACATTTCTTCCCAAATATGTTTTGGCAGTTAGTCTCATTATTGTAATTATTTAATTTCATGAAATATTATGGAAACTTACAAAACATAGATGTAAACAAAAAGTTGTTTCAATGAAAACCAAGTTGAATGTTTTGGAAAAACAAAACAAATCAATGTTAGTTGCTAAAATATTGCTGCCAAATTAAATTTAAAAATGTGGAAGATGTAGGGGGCAGGGAGTCACACAGATTTAGAGGTCCTGTGCAGGCTGATTGCTACCCAAGTATATTGAGGTCCTCAGTGCACTTAAAGAGTCCCAAACTGGAAGTTATCAATGATGCTTCATGGGTATGGTAATAAAGCATGTGCTGAGAGCCAGAATAAATCTCATTAACAATAGCAAGAGGTAAAAATAAATATCACTCTTGAATTTGCTCACCCCCAAAAAACATCTTGTAATAAAAAAAAAAATACTGATCTTGTCCCTTCACGAAACATTCACAATGAATGTCCACTCAAATTTTTAAATTAAAGTGTCTAATATAATAATAACATTTTATTCCATATTTTAATTTATTTTTTCTATTAAATGAACAACTACTATTATATTACCAAATAGGATAGGCAGGCTTCCACTGTAATATATTCTCTAGGATTCCACACAAGTCAGGGGAAATATTAATTTAATGAATGACTGTGTTGTATATTGACTAAGTGAATTACATCCATCTGATGGAGTAATTACTGTCACATAGGCATCCAAAAATAATGCAGTATTATAGGCAGATAACAAAACAGATGTGCAGGGTACAAATCAGAATTCCAGCATGTGTGAGGGAGACTTGCCTGACCACTATATTATTTGTGAATTGTTGAAAACCATGCAAGAGAAAAATCCACAATTAAGGAAAACCACACCCAAGAGAAGCCAACTTGCAGGGGAACCCCTGCTGCAGGAGATGTGTTACAGGTGAACTCATGCTAGTAATAAGCCCACACCGAAGATAAATGATGCTACAGGTAAAAACATGGAGGAGCAGAAGCCATGCAACTGGTGAAGGTAGAGGAGGACTCTCTTTACAGGAAACTCATGCTACAGGAGAACTAAGGCCATAAGAAAAGGATGCTGCAAAGAAAGCAAGCTGCAGTGTGACACATCCTTAAGAAACCCTTTGGTCTTTCTCCCAAAGTTAAAAAATGTGATACATGCTCAGGAGAAAGCATGTTTTTCATTAGGTTAAGATTACCTGTAAGCACAAAAATGGACTTTTCTTAGCATAGGCATGTTACAGGTCCTGACAGAAGGCCAGTTTTAATGGCATTTACTTCCATTATTGAAAAATGTAATAATAGTAATAAAAGGATGGTAACTTTCTGAGTACTAACTAGCAGCCAGGCAATGAGTACTTTACATGGAGTTGCCCAGCTCATCTTCAAAATAAACTGTAAGGTAGGGACTGTCATTATCCCCATTTTATAGCTGAGGGAACTGAGCAAAGAAGAATGAAGTAATTTGCTCAAAATAACACAGTGAATAAGAGGCAGAACCAGCACTGAAAATCATCTGGCTCCCTTAAATCTGCTGTGACCAAAATGCTAGCGAGCCTCTCCCAGCCAGTCCTGCCCACGGACACTGCACGACCTGCTGGACAGAGTGATGGACAGCAACATGGAGGAATAAGGCTCACACAAGTCTTTGAAATAATGTCTTTGCAAACGCCAGTGAAACCTTTCCTATAGTTCCAGTGACTAGTGCAAAGCAATATTTTTCAGCAATAACTCCACCCTTCTGGAGAGCCCAAAGAGCTTGTACCAAAGTATCACATTGTTTTAACGTTGAGAGGAAGATCATGGGGTTTCTTAAGAGGACTGAAGCTTGTCATCAGTAGTGTTACCGCCAACCGTAACAATTTCCTAACTCTTAATTATTTTCTTCTTTCATTAGAGCAAAAGAGTCAACCACAGATTGTTAACCCTAAAACAAAATCAAGCCAAGTACAAAGCTCCACCCAAGAGCCAGAACAGAAGAAAATAAATGCTTTCCAGAGTGAAATATTTCAGAAGAGAGAGTGAGAAATCCACTCGCCATGATTCCACATTGAAAAGTTTACATACCCCATTGTGAATCCGATGACCATCAACTCAATTTCTGACAAAGGGCTGAGGCAAATCCCACTGAGATGTAAAGTAAATATCCCATACTCTCTGACAGACCCACCAGACCGGAGCTGCATTCCTACCCAATTTTAATAGTGAATCAGGAAAATAATAATTCTATAGAAGCAAAGAAAAGAACATAAAAGCACAGGGAACAATATTCAATGTCTTGTAATAACCTGTAATGGAAAATAACCTGAAAAATAATATATATAAACATATATATATATATATATATATATATATATAACTGAATCACTTTGCTGTACACCTGAAACTAAAATAACATTGTAAGGGCTTCCCTGGTGGTGCAGTGGTTGAGAGTCCTCCTGCCGATGCAGGGGACACAGGTTCGTGCCCCGGTCCGGGAAGATCCCACATGCTGTGGAGCGACTGGGCCCATGAGCCATGGCCGCTGAGCCTGTGCGTCCAGAGCCTGTGCTCCGCAACGGGAGAGGCCACAGCAGTGACAGGCCAGCATACAACAAAAAATAAAATAATTAAAAATTAAAAATTAAATAACATTGTAAGTTAACTATACTTCAGCTAAAAAAATGGTTTTAAAAAAAAAGAATATAAAAGAACTGTGTGTAAAAGCTGATCTAGGGCTCAAAACATCCACCCCTGAGCCAGGCATCAAAATCTTGAGGAGAGATTATAATCATTTCTCTCCCTACACTAAAGAGTGAGCCCGATCATTATATTTTTATAATATTGGGTTTTATTTTAATTATATTAAATATTGTGATAACAGCTTCTCATTTTTTTTTCCTTCTGTATTACCCCAAATCGGTACTCTACCTGGCTGATTCTGCTTAGCATGTCTGAACCTGTAAATCCCTCTGTGTATAGCTCTTGGATGAAACATAGCCAAGCTTCAGTTTCTCTACACAGGTACCCCCTCCTGTAAATCAGTGGAAGAGAAGGAGGGAGTGTGGCCTCACTCCACCCATCACACAAATCCCATGAAGTGAGAACATGTTTAGGAAAAATAGCTGAGCATGTGAATATAATCAAGGATAACTCTGGGATCCCCCTCCTGTAAAGAGATACCAAGCCAGGGCTGAAGATGAACAAGCTCTCTGGCCTGGAAGCTATGTGGCATCCATGGACAAAAATGGGGCTAAAAACTGGGAACCTCTGTATCACAATTGTTGATCCAATGTCCCAGGCCTCTCTGGCAGATGGAGTCCAGATGTGTGATTGGATACTTTTGACCAAGTAATCCTTGGGATTCTTAAAATAATCCAAGTGCCCCACGAGAGCAAAATGGATATCCCAATAAATTAAGAAAATGGAGGCTCAAGCAGCTACGTAAAATATTTTTTTTAAAGTGTGATCTATTTGTAATCCAAAGCCACGTGACTTTTTCACATGTAAGCTCTTGTGTGTACACAAATAGAGATGATGTGTCGGAACCTGCTTGTGCCGGCTCCCACGAGTCAATTGTTCTTATTGTCTCCCAGCTCTGCATTCAGTGATGTCATTTGGGTGCTTGAAATCAGCCGTGAAATCAGCAAATACTGCAAAGCAGAACTTTTCCCCTTGGAAAACCAGTTAAAAGTTAAACATTTTACTAGCCCACTGCCAAAATCCATCTCTCTCTTTCTTTATTGAGAACAACACACAAGCACGCACACATACACAAACACACACATTCTGCCTTTTCCAGTTGCAAGCATTGGCATCTGTCACTGGAACACTTGAGCTATGAGATTATTGGGTCAATATTAACGAAAGATTTTAGCATCCTTCACGGATACCACCAAGGGGAGTGTGAAATTTACCCTACAGTATTTTTAAATTCCCACTCTATTTGGGGTTATCCCACAAAAACACAAATCTCTCTCACCACACCTGTTCTGTCCAGAAGATGTTCCAACAACTCCAAAATCGGACCTCTTTTTACTCCAGAACCTTCTTGCACTAATTCTCCATTAGCTTGGTGGGGCTCAACAATCTAACAATCTGATACTTGTGAGTAGCATTGCCTTTTTCTCCTGGTCAGCTGAGGACCAAGGAGAGCCCTCACTCTGTAGCATTTACCATTCCTGGTGAGCATACCTGCCATACCCCATGCAGGGAACCCACTGTGGAACGCATGGAACTCAGATCCAATGCACAGCTACTGTGTCATTGGAGTTGTCTGATTTAGATTTTTCTGTCATTACATAGAGACAAGTCCTATAGTCTCGCATGCCCCTAACTTGTTTACCTGGGTTTCTTGTCCAGCTCTGATGTGCCTATACGATGAGTCAAAGCTGAAACCATCCAAGTTTACAAAAATAACTGTCATCTCTCAATCTCTTCACTTTGTGACTATATATAAACTATGAAACGTATGAAAATCCTACTCGTAGTGTTGATGAGCAGCAGTAACAGGAGATGAGTTAAGATTTTGTGTTATTGTTACTATTTATTATTGATCGATAGTTAGTACTCCTTGTCCATCTGGGTCGTGTCCATCACAGTGCTGAAGAGCTTGGAGAAATGCAGCAGACACATGGACTTTCTGCCCTTACAGTCTGATCCAGGGGAGAAATGGAACTTATAAGCAGAATAACAGAGCATAACGTGTATCTTCTAGAGGGCTGGGGTTCAATGTTGGTGTTTCTATTTTAAGGGCAATGTCTTAGTGTTTTCATCACTCTGGATTCCTGTATTTTCCTGTGGAAAGTGTTTTAGATAATGGTTTTCAAGAGTAATATGACCTCTCAAAAAATTGTCTAGGAAATTTGTAATCCCTACCTGTTTATTGTTAGTAGCAAAAGACTGTGTTATTAAATGCTGTGTTTCAGCATTGCTGGGGAGACCCACAGAAGAGAAACTCGCTGTAGTCCAGAAGTTGCTGGAACAGAGTGTCTCCGTGGACATTTGTGCTTTCCTCCCCCAGGAGTCCCCACCCCAGCCACACCCACCTCCTCCTTCCCACCCAGAGGAGCCCCCAGCACACACTGTGACCTCTGTCTCCTTCCAAGCCCTAATCACTATTTGTACCTTATTCATTGCTCCACCCCCATGTTCCATCCATATTTCTTAGACTGTAAGCTTTCTTAAGACAAGAACATAGATGCTTCTCCACACAGCGCACTTGTGCTTCTAGTGCACTGCCTGGCACAGGTGTTCAATAAAGAGTAATTTGATAAATATACTAATTAAGAGTGCTTTGTACTTATTCCCACAGGCTTTTTTAAATCTGTGCTAATATTCATTATTTATATTATTTAATAGGAATTAAGAGCTGTGAGATACTTGTCTGGAAATATAAAATAAGCCTTATATATACTTGTGAAAACCTGAGAGAGGAGACTAATTAATCTAGCAAAAATGGTCTGTTCTGATCACCGTGAAAACCCTGAGTGGCCTCTACGAAGTCTCCTCACCTCTCTCACCTTCTGTTTTCTCTCCTATAGAATACAGATGTGGAACAAGATGCTTTCCTAGCCCTCAGAATCTTAGTAAATCTCCATTCTTAATAATTCCTAAAAATAACGTTTGTTAATAGTTTTGGTAAAAAATAAAACTATTCAAATAAATAAATAAATAACCTGATAATGTAGCATTTCCTCTTTTCTCACTTGTGTCTACAGAGATAAATATTGATAATATTCAATTATATAATGGCATTATTCAAGGAGGCCATTCCAGCCAAGATACTTCTAACTTTTCTTTGCCAAAGACGTTCTTCTTTAGGTAAAGAAAAATATTAAAAGTCTTGAAAAATAGGTTCAATGAGTAAATATGAAGTTGATAAATAAAAATAAATTAGTTATTTTGCAGTCTGAAATTATCTGTTTCCTTTTTTTCCATTTCAAATCATAGAAATGCAGGTATTTTCTGTTTAGCCGCCCCAAGTCTCTAAAAACAAAAGAGAATTAGAGTGTTTTTACCTTTCAACTGTAAAGTGTCCTCCAACTTTCACTAGCTTCACAATATTTTAGTATTATTAGTTTACTTATCAAAGCAAACAGCCAACTCACATTTCAGTGATTAAGGCCATACATCACATACTCTCCTGTTACTACATTGAAGACCAGTGTTACAGGAGAATAGAGCACAACTGTTTTTTTTTTTTTTTTTTTCCTCAGATTAGAGTTAGCTTCTAGGTCATGGTTATGTCCACACGTGGCAGTGAAGCCATAAAGAGGAAGTGAACTGTCCAGTTGCAAAGACCAGCAATGATTGGTCCACACATGAACAGGCTCGTTTGGAATTCGGTGAAGTTCGTGACAAAACAGTTTAGGATTAGTGGACATGTCAAGGCAGGGGTCATGAAAGGAGCCTTAATAAATAAGCTTTTGTTTGAAAGTGAACAGTTTGGCCAGGGGAGCGAAGTGTTGTTCTAATAGAAGTGTCGTTTACCCAGAGGAAAACTGTTTCTGCACATAAATTGGTTTTCAAGAATTTTCTAAAGCAAGTTGTATATTTACTTATTGATTTATAGCCTGACCTTCCTGGACAATCATTTCTAAGAGTAAATATGAATGCCATGCTGACAAAGGTGACCTTGGTTCTCAGTCCTTCCAGGCAAGCTCTGTGGATGCAAAGGGTCATAATTCTCAAAACAAGTACATTGAAACCTCTCAAGGTGAAGGAGAGTGAAGAGAGCATGTCCTCATCAAAATGCATGAGTTAATTTTTGTTTTGTTTTGTTTTGTTTTCGTTTTTGTTTTTGTTTCTTGTGGTACGCGGGCCTCTCACTGTTGTGGACTCTCCCGTTGCAGAGCACAGGCTCTGGACATGCAGGCTCAGCGGCCATGGCTCACGGGCCTAGCTGCTCCGCGGCATGTGGGATCTTCCCAGACCGGGGCACGAACCTGTGTCCCCTGCATCGGCAGGTGGACTCTCAACCACTGCGCCACCAGGGAAGCCCCATGAGTTAATCTTTAAAAAAATAAGAATAAAACGAAAAAAGAGATGGAGGAGAGAAAGAAGAGAGAGGAGACTGTGGGTGTCTAGAATTCTCCTTTTTCCCACCACACCAGCTTCACAGCTTAGGAAGGTCTGAAACCACTTAATCCTGCGAATGCCTGCAGTTCTGTCGTTCTTTCAGCTGCACCAATTTTGCCAAATAATGAAGTTCAGGAAGTTCTATCACACTAATTAGTTGTGAACTAAATAGATTGGAGTAAATATTTCAGAAGAAAAATGGATGTGAGGTTATGTGCAGCCTGGCAAACATTTAATGGATGTGTACACAATACCATTCTTAAAATGTCCCTCAAACACCATTTCTCACGAAGTTTTTATTTCCAGCCCACCCAGACATTTCCTCTTTATCTTTCTCATTTTCCACCCTTTTCCTTTTTTCATTTTTTTTCCTTATTCTTCTCACCACCTTACCAGTCATAATGGTTTTCTCTCCTTTCCTCTTGTGTGTCAGTTTACACATTATCACTTTTTGTCTTGGTATGTCCTCAGGATTTCACCATCTTTTAAGTGCCTGGTCAAAATAATTTTCCTGAGTTCTCTTCCTAAAATACCTTCTTAAAAGATGCTTAATATCTACCTTAAAGATGTTAATATTTTCTCCACATTGTTACATGTGTTTTACTATTTGATAAAGAACACAGAAAATTACTTAACCACTAATTTGGCCAATTAAGGCAGCTTTTCTGGAGTTATTTGGAGAGGATAATTAGACAGTTTCAGACTCTGTGCTTGAGCAGTTTTAAATGCTAATCTTTCAAAGTGAGAAACATTGGAATTGGGCAAAGTTTATGACAGAATAGTTTAGGATGGTAGACAAAACAAGGTGAGGTATTGAACAAGGTCTTAATAAATACAGTGTTTTCGGAAAAGTGAACAGTTTGTCAGAAAGTTAAAATCTGATATGATCTTGTTCTTAGTTTCAGATTTTGTATTTTTGTATGCCTTCATACTATGTTAATTTGCAAATGAAGCAACGTTAAATCAGCCCTCTAAATAATGTTGCAACTTGATCATGGAACCTAAAGGGTAACAATTTCTTATGAAATATCAGAGGAATGTTAAGTGATATCAAAACATAAACAAGAACGTTTACTTTCCATATTAGTTAATATTGTTTTGGAATTTGTAGCAAAGCCAAATATAAATGGTGATTTACTTATTAGGAAGATTATACCCCTAGACAACCCAGAAGTACACATTATTGTAAGTTTAAAATACTTTGGCTAAACCCTAAAAAGATAGATATACAAAAGTCTATAAAACTTCTTCACAGTGGTAATTACCGGTTTAATTATATTTCAAAATAGGCCTTATTTAAAATTTTAATGAAACAGTTGAAACCTGAAAACCATGAGAAATGTATATGAACTACTGGAGGAGAACTATGAGACTTGGATAAACAAAAGGACTGTATCTTTTAAACATCCCTCACTTCTTCACCTCCCCACTGCCGTCCCTTAATATAAACTTACGTTCTGTCTCTCCCTCTCTCTCTCTCTGGACTATCAGAGCTAATGTCTCCTATTTGATATCTTAGCATAATGGTTAAATAAATTTTAGTACCATCACGTCATTTGTTTGTTAAATTGTCATAAGTTCACCTGAAAACAACAGTGTTGAAATCTATATCTCAGTAACATGAAAGAAACATGTAAAATAATATTAGAGTGATCACCATTGGATGGTAGAATTCTAGCATTTAAAAGTAGCTATTTACATGGACATATATACACTACCAAACGTAAGGTAGATAGCTAGTGGGAAGCAGCTGCATAGCACAGGGAGATCAGCTCGGTGCTTTGTGACCACCTGGAGGGGTGGGATAGGGAGGGTGGGAGGGAGGGAGATGCAAGAGGGAAGGGAAATGGGAACAGATGTATATGTATAACTGATTCACTTTGTTATAGAGCAAAAACTAATAAAAAAAGATCAAATGAGAAAAATAAATAAATAAATAAACAAATAAAAGTAGCTATTTATTCCTATTTACATGTTTCAAATATCCTACAGTGAACAAGTATTACTTTGAAAAATAGAAAAAAAATAACATTAAAACACATTACATTGCTTTAAAAATGTTTTGATGTAATGAATAGATAAACAAATGTTGTATACACATTTAATGGAATACTATGCAGCTTTAAAAAGGGAAGAAATCCTTGTCATCAACATGGATGAAACTTGAGGATATTATGAAAAAGAAAATAAGCCAATGACAAAAGGACAAATACTCCATGATTCCACTTATATGAGGTATTTAAAGTAGAAAAATTCATAGATACAAAAAGTAGAAAGGCAAGTACCAGGGACAGTAGAAAGGGGTGGGGGGAATGGAGAGTTGTTTTTTAATAAATAGGAACTTTTAATTCTGTAAAATGAAAAAATTCTGGAGATCTGTTTTACAACAATGTAAATATATTGCTTAACACTACTGAACCATACACTTAAAAATGATTATGATGGTCAATTTTATAAGTGTTTTTCACCACAATAAGAAAAAATTGATGTGATTTGAGGTTACAAATGTTTTATCATTATGTAATTTGATAGAACTTCAAAACTTTCATATTCTATATATGTAAGTGTTATGGTGGGCACATTTTTGGAATTTAAGGGATTCTTGTTCATTCCTATGACCATACTTTACTTGAGACAAATGAAATTAACAAAGCAAATTATAAATTATACCATTTATACTATTTCATATAGGTACACGGCATAAGATAGGTGCTAACTCTGATGGTGGAAATATGAATTTAGTCTTCAAAATTCTATTGTAGCCTGCTATTTTACAAGGGAATCCTTTATGCTTTCTATCAAAGCTTTATTTGGCTGAATTTTTATTTTTAACATCTGTTGTCATCTTTGTTTTCTATTTTAGTCATTATTACAATGAATATCCTAAGGATAAAAATGATCATCTTGAAGATCGCAGTGAATGCACCTGTCTATGCACCTATAATGACATGTATGGACTCAAACAGGCTTCCTCTCCTGTCTGCTCCATCCTTGTGTCCAGGACAGCAATGTTCCTGCAGCACTGCAATTGCTCTGCTAAGCATTGCTCTTCCTTGTGGAGAGCCTGCTCTCCACCCCAAGAATGTCAGATCCTCCTAAACACCTTTAAATGTGTGTTCAGTGAACAAACTAATATAAACTATCATCACTTTAATCCCTATACTGGGATTAGCAATACTGGGTTCAATGCATAATTTTTAACAGAATTCAGACATTATCATGTGTAAGTGTTAGTTCCTGACACTAATGTTTTTCAGAATATTTCATTGAAACCTATTGATCTGAAAAATAATTGGCTTTTACCATTTGACATTGCACCATTAATTACTAAAATCTAACAATCCATTCAGTGTTGGGATAAACATCAACGTTGAGTAATGAAGAATTAATAAATAGAGCAACAAGTACCTCTGTGTGTGTGTATGTGTGTGTGTTTGTGTATGTGTGTGAAGGTTGAACATTTGGGGACTTGGGGAGGTCTGGCCTGGAGCCTTCATTACCCACTGGGAAGAATGCATGGATTGCATTCACTAATTAAGTGTCACAGGTCACTCTGGCTTAGCAGGAAGGATATAAATCCTTTCTTAATCAGCACACAAATGAGGCAGACATTCCCCATCTCAATTATCAATTGTTTCCCCTCATCTTGGGGAATATATGTGTCCATGCTTCTCTGTTTTAATGGACAACATCTCATTTATCTAGACAGCACCTAGTTTTGTGACACTGTTTGCCCTGGACACTTGCTCCAAAGACCGCTATCTAATTACAATGCAGAGAAAGAGCCACTGGGAATTCAATAATGAGAAAACTTTGGGCACTGAAGCTGCCGATACATCACAGGCTTTATACATGAGAGAGCAGAAAAGATCTTTAACCAACTGGACCAATATGCACAGTGGGAAATTAGAGGAAAAGAAGCAGTGGATTGGAGGCTGAGAGAGAAATGAACAGTGTTGTGACACTGGGTTTGCTCAGCAAACAGCTGCTGTTTTATTTGTGCTCGAATCCTTATTCCACAACCAAATTGGAAAACAGTTTAACAATCTGCTCAGCAACCTCCCTCTAAAATAATTCCCTTTCCTCTGTAATCTAATATTTCCTAACCTGTGATACCCATATAATATCTGCATATGTGAATACTTCTATTTTTGCTTCTATTCTAATGGTTGATAGGAAATGCTATTGGCTAGGGCCATCTTATTAAATAACAAATCCTTCTGTAGTACTTACTATATGACAAGTACTTTACAAAGATTAACTATTCTTATCCTCATAATAACCCTATGAGTTTGGCATAACCATAACCCTCATTCTACAGATTAAAACAAACAACCAAAAATATGATAGCCCAAGTCAGAAAGAGAAAAAAAATATTGTGTATTAACACATATATGTGGAATCTAGAAAAATGGTAAAGATGGTCTTATTTGCAAAGCAGAAATAGAGACACAGACGTAGAGAACAAATGTGTGGATACCAAGGGGGAAGTCCGGGGGAATTGGGAGATTGGGATTGACACAGATACACTATTGATTATATGTGTAAAATAGTCAACAAATGAGCACATACTGTATAGCACAGGAAACTCTACTTAATGCACTATGGTGACCTAAATGCGAAGGAAATCCAAAAAGAGAAGTTATATGTTTATGCATAGCTGATTCATTTTGCTGCACAGCAGAAACTAACACAAAATTGTAAAGCAACTATAGTCCAATAAAAATTAATTAAAAATAAAATAAAATTAAAAAGTATTATAACACAGATGGTTGAAGGACTTGTCTAAGGTCACACATGTATAAGCAGCTGTGTTAGAATTTGTTTCTCAGAAAGCTCCCCTCTAGGGTGTATGCTCTTCTCCTCCAGGCTACCTCATCCAGGCATTTCTATGCTGTGCACACTGAGAGTTGGGGCTGGCTCTTTCTCTTCTTCTTTGGGACCCAGTGATTCCCTCACTCCCCAGTGTTCCCACGTGCAGTGAGTGAGTGTGTTGGTGTGCTGCCTGCAGCCACCTGTCTCCACTGAGACACCCATTTTTCAAGTTGCTAAGAGAGTTGAAGGCTGACAGCTCTCAGTTTAGTCCCTCTCTGGAAATTGCCTTCAGCTGAAAGGAGTTATTTGCCCAATATCACAGCCCATCCTGAGGGACATCTCAAATATGTGTCTGTCCATGTCCACCCAACAACCCATCCTCCTTGTCCAAATTGGGAGAATTCCCAACAGTCATCCCAGCTCCAGAGTGACTGGGGGGATCTGCTGAGGATTTCGTAGAGATTGCATCACAACTCAGCTCTTCCTCTGAACTATCTATCTTCAAAGATAGTTTGTATTTGCAAGCCAACTCCAAAGTGGGTTCTTGCTGATGGATCAAGGTGGTAGTTAGACACTAGCTCTGTAAAGGCCTAACTCAGGAGTATTAGGAGAAGAATAAGTTGTATTTCTCACTATCACTACAGATGGTTCCAGTGACAAAATGTATATCCATTATTTTCCTCTCTTGCCACAATTTCCTCACCCTTTGCCAGCTCTGCAGCTGTTCTAGGTTGCTTGCTAGACCTACTCCATAGTTCTGAGTTTTTAATTGTCTGTTGTTGTTGGTGTTTTTTGGAAAAAAAATAAAACAGTGTCTCCAATGCCAAGGGAACCCTCAACAAATACCACACATATTCCTCTTTGCGACCATTGTGTATACCAATCCCAAAGTCTGACGGTAAACAGGGTAATTTATACCCATTGATGTGGTAACCTCTAACTTTATCTGCTGGTCCACTGGCCTCAGGAGCTCAAACTGGCCAAGCAGTAGCATCTAATTCAGTGGAACCCTTGCTGGATACCCTAGTGGAAGAATTTCCCCTTAGAGACTAGGACAGAGGCTAAATCGAGGGGACCAAACCTATTTCCACCCCCCCCATGATACACATCATATATATTATACTTATTGAGACACAACACTTTTTGCCATAATGCCAGACAGCCACATGCCATAGTGGTCACTGGATGAACAGATATATCATAACTTAGAGGGATATACCACAACCCTTACCCACTGTAAGATTTCTACCAAGCTGGTGCCTTGATTAAGACTTTGCCAGTCTAGTCCACCATCATATTGGATCTGCAGCCTTTGAGTGATAAGCTATACTGTACAATAGCTAGATTCCATGGTTTCAATACATAGCATAGACCAAGATACCATGTCTTCAAATTTAGTATTCTGCATGGTGGTTCTGGAGAAAGTTAAGTTCTGGGCCGGGTAGACAGACTCATATCTCCAGTAGGTGTCAATTCTAGTTAGGAAAATCACTGGTGCCTCTAGGGTGAAAGAGTGCAAAGAACTCCAGTGGCTAGTCATCTGAAGAGATGATGCCAAATCAGAGGTACAGCGCTGGTGTCTGCTTCAGCAGGAAGTAGATCAAGCTTAATGAGAATAAGACAGAGTCTATGATGTCAGTTCCGTGCTAAGCTTCCAACGCTTCCTCTGCAGCTTTCTTGCTCATGGGCCTATAAGATAAGTCATCCTGTTTATGAAAGTGTTGAATGTCTCATCATGGTAAATGTTCTCTGAAGGCTATTAACATGAAACACAAAGATCTGCAATTTTGTACTGACCTTCCCAGACTTTTTCACATTCTTGTTTCCTAAAATTTCTCCATGGATATTATATTTCTTCCTATGTAAGGGAGTGAGAGTATTTCAACAGATCCTCTTTGGCCCTTCCTAGCCTAAGGACTTTTACTCTGCAGGTCAAAGAACCGATGTGAGGTGTTTTGTGACCACATAGAGGGGCGGAATATGGAGAGTGGGAGGTAGATGCAAGAGGGAGTAGATATGGGGATATATGTATACATATAGCTGATTTACTTTGTTATAAAGCAGAAACTAACACACCATTGTAAAACAATTATACTGTAATAAAGATGTTTAAAAAAATAAAATAAAAGGTGCATGAGAAAAAAATATTAAAAGAACTGATGTGAGGGTTATGCCATCTATTATGTGTATCTACTCCCATTATACTCCAGAAGAATGTGATTATAACGAGGTCTATGGACACTTTGAGTCACTGTGACCTTGGCTTGGACCAGAAGTCAAGTTAACACTGGTGCCCTATAGATCCCATTCTAATTTAAGGACCATGCTGGCATTTTAAGTATCTGGTATCAGTGTTAGTTCTCTATGTGACCTTGCTTACTTTTGCAAAGTTACATGGCCTCAAATCTCTTTGATAAGTATTAGAGGATGCTTATGACTTTTGCTTGTGAAGGTGTGCAGAGTCCTTTCTCAAGGGTGTCCATCCTCCCTTTAATCAATGGGCTTTGTGTCCATTAATTGACTTCAATATGAAAATGAAGTGAAGACTACAATTTCCAATCACCAACTCTCCCCGCCTCTCTCTGTCTCTGTCTCTGTTCAGCAGCACTCCACTTTTGTTTATAATATAAGGGAAACAACATCTTATTTGGTCATTTCTGCTCATCGACCTATTAGCCTCCACTACTGACCCCTTGACTGTGTTCACTCTGGTCGTTATTTCCACAGTGCCACTGACAGTTAAGTGCAACAATTTGGTTTCTGCCATTCCATTTTGGAACCCCCATGTCATCATATCCTACTGTCAAGCTATGTCTGAAGACGACAGTTCCCACTGAGCTTCTGGGTTCCTCCAACATAGGCATCGTCCAGTAGGACATCTGGCTTCACACAATGAGCAGATGCTAACATTGCTGCCTCCATTACCCCTGGACCCCCTCCTCAATACTATGCCAATGAATCTAAGGAATCTTCCATTCACTTACAATAGGCTTTCTACGTTCCATTAGCTCCATGAAAGTTATTGACTCCATGGATCCATATTAGGATCAGCTCCATGGGTTCCAGAGAAGATTGCGTATTTCTGAGTCATGGATGAGGGTTCCCGTGTAGTCTCTCCACTCTCCATGTTTAGCATTCTATCCGCCCACCCCAATATGTTCCTCCATACATGTTTTCACAGTTCTTGCTGACATATGTTGGATGCTTCCTGCAGCGGTTTTCACGTGTGAGCTCTTCCCTCGCAGGGATGGGATTGCATTCCCCCATTTGAGCTAAGACCTGACATTGGTCATAGGCCTGGATGCAGTGAGGGTGGTAGGATATATCTTAAAGAGGACCAGGTTCATCTTACAGACGCATTATTCATTTGATGTCTCCAAGTAAGGGGAGGCTGCTATTCTCTGGGAAGAGAGGGGCTGCTTCTGACTCACAGAAGATTCAAGAGATCTGGCTTCAGGGTTCTCAGCCTTAATATTTACAATAGCCAAGACCTGGAAGCAACCTGAGTGCCCATCAGCAGATGAATGGATAAAGATGATGTGATGTATATATCACATATATATGTGTGTGTGTATATATATATATATATATATACACATATATACACAATGGAATACTACTCAGCCATAAAAAGGAAGGAAGTAATGCCATTTTCAGAAACATGGATGCAACTAGAGATTATCATCCTAAATGAAGTCAGTCAGACAGAGAAAGACAAATATATGATCTTGCTTATATGTGGAACCTAAAAAAATGATACAAATGAACTTATTTACAAAACAGAAATAGACTCACAAACATATAAAACAAAGGGGAAGGAGGGAGGAATAAATTAGGAGTTAGGGATTAAAATACACCTAGTATTATATATAAAATAGATAACCAAATAAGATCTACTGTATAGCATGGAGAACTATACTCAATATCTTGTAATAACCTATAATGGAAAAGACTCTAAAAAGTATATATATATATATATATATATATATATATATATATATATATATATATATATATATATATATATATATATATATAACTGAATATATATATACTTTGCTGTATACCTGAAACTGACACAACATTGTAAATCAACTATATTTCAATAAAAATTTTAAAATAAATAAACAAAATAGAAACAGACTCACAGACATGGAAAACAAACTTACAGTTACCAAAGAGATAAATTGGGAGTATGGGATTAACAGATGCACACTACTGTATATACAATAGATAAGCAACAAGAATTTACTGAATAGTTGAACTACATTTAATACCTTATAATAAACTATAATGGAAAAGAATTAGAAAAAAGAATATATATATGTATATTTATAACCAAATCACTGCACTGTACACCTGAAACTAACACAATATTGTAAGTCAACTATACTTAAATTAAAAAAAAAAAAAGGTTCTCAGCCTTGTGTTCCCACATATCTCCTTTCCAGTTCTCATATTCCAATTTTTAACTATCAGGGCCTGATTTTGTCACAGGAGGTATGCTAAGGCTTGGAAGTCAATCTCTCTCATAGCTCTGAAATTGTTTCAGTTAAATCCTGGGCTTGGTTTTCAGCATGGTCTTCCCTGGAGCTGGAGGAGATGAAGGTTTCCTGTGAACATGGCTGTAGAGAACTTCCAGCTTTCAAAGCTCACTCAAGTTTTTAGTTGGGTAATCTGGGTCCACATATTACCTAAAACTTCCAAAGAGTTAACCAACCAATTTCAAAATCCTTAAAACCCTTAAAATCCTTAAAATTATTATTATCCACCCCCATTCTGTTCACATGCCACAACTAACATATAACTTAACTCTTCACTCATTGCTTGAATTTTCTCCCAACACTCATGTGAGAGGCCCAGCGATGGCAAGGCTTCTCCATGCTAGGGGTTACTACCGCCACCCTACTTTCCTCTAGGGTTGGGGACTTTTTGCCTTCTGACTAGAGAATGATCAAGCTATAAACTCCTACTTACTAGGGCTATAAAGTTCTAATTGCTAGGGCTAATTCTAGTACCAACTGTCAGCCCAGGTTCCCCCACAGAGGAGAATCAGAACCCTCAGTCCTCAGAACGTACAGAAGAGCTTTATGGGATACGCTGGAGAACTGTGCTCCCAGGCACAGTAGGGAAAGCATTTATCCAAGATGCCATCTCCCTTTAGCCAAGCATGCCCTGCAGGTGCTGACTCCCCTGCACCAGGGGCAGCTGACACATTCCCAGAGCAGCCTACTCTGGAGTCAGAGAAGCTCCCAGGCAGGAAGTAGGGTGTGTGTGGTGCAGACCTGGACGGAGGGACCATTGTGTGCATTTAAGCAAAGCTAATCAAAATATGGAATCTAAAAAAAAAAAGAAGAAGATTCTGAAGAACCATGGGGCAGGACAGGAATAAAGACGCAGATGTAAAGAATGTACTTGAGGACATGGGGAGGGGGAAGTGTAAGCTGGGACGAAGTGAGAGAGTGGCATGGACATATACACACCACCAGATGTAAAATACATAGCTAGTGGGAAGCAGCCACATAGCACAGGGAAATCACCTCAGTGCTTTGTGTCCACCTAAAGTGGGGGGATAGGGAGGGTGAGAGGGAGATGCAAGAGGAAGGGACTATAGGGATATATGTATATGTATAGCTGATTCACTTTGTTATAAAGAAGAAACTAGCACACCATTGTAAAGCAATTATACTCCAATAAAGATGTTAAAAAAACAAAGTCTGCACAGAGTTGGTCATGGCAGCAGTGACCAGAGGAAAGGGAGGGTGTGAACACATATTGATACCTGGGATGAAAAGATGAATACACCACCAGATATTGTGGGTAGAAAGATGCCTAAATCATGTTTACTCTTCTTGGGGAGCTCATATCTAAAACAAGGCAGACTATTAGATCTAAAGTCAGTGATCTGGAGAGGTGAACACTGCACTGACCCAGAGGTTCTACTGTGAGTCCAGGACATAGCGCTCATGTTACATTTCTAAGGCTGCCACAACAAGGTACCATAAATGGGGTGGCTTAAAACAGTAGAAATTTATTCTTTCCAAATTCTGGAGTCCAGAAGTCCAAAATCATGTTCCCTCCAAAGGCTCTAGGGGATTATCCTTCCTCGCCTCTTTGTAGCTTCTGATGGATGCTAGCCATTTCTGGTGGTCCTCTGATTGGACCTGTATCACTCCTATCTTTGCCTCCGTCTGCACATGACCACTTTTCCTCTGCATGTGCATCTCTGTGTCTTCACGTAGCCTTATCAGGACACCAGTCACTGAAGTTAAAGCCCTCTCTACTCCAGGATGACCTCATCTTAACTAATCACATCTGCAAAGACTTTATTTTCAAATAAGATTACATTCTGATATTCAAGAGGTCATGTGTTTGGGGGAGACACTATTCAACAACAGTGAGAGAAGTGTAGTTAATCAGTTGTAATCAGCTAGATATTCTAATATCTAATAGTTAACATATTGGCCATGGATTCACCCAAGTTCCAGTTGGGTCTAATATGGAGCTGCAGTATTTAATAAAACAATAACTCAGCTAAGTCTCTGTCCTTGGAAAAAGATAAAAGACAATTTTTGCAGAGCTAAGTAGACATACATAACAATCCTCCCACCTTTCATCCAACATAATTTCATGACCCCTTTTCACCACAGATTATATAAAAGTTATTTAAGATTCCAATGTTTTTGGAGTGAGAGTCCAGGCCACAAGTACCTCTTCCTCTTGCTTTGATTCACATCTAATATTGTTAAAATTGCAAAAGCAGACCATCTCAGATTTTAGCCCAGGCCTCAGACTAAGTATCTGAATATCACATTTACTGAAAGAAAGTTATAAGGTAGAGCTTTGCATTGGCTCTAACTAACCTGCTTTGCTGAGCTAAATGGCTTGAGATTTAGCACAGAGCTTTGCTGCATATTCTAACAGTGAAAAATCAGGTGCAGAGCAAATGAGATTAATGTCTCCGGCAGCCCCATATCTTCCCTTTGCTGAACGCGGAACATGCCATATTTCCTCTCTTGGTGCAACTTCAAAGAAATATCATATTTTAGAGTGAAACTAATTGTCAGAGGGAATGGAAGTTCATTTCCACAGACGAGTTAGCTCCGTGGGCCTAGGAAGAAAGTGGTTTTCATTTATCTTTATTTGTGTTCTCAAGGATGACTTGAGAGACAGGCATAGAGATGGTGCATTTATGGCTGCCCAGCTGCTCAGACAAACCCTTTGTCTTCGGCTGCTGACACATTAGGATCTGCTGCTCCCCCAGCTGTATTTGTATGAGAAACAAAAGAGTGTAATTCTTAAGTTGACTGATGTGACGATGATGATGATGATGACAGCTAATAATTAAAACAAGGTTCAAGAGGTCATGTGAGGCACATCATACCATAACTTCACTGAGCACCCCTAACATGCACATGGATTCCATGTAATTAACAGTGTTTTGTAAATGAGGAAATATGCTCAAAGAAGCAAATAGTTACTCAGGATGTAAAATAAAAGCTATTCTCTTTCCTTCAGTCTTCTTAGACTCCTAGCAGAAGGAAGAGGCTGATGCTTTATGTTTGAAACCATGATTAAAGCATGAAAGATGGGCTAAAGGTCAGGCTAGAATATCAGAACTTGACTTGAGGTCTTAAAAACAATTTATTCCTAGTCCATTAATTTTTGAGATTAAGAATGAAAGGCCCAGGACGTAAAGTGACATGTTAAAATCCACATAGCCATTTAGAGAGAAAATCCTAGTCCAGCTTAATCAATTTACGTATTACAGAGGACTGCCATATTTTCTGCAACAATGCCACACCTATAGAAAATTTCTTAAGCAGGGTTGGATAATGATAGAATAAATAAAATAATATAGGTATAATTTTTTGGAAGATTGGGTCTTCTTCTGATGTTTTATGCCTGAAACTCCAGTCCAGAAAGCAGGTAAACATGAATAGTTCTGGGGGCAGTTGGCTGGATCCCTACAGGCTCAGAGCTCTCTTGGACCAGGGAACCCCTATTACCACCACGAGCACCACTTGGGTGATGTCCCCAGGAGACATCTTCTCTTTTCTATAGCACTTTTCCAAAGTCACTGAAGTAAGGTTTTTATGTAATTGCACAATCTGCTTAACAATGATGGAGATATCACTTACGCTAAAATGTTGGCTGACAAGGTCCACATGAGTTGAAATGACTTTTTGTGCCTAATGTATGAAAATCCACATCTGGTGACCTTAAGTCTGAATATCAGGAAATAATGTTTAAAGAATTACAATGTATATAGGAAAGCCAGTATCTGAGATCGAACAGCACATGGTAATTTATCTGGACATATTACAGAGAGAAGACATTAGATTTCTGTGTGATCATTATTTATTTGTGGGGCAAAGCCAGACACATTCTTCAAAATGTGTCTTTTTCTTTTTTCCTCATTGTAGAAATTTGTCTGAATCAAAGAAATCTCTTTTTATTTCATTTCCTACTCTGACCACAAATTCTTATATTTAGTGCCCAGAGGCAAAGTCACCATGAAGCAAATGAAACTGAAACTCCAAGGGGGCCTCATTTCCATGGCCCCTGAGGCTGCCCTGGGGCAGATCTTAGAAACTTGTTCACTTGTCCATAAGATTTCATAAAATTTGCAAAATTAAAGTAGATTAACTCTGCTACATCGAGATCCCTATCTGCTTCCACTCTGACAACACTTCCCCACACTTACGGCCACTTGTGGCACTGGAGATAGGGTGAGCATTTTTGCAATTTGGTTAGAGAAAACATGATTAGACAAAATTGTATTTGGATGAGGAGTAATAGATTTCTGTGCTTTTTCAGTGGCTTCCATGTTTAATTGAGCTATTGCCATCAGTTTAACGTAGCAAGGACTAAAGGAATACATCTCTGGCCCTCTCTCCTGACCCTGTTAGGGATGTGTCACTAAAGTGCAGGGCCAGCACTGAAATTACATGGGTCATGGAGGAGAAAATGAGTCTGAAATGTGTCAGAGATGTTGACACGATCCTCCATGAAGTTGCATCTTCATCTTCTCATCTAACCTGCTGTTGGTTATTTTATAGGAAAAAAATACATGCAACTCATAAAATGCAATGTCACATCAAAGGCTTATCAAGAAAAGCATCAACCCCTCTCTTACCCCTGGACCACTTCCCAACACCAGGCACTGAGAACCACTTTTGTTTTGTCTTCTTTTTGTGTTTGAACCCTCAACTTGTTTAGCAATTTTATAAAACATTTATTAATTATATTATAAATGATTAGTATTTAGCCTGCTTTCAACACTGCCCTCCCTCTCCACAATTTTCAATGACTATTAATTCACTTTTTGTGGCTCCAGATACCACATTTTTAATTCTATCAACTTGAGTCATATTAATGCAAAATTGTGAATTGGTTTTCCATATTGGGAATCAATCTAAAGATAAAGCATGAGAGACATAACTATCACTGTAGGATAGAATGTATATAGTACCATTCTCATTAAAGTTAAAGTATATGTTTAGCTAACAGGAGATGGACTGCAAAAGAGAGGAGAAAAAGAGGAAGGAACCTGGTCCTTGTGGCTAGTGCAGCGTAAGGGACAAAGTTGTCTTTAAAAGGCACCAGGAAGAGGGTAGAATGTATATACATCATATTAATGTGAGTTTTGTGGCTATAATATAAATATATGAATATATGCATATACATGTGTGTGTATGTCTTACTCATATTGCTTCATCTTACCCCGTCTCAAGACAAATCTACAAAATTTAGTGATAAAGTCATTTATTTATGTTTTAATACTATTTTTTTACTTAGTTTAATATACAGAGTGTAAAAGTTAGCATCCCCATCTTAAAAAGAAAAATGACAGCATTACATAAAGTCTTCTACCTACTAAGTATTGCAGTGGATCCCATTTAAAGTTACTGCTCCTGTAATTCTGAATAATGAAACAAGACTGCCATTGTAAACCTTATTTTACAATGCAGGGGATAAATAGGCATTGTCCTTAAGCACTTGCCAATTCATGGATTGTGATATCCACAAGGGTATCCCAATAAGTAGCAAGAGGTTGCTGATACAGGATTGGCTGTAATTAGGGTCCTCTGAGAGTGCCAATTCCCTATGCTAATCACATGCAGCTTAATAGAATCTAGATTGGGGTGGATTTGGCCTGTGCAAGTCTTCACTTCCCTTTTTCTTTCCTAATGATAACATTAATTGTAGCTATTTTAAACATTCACACTGTTAAAGAATGGGGATGTTGTAAATTGCTGATATTTTGACTGCTTGAAAACACATGAAGTGATTTTTAAAAGAGATTTTTTATAATAGTTGCATTAAATTAAAGGGCAATACCAAATTATGCTCTGAGAAACTGATTAAATTTAGGGTATTTTTTTTTCTCTGAATTATTCATTAACTGACAAAGGTGGACTCATGCTGTTCCCTTGATCTATTATTTGTAGGATTTTTTGCTGTATGGAGAAAATGGGCAGCACCTTATTTGATTAAGTCAGAATTACATAAAGGACCTTTATAAAGGAATAAGTGGAAAATAGGGTCTGTCATGGCAAGGCTATCTTTTCCTTGTGAACATGAAGGAAGATTCCATAAGGTCAAACAAGACTTTAAATATATTTTTGTACTTTAGGCACCTTGAGAAACAGTGAACCTTCCCCCTCATAAAAATAAGCTATTTATTGCACTTTACAATGGTATAAACGTGGATAAGCTTATTGCTGCAATATTATCCATGCATAATTGATGCATATGGTTTTTCACTGCACAGCACAAAATAAACTTACCAATCTTAACTCTGAACACATCCCTCTTAAAGCTCATTTTCTCCAAAACCCCCCGCCAATGCTTCCTCATTACTAAACAACCTTAACATCTTACCCTGCATTGTCTAAGTTTTCTTTCTTGGAGAAAAAAGCAGGAGACCTTGCTGTCTCAAAAGCAAAGAAGTGTAAAACAAAATTGGCTGCATCAAATAAAGTGTGTTTCTTGTGCTCAAGAAATTAAGCTCTTACTTGTTTGTTTTTGTGTGTGTGTGTGTGTGTGTGTCTTTTTTAAGAAAGTTGAAAAGATCCTCCAAGCAAGATCAGAAGAATCTTAAATATGAAAAGCTGAAAAAGGACCTTCAAGATGGCAGAGGAGTAAGACGTGGAGATCACTTTCCTCCCCACAAATACATCAGAAATACATCTACATGTGGAACAACTCCTACAGAACACTTACTGGATGCTGGCAGAAGACCTCAGACTTCCCAAAAGGCAAGAAACTCCCCACGTACTTGGGTAGGGCAAAAGAAAAAGGAAAAAAACAGAGACAAAAGAATAGGGATGGGACCTGAACCAGTGGGAGGGAGCTGTGAAGGAGGAAAGGTTTCCACACACTAGGAAGGCCCTTCACTGGCAGAGACGGGGCGGCAGGGGAAGCCTCAGAGCCACAGAGGAGAGTGCAGCAACACGGGTGCAGAGGGGAAAACAGAGAGCTTCCCGCACAGAGGATCCGTGCTGACCAGCACTCACTAGACTGAGAGGCTTGTCTGCTCACCCTCCGGGGTGGGTGGGAGCTGAGAGCTGAAGCTGGGACTTTAGAGGTCAGATCTCAGGAAGAGGACTGGGGTTGACTGCATGAACACAGCCTGAAGGGGACTAGTGGCACAGATAGCCGGGAGGGAGTCCGGGAAAGAGTCTGGACCTGCCTAAGAGGCAAGAGACCATTGTTTCAGGGTGCACGAGAAGAGAGGATTCAGAGCACCACCTAAAAGAGCTCCAGAGATGGGCTTGAGCTGCAGCTCTCAGCATGGGCACCAGAGACGGGCATGGGAGGCTAACACTGCTGTTGTCACCACCAGGAAGCCTGTGTGCAAGCATAGGTCACTCTCCACACCTCCCATCCCAGGAGCCTGTGCAGTCCACCACAGCCAGGGTCCTGTGATCCAGGGACAACTTCCATGGGAGAACACATGGCGCACCTCAGGCTGTTGCAACAACACGCCTGGCATCTGTCACCACAGGCTTACCCCACATTCTATACCACTCCTTCCCCCAGGCCTGAGTGAGCCAGAGCCCACTATTAGGCCTCTCCTTCAACCCCTTCCTGTCTGGGCAAAGAACAGATGCCAGAGGGTGACCAACATGCAGAATTGGGGCCAAATCCAAAGTTGAACCCCAGGAGCTGTGTGAACAAAGAAGAGAAAGGGAAATTTCTCTGTGCAGGCTCAGGAGAAAGGGATTAAATCCCCACATCAACTTGATGTACCCTGCATCTGTGGAATACCCGAATAGACAATTAATCATACCAAAACTGAGTCAGTGGATTCTGGAAGAAACTGTAAACCTGAGGTTTGCTGTATGCAACTGACTAGCTTCTTATTTTTATGCTTATCTTAGTATAGACTTTAACACTCTTTATAACTGGTGGATTTGTTTATTGGTTTGGTTGCTCTCCTCTTTTTTTTACTACTTTTTAATTTTTATTTTAATAATAATTTTTTATTTCAATAACTTCATTTTATTTTTTTCTTTCTTTATTATTTTTGTCCCTTTTCTTCTGAGATGTGTGGCTGACAGGGTCTTGGTGCTCAAGCTGAGTATAAGGCCTGAGCCTCTGAGGTGGACGAGCTGAGTTCAGGACATTGGACCACCAGAGACTTCCCGGCCTCACATTATATCAATTGGTGTGAGCTCTCTCAGAGATCCCCATCTCAAGGCTAAGAAGCAGCTCCACTCAACAACCAGCAAGCTCGACTGCTGGACACCACATGCCAAACAACTAGCAAAACAGAAACACAACCCCAACCATTAGCAAAGAAGCTACCTTAAAAATACTAAGTTCACAGGCATGCCAAAACACACTACTAGATGCAGTCCTGCATCTAGAAAGAAAAGATCCAGCCTCGTCCACCGAAACACAGACACCAGTCCGCTCCACCAGGAAGCCTATACAACCCACTGAAACAACATTACCCATTGGGGACAGACACCAAAAACAACAGGAACTATGAACCAGCAGCCTGCAAAAAGGAGACCCTAAACATAGTAAGTTAAGCAAAATGAGAAGAAAGAGAACTATGCAGAAGATAAAGGAGCAAAGTAAAAACCCATCAGACCAAACAAATGAAGAGGAATAGGCAATCTACCTGAAAAAGAATTCAGAGTAATGATAGAAAAGACGATCCAAATTCTTGGAAATAGAATAGAGAAAATACAAGAAACATTTAACAAGGACCTAGAACAACTAAAGAGGAAATAAACAATGATGAACAATACCATAAATGAAATTAAAAATTCTCCAGAAGGAATCAATAGCAGAACAACAGAGCCAAAATAAAGAATAAGTGACATGGAAGAAAAAAGAGTGGAAATAACTACTTCAGAGCAGAATAAAGAAAAAAGAATGAAAAGAAATGAGGACAGTCTCAGAGACATCTGGGAAAATATTAAATGCACCAACATTCAAATTATTGGGGTCCCAGAACAAGAAGAGAAAAAGAAAGGGACTGAGAAAATATTTGAAGAGATTATAGTTGAAAACTTCCATAATATGGGAAAGGAAATAGTCAATCAAGTCCAGGAAGTGCAGAGAGTCCCATACAGGAAAAATCCAAGGAGAAACACACCAAGATACATATTAATCAAACTATCAGAAATTAAACACAAAGAAAAAATATTAAAAGCAGCAAGGGAAAAGCAACAAATAATATTCAAGGGAATCCCCATATGGTTAAGAGCTGATCTTTCAGCAGAAACTCTACAAGCCAGACTGGAGTGGCAGGACATATTTAAAGTGATGAAAGGGAAAAAAACTACAACCAAGATTACTCTACCCAGCAAGGATCTCATTCAGATTTTATGGAGAAATTAAAACCTTTACAGACAAGAAAAAGCAAAGAGAATTCAGCACCACCTAACCAATTTTACAACAAATTTTAAAGGAACTTCTTTAGGCAGGAAACACAAGAAAAGGAAAAGACCTAAAAAACAAACCTAAAGCAATTAAGAAAATGGTAATAGGAACATACATATCAATAAATTACCTTAAATGAAAATGGATTAAATGCTCCAACCAAAAGACATAGACTGGCTGAATGGATACAAAAAGAAGACCTATATATATGCTGTCTACAAGAGACCCACTTTAGACCTAGAGACTCATACAGACCAAAAGTGAGGGGATGGAAAAAGATATTCCATGCAAATGGATATCAAAATAAGCTGGAGTAGCCATTCTCATATCAGATAAAATAGACTTTAAAATAAAGACTATTACAAGAGACAAAGAAGGACATTACATAATGATCAAGGGATCAATCCAAGAAGAAGGTATAACAACTATAAATATTTATGTACCTAATACAGGATCACCTCAATATGTAAGGCAAATGCTAACAGCCATAAAAGAGAAATTCGACAGTAACACAATAATTGTAGGGGAGTTTAACACCCCACTTTCACCAACAGACAGAACATCCAAAATGAAACGAAATAAGGAAACACAAGCTTTAAAGGACACAATAAACAAGATGGATTTAATTTATATTTATAGGACATTCCATCCCAAAACAATAGAATACACTTTCTTCTCAAGTACTCATGCAACATTCTCCAGGATAGATTATATCTTGGGTAAAAAAATCAAGCCTTGGTAAATTTAAGAATATTTAATTTGTAACAAGTATCTTTTTCGACCACAATGCTCTGAGATTATATATCAATTACAGGAAAAAGAAACTGAGATTAGATATCAATTACAGGAATAAAAAACTGTCACAAACACATGGAGGCTAAACAATACATTACTAAATAACCAAGAGATCACTGAATAAATCACAGAGGAAATCAAAAAATACCTGGAAAAATGACAATGAAAACATGACACCCCAAAACCTATGGAATGCAGCAAAAGCACTTCTAAGAGGGAAGTCTATAGCAATACAATCCTAGCTCAAGAAACAAGAAAACTCTCAAGTCAACCACCTAACCTTATACCTAAAGCAATTAGAGAAAGAAGAACAACAACAACAAAAAACAAAGTTATCAGAAGAAAAGAAATCATAAAGATCAGATCAGAAATAAATGAAAATGGAAGGAAACAATAGCAAAGATAAATACAACTAAAAGCTGGTTCTTTGAGAAGATAAACAAAATTGATAAACCATTGGTAAAACTCATCAAGAAAAAATGGAGAAGACTCAAATCAACAGAATTAGAAATGAGAAAGGGGAAGTCACAACTGATACTGCAGAAATACAAAGGATCATGAGAGATTACTACAAGCAACTCTATGCCAATAAACTGGACAACCTGGAAGGAAAGCTCAAATGTTTAGAAAAGCACAACCATCTGAGAATGAACCAGGAAGAAATAGAAAATATAAACAGACCAATCACAAGCACTGAAATTGAAATTGTGACTAAAAATCATCCAACAATCAAAAGCCCAGGACCAGATGATTCACAGGTGAATTCTATCAAACATTTAGAGAAGAGATAACAGCTATCCTTCTTAAACTCTTGCAAAATATAACAAAGGGAGGAACACTCCCAAATTCATTATACAAGGCCACCAGCACCTTGATACCAAAACCAGACAAAGTTGTTACAAAAAAGGAAAACTACAGGCCAATATCACTGATGAATATAGATGCAAAAATCCTCAACAAAATATTAGCAAAGAGAATCCAGCAGCACATTAAAAGGATCATACCATGATCAAGTGGAGTTTATCCCAGTAATGCAAGGATTCTGCAATATACACAAATCAATCAATGTGATACACCATATTAACAGCTTGAAGGATAAAAACCATATGATAATCTCAATAGATGCAGAAAAACCATTTGACAAAATTCAAAACCCATTTATGATATAAACCTTCCAGAAAGTAGGCATAGAGGGAATTTACCTCAACATAATAAAGGCCATATATGACAAACCTACATCCAACATCATTCTCAATGGTGAAAAACTGACATTTCCACTAAGATCAGGAACAAGTTAAGGTTGCCCACTCTCACCACTCTTATTCAACATAGTTTTGGAAGTTTTAGCCACAGCAATCAGAGGAGAAAAAGAAATAAACGGAATCCAAATTGGAAAAGAAGAAGTAAAGCTGTCACTGTTTGCAGATGACATGATACTATAAGTAGATAATCCTAAAGATGCTACGAGAAAACTACTAGAGCTAATTAATGAATTTGGTAAGGTAGCAGGATGAAAAATTAATGCACAGAAATCTCTTGCATTTCTATACACTAATGCTGAAAAATTTGAAAGAGAAATTAAGAAAACACTCCCATTTACCATTGCAACTAAAAGAATAAAATACCTAGGAATAAACCTACCTAGGATGACAAAAGACCTGTGTGCAGAAAACTTTAAGACTGTTGAAAGAAATTAAAAATGATACAAACAGATGCAGAGATATACCATGTTCTTGGATTGGAAGAAGCAACATTGTGAAAATGACTATACTACCCAAAACAATCTACAGATTCAATGCAATCCCTATCAAATTACCAATGGCATTTTTCACAGAACTAGAAAAAAAAAATTTCACAATTTGTATGGAAACACAAAAGACCCCGAATAGCCAAAGCAATGTTGAGAAAGAAAAATGGAGCTGTAGGAATCAGTCTCCCTGATTCAGACTATACTACAAAGCTATAGTTATCAAGACAGTATGGCACTGGCACAAAAACAGAAATATAGATCAATGGAACAGGATAGAAAGCTCAGAGATAAACCTATGCACATATGGTCACCTTATCTTTCACAAAGGAGGCAAGAATATGCAGTGGACAAAAGACAGCCTCTTCAATAAGTGGTGTTGGGAAAACTGGACAGCAACATGTAAAAGAATGAAATTAGAACACTCCCTAACACCATATACAAAAACAAACTCAAAATCGATTAAAGACCTAAATGTAAGGCCAGACACTATCAAACTCTTAGAGGAAAACATAGGCAGAACACTCTATGACATAAATCACAGCAAGCTCCTTTTTTTCCCGTCTTGTAGAGAAATAGAAATAAAAACAAAAATAAACAAATGGGACCTAATGAACTTTAAAAGCTTTTGCACAGCAAAGGAAACCATAAACAGGATGAAAAGATAACCATCAGAATGGGAGAAAATATTTGCAAATGAAGAATCTGACACAGAATTTATCTCCCAAATATACAAGCAGCTCATGCAGCTCAATATCCAAAAAAAAAAAACAATCCAAAAACAGACAGAAGACCTACATAGACATTTCTCCAAAGAAGACCTACAGATTGCTAGCAAACACATGCAAGAATGCTCAACATCACTAAATATTAAAGAAATGCAAATCAAAACTACAATGAGGTATCACCTCACACCAGTCAGAATGGCTATCATCAAAAAATTTACAGACAATAAATGCTGGAGAGGGTGTGGAGAAAAGGGAACCCTCTTGCACTGTTGGTGGTAATGTAAATTGATAGAGCCACTATGGAGAACAGTATGGAGTTTCCTTAAAAAACTAAAAATAGAACTATCATATGACTCAACAATCCCTCTACTGGGCATATACCCTGAGATAACCATAATTCAGATAGAGTCATGTACCACAAAGTTCATTGCAGCACTGTTTACAATAACCAGGACATAGAAGCAACCTAAGTGTCCATTGACAGATGAATGGATAAAGAAGATGTGACACATATATAAAATGGAATATTACTCAGCCATAAAAAGAAATGAAATTGAGTTATTTGTAGTGAGGTGGATGTACCTAAGGTCTGTCATACAGAGTGAAGTAGTCGGAAAGAGTAAAAGAAATACCATATGCTACACATATATATAGAATCTAAAAAAAAAAAAAAATGGTTCTAACGAAACTTGGGCAAGCACAGGAAGAAAGACCCAGAAGTAGAGAATGGATTGAGGACATGGGGAGAAGGAAGGGTAATCTGGGATGAAGTGAGAGAGTGAAATGGACATATATACACTACCAAATGTAAACTAGCTAGTGGGAAGCATCTACATAGCACAGGAAGATCAGCTTGGTGCTTTGTGACCACCTAGAGAGGTAGGATATGGAGGGCAGGAGGGAGACGCAAGAGAGAGGGGATATGGAGATATATTTATGCATATAGCTCATTCACCTTGTTATACAACAGAAACTAACACAATAGTGTAAAGCAATTATACTCCAATAAAGATGTTGAAAAAAATGTTGAAAAAGCATTTCAACAAATTAAGCTGGGATGATGCTGTACTGCACAATTAAATTACTCCTGTTTCTCCATCTATACTCACCCCAGCTCTCTGTCATTGTCCTAGGGCACAGCAAATAAAACTCACCTGCTCATTGGACCATATTTACTTCCTGTTGACAAAGGTGGGATTCATTAGGCACTTAATTGTATTTCTGAGACTATGGCTGTCTTTATAGGCTGTGATAAAATGTTATGATGCTCTTACAGTGATGAAATCACAGACTTGAGATGCAGAATTCTTCTACTCTTTCTTGTGGTTCTCAGTCGACAAAGATTATTTATTTCCAGGCCAGTAACAGAACAGTAAAGAGGTCAATATTGTGATACATTCTTGAATAACATCTATTTTTACATTCAGTCACTCAGAAAACTACTGTTGACTGGTTTCTTTAATCCAAGCATTGGGCTGGATCTGAATGAGGATGTAACATTATGTCAGGATACACTCAAGGGGAAATAGAACATTGAAAACTGTTATAAAAACTAGAAAGTGACCAGCACTGGGTGTAGGGATTGGGAAACAGTTGGCCCCTGTTAAATTGCAATGACAGTGATGGCAGGAAATGCAATGGTCTTAAATATTATTATTATTAGTAGTAGTAATAATAGTATTATTAGTAGTATTTTACTAAGATCATACACATTTTAACTGGAGAAGAGTAAAGAAAGACCATTTCAAGCTGTGAATATCAGGAAAGAATTCAGATAAAGGGTCATGTGAACTGAACTTGGAAGATAAGATTTCTATGATAAAGGAAGGGTTGAATAGGGAGTTTTAGCAAAATGGGCAAAAATGTGTAAGTCACTGAGATGAAAAAGTGCGTGTCTCATGGACCCGATGAGTTCCTCAATGTGATGACAGCAATGTCCTTGAAGGCAGAGGTTTGAAGGGGAGAAATGGGAGGGCACTAGAAGCAGGCTGGATGCCCATGAACTCCAGGCTAAGGAGCTTAAATTAGGACGTGGAAGTAAGAGGGAGACATTGAGGAC